>NC_080094.1:62237592-62881610 GCF_950005125.1 Chionomys nivalis | reverse complement strand
ACTCTGCCATCACGGTGAGGTTTTCTAAATTTCAGAAGAGAAACAAAGGAGACTAAGTTTTCAAAAATAACACTGATTCTGCCAACTTTTAATATTCCTGATGATTTGTCATGGAAATAGGCTAAAGTTGAATATTACAAACTCTGAGTAACAAGCAACTTAGTTGAACGAATTATTATATGAATCAGTCAATAAAAATGGAAATTCATATATAAAATGGTTAAAATTAACCTGCTCAAATGAAACAACTAGGATGAAATATCCACAAGTACATTAAAACAGAAGAAAATTCGAATCAGTGGTAAAAAAAGGAGCTATTAATAAATGGGTTGGAAAATTAGTGTGATGTAGAAAAGGAATTTTGGATCTATTCACCATGTCACAGTATAATGTATAAATGAACTGAAGATGTGAATCTGTGTGAAAACTGTACAAACATTTTGAAGCATGTGTTACTATTTTCATAATGCATAAATTTATATCACATTTCTAATAAAAATATATGTGTGAATTAATTATAACTTTACATTAAAGTATTTAAAAAGTAGATAAGAAAAGGTTCATTAATTATACTCCAACATTAATAATTTAAATATTTATATAATAATGGTTATTACATGAGTTAAGTAACTGTTATGATTATGAGGACAGCTCCAAATAAATACAAGACCTAGACATATATTTAGAAAGTCTTAATATATGTAAACTGCATTGTGTCTACCCATATTAAATAAGCAAAGTCCTGTTCCCTCTAATGTTAAAGAACAGAAATGAAGCTAGTCATTATACTTTATAGTAAGTTCCCGATCATTGGCACCCTGGGCCAGATGTGTTCTATGTCTACTTCTGTCATTCTGGGATGTGTTCATTTCTGTCAAAGTGTTCTCATACATTTGGCAAGAGCATTCACATTAAACTTCAAATTATTCCTGGAACTGTTCTCAAAAGTAACTAATGACATAAAGAGAATCGAAGTACAGAGTTCTTTTTGACACATAACTCCATAAATGTCATTTTTGTAACGCATCTTATGCTTTCTCTGTTCAAATGCATGTAAATACCGAATGCTATATATGATTGAATATGATTGGAATGTAAAGGCAAATAGAAAATTAACAAAGTTTTATGCATAAGATGAAAAACATATTTGCAATAAATATTTTTAGACATTTTTATGCTAAAATATATACAAGCTAAAATTGCATTTAAACATTTAAATTGCATTTAAAATAGGACAACAATGTACCTAATGTCAATATTTAATAATAGACCTAGAGAATGAAGCTGCAGAGAAAGAACCATCCACAGCAACAAACAACTTTTCATGTCATACTTGAAAGTGCCTAAATGATTTGGGTTATGACAAAGAAAAAAAAAACACAGAAAAAATGAACAATCTGCCAGTAACAAGAAATAAACAATATGAGTATAAATGATATACTCCCATGCTACTGATCAATAACAAAATTTTAAGCATAGGTACATAACAGCATCCACAAAATAATCATTATATAAAAATGGAATATTTTGCTGGGCGGTGGTGGCGCACGCCTTTAATCCCAGCACTCGGGAGGCAGAGACAGGCGGATCTCTGTGAGTTCGAGACCAGCCTGGTCTACAAGAGCTAGTTCCAGGACAGGCTCCAAAACCACAGAGAAACCCTGTCTCAAAAAAAAAATGGAATTTTTTTCACTGAGAATGAACCTAGTAAGCTAACATTAGTGGGAAAGAGTTTTTCATAAATTTAAAGCAGTTATATAAGCAGACAAGTTGCAAATAAAGATCAAGATTCATATCATATAGAGAAAATGAAGTATTAGTTAAGTAATGAGTTTAATTAGTAAACATTATCTGACTAATGAAAGAGAAGCAACAGAGAATTGTGCAAAAAACTACTATGCATATTGACTAATATAAAATCAAGCATGGAATCCTCAATTGGACAAATTGTTTGAAATAACTACCAAATTCAAGAAGTAAGAGGTAGATATGAAAAGAGTCCAATTTGAAAACCTGCAAAGACATTAAACATTTAACAATGAGTTTCGCCAGTCTCCTTATTTGATCAAGCCAATTGTCATTAATGATTTTGAGACAATCAAAAAAATTTGAGTAACAAGGAAATGTGTGTTTATGCCAAATATAGATTGTCAGATAAAGAACAGAGAAAGGACAGAGAGGATGGGGGTGAAGAAAAACAAGACAGGAAGAATAAGAAGCAAGGAGAGAAGAAAATTGAAGAAAAAAGATCACACAGAAAAAAAATGCCCATTAAGAGAAAAATAACATATTATATAACATTTTGTCTCATGGAGAAATTCTTAATGGAATCTAAGACTAAAACTCCACACACAGAGGTGCTGAGGAGTTTCATCTGGGCAGTTGAGTGTGTGCTATCCAGGGGCGTACTGTCCCGGGAGAGAGCACAAACCCCCCTCCCCTAGCTCCTGCTGCAGGGCTTTCTTTCCTACACATGACCCCCCCCCCCCCAAGCCTGCCTTGTCTGCTAGGTCCTTTGCTCAAGAACAATTTTCCTGCTCCTACACTAAGGCTACCCACCCAGAGCAGTGACTGCCTGCCTACCGGGCAGGCCTCAAGGTCCCTCACAAGGGAGCTCAGGCACCATCAGCTTGGGCTTCAGGGTCTCCTGTGTTCTACTCGACTCTGCCCTAACCCCCACATTCGCCCTTTTGTCCGCAGGTGATTGGACTACCAGGCATCCATGTTTCGGTGCTGAGAAGTTCCATCTGGAAGGGAATGGTTTCTGCTCCTACACTGAGGAGACACACCAAGAGAGTCAGTCACAGCAAGGACTGGACCAAGACACCAGGCCTCTCCTGGCTCCATTTGAAGGAAGAGATGGGCAGGCGCCAATGCAAGAATTCCTCCAACAACCTGAAAGGCAACACGACATCACCAGAATCCAGGGATCCTGAAATAAGAAGAATTGTACACCCTACTCCACAAGAATTAGAAGAATTAGACTCAAAAGTGAATTATATGAAAATAATAGAGGACCTTAAACAGGAGGTGAAAAACTGCCATAATCAATTAGAGATTACAAACAAAAAGGTAGAGGAAATGAATAAATCTCTCAAAGATACCCAAGAAAACTAAGAGAAACAAGAAAAAGCAATCAAACAGGTAAGGGAAACAGTTGAAGACTTGAAGAATGAAATGGAAGTAAAAAGAAAACACAAACTGAGGGAAGGATGGAGATGGAAAATCTGGGTAAATGAACAGGAACTACAGAGACAAGTACTACCAACAGATTACAAGAGATAGAAGAAAGAATCTCAGGCACTGAAAATACCTTAGAGAAAAGAAACACACTGATCAAAGAAAACAGCAAATCCAACAAATTCTCATCACAAAACATTCAGGAAATCTGGGACACAATAAAAAGACCAAACCTAAGAATGATAGGGATAGAAGAAGGAGAAGAAGTACAGCTCAATGGTCCAGAAAATATATTTAATAAAATTATGGAAGAAAACTTTCCCAACCTTAAGAAAGATATTCCTTTGAAGGTTCAAGAAGCATACAGAACACCGAATAGACTGGATCAAAAAAAAATCCCCCCATCATATAATAATCAAAACACAAAACATACAGAATAAAGAAAGAATATTAAAAGCTGCAAAGGAAAAATGTCAAGTTACTTATAAAGGTAAACCTATCAGACTTACACCTGACTTCTCTATGGAAACCATTAAAGCCAGAAGGTCCTGGATAGATGTACTGCAGAAACTAAGAGACCATGGATGCAAGTCCAGACTACTATACCCAGCCAAGTTTTCATTCACTATAAATGGAGAAAACAAAATTTTCCAGGATAAAAACAAAATTTAAGCAATATGTAGCCACAAATCCAGCCTTACAGAAAGTAATTGAAGGAAAATCACAACCCAAGGAGTCCAACAATGCCCACAATAACTCAGACATCTAATGACCCTTCACCAACACAACTCGAAGAAGAGAAACACACAAACTCTACTACAAAAGAAAGAAAGAAAGAAAGAAAGAAAGAAAGAAAGAAAGAAAGAAAGAAAGAAAGAAAAAATGACCAGAGTTAACAACCACTAGTCATTAATATCACTTAATATCAATGGACTCAACTCACCTATAAAGAGGCACAGGCTAAGAGATTGGATACAAAAACAGGATCCAACATTCTGCTGTTTACAAGAAACACACCTCAACCACAAAGACAGACATCTACTCAGAGTAAAGGGCTGGGAAAAGGTTTATCAAGCAAATGGACCTAAGAAACAAGCAGGTGTGGCCATACTAATTTCTAACAAAGTTGACTTCAAACTAAAATCAATCAGAAGAGATGGAGAGGGATATTTTTTACTCATAACAGGAACAATTCATCAGGACAAAGTCTCAATCCTGAATATCTATGCCCCTAATATAAAAGCACCCACTTATGTAAAAGAAACATTAATAAAACTAACAGAGAAATAAGAGAATTAAGGGAGGTAATGAATCTAATGGACTTAACAGACATCTATAGAACATTCCAACCAAATAGGAAAGAATATACCTTCTTCTCTGCAGCTCATGGAACCTTCTCAAAAATTGACCACATACTCGGTAACAAAGCAAACTTACACAGTTACAAAAAAATATTAGTAACCACCTGTGTCCTATCAGATCACCATGGATTAAAGTTAGAATTCAACAACAATGGTACCCCCAGGAAGCCTAAAAACTCATGGAAACTGAACAGTCAACTACTGAAACACACCTGGATCAAGAAAGAAATAAAGAAAGATATTAAAGTCTTTCTTGAATTCAATGAAAACAAAGACTCAACATAATCAAACCTCTGGGACACTATGAAAGCAGTGTTTAGAGGAAAGTTCATAGCACTAAGTGCCCACTTAAAGAAAATGGAGAAAGCACACATTGGAGACTTAACAGCCCACCTGAAAGCTCTAGGAAAAAAAAAAGAATCAGAATCACCTAGGAGGAGTAGAAGATTGGAAATAATCAAACTGAGGGCTGAAATCAACAAAATAGAAACACAGAAAACAATCCAAAGAATCAATGAAACAAAAAGCTGGTTCTTGGAGAAAATCAACAAGATTGATAAACCCCTATCCAAACTAATAAAACGGCGGAGAGAGAATACGCAAATTAACAAGATCAGAAATGAAAAGGGAGACATAACCACAGACACAGAGGAAATTCAGAGAATCATTACACCTTACTACAAAAGTCTGTATGCCACAAAATTGGAAAATGTAAAAGAAATGGACACTTTTTAAGATAAATACCATATACCAAAGTTAAACAAGACCAGGTGAACAATCTAAATAGATCTGTTAGTCGCAAAGAATTAGAAGTTGTTATAAAAAAAACCTCCCTACCAAAATAAGCCCAGGTCCAGATGGCTTCAATGCAGAATTCTACCAGAACTTCCAAGAAGACCTAATACCTATACTCCTTAATGTATTTCACAATATAGAAACAGAGAAGTCATTGTCAAATTCCTTTTATGAAGCTGCAGTTACTCTGATACCAAAACCACACAAAGACTCAACCAAGAAAGAGAACTACAAGCCAATCTCACTCATGAACATCGATGCGAAAATCCTCAATAAAATACTGGCAAACAAAATCCAAGAACACATTAAAAAAATTATCCATTATAATCAAGTAGGCTTCATCCCAGGGATGCAGGTCTGGTTCAACATATGAAAATCTATCAATGTAATCCATCATATAAATAAACTGAAAGGAAAAAAAAATATGATCATTTCATTAGATGCTGAAAAAGCATTTGACAAAATTCAACATCCCTTTATGATAAAGGTCTTAGAGAGGTTAGGGATACAAGGGTCGTACCTAACTATAATAAAAGCTATTTATAGCTAGCCGACAGCTAGCATCAAATTAAATATAGAGAAACACAGAGCCATCCCACTAAAATTAAGAACACGACAAGGCTGTCCACTCTCTCCATATCTCTTCAATATGGTGCTTGAAGTTTTAGCATTAGCAATAAGACAACATAAGGGGATCAAAGGGATTCGAATTGGAAAGGAAGAAGTTAAATTTTCATTATTTGCAGATGACATGATAGTGTACATAAGCGACCCCAAAACTTCCACCAAAGAACTCCGACAGCTGATAAACACCTTCAGTAGCATGGCAGGATACAAGATCAATTCCAAAAAATCAGTTGCCCTCCTATACACAAAGGATAAGTAAGCAGAGAGGGAAATCAGAGAAGCATCACCATTCATGATAGCCACAAATAGTATAAAATACCTTGGGGTAACTCTCACCAAGAAAGTGAAGGATCTATTTGACAAGAACTTTAAGTTTGTGAAGAAAGAAATTGAGTAGGATTCCAGAAAATGGAAGGATCTCCCTTGCTCTTGGATTGGGAGGATCAACATAGTAAAAATGGCAATTCTACCAAGGGCAATTTATAGATTCAATGCAATCCCCATTAAAATCCCATCAAAATTCTTCACAGATCTTGAGAGGACATTAATCAACTTTATATGGAAAAACAAAAAACCCAGGATAGCCAAAACAATCTTATACAATAAAGGAACTTCTGGAGGCATTACCATCCCTGACTTCAAACTCTATTACAGAGCTTCAGTATTGAAAACAGCTTGGTATTGGCATTAAAACAGAGAAGCCAATCAATGGAATCGAGTAGAAGACCCTGATTTTAACCCACAAACCTATGAACACCTAATTTTTGATAAAGGAGCTAAAAGTATTCAATGGAAAAAAGAGAGCATCTTCAACAAATGGTGCTGGTAGAACTGGTTGTCAACCTGTAGAAGAATGAAAATAGATCCATATCTATTGCCATGTACAAAACTCAAGTCCAAATGGATTAAAGACCTCACTATCAGTCTGAACACACTGAACCTGATAGAAGAAAAG
Source organism: Chionomys nivalis (assembly GCF_950005125.1). NCBI lineage: Eukaryota > Metazoa > Chordata > Mammalia > Rodentia > Cricetidae > Chionomys > Chionomys nivalis. The sequence goes on along the minus strand of NC_080094.1, from coordinate 62,874,692 downwards.
GTGGGAAGTACTCTACAACATATGGGCACAGGAGATCACTTCCTACATATATCCCTAGCAGCACCAACATTAAGGACAACATTGAATAAATGGGACCTCCTGAAACTGAGAAGCTTCTGTAAAGCAAAGGACACTGTCACTAAGACAAAAAGGCAACCCACTGACTGGGAGAAGATGTTCACCAACCCTGCAACAGACAAAGGTCTGATCTCCAAAATATATAAAGAACTCAAGAAACTAGGCTTTAAAATGCTAATTAACCCAATTAAAAAATGGGGCATTGAACTGAACAGAGAATTCTCAACAGAATAAATTCAAATGGCCAAAAGACACTTAAGGTCATGCTCAACCTCCTTAGCGACCAGGGAAATGCAAATTAAAACAACTTTGAGATACCATCTTACACCTGTCAGAATGACTAAAATAAAAAACATCAATGATAGCCTTTGGTGGAGAGGTTGTGGAGTAAGGGGCACGCTCATCCATTGCTGGTGGGAATGCAAACTTGTGCAACCACTTTGGAAATCAGTGTGGCGATTTCTCAGGAAATTTGGGATCAACCTACCCCAAGATCCAGCCAGTAATACCACTCTTGGGAATATACCCAAGAGATGCCCTATCATATGACAAAAGCATTTGTTCAACTATGATCATAGCAGCATTGTTTGTAATAGCCAGAATCTGGAAACAACCCAGATGCCCTTCAATGGAAGAATGGATGAAGAAAGTGTGGAATATATACATATTAGAGTACTACTCAGCGGTAAAAAGCAATGACATCGTGAATTTTGCAAGCAAATGATGGAAATAGAAAACTCTATCCTGAGTGAGGTATCCCAGACCCCAAAAGGATGAACATGGGATGTACTCATTCATAATTGGTTTCTAGCCATAAATAAAGGACATTGAGCATATAGTTTGTGATCCTAGAGAAGCTAAATAAGAAGGTGAACCCAAAGAAAAACGTATAGTCATCCGCCTGAATAGGGGAAGTAGACAAGATTGCCAGGCAAAAGCTCGGAACTTGTGGGTGAGGTGGCATGGGGCTAAGGGGAAATGGGGTGAGAAACGTGAGAAGGGGAGGATGGGGGGGAGCTTGGGGGAATGGGATGGTCACGATAAGGAAGAGTGAATACAGGAGCAGAGAAATATATATCCTAATTAAGGGAGCCATCTTAGGGTTGGCAAGAGACTTGACTCTAGTGTTGTGGGAACTGCACGCTATGTTCCTGCCACCCCAGCTCCTGGTTGCCTGGCTAGCTTATGCCCCGAAATAATGACACACAAACTGTACTCTTTTAAACACTACCTGGCCCATTTCTATTCATGTGTGTAGCACTTTGAGGTTCACTTACCAGGAAGATTCTAGCCTACATCCATCCTGGGTCGCAGCTTCATTGCGTCTGCTCTGGAGCACAGCGACATGGTGTCTGCCCCAGAGAGGAGAGGAAACAGCATCTGAGCCCACTTCCTCTTCCTCCCAGCATTCTGTTCTGTTTACTCCACCCACCTATGTTCTAATCTATGAGGGCCAAGCAGTTTCTTTATTATTTAACCAATGACCTTCCTCCATCACTCTAGAGGGGCTCACAGGTGTCCAGGGAGATGTCCCCAGCTAGTACCTTGGGCAACTGAGAAGAGGGAACCTGAAATGACCCTATCCCATAGCCATACTGATGAATATCTTGCATATCACCTTAGAAACTTCATCTGGCGATAGATCGAGATAGAGACAGAGACCCAAATTGAAGCAATGGACTGAGCTCTTAAGGTCCAAAGGAGGAGCAGAAGGAGGGAGAACATGAGCATGGAAGTCAGGACCATGAGGGGTGCACCCACTCACTGTGACAGTGGAACTGATCTATTGGGAGCTCACCAAGGCCAGCTGGACTGGGACTGAATAAGCATGGGATAAAACCGGACTCTCTGAACATGGAGGACAATGAAGGCTGATGAGAAGCCAAAGACTATGGCACTAGGTTTCGATCCTAATACATGAACTGGCTTTGTGGGAGCCTAGCCTATTTGGATGCTCACCTTCCTGGACCTAGATAGAAGTGGGAGGACCTTGAACTTCCTGCAGGGCAGGGAATTTGGACTGCTCTTCAGTACCTAGAGGGTGGGGGAATAGAGTGGGGGGAAGGGGAGAGGAGTGGGGATAGGGGGAGGGGAGTGGGGGGAGGAGGCGATGTGTGGGAGGAGGGGGAGGGAAATGGGAAAGGGGAGGAGGCGGAAATTTTAATTAATAAAGAATAAAATAAAGAAAAAAATAAACCATGTAAAGATGGAATATAAAAAAAAATAAACTCCACACACAAGAAAGCTCCAAAAAGAAAAAAAAATACTTGGCATCAAGTCATCAGGACACAACCCAGAGATTGCTGAACCAAGGACAGTTAGTCTGCTAACTCAAACTTCTCCTTGTTTACTAAGCCTTATTGAGGGACCAGTATCAGCACAAGAAACCCAAAGATCAAGTTTGCAGCATGAAGGAGATTTATTTGCCCCAGCCAGACAAAAGGCAGGAAATAAGAGGGGGGCAGGAGGGAGAGATTTGTCCTGAGGGACAGAAAGGAAGGCCTCTGAAAGGAAAGGGAACAGGCATGGCCTATAGGAAAATGACAGTTTATAAAGTGAAAAGGGGGAACCTCCTGTTAGGATGAAGTGTTTAATTTTAATTGTGCATGTTAATTAGGGCAGCCAAAGGGGGCCTCTCATTGCTGGAGTTAAATACTTTGGTAGCTGGACCTTGTTTATCAACATCAGTAAGAGGGAGTGAACAAATGAAAGAATAAACCACGGTGGCTAACTTTAGAAATGTAATCTAATGGTTTTTAGAAAGGCAGAAGGAATTGGAGAGAAGGACAAGAACTGTCAGAGCCATATTTGTCATACTGGGGCCACCTAGAGCCCCTTCATTTATAAGCAATTTTGAAATGTTTAACAGACATCTGAGACTGTTCTGATTAATAGAATTGTACAAGTACTTAACAAATATGCCTCCTAAATGTCCAAGTGTATTGATCACTGAATTAAGTACAATAGTTTTAATAATAATAATCAGGCAATTTATGGACACAGTACTCATGGAGATTATATTTTGGGACACTACACAATAATAAATAATTTAAGGAAGAAATTTTAATCTCAGATAGAGATAATTTAGAAATCTCATTAAAATTTATTGCTATGCTTTATTATTATGCTTTATTCAGGTGATTTAAAATTTAAAAAGTATAGTCCACTGCAATTTTGTGAAGCGGTAACTTTTGTTTCTACTTTGCTTCAGTTTTTCTTCCCACCACATTAGTGAACTGATATAAAGCAAAGGTGATGACTATCGCTAATTGGCAAAGACATTGAACAATTTGGGGCATGTGATGGTGTATAGAATTATACTCATACAAAATACATGAAGATGGTATACACAAATTTAAACATATGAGTTTGTTCAATAAATGTTAAGGTAAACTTTATTAAAGACGTAGAACAGTTTAATGGCATTCCTGCATACAAAAAACATTCATTTTTACATTTAAGATGAAGAATTCACAATGTTTTCATGGAAGGTCAGCAAATATCATATTCTTTTTAACATGTTAAATTATATAGCAATAGGCAAATTATTACAAAATTTTATTTCCTGAGATTGAATCTATTTCATTCAATTTGTCTCATTATTTGAAAAAAATCAATTTACTTTCTAGATATTAGGAATTTCCCTTAGCACCAATGTACTTGCTTATGAATCTTGTCATAGCATTTTTCATCTCTTTATTTCTCAGTGTATAAATAGCTGGGTTTAGGAGAGGTGTAAAAACAGAGTAAAATACAGCAAGAAATTTGTCAAACCAGGTGGAGTTGAGTGGCCACACATAGATGAAGATGCAGGGAACAAAAAAGATCATCACCACTGTGATGTGGGCACTGCATGTGGACAGAGCCTTAGATGCACCAGATTTAGAGCTCTGCTGAACAGTGATGAGGATACATGTGTAGGAAATGAGCAACAGAGTGAAGCAGGTTACTGCCACAATCCCACAGCCAGTATTCATTAGGATACCCAAATCATGAGAATCCATGCAAGCTAGCTTGATCAGCAACGGCGTGTCACAGAAATAGCTATCTATTTCATTGGGGCCACAAAAAGGCAGCTCCACAATCACTACCAGGTGACTCATGGCATGAATAAAGCCAGTAGTCCAAGAAATCAACACCAACCCAGTGCATCTTTTCAGGTTCATAATGGTGAAGTAATGAAGTGGCTTAGAGATGGCCACATAGCGATCATAAGCCATTGCCACTAATAGCACCATCTCTCCTGCGGGAATGCAATGAGTAAAGAAGACCTGGGTCATGCAGCCAGCAAAGGAAATGGTCTTGTTCTCCCTGAGAAAGTCTGATACCATCTTAGGAGTTGTATTTGAGGAAAGCCACATATCAACAAAGGACAGGTTGGCCAACAAGAAGTACATGGGAGAATGGAGACGGTGGTCAGTGGTAATTAAGACAATGATGATAATATTTCCAGACATAATAAAGAGATAAAGTATCAAGAACATCACAAAGAGTAAAACCTGGACACTCTGTGACTGGGAAAGCCCAAAAAGTATAAATTCTGACACCCAAGTCTGATTACCTCCAACCATTATGCTCACTGTTCCCCAGAAATGACCTACAAAGAAACAAAGATTTTCAACAAGTCATATGACAAATTCTATTTCCTTTGTAGACTTTGACATTCATTTAAAACTTACCTGAATAGAGATGCATAAATGTAAAGAGAAATCTAAGCCAAATATGAGTAGCACAGCTGCCCAAAGTGAGCTAATGAGCCAAGAACAACACCCCATGAAGAGAAGCATCATATGTGACTGTTACACACCTGCTCTATTATGAAATTCCTCTAGAGGAGAGCAGTGAGAAAGAAGGACAACAATATGAAAACCTAAAAATGTCTGTCATTTCTTTTTAAAAAAAATATCTAAATTTGTCACTAGCAATTCTAACATTCCATACTGAAAACAATGAGGATTATATTTGGAAACTGATGGGAGTTCCATTGAATATCAGTGCAACTGGTCTCCTAGGATGCCACCATTGTTGGCAGCATCCAATACTATTCCATTTGACATCAGTAGAATTGTTTTTGTGACATTGAGAAATGAAAATTTTGCTTAAAGCTGTAATATAAATGATGTAAAAACCTCAGTGACAAAGTGTACAGAATAGAAAGTCTTATAAAACATAAACTCAGCCGGGCGGTGGTGGCGCACGCCTTTAATCCCAGCACTCGGGAGGCAGAGGCAGGCGGATCTCTGTGAGTTCGAGGCCAGCCTGGTCTACAAAGGGAGTTCCAGGACAGGCTCCAAAGCTACAGAGAAACCCTGTCTCGAAAAACCAAAAAAAATAAATAAATAAATAAAAATAAAAATAAAACATAAACTCATACCAGACTGAAAAATACAAACTGGGTTCACAGATATCCTTAGTAAAAGTATATTGAATAACGTATTTATTCAATAAAACTGATTAACAAAACACCACTCAAATACCTATAGGGATATATTGAAGAAAGAACATTGCAAAATATATTCTGACCTTGAACTCTTAAAGTCACAATTAAAGTCTTACAGGTAGAAAATATTGGTCTTAAATAGTATAAAATAGTCTTGAGAACCCTTAGATTTCGAAAAATTCTAGTTTCCTCAAATGAATAATATGTCATCTATCATCAATCTATCATCAGCATATTTCCTCATATCACTTATTTAATGATCATCTGTTATTTTAAAGAACAGAATATATTACATAAACATTGTTCTTTTGCTGTCAGTGTTAGACAACAGTGACATTATGCTTTCAGTTTAAAACAATTACTCACCTCAAAGCACAACTGGAATGCTTTTGTTTAGTGCTTTGAAGAGACTCCTGAATGTATAAATGAGTGCATCTCTGATTCCTGTGCCTTCTCTTTGGGTTCTTTGTTTTTTCTGTTGGTTTGTCTTGTCCAACATTAATATGATGGTTTTTGTTTTATCTTATTATATTTTATTTCATTATGTTTTGTTGTAATCTCTAAGAAACCTGTGAGAGACCTAAAAAAGTGGATCCAGATGAGAGAGGAGGTACAGAGAAACTGGGAGTAGAGAGAAATACCGTATTCAGACTATACTGTATGAGAAGAGAATCTAAGTTTAATAAAGGTAGGTTAAAAAAACTAATTCTCCCCTTTTCAATGTTTATATATACAAACTATTCTGTCTACAGAATGGTTCTTGTAAATACAGTTCCAGGGCTTACCGTTTGGTTGGATAACCAATTGGTGTGCTCTTCCTTGGGATATCCTTCTACCACTCCCAGAATTTCTTAGTTGTTCTTGGTTATTGTTCTTGGTATAGGATCAAGGACTGCTGGGCTTTTCCTATCCACTGTTAGCATGCTATTAGTATTGGATATGTTGAGCTCAGTTATGACAATCATAAAAGGAATTACTGAGAAAGAACATTCATTTGTATCAGATTGTCTTGGGAAAACTGCTGCAAATTATATCCAAGTCTCAAGTAATGTCTTATAAATTTCATCCTCTAGGATTTTAGATGTAAGAAACTATTGTATCAGACCACTTTTAATGTAAATTATCTTACAGCTACTTTCTAATACATAGGAGCAGTTTAGCATTAATGGAAATGTTTTAAGGATATTATTCAACTACTTTGTTTTCACATGATTATTGAGAAGCTAGGAAAAGTGTTGCCAGAGATCACAATAGCATAAAGAATGTTATATACTCAATTTAATACTGTGCTGTGAACATATAGTATAAAATATACATGCTGAAATTATTAAATCTTTCTTGTATACAGAATACAATGATACATGAGTTGTTTCATAAATCATATTTCCTAGTGTACCTTGAAACAAAATAGTTTGTAAAAAAAACCAATGCCTTCAATGTTCATCTGAACATTTTGTTTGAGATATACATATAAATTCATATATATTTGCACATGTGTATTTTATATGAATATATTTATATATTTGTGCATGCATACATACTTTATGTACACAAACACATTTATAGATACATAAAAACACATATACATCTGTTCTTATAGATATAGATACATAAAATTAACTATATTTTAAATACTTGAAATTATTATTAAGTTGAGATATACCTATTCAACATCTGTGAAACACATAAATGGAAAGAACACATTCAGCATTCAAACTGCTGTTCAGGAACATAGCATCCACTTCACCCTTCTCTTCTCTTGCTGAGGATCTATCAGGATTTTCAAAGACCTAATGAAACACACAAATATATTAAAGTATCTTGTAATTATTGCATCTAACTTAGTCACAGTCCTCCTAGAAAATTTAATGTTGGATTATGTGTAATAAATAGAAGAGATAATGAACATTAACAAACAGAATATTCTTATTATGGTCCAGAAGAAAACTGATCAACTGTTCAATGTTTTTCTGCTTTGATTACCCTTCTGTCAAAATGCTAAACTTTATAATAGTCTCAATATTCACATTTCTGTAAATATTTATAGTTGTAGTCATAACTACACACTGTAAGAGGTATATGTGACAGACACTGATGAATGAAGGGTGGTAGTTTCTAATAGCTTGATTTGCTAGCAGATTGATTGTTTCTATGTTGTGTCATTTTGTTTATTATTGGTTTTGTTTTGCTTTTTGCTTGTATGTGTGTTTTACTATTAAAACATCTTTAATTGAAGTAGGAATTCATCATTTTACCCCACCCCTTTTCTTCCTCAAAACACTATTAAATATTATCCCCACATACTGTCCCCATGCTGCCCCTTAAGTGACTAGCCTCTTTTTCCTTGATTCTTATTGCTATGTATCTGGTGTATGTATGTATGCATGCATGCATGTATGTATAAGTATATATACACAAATAAATATAAATTCAATTTCTGAACCATTTTTGTTGTTGCATGTGGCTTCAGGATTGACACCTCTTATTTTAGAATGAATTAGGTGGCTTATCTTTTGGAGAGACTGACTTTTCCTTCTAGGAGATGAAAGTTGGCATAATATTTTAAACTTATATTTCACATCACCTAACTTTCTTCATTGTTATTCCCAACTCTATTCTGAATGTTATCTTATCTACTATGTACTCTTTGGATTAAAAATATGTTATCTATTTAAGGTAAATGAAATATTTGTATGATGTTAGCAGGATACTACTCTTAGATGTTATCAGAAAAGAATGATGATTTTCTGAGGTGTTTATGAGCTTACATGAAATAGGAGATTTAGAGAAAACATTACTTTAACTCTAAAGATAACATAAGTAAAGAAAAATATAGAACTAAAACAAAGTGAGCATTGGTAGAAATATTTAAAGAATAACTTACAGAAGAATATATTACTTTAACTCTAAAGATGACAGAAGTAAAGAAAAATACAGAACTAAAAGTAACATTAGTTAAAAGGAGATGAGTAGAAATATTTAAAGAATAACTTACAGAAGAATATCACAGTGATGATTCATCAAGTTCACAGTTTTCTTTCGGGTCATATTTTCTTCCAGTCTGATGTATGCTTATGAAGTTAATCTTGTTGTATAAAGACAAACTTTTCTTCAGCTCAACCTATATTCACTTCCTGAGTTTGCCCCATGGGTAAAAATTACCTTTGTGTGTTCTGACCAAAATGTGAACCCTGGAAATAGTTACCATAAGAATCCCATGGAGCTTTCTCTTTTGAGAGTGATATTGAGTATTGTAACTCTGTGGAACAGAATGATAGACAAATAAGGTGATCTGTATGTCATGTTACCATTGATTAAATAACTATCAAAATTAATCACTTTAACCATAGAACTAAAGAAAAACTTTCTGTTGTCTTATCTCTTACTGAATGTATATAATCAAAGTGTTTAATTTTTTTGTAGTTATGAGACCATCTGTTGTAAAATGCAAGATATGAACAGAAGAAAAAGATAAACAGAAATCTATACTGTGAACATAATTCCCTAATGCATGGCAAACCTGTGTCAAATCTTGGTCATGTAACTGATGAAGTTCAGGGTATTATGTAACTGTATGTGATATTAGCAGTTTTGAGTTGGATGCAGTGACTATTACCTCTATGAAATATAAACTTTTTTATTGATTTTAGAAAATTGGGAAGGACACCCCTCTATACAGTTTCACCTGAGATGGAGTTGCAAAATGTTCAACTGATCTCAAAGTAAAATTGCTATGTGTTTTTTGAATCAGCAAGACTAAATTATAATTATCAGTGATTTCTCTACAAACTTCCATTTTATTTTGGTTGTAAAAAATGGACATACATGTGTGGGATGTAACTGTATAACCATTTTTTTTTGTATTTGAGACAACACTGAATATTAATAGATACCTCTTATGGAAACTTAGTGAATCTAATGAATAAAATATTTAGGTTGAAGAGAAAATAATCTTGAGTACTTTAAGATACAGAATTAGGAAAAAGAACACTTTTAAAACTTCTATGTGTTCTTTCCTTCTGGGTTTGCAATATATAATGTATACTGTCATTTTAGACATAGAATGTAGCACTTAGAAATACACAAATCTTTTGTATATACACAATTGACTGCCCTGGTCTTCCTCTAAGAATTTAATGATTTACAAAAAGACATATATAGCTTGTAATAGTATAGAAGGCTTGTTTTCTGAAGTTAGAGAGAAACCTAGTTGTTTATCTCAGCTCATTTTAAAGTCTTTGTGTTAATTAAAGCTAAAAAATAAAACAAACTGATAACCACAGAGACTTATAATACGAGTCAAGGTATTTTTATACATTGTATACATACTGAAAATCAATTTTAAGCTATTTTTTCTTATAAAATAGAAACGTGAGAAGGGGAGGATGGGAGGAGCTTGAGGGATTGGGATGGTTAGGATATAGGAAGGATGGATACGGGAGCAGCGAAGTATATATACTAACTAAGGGAGCCACCTTAGGGTTGGCAAGAGACTTGACTCTAGAGGGGCTCGCAGGTGTCCAGGGAGATGTCCCCAGCTGGTACCTTGGGCAACTGAGGAGAGGGAACCTGAAATGATCCTATCCTATACTGATGAATACCTTACATATCACCTTAGAACCTTCATCTGGCGATGGATCGAGGTAGAGACAGAGACTCAATTTGGAGCAACGGTCTGAGCTCTTAAGGTCCAAATGAGGAGCAGAAGGAGGGAGAACATGAGCAAGGAAGTCAGGACCACGAGGGGTGCACCCACCCACTGTGACATTGGAACTGATTTATTGGGAGCCCACCAAGGCCAGCTGGACTGGGACTGAATAAGCATGGGTTGAAACTGGACTCTCTGAACATGGCGGACAATGAAGGCTGATGAGAAGCCAAGGACAATGGCACTAGGTTTCGATCCTAATACATGAACTGGCTATGTGGGAGCTTAGCCTGTTTGGATGCTCACCTTCCTGGACCTAGATAGAAGTGGGAGGACCTTGGTCTTCTCGCAGGGCAGGGAATTTGGACTGCTCTTCAGTATCGAGAGGGAGGGGGAATGGAGTGGGGGGAGGAGAAGAGGAGTGGGGATAGGGAAAGGGAAGTGGGGGAGGGGCAATATTTGGGAGGAGGGGGAGGGAAATGGGAAACGGGGACAGGTGGAAATTTTAATTAAAAAAATAAAAATAATAAAAGAAGAGAAAAAAATACCATTTTATACCTGATAAATATGTCTAGATTTTAATATCTGACTTATTTTATTACTTTTGCTTTTTTGGCAATCTCACTTAGAGTGAGCAAGTTGGTAATATTATCTATCTAACAATCCAAGGAATTGTGGTCATGTCACTTAACTCAGGAATAGAACATGCTTCCCTTGATAGCCAAGAGAAACTGTAATTCTATAAGAATCAATACCTTTGGTCACCCTCAGGCTGTTTCTGGATCCTCCAAGCACTTCTGCTTACTGCTTGATCATTATTATTAGTTAATCAGTTTGGTCAGTAGGATGAATCACATAAAATCTGATCTCCCACAAATCTTAATACTGTGAAAGAATGAATAAGAGGGTCTTGATACTATTCTTTCTCCTAAAACTACTGTCTTCGTTATGAAAGTGTTAAGGTGAATGACAAAATTAAAACTCATCAGTGCAAGCAACTAAATTTTGGAATTTGATTCATAGTTAAACGCTTTCTCTCAGCAAAAATTTGTTGTGCAGAATCTAGAGTTTTTTCTTCAAAAAATGGAAAATCTTGTAGAGTTGCCTTAAACACATAAAAATTAGCATGAGTTAATGTTAAAGAATAACCCTTCTTAGGAGTGTTCCAATAGCAATAATTATTCCCTCCTAAAACAAGTTAATGGTGCCAAGGTGGACAGCTAAATCCACTTCAAACTTGAGAGAGTTTGGGAAATAATTCTAGACAAAAAGGAACAGAGTTCAGCATGGCTTTTAGGTAGCAACTATTTCTTGGGTTTGCTCTCTTTTCTAGAGGCAAGCGCTTCTCATTTAAAAGAGGCTTCCAGACTCAACTTTAGCTGGAAAACTTTGCAGCTCTTTTAAGAGGCCCTACTACCAAACACTTAAATGGTGTTTATAAATAAGCCAACAGCATGATTCTTGGTGGTATCAGAGACCTTGAAATTCCATAGAGTTGTGGCAATAAACATGGCTCTGACCAGTACCTCTGCCGTGAAGCTAGACTCTCAGAAAGCTAAGGAATGGGCTGAATCCAGTCATCAAAGTCATGGCTTTAATCCTAGCCATATCATTTAGAAAAAATAGTGATCATATGGTCAGAAAAAGAGAGATATACAGTAAAGATATATTGGGATGAAGAAAACCTCTAAATGGTTTATAGTGTGTTTAAAAATATATGTACTCTTAAGAGAGAAATGAAAAAGGATAAAGTCCTTAAAATTAAAAAGAAAGAAAGAGTAGTCAGGTGTGGTGGCACACACCTTTTATCCCAAAACTTGGAAGGCAGAGGTAGTGAATCTCTGTGAGTTCAAGGACATCCTGGTATACAGAGTGAGTACCAGGACAGCCAAAGATACACAGGGAAATCCTGTCCCAAAAACCAAAAATTTAAAATAAAAATTAAAAAAAAGAGTTTAAAATAAAGCAACATAAAGATAAAAAATTCCGCCGGGCGATGGTGGCACACGCCTTTAATCCCAGCACTCGGGAGGCAGAGGCAGGCGGATCTCTGTGAGTTCGAGACCAGCCTGGTCTACAGACTTAGTTCCAGCACACGCTCCAAAGCCACAGAGAAACCCTGTCTCAAAAAAAAAAAAAAGAGAGAGTAAAGATGAAAAATTCCAAGACGGTTCGGATACTGTATGTTATTGCATTGTCTTTAAATTGTTTGATGGCAGAGGATGGAGCAAAAGATGCTAAGAGTTATTTGATTATAGATGCTGCTGGATTATCCAACATTTATTTTGAAAATGCCTTGACTTCCAAATTTAATTCAAAAGGTATGTTTCTTTGGAGAAGATGTTGAGCATTGTTCAGATTCCATAACTATATAAGCTTTCTGGAACTTTTTTTGTAGTTGAATTCTAACTTTAAGCTGTGGCTATCTAATGAGATACAGGGGTTTATTTCACTTTTTTTCCATCTGTTGAGATTTGTTTTTTGAATGGGTCAATTTTATATAAGGTTCCATGATTTGTTAAGAAAAATGTATATTTTTTGTGTTTGAGTGGAACATTCTATAAATGTCTCTTAAGCCCATTTGACATATGAACATCTGCTAGTTCCCTGTTCATTTCTCTGTTCATTTTCTGTCTGGCAGACCTGTCCATTTGTGAGAGCGGGGTGTTGAAGTCTCACACTATTAGTGTGTGGAGTTTGATGTGTGATTTAAGCTTCAGATGTTTCTTTTACAAATGTAGGTGTCCTTGTATTTGTAATGTTCAGGATTGATACTTCATCTTAATGGGTTTTTCTTGTGATGAATATGAAATGTCCTTCTTCTTCTCTTTTGATTACCTTTAGTTTGATGACATTTTGTTAGATATTAGGATAGCTACACCAGTTTGCTTCTTAGGTCCATTTGATTGGAAATTCTTTTCCCATCCCTTTACTCTGAGGAAATGCCTTTCTTTGAAGTTGAGGTATGTTTCTTATATACAGCGGAAAGATGAATCCTGTTTTTGTATCCATTTTTATCCGTTTGTTGAAAAAGCCTTCAACAGAAACTAACAACCCTTCATATTAAAGGCCATGGAAATATCAAGAATACAAGGAACATAGCTAAACATAGCGAAAGCAATTCACAGCAAGCTAACAGCCAATATTAAATTAAACAGAGAAAAATCAAAGTGATTGCGTTAAAATCAGGAATAAGTCAAGACTATCCACTCTCTCCACATATATCCAATCTAGCAATTGAAGATCTAGATAGAGCAATAAAACAACAAAGGGAAATCAAGGGGATACAGAATAGAAAGGAAGAAGTAAAACTATTGCTCTTCACAAAGAATATGTTAGTATATATAAGTGACCTCAAAAACTCTACCTGGGAACTCCTACAGCTGATAAATACCTTCAGTCATATGATGGGATACAAGATTAACTAAAAAAAAAAATCAGTAGATCTTTTTTTATTTATTTATTTTTATTTTTTAATTATTAAAGATTTCTGCCTCTTCCCCGCCACCACCTCCCATTTCCCCCCCTCCCCCAATCAAGTCTTCCTCCTCAGCCCAAAGAGCAATCAGGTTTCCCTGCCCTGTGGGAGGTCCAAGGACCACCCACCTCCATCCAGGTCTATTAAGGTGAGCATCCAAACTATCTAGGCTCCCACAAAGCCATTATGTGCAATAGGATCAAAAACCCATTGCCATTGTTCTTGAGTTCTCAGTAGTCCTCATTGTCCGCTATGTTCAGCGAGTCCGGTTTTGTCCCATGCTTTTTCAGACCCCGGCCAGCTGGCCTTGGTGAGTTCCCGATTGAACATCCCCATTGCCTCAGTGTGTGGGTGCACCCCTCGCGGTCCTGAGTTCCTTGCTCGTGCGCTCTCTCCTTCTGCTCCTCCTTTGGATCGTGAGACTTCAGTCCAGTGCTCCAATGTTGGAAAGCAGTAGATCTTCTATATACAAATGATAAACAGAGCAAGAAAGGTATCAGAGAAACATCACCCTTTACAATTGCCACAAATATAAAATACCTTGTGCTTACTCTAATCACTTAAGTGAAAGACCATATGAAAGACCTTTAGTAGGTAAAAAAAATGAAGAGAATATAAGAAAATGAAAAGATCTCCCATACTCTTGGATATGTAGGATCAACATAATAAAAATGACAATCTTACCTAAAACACTGTACAGATTCAATGTGATCCCCTTCAAAATTTCAACAAAAATCTTCACAGAAGTTTAAAGAAGAACACTCAACTACATATGGAAAACAAAAAACCCAGAAAAGCTAAAACAATCCTGCGCAAATGATCTTCCAGATGCATTGCCAACCCTGATTTCAAGCACTACTATAGAACTATGGTAATAAAAATATTTTGATATTAGCATTAAAACAGACACATGAACCAACAGAATCAAATTGAAAACGCTGATATTAATCAACACATCTATGAACACCTGATTTTTGACAAGTCTAAATAGTACAATAGAAAAAAAGGAAGCATCTTTCACAAATGATCCTAGCATAACTGATTGTCAACATGTAGAAGACTGCAAATATATCTTTATCTATCACTATGCACAAAACCCAGGTACAAATAGATCAAGGACCTCAACATATAGTTACAGTTACATTGAAGATGATAGAAGAGAAAGTGGGAAGTAGTCTTGAACACATTGGCATAGGAGAGCTTTTTCCTACATATAACACCAGTAGCACAGATACTGAGAGCAACAATTGATAAATGGAACTTCCTGAAACTGAAAAGCTTCTGTAAGGCCAAGAACATGGTTAATAAAACAAAATGATAGCCTACAGAATGGGAAGAGACCTTTGACAACTCCATATCTGACAGAATGCTGATCTGCAAAATATATAAGGAACTTAAGAAACTAGACATCAAAATGCCAAATAGTCCCCAAAATATATGGGGTAGAGATCTAAACAGAGAAATTGCAACAGAAGAAGCTCAAATGGCTAAAAGACTTTTAAGGAATTGTTTGACATCCTTAGTCATCAGGGAAATGCAAAGCAAAATGACTCTGAGATACCATCTTACACCTGTCAGTATGGCTAAGATCAAAAACACTGAAGACTTCTTATGCTGGAGAGGATGTGTTGTAAGGGGAACACTCCTCCACTGTTGGTGGAAGTCAAACTTATAAAACCACTTTGGAAATCAATGTGGTGACTTCTCAGAAAATTGGGAATTAAGCAACCTCAAGACCTAATGATACTACCTTTGGGAATATACACAAAGATTTCTCAATCATACCACAAGGACACTTGTTCATTTATTTTCATTATTTGCCATAGCCAGAATCTGGAAATAACCTAGATTCCTCTCAACCGAAGAATGGATAAAGACAATATGGTACACTTATACAATGGAATATTACTCCATGGTAAAAAATAATGACATCATGAAATTTTTAGGCAAATGAATAAAAATAGAAAAACATCATCCTGGCACCTGCCCAGCCAGAGGGTAGTGCGTGCATGGCACCTCCAGCTCCTGCTGCAGGGGCTTCTTGGCTCCACACAACCCTTCGCCCCCACCCCAAGTTTGCCCTTTTGTCTGCGGGGTCCTTCGAACTCAAAGAGTCCTGTCCCTGTGCTGATTGGGTGCAATCCCGGGCAGGGCAGAACAAACTGGGAAGGAGCACTGGGCCCCTTCAGCTCCTAATGCAGGGTCTTCTTTGTTCCACACATCCCTGCCCCCCCCCCCAGGCCTGTCCTAGTATCTGCGAGGTCCTTGGTCCAGAAACAGTTCCTGTTCTTTCACTGAGGCTACCCACCCAGAAGGGTGATAGTGCACCCGCCCAGCCAGAGGGAAGTGCAAGGCACCTCCAGCTCCTGCTCTGGAGGGGGAGCTTCTTGGCTCTGCACAACCCTCCCCTCCCTCCCAAGTGTCCCCTTTTGTCTGGGGGTCCTTTGACCTCCAAGACTCTTGTCCCTGGTTTCACTAAGCCTGTAAGCAGCAAGCTAGGCCTTTTGTCTGCGAGGTCCCTGACCAGCAAGAGGCCTTGATCCGTACCCGAAGATCCATCAGAGAGTTTTTGAAGGAAGAGATGGGCTGGCGTCAATACAAGAATTCCTCCAACAATCTGAAAAACAACATGGTGACATCAAAAACCAGTGAACATACAACAGTAAGACTTGAACACCCTAATCCAGAAGAAGTAGAAAAAATTGATATTATGAAAGCGATAGA
This sequence comes from Chionomys nivalis, assembly GCF_950005125.1. Lineage (NCBI taxonomy): Eukaryota > Metazoa > Chordata > Mammalia > Rodentia > Cricetidae > Chionomys > Chionomys nivalis. Next base: position 62,858,324 of record NC_080094.1, on the reverse strand, counting down.
GTCCCTTAAACAGTATGTGAAAAACTCCCTTAAAGAAATGGATGAGAAGAATAACAAAAAGTATGAAGAAATGAGTAAATCCGTAAAAGATACCCCAGAAAACCAAGAAAAAACAATCAAACAGATAATGGAAACAGTTCAAGACTTGAAAACTGAAATGGAGGCAATGAAGAAAACACAAACCGGGGGCTGGCTGGATATGGAAAATCTAGGTAAATGAACAGAGATGACAGAGACAATCATAACCAACAGAATACAAGAGATAAAAGAAAGAATCTCAGATGCTGAAGACATCATAGAGAAAATAAACCCACTGATCAAAGAAAACAGCAAATCCAACAAATTCTCATCACAAAACATCCAGGAAATCTGGGAAAAAAATAAAAAGATCAAACCTAAGAATGATAGGGGTAGAAGAAAGAGAAGAATTACAGCTCAATGGCAAGAAAATATATTCAACAAGATTACAGAAGAAAACTTTCCAAACCTAAAGAAGGATATTCCTATGAAGATTCAAGAAGCATACAGAACACCAAATAGACTGGATCAAAAAAAAAATCCCCTCATCATATAATAATCAAAACACCAAACATACAGTATAAGGAAAGAATATTAAGAGCTGCAAAGGAAGAAGGTCAAGTAACTTATAAAGGTAAACTGATCAGACTTACACATGACTTCTCTATGGAAACCATGAAATCTAGAAGGTCTTGGATAGATGTGCTTCAGAAACTAAGAGACCAGGGATGTAAGCCCAGACTGCTTTACCCAGCCAAGCTTTCATTCGCCATCAATGGAGAAAACAAAATAATCCAGGATAAAAACAAAATAAAACAATACGTAGCCACAAATCCAGCCTTACAGAAAGTAATAGAAGGAAACTCACAAACCAAGGAATCCAACAATGCCCACAATAAATCAGACAATGAGCGACCCTTGACAAGCACAACTCAAAGAAGGGAAACACACAAACTCTACTACCAAAAAAAATAATAACCAGAGTTAATAACCACTTGTCATTAATATCACTTAATATCAATGGACTCAATTCACCTTTTTATAAAGACACAGGCTAAGAGATTGGATATGAAAGCAGGATCCAACATTCTGCTGTTTACAAGAAACACACCTCAACCACAAAGACAGACATCTACTCAGAGTAAGGGTTGGGAAAAGGTTTTTTAATCAAAGGGACCTAAGAAACAAGTGGGTGTGGCTATACTAATAGCTAACAAAATTGACTTCAAACTAAAATCAATAAGAAGGGATGGAGATGGACACTTTATACTCATAATAGGAACAATTCATCAGGATGAAGTCTCAATCCTGAATATCTATGCCCCTAATATAAAAGCACCCACTTATGTAAAAGAAACATTACTAGAACTCAAGGCAGACATCAAATCCCACACACTAATAGTAGGAGACTTCAACACTCTGCTCTCACCAATGGACAGGTCAATCAGGCAGAAACCTAACAGAGAATAAGAGAATTAATAAAGGTAATGAATCAATGGACTTAACAGACATCTACAGAACACTCCACCCAAATAGGAAAGAATATACTTTCTTCTCAACATCTCATGGAACCTTATCGAAAATTGACAACATACTTGGTAACAAAGCAAGCTTCCACAGATACAAAAAAAAATTTTAGTAGCCACCTGTGTCTTATCAGATCACCATGGAATAACATTAGAATTTAACAATAATTCTACCCCCAGAAAGCCTACAAATTTATGGAAGCTGAACAGTCAACTACTGAACAACCCCTGGGTCAGGGAATAAAGAAAGAAAGAAATTAAAGTCTTCCTTGAATTCAATGAAAATAAAGACAACACGCCCAAACCTATGGGACACTATGAAAGCGGTGCTAAGAGGAAAGTTCATAGCTCTTAGTGCCCACGTTAAAAAAACGGAGAAAGCTCACATTGGAGATTTAACAGCATAGCTGAAAGCTCTAGAAAAAAAAAAGAAGCAGACTCACCCAGGAGGACTAGAAGACTTGAAATATTCAAACTGAGGGCTGAAATCCACAAAATAGAAACAAAGAAAACAATCCAAAGAATCAATGAAACAAAGAGCTGGTTTTTTGAGGAAGTCAACAAAATTGACAAACCTTTATCCAAACTAATCAAAAGGCAGAGAGAGAACACGCTAATCAACAAGATCAGAAATGAAAAGGGGAACATAACTACAGACACTGAGGAAATTCAGAGAATCATTAGGTCTTACTACAAAAGCTTATAGCCACAAAGTTGGAAAAGGTAAAACAAATGGACTTGTTTTTAGATAAGTACCATTTACCAAAATTAAATAAGGACCAGGTGAACAATTTAAATAGACCTATAAGTCATGAGTAAATAAAAACTGTCATAAAAAACCTCCCAATCAAAAATAAATAAATAAATAAAAAGCCCAGGTCCTGATGGTTTTAATGCAGAATTTTATCAGAACTTCCAAGAAGAGCTGATACCTATACTCCTTAATGTATTTCACATAATAAAAACAGAAGGGTCCTTGCCAAACTCTTTTTATGAAGCTACAGTCACCCTGATTCCAAAACTACACAAAGACCCAAACAAGAAAGAGAATTACAGACCAATCTCACTCATGAACATCGATGCAAAAATTTTCAATAAAATTCTGGTAAACAAAATCCAAGATCACATAAAAAATAATTATCCATTACGACCAAGTAGCTTCATCCCAGAGATGCAGGGCTGCTTCAACATATGAAAATGTATCAATGTAATCCATCATATAAATAAACTGAAAGAAAAAAACATATGATCATTTCATTAGATGCTGAAAAAGCATTTGACAAAATTCAACACTCCTTTATGATAAAGGTCATGGAGAGATTAGGGATACAAGGGTCATACCTAAATATAATAAAAGCAATATATAGCAAGCCAACAGCTAATATCAAATTAAATGGAGAGAAACTCAAAGCTGTTCCACTAAAATCAGGAACAAGACAAGATTGTCACTCTCACCATATCTCTTCAACACAGTTCTTGAAGTTCTAGCAATAGGAATAAGACAACAAATGGAGATCAAGGGGATTCGAATCGGAAAGGAAGAAGTCAAACTTTTGTTATTGGCAGATGATATGATAGTGTACATTACTGACCCGAAAAACTCTACCAAAGAACTCCTACAGCTGATAAATAACTTCAGTGATGTGACAGGTTACAAGATCAACTCCAAAAAATCAGTAGCCCTCCTATACACAAAGGATAGAGAAGCAGAGAGGGAATTCAGAGAAACTTCACCTTTTATGATAACCATAAATAGCATAAAGTATCTTGGGGTAACTCTAACCAAGGAAGTGAAAGATCTATTTGACAGGAACTTTAAGTCTTTGCAGAAAGAAATTGAAGAGGACACCAGAAAATGAAAGGATCTCCCATGCTCTTGAATTGGGAGAATCAACACAGTAAAAATGGCAATTCTACCAAAGGCAATCTATAAATCAACACAATCCCCATCAAAATCCCAACAAAATTCTTCACACATCTTGAGAGAAGAATAATCAACTTTATATCAAAAAACAAAAAAACCCAGGATAGTCAAAATAATCTTATACAATAAAGGAACTTCTGGAGGCATTATCATCCCTGACTTCAAATTCTATTACAGAGCTACAGTACTGAAAACAACTTGGTATTGGCCTAAAAATGGAGAAATCGACCAATGGAATCAAATAGAAGACCGGATATAAACGCACAAACCTATGAACACCTGATTTTCGACAAAGGAGCTAAAAGTGGAAGAAAGACAGTATCTTCAACAAATGGTCCTGGAATAACTTGATGTCAACCTGTAGAAGAATGAAAATAGATCCATATCTATCACCATGCACAAAATTCAAGTCCAAATGGATTAAAGACCTCAATATTAATCTGAACATGCTGAACCTGATAGAAGAGAAAGTGTGAAGTAGTCTACAACACATGGGCACAGGAGACCACTTCCTACATATAAACCTAATAGCACAGACAATAAGAGCAACATTGAATAAATGGGACCTCTTAAAACTGAGAAGCTTCTGTAAAGCAAAGGACACTGTTATTAAGACAAAAAGGAAACCTACTGAATGGGAGAAGATCTTCACCAACCACACAATGGACAAAGGTCTGATCTCCAAAATATATAAAGAAATCAAGAAACTAGATTTTAAAATGCTAATTAACCCATTTAAAAAATGGGGCACTGAACTGAACAGAGAATTCTCAACAGAAGAAGTTCAAATGGCCAAAAGACACTTAAGGTCATGCTCAACCTCCTTAGGGATCAGGGAAATGCAAATCAAAACAACTATGATATACCATCTTAACACCTGTCAGAATGGCTAAAATCAAAAACACCAATGATAGCCTTTGCAGAAGAGGATGCGGAGTAAGGGGTACACTCATCCATTGCTGGTGGAAATGCAAACTTGTGCAACCACTTTGGAAATCAGCGTGGCTATTTCTCAGTAAATTTGGTATCAACCTACCCCAGGATCCAGCAATACCACTCTTGGGAATATACCCAAGAGATATCCTCTGATATTACAAAAGCATTTGTTCAACTATGTTCTTAGCAACATTATTTGTAATAGCCAGAACCTGGAAATAACCTAGATGCCCCTCAATGGAAGAATGGATAAAGAAAATGTGGAATATATACGCATTAGAGTACTGCTCAGGGGTAAAAAACAATGATATCTTGAATTTTGCATGCAAATGAATCGAAATAGAAAACACTATCCTGAATGAGTTAACCCAGACCCAAAAAGATGAATATGGTTTGTACTCACTCATAAGTGGATTCTAGCCATAAATAAAGGACATTGAGTCTACAATTCATGATCCTAGAGAAGCTAAATAAGAAGGTGAACCCAAAGAAAAATATATAGTTATCCCCCTGGATATTGGTAGTTGACAAGATTGCCAGGCAAAAATTTGGAACATGGCGGTGGGTGTGGGGTGGGGGTAAAGGGAGATGGGGAGAGAAAAGTGAGAAGGGGAGGATGGGGAGAGCTTGGGGGAATGGGAGGGTTAAGATGGAAGAAGGGTAGTTATGGGAGCAGGGAAGTATATATCTTAATTAAGGGAGCCATTTGAGGGTTGGCAAGAGGCTTGACTCTAGAGGCGTACCCAGATGTCCAAGGAGATGTCCTTAGCTAGTTCCTTGGGCAGCTGATGAGAGGGAGCCTGAAATGGCCCTATCCTATTGCCATACTGATGAATATCTTGCATATCACCATAGAACCTTCCTCTGGCTTGGATGGAGATAGAGACAGAGACCCACATTGGAGCACTGGACTGAGCTCCCAAGGTCCATATGAGGAGCAGAAGGAGGGAGAACATGAGCAAAGAACTCAGGACTGCGACATTGGGGCTGATTTATTGGGAGCTCACCAAGGCCACCTGACCTGGGACTGATGGAGTGTGTGATCAAACCAGACTCTCTGAACATGGTGGACAATGAGTGCTGACTGAAAAGCCAAGGACAATGGCACTGGGTTTTGATCCTACTGCATGTATTGGCTATGTGGGAGCCTAGTCTGTTTGCATGCTCACCTTCCTAGACCTGGATGGAGGGGGAGGACCTTGGACTTTTCACAGGAAAGGGAACCCTGATTGCTCTTTGGACTGGAGAGAGAGGGGGAGGGGGAAGGGAAGTGGGGGATAGCGGAGGGAAATGGGAGAAGGGGAGGAGGTGGAAATTTTTAATAGGAAGAAGAAGGAAAAGGAGAAGGAGGAGGAGGAGAAGGAGAAGTTGAAGAAGAGGAAGAAGAAGAAGAAGAAGAAGAAGAAGAAGAAGAAGAAGAAGAAGAAGAAGAAGAAGAAGAAGAAGAAGAAGAAGAAGAAAAGACATTTGTGATAATGTAGTAAATGGAAACAAAACTATACTTCATCAAATTTAATAAAATATTAGTTTGTTCAAGGAAAAAATAGAAAAACATCATCCTGATTGAGATCCAGAATCAGAAAGACAAACACAGTATGTTCTCACTCATAAATGGATAATAGATGTAAATCAAAGGCTAATAAGACTGCAATCCATAGCTCCAGAGAAGCTAGGTAGCAAGGAACACCCTGATCTGGACACATGGATGACCCTGGAAAAGGGAATTAGATGAAAACTCCTGGATAAACTGGAGGTGAGCTGGGACAGTGGAAGAAAGGGGATGGAAATAAGAACATGAGATGGAACAGGGAGAAAGACACAACAGAAGAACAATGAAAGAGCAAATTTGATATGGAGAGCCATTTTGCAGTTAGGGAAAAACCTGGTGATAGGGAAATTACTAAGAATCCACAAGGATAACCCCCGCTAAGGCTCCTACTAGCAATAGTGGAGAGGGTGCCTGAAATGGCCTTCCTCTGTAATGAGATTACTGAATATCCTAACTAACATCAGAGAGCCTTCATCCAGTAACTGATTGAACCAAAGGCAGAGATCTACAGCCAAGCACCAGGCTGAGCTCTGGGAATTCTATTGAAGACAGGGAAGAGGGAATATATGAGCAAAGGAAGTCAAGACATGATGGAGAAATCTACACAGATAGATGAACCAAGCTTATGGAAACTTGTGAACTCTAGACCAACAGCTGTAGCATCTCTATGGAAGCAAATCAGGCACTCCATATGTGGGGAGACAGTGCTGGAGCTTGTACTATATGAGGGGCCCCAGGTTTTAAGGCAAAAATAGATCTTTGATACATGAGTTAGCTTATGGGAGAATATTCTCTATGGTGGGACACCATGCTCAGTCTTAATGCAGGAGCAAGGGGCTTGGTCCTGCCTTATCTCATTGTGCCAAACTATGTTGACTCCCCATGGGAGTCCTTACCTGCTTGGAAGAATGGTTGAGAGGGTCTGAACTGGAGGAAGAGGAGAGGGAGTGCCAAGCTGAGGGGTGAGGGGGAGAACTGTGCTTGGAATGTATAATGAAAATACAAATACATGATAAATAAATAAATTTAAAAAACAATTTCATCATTTACAAAAGGACATGTATAATTTAAAGTAATTCAGAAGACTTAATTTCTGAAGTTAGATAGAATTTAGAAACCTTAACCTTCTATCTCAGCTCAGCTCATTTTAATGTCTATATGTTAATTAATGTTGAAATACAAAACAAACTAATAACCAAGTCTTTTAATATTAGTGAAAGAGTTTTTGTATGTCCTCCACATACTGGACATCAATGTCTTAATCAATTCTTTTAAAAAATATATATAAATATTACCATTCACTGCCTAATTAAAATGTCTAGACATTAATTTCTGATTGTTATTTAATTAATTTTACTCTTTTGCAGTCACACTTAGATTGAGTTGAAATAATCTAAAAATCTAAGAAACTGTGACAATGTCACTCAACTCACAAGTAGACCATATTTTCTCCAAAGGCCAAGGGAAACTGTGACACTATAAAAGTCAGTCTCCCAAGTTAACTTGGTGCTGCTTCTGCATCCTCCAAGGGTTTATGGTTACTGCATGGTGCTTATCATTGGCCAATCAGTTTGATTATCAGGAAAATTCACATAAAAGCTAATTTCCCAAACATGTTAACACTTTGAAAGAATATATTGGAGGGATTCAGCAGTATTCTTTCTCTATTACTGTTGTCTCTTCTAGTTATGAAAGAGGTAAGTGGAATGAGAAAATTAAAATTCAGCAGTACAAACAACTACAGGATAGAATTTGATAGGTAGTTAAATGTTTTACTTCTCTCGGTAGAAACTCATTGTACAGAGTTCAATTAAGACTTTAGCTTCAGAAAAAAAAGTATGAAAAGTTCTGTAGAGTTGCCTTAAATAATTTTAGTGATTAAGATGAGTTAATATGAATGGGATAACTCACGTTAAGAGTCTTCTAGTAGCAATAGTTATTGCCTTCTAGCAATATTTTTCCTTAGGTAACATATCTGTTTTGTATAACTCTTCTGTACCACACTTTCTCTCTCTGTGTATTTTCTTTTGCTTGTTTGTTTTTATTATTTTTGTTTGTTTGTTTTTATATAATCCCAGTGAAACCTAGTTTTCAACATTTATTTCATGTAGAAGTTGCAATATGTATTCTTAGAACTGTAGATTTTCTGAGAATATGGGTTGGGTTGTAATACTTTGAAAACAGAAAAATGAAATCCCAGAAGGTTTTCTTATACATCCAGGATCAAGCAGAAGATCTGTGTTTAAACCCAAAGTTCTGATTCCCATCCCTGTGAGTATAAATATATTTTCTTTATAAAAGAAAAAGAAAGAAACAAAAAAAATGTCAGGGAAAAGATACATGAAAAGCACATTTTAATGATTGAATTTAAAGTTAATGTGATGAAAGTGTTTCTCTTTAATCACACTTGGTCCTTAGATATTACAATAAAATTAATATGTAAGATGCAAGAGAACCCCTTCAGTGAATGCAAATTTAATAATAAAATAATTACATTTTTCTAAAACTTTTTGAGTTTTTTCAAGAGTCTCAAATTAACTTTGAGGCGACCGCACTGATAAGGGACACTTGATGAAGATTCCATTTTATCATTCTCCTCTTAGCAAAATAAAATCTGAAGGAATGACCTACAGTGAGTGTCAAAATTCCTCTTTCCTAAAAAGGAACATTCTGTAATTCTTGTTTTCTACTATGATGTATTTTGTGTTTTCTGCATGTGAGAACCTTAGAACCATCTTCATCCTTGGCGTATTTACCATGGAGATATGATGTAGAATTTTTTCTTCTCTATCAGTGAAATCAAATGTTTCAACATTTTGAAACAAACAAACCATTCAATACAACTTTAATTTACATAGTATCAATCTAAAAAAAGGCTTTAATGAAATAGTCACACCATAATGCATCTCACAATAGGAGCCCTGTATGACTATATCAGTGCTGGGATGATTTTATTTTGCTATGTAAAGAAGACATGAACAGGAATTTCATAATTTATATTATGATTAGATATGTCCTTATATTTGGAAAAAATACTGTCACTACTAAATTTCATGAAACTTTGTAAATACTCCTTTGATTCATAACTGGGAAGGAATAGAAAGATCTGTAAGAATAAACATAATTTCTAAGCAAAATGGGTTGTGATTAAATAAATTTCCCAAAATTAACAAATTACAATATTCTCACAAGAAATTTAAGAAATATAACTCCTTATATCCTCATAACTCCAATATATCATTACTCCCCATATGCATCTGTATTTTATATTATATATGTCTACTGTGTCTCAAAATAATTTAAATCATATATTTTTACTTATTTTTAGTCTATTTTCTACCTTTTGCTTCATTTAGGTAATTTTTTTCTCCTAAGAACTTTAACATAAAAAAATGTAAGGAATGTTCTATACACCATAGTATTTTGACTTTCAGAGGAAAAAGAAGTCAGTCAAGGATAAGGGTGGAGACAGAAAAAGCAGCAAGAACAGTAGCATTGTGTGAGGTTGGAGTTTATAACTATGGACACAATGGGAGCCTTGGCTACCTGAAGAAAAATGCAAGCAAAGAGAAACATAGTATAAATTATAAGTTGTGATTTTTGTTTGGGAACTTTTATGGAATAGATCATAACAAGTCCTTAATGAGTGAGCTGAGGGTAGAATTTGCACATAACAACACTGATTTCCTTTGCATTTCTTTTCCAAGGCATTTACTGAGACTCTCTTCTGGAATGAATCAACAAGAGAAACAAATCACTCTGTGGTGACTGAATTCATTTTTATTGGACTCTCTGATTCTCAAGAACTCCAAATCTTTCTGTTTGCATTCTTTTTTGTTTTCTATGTAGGAATTGTGTTTGGCAACCTTCTTATTGTCATAACTGTGATTTCTGATTCCCACCTCCACTCTCCTATGTACTTCCTGTTGGCCAACCTCTCATTCATAGATCTGTCTCTGTCTTCTGTGACAGCTCCCAAGATGATTGCTGACTTTTTCTGCAAACGTAAGGTCATTTCTCTCAAGGGCTGCCTTGCACAGATATTTCTCCTTCACTTCTTTGGGGGGAGTGAGCTGGTGACCCTCATAGCCATGGGCTTTGACAGATATGTAGCAATTTGTAAACCTCTACACTACACTACAATTATGTCTAACAATGTATGTATTGGCATTATGGTTTCTGCATGGGGAATTGGCTTCCTACACTCAGTGAGTCAGTTGGCCTTTGCAGTGAACTTACCCTTTTGTGGTCCCAATAAGGTTGACAGCTTTTATTGTGACCTTCCAAGAGTAGTCAAACTTGCCTGTGCAGACACATATAGGTTGGACATCATGGTCGTTGCCAACAGTGGTATACTCACTGTGTGTTCTTTTGTTCTTCTAATCATCTCCTACACTGTCATTCTAATGACCATCCAGCGCCGCCCTTCTGATAGGTCATCTAAGGCTTTGTCCACACTGACTGCTCACATCACAGTTGTTCTTCTGTTTTTTGGACCTTGTATCTTCATTTATGCCTGGCCCTTTCCCATTAGGTCATTAGATAAATTTCTTGCTGTGTTTTATTCTGTGGTCACTCCTCTCTTGAACCCCATTATATATACATTGAGGAACACAGAGATGAAAATTGCAATAAAACGTCTAAGACAATGGAATTTAAGTTTTTGGGCAAAGTCTTAGATCTTTGTAGCCATGAGATTGAGATAATGAAAGAAGTAGCTATTAAATTTTTCAGCATACTTTATGAAGAGTTTAACATTTCAGCTTTATGTCACTTAGTATTTGATAAAGAAGGTTCTCATATTATCTCAGTTTATTCTGTACCTTACTTTTGTATATAGTTTCCAAATTAATAACACTAATTCAAAATACCATTTTACAAATTTTTAGAACAATTGAAGGTATTATGTTATTATTTGTACCCAACTCAGACTTTCTTGATATTTTGGGTTTTGAGATAACCAAAGGTATAAGCTGGACTATTTTACATTAAAGAAATTTTTATTTGATTCATTTGTCCCAAAAAACATACTAAAAGACTTACTACCTACCTTACTAAAAAATGTATGAAGTCATAACTGTTTCTATGCCAACTACAGATATTCATAAATGGTATTCCTACTTGGTGACCATCTATGAATTGTCTCCAACTACTATAACAAGCCATAATCTATTAGTTCACTAGCAGGTATGTTAGGAAGATTGAACATTCTAATACTTAATTCAAGTTAATCTAACATGTGATACAGCAACTGGACACAAAGTAGCAAAAGGAATTAAGAATGTCCAGTGTCTTACCATGTTGGCACAAAGTATATCACTTACATACATATTTTATTTTCTATTTTAAAGTTAAAAGATGTAAGTTCAATTCTACTTAAACTTTAATAAACATGAATATGGTTGCTTATTTTTCTTTTGTAATTCTTGGGTTTTTTTGCCTTAATATAAGGAGATCATGATATGCATTATATATTGTTATTATGAGAAGTAATGAAGTAATACATATATATAAGACAATATAAACATGTTACATATTTACTATTCAGTGAATATTTGGTTGAATTATAAATATCCATGCTAATATTACTCTGTGTTAACATAGTTAAGAGCTTCCAAACTTTGGTATATTACAACTTTCACCAAGGACATTATAATTCTGATCTTAGTAGATGTTCATTTGGGGCACTGTAATTACAATGGAAATATGTACACTTAGTGCAAATGAGTGTATTTGAATGCATACTAATGTGCACATATTCTTCCAGCCTAGTGCGGGATTCCAAAGGTCAGGACAGAAGTAGAGGAAACTGTAAGTTTTCTTTATAACAAGTGATTCTGCCAACTCTTTTACCTTTCCCACGATTGTTATGGAAGCAAGCTAAAGTTGAACTTCATGTATATTGAGGAGCAAGCCACATAGCTGAATGATTTGTAATCTCAATGAACAAATAGAAATGGAAATTTAAAATAAGAAAACTGCTAAAAAATAAATAAAATAAAATAAAATGTTTTAAATTATGCCTACATGAGCGACAAAAATAGTACAAGTATCCACAAAGATATTAAATCACATTAAAAACTTACCTATGACCTAATCAGTGGTAAAATAAAAAAGCTATATGTAAATTTGTGGAACAACTGGGGTAATATGAAACATAAGTTATTGTATCTATTCATCATTTCAGAGAATAATTTCTAAATTAACTCAAGATGTTAACCTGATGTAAAACTTTACAAATATTTTTAAATTGAGTTAATATCTTTATAATTCTTAGATGTAGTAAAGTTTTCTGATAACAATATACATAATTGATTTTAATGTTAGATAAAACTACCTAAAAGGAGATAAATAATATATTTAATAACACACCAAGTGTAATAACTTTGTTATTTAAAGAAATGCCCTTATTATATACATACATACATAAGTATCTTTCATGAATTCAACAATCTAATACAAAATTGAACAAAAGATATAATCTTACAGTTTATATGTAAGATGAAAACCATATTTACAAGAAAAAAATGATTAAGTTGTTTCATGTTAAAATACATGAATGCTAAAATAATGCTAAATATTAACTCTGACCTATGAGGTACATGATCTCAATATTTAATAATACAAACTAAGAATGGAGCCATTGAGAAAGAATTGCTAATTATACTCTTGAAAAGAACATAAAATGGCACAATTTTATGGCAGTGGTCAAAAAATAACTTGCAAATAATCTGTACTGTAGTTTTATCTCCATCCAAGAGCTATCTTATCAAAAGCACAAAACAATCAGACATGAGACTAGAAACACTGAATCATCACATCATATGATAAACTAATAAATGATAAATGATAAAATAATACTAAAATGAAGATCAGTAACAATTCTTTGCTTATATAATCTTGGAATAGTAAACATCTACAAAGGAAATGGGTCATTTCTCCAAATACTACAATGAAGCAATCTATAAGACATAGATTAGGTGATCTTAATAAAATGTCAAAGAGTTGCTATAGAATGTTAATTTTATGTTAAAACAGAGAAACATGTATTATATACTTGTGTGATTTAAAAAATATTTAATAAATCATTTTAGATTATAAAATTGATATCAGCAAGAATAAGTAAGGTTATAAACTATACTAAACATCTTATAATTTAAGAATCAAAAATATTTTACATAATGAAAAATAAAGTGATGGCTGACCAAGTACAACTATCTGAATTCAACTCCCATGACTCTGTGGAAAGACTCAAATTAATGGTATATGCATCTATTCCCAGCTCTCTGGGGATCACTAGCTAGACTGCCTAGGATAATGGTGGGTAAGACAAATTGTTTTAAAAACCAAGTTGAATACCTCTGGACATGTCTTATGACAAGCACATATATATGCACGTATGCATACACAATTTCACACACATCAGCCTGTGTACATGAGTACACACACACGCATGCGCACACACACACACACACACTGTAGAATTAAACGAATTAAAAAACTGCAAGGTCCCTGTGATCCAAAAACAGCTCAGGAGTTAAGGATGCTTTCTGCTTTTCCAGAATTGTGTTCACTTAGCAGAACTTGTCAGGCAGCTCTCATGGAATACAATTCCAGCACCAAGGGATTTAATGCCTTTCTGCCCTCTGTATGCACCCTCCACATGAACACAGAATGCCATAGAGTCCCATAAATATGGACACAATTTAAAAAAAAATAATAAAACCTGCAATTTTGGGGAAGATTGAAAAGAAGGATGTATCTGGGGGTATTCATGTGGAAAGTGATATGTATGATAATTGTATAAAATTCTCAAGGAATTGATTTTAAAAGAAAAATATAAAGCATTTTGAAATCTCTAAAAGTTCAAGTTTAAATAAAAATACATGATTAAATGATATTTTATTTAAGTAATATAATATCAATGAAATGAAACAATTCACTAACAGAAAACAGAGTTAACCTGCCTGTAAGTTAGTAATAGTAGTTTTGCTTTTCTAAAAACACTTATTTGAATAAGACAAATAAGTAAATCTTTAATTTCAATTGTAAATATCAGTATAAATTACTTGTTTTTTTAATAAAATGAAGGCAGTTTTCAAGTGTGACTTTTGAAAAATATTTATTGAGTTTGAGTAAAATAAATTCATATCTAATGTCCTTGTGTTGTTATAGGCACTATTTGTCGCTAAAATAAATTTGTAATTCTTGGACAAATAGCTGATGCTATGTCTGTAGCATAAACATGCAAGATTATTCTGTAACTTCTGTATTTTACTTTTTGAGACAGAGTATCATGTCATGTAGTCAAGACTGGCCTACCACTCATTCTGTATCCCATGCTGTCTCAAATTCATGAAAATATTCCTTGTTCACATGCCCAAGTGCTGAATACAGGCATGTACCACCATGCACAGATCAAAGAAATTTTTCACATCACAGTTAAAGGAATCTAATTGCTATTATAAAACTAAAACAACACTAAAAATAAGCTAGAAAGCTCTGCTAAGAAATGGTCCATGTGAGGATCAGTGAGGTAAGGAGCATAAGTTGAAGCATTAGAACATAAAAATGTCTGCAAAATGATTGTGAAAACAAAACAGTGATATCCATGCCTTAGTGGCATTCACCTTTAATTTTAAATTATAGGAGGAAGAGCAGGTGGATCTCTGTGAGTTTTTGGCCATCCTGGTCTACTAAGCAACTTCTAGTACAGCCAAGGCTACACAGAGATTTCTTGTATCAAAATAAAAAATGAATAAAATTTTTAAAAAATTAAATTTTTTTCTTTGCTATAACTAGTAAGCTTATTAAGTATTCTGAAACTTCTTGGGTTCTTGCTATATTTATACAGAAAATATTCTGTAATGTGATTATTAAAGAGGAAGACAAAATCAAGTATTTAATCTTTCATATTTTCAGTTTGAGAAGGTGTAATTAGATAGTTCAGAAGTAAATATATTTATAAAATTCAAGTTCATAATTCAAATTTATAATCATGAAATTACAAAATCAATTAATGGACATAAAGTAACAATATAAGATAAAATTAATGAGCAAGAGTTTTTTTAAAACTCTTGAATTACCACTTGAACTCTTATTGAAGAAATCAATGAGAAAACAATTTCTACAAACAAATGAAAATAGCACCTTTTCTGAGCATCTTCAAGATGCAGCTATGAGCTTAGGAAAGATTATGATTGTAAATGCTTACTTAAAGAAACATATCCCAAATAATGACCAAATTAAGAGATATCTCGAGTTAGTAACTAATGATGAACCTTGGATCTAAGGAAAAGCTCAAGATAAACCCAAAGTCAATCAATGCAAAGAAAAGATAAATATTATGAAAATTAATGAAATGGATGACAAAACAATGTATAACATTATTCAAAGACTTTGTCCTGTGGATAAATGCACAGTTAATAGCAAGAGAAATAGACCTACATTGGTAAAATAGAGATACAAGGGAGAGACCTGCAGCACATGCAAACGTAATCCAGGTAACCAATCACTGGGTAGCACTTTAAAATCTTATACTCCCCAAACTGGAAAATCTTGAAGAAATGGATATATGTCCGGATACATGTGACATAACCACATTAAATCACAATGATTTCAAAAACTTCAACAGAGCCATAGCAAGCAACTCTATTGAAGTGGTAATATAACAACTCTCAAGAGTGAAGCTCACAATTGAAGAGATCCTCTGGCAAATTCTGTCAGATCTTTAAGGAAGAGATGATACTAATGCCCCTGGAATTGTTCTGTGCCATAAAAACAGAAGAATCACCACCAGAAAAGGAGAAGAAAAAACCCACAACTATGAAACCAGCATTACCTAGATACAAAGACATAAGGGAAAAATGACAAAAAGACCAATTTCTCTGATTAACAAACCCCCCCCCAAAAAAAACTGCAAGTCAAATCTAAGAGCATATTAGAAGGAGTATACATTATAACCAAACTGATTTCAATCCAGGGATGAAAGGTTGGTTCAAAAAAGAAAACAGCAGGGCAGTGTGGAACATGCCTTTAATCCTAGCAGTTAGTGGTGCAGAGGCAGGGGAATCTCAGTGAGTTCTAAACCAGCCTGGTCTACAGAGTGAGTTTCAGGATAGTCAGGGTTACACAGAGAAAACCTTTTTAAAAAAAGGAACAATAGCTTCATCTCAACACAAACTGCTTCAGAAAAGAAATCTCATGGTCATCTCAGTCAGTGCAGAAAAGTCACCTTGAGTTGTGATAAATTCTCTGAAGGGACCGCAAACAGTAGAATCATTACTGAAAACAGGAAAGAAGACAAATGACAAACTACTACCATAACTATGCTAAGTGGGCAGCCTTGTCTTGTTTCTGATTTTAGTGGAATCGCTTTGAGTTTCTCTCCATTTAATTTGATGATGGCTGTCGGTTTGCTGTATATTGCATTTACTATATTTAGATATGTTCCTTATATCCCTGATCTCTCCAAGACCTTTATCATAAAAGGGTGTTGGACTTTGTCCAATGCTTTTTCAGCATCTAATGAAACGATCATTTTTTTTCTTTCAGTTTATTTATATGATGGATTACACTGATAGATATTTGTATGTTGAACAAGCCCTGAATCTCTGGGATCAAGCCCACTTGTTCATGGTGGATTTTTTTAATGTGTTCTTGGATTTGGTTTGCCAGTATTTTATTGAGTATTTTTGCATTCATGTTCATGAGTGAGACTGGTCTGTAATTCTCTTCCTTGGTTGAGTCTTTGTGCAGTTTTGGTATCAGGGTAACTGTCACCTCAGAAAAAGCTTTTGGCAATGTTTCTTCTGTTTCTATTATGTCGAACACTTTGAGGAGTATAGGTATTAGTTCTTCTTGGAAGTACTGTAGAATTCTGCACTAAAACCATCCAGCCCTGGCCCTTTCTTGGTTAGGAGGTTTCGATGACAGGAAGCTATTTCCTTCTATTTAAATTGCTCACCTGGTCTTGATTTAATTTTGGTATATGGTATCTATCTAAAAAATTGCCCATTTCTTTTACATTTTCCAATTTTGTGAAGTAAAGATTTTTGTAGTATAACCTAATGATTCTCTGAATTGCCTCAGTGTCTGTTGTTATGCCCTCCTTTTCATTTCTGGTTTTGGAAATTTGGATGTTCTCTCCTTGCCTTTTGATTAGTTTTATAAGGGTTTGTCTATCTTGTTGATTTTCTCAACGAACTAGCTCTTTGTTTCATTGATTCTGTGTATCGTGTTTTTGTTTGTTTGTTTCTATTTTGTTGATTTCAGCTCTCAATTTGATTATTTCCAGTCTTCTACTACTTGTGGATGAGTCTACTTCTTTTGTTCTAGAGCTTTCATGTGCGCGGTTAAATCACTAATGTGAGCTTTCTGTTTTCTTTATGTGGGCACTTAGTGCTACAAACACTCACTCCTTTTAGCACTGCTTTCATAGTGTCCCATAGGTTTGGGTATGTTGTGCCTTCATTTTTGTTGTGAATTCAAAGAAGACTGTAATTGTTTTCTTTATTTCTTCCTTGACCCAGGTGTGGTTCAGTAGTTCACTGTTCATTTTCCATGAGCTTGTAGAATTTTTGAGAGTAGTATTGTTGTTAAATTCTAACTTTTATCCATGGTGATCTGCTAAGACACAGGGGTTACTGCAATATTTTTTGTATCTATGGAGGTTTGCTTTGTTACTGAGTATGTGATCAATTTTAGAGAAGGTTACATGGGGTGCTGAGAAGGTATAATCTTTTGCATTTGGATGGAATGTTCTATAGATGTCTGTTAAGTCCATTTGATTTATGTCATCTGTTAGTACTGTTATTTCTCTGTTAGTTTCTGTCTGATTGACCTGTCCATTGGTGAGAGTTGGAGTGTTGAAGTCTCCTACAATTAGCGTGTGGTATTTGATGTTTCTTTTGCGTATGTGAATTCTCTTGTATTAGGGGCATAGATGTTCAGGATTGAGACTGCATCTTGATGAATTGTTTCTGTTATGAGTATAAAATGTCTTTCTCCGTCTCTTCTGACTTATTTTAGTTTGAAATCAATTTTGTTAGATATTAGGATGGCTACAGCTGCTTGCTTCTTAGTTCCATTTGCTTGAAAAACCTTTTCCCAACCATTTACTCTGAGGTAGTGTCTGTCTTTGATGTTGAAGTGTGTTTATTGTATACAGCACAAGGCTGGATCTTATCTTTATATCCATTCTCTTAGCCCACGTCTTTTTATAGGTGAAATGAGTGCATTGATAATGATCAATATTAATGACCAGTGGTTGTCAGTTCCAGTTATTTTTCAGTAGTGGTGTTTGGGTTATGCTGGAGGGGAGTTATCAGACACCTGTGTTTTTGTAGGTGCAGTTAGCTTCCTTGGGTTGAGGTTTTCCTTCTAGTACTTTCTGTAAGGCTGGGTTTGTGGATACATATTATTTAAATCTGTTTTTGTCATGGACTATCTTGTTTTCTCCATTGATGGTGAAAGAAAGCTTTGCTGGGCATAGTAGTCTGGGCTTGCATCCATGGTCTCTTAGTGTCTGCAACACATCTATGCAAGACCTTCTGGGTTTCATGGTTTCCATTAGAAGTCAGGTGTAATTCTGATAGGTTTACCTTTAGATGTTACTTGACCTCTTTCCTTTGCAGCTCGTAAAATTCTTTATTTAGTCTGCATGTTTTGTGTTTTGATAATTATATGGCAAGAGGATTTTTTTTTTTGATCCAGTTAATTTGGTGTTCTGTAAGCTTCTTGTACTTTCATAGGGATATCCTTCTTTAGGCTGATAAAATTCTCATTTATGATTTTGTTGAATATATTTTCTGTGCCTTTGAACTGGAGTTCTTCTCCCTCTTCTACCCCTATTATTTTTAGATATGGTCTTTCCATGGAGTGCGAGATCTCCTGGATGTTATATGTTAAGAATTTGTTGGATTTAATGTTTTGTTTGACCAATGAGTCTATTTCCTCTATAGTATCTTCAGCGTTTGAGATTCTTTCTTTTATCTTTTGTATCCTATTGGTTATACTTGTTCTGTAGTTCCTGTTCATTTACCCAAATTTTCCTTACCCAGAATTCCCTTGGTTTGTGTTTTCTGTATTCAATCAGTTTTCATGTCTTGAACTGTTTCCTTTACCTGTTTGATTGTTTTTTCTTGGGTTTCTTTGAGGGATTTATTATTTTCTTCCAATTTTTTGTTTGTCTTCTCTTCCATTTCTTTAAGGGAGTTTTTCATTTCCTTTTTAAAGATCTCCATCATTTTCATAAAACTACATTTAAAGTCATTTTCTTCTGCTTCTTCTGGGTTAGGATGATCAAGTCTTCCTATTGTGTGCCTGCTAGGTTCTGGTATTACCACGTTGCTTTGTAGGTTGTTGGAAGAATTCTTGCATTGGCACCTACCCATCTCTTTCTTCAAATGAGGTTGGCAATGTCTTTCTATCTTAGCCAATGATGGAGGAATTACTTTCATTTAATAAAGAAACTGCCTTGGCCCATTTATAGGCCAGCCCTTAGGTGGGTGGAGTAAACAGAACAGAATGCTGGGAGAAAGAAGCCGAGTCAGGAGTTGCCATGATTCTCCCACTCCAGACTGACGCAGGTTAAGGTCTTTCCTGGTAAGCCAGCTCATGGGCTACACAGAATATTAGAAATGGGTTAGATCAATATGTAAGAGCTAGCCAATAAGAGGTTGGAACTAATGGGCCAGGCAGTGATTAAAAGAATACAGTTTCCGTGTAATTATTTCGGGGCATAAGCTAGCCATGCGGGCGGCTGGGTGCCGGGGACGCAACCCCGCCGCACATATTACAACAGAGTGGCGCCCAACGTGCTAATGAACTCCACGTAAAACCTGAGAGGGCTTAAAAAGGACACAGAGAGAATTTAAGACAGCTTTTTGCTGTTTGTGGGTTGCGTGCAGCAAAGAAATTGTCCCGACTCAGCAACAGGAAAAAACTGGCTGTTTTAAAATGCCGGCTTTCTGGGCTGTGCCGCCATCGCGATCTCTGTCTGGCTCCTGCGGGAGAAAGAGTCTTTGAATGGAGCATTTGGAGTAAAGTGCTACGGCTTGCTTGATGGCAATGTGGACTACTGTGTGCCTGGAACTGTGAGTGGTTCAGGGGCACCAAACGGCTCAGAGGCACATGCAGCTCCACCACGCTACTGGTGCAATGTGCAAGGATCAGAGGCACGAGCGGCTCCGCCATGTTGGACTGGGCGGGGCAAGCAAGCAGTACCTGTTTTTGTTAGCGATTTAAAAACACAAAACAAAGTGCTCCTGGATAGTAAAAAAAATACAGATTCACAATAAAACAGATTCAGACATAAAAGACCACAGTGTTGGTGACTGTACGTAGGCTTGAGAGAGAGAAAAAACAAATGTAGAAATAAAGTTAATGGTTTAAAAAAAAAAAGGGTAGTCTTTAAAGAGACAGAGTACAGATAGTTATAGATTAAAAGAAATAAAGAAAAATAAGCCACGTAAAAATGGAAAATTCACAGAGAGTCTGGATTCTTTGTATTATTGTATTTTCTTTAAAATTTTTGACTGTAAAGGAGCTAAGTACAGAGAGACATTTCATTATATGGGCTGCCAAGCTAAACCAGAATGGATACAAGGGTATTATGATTTCAGAATATGGGTCTAAGGATATGATACTTTGGAGAGGGTCTTCTTTTGTTTTCACAGAGGATGCGACCCTGTGGATTTCTTCTATCCCAATATGGTATGATAGACCACGCCCTCCGGAAAGGTTGCTGTGAACACCTTCAGAAAATTACTTTATTCAACTGCCGACTGAGATGACCCTGACACACAGGTTACACCATGAAAGATCTGAATACAGCGCCCCCATTCAGCAGGAAGCAGTTTGGAGAGAAAAAAACTGCGCCCATATTCCCAAATATTGTTTATGAATATTCTTTTACATTTAAAGGGGGATATGATATAGATATGAATAATTTGCATTGGTATAGATTTTAAGGTCAATTTTGTTATATGTATATGTATTTCTGATCTTGATTAAGGTATTGTGATTGTGTAGTTCATTTTAAAATGTAATGTATAATTAGGAAATATAGGTTGTTAATGGATAATCATCAATAATAGTCAAGCTTGTAGTCATGTTAGTTAGATTTTCTAGATATATAGAGATATATTTCAATTAGATAGGCATTCTTCATATCTTTCAAAGACTACAGAACATGGCATTTAAAATATTTTAATAACTTAGGGCTTTTCATGATAATGAGACACGTCTGCTCCTGGCAGCACCAATCTACTTCAAGAGGAAGATGGGCACCGAAGAGGCTCCTTAAGGAGTTTGATAGCCATTTGGGCAAGAAACTGCTCTTTCCTGGACTGTTGCATAAACTGGACAAAGAGAACCCACAGAAAGAGGACTGCTGAACTTGCCTAAAGGTGAGATGGTCTTTCGGGGTTCCTGACTCATGAGTCTGTGAGACATTCTGCAAGACACAGCAAAAAGTGACTGAACTGTCTTTGGAATTTCCTGCTTGACGAAAATGTCTGCTGGATACTATGGGCCTGTAGGCTGAAGATGGATGCCACAATGGTACAGAGGAACTTTGGGTGACTGTCCAGGCAGTGAGATGTCTCTGTCATTTCTAGTTTTTGGATCTCTTGTTTGCTTAGGTAATATTATATCCTTCTGGAGTCTTTGATGGAGTTGAAGAATGGATAGATAGTTATAGTTTTCCTTAGTTATGATAAGAGATAAAATAGATATAAATATTGTAACTGTAATTTTTACTTGATAACCATTTTGCTATATGTAATCTTACTATGTTAAAGTGAAAGCCTTTTTTGTTTAAACAGAAAAAGGGGAAATGATGGAGGAATTACTTTCATTTAATAAAGAAACTGCCTTGGCCCATTTATAGGCCAGCCCTTAGGTGGGTGGAGTAAACAGAACAGAATGCTGGGAGAAAGAAGCCGAGTCAGGAGTTGCCATGATTCTCCCACTCCAGACTGACGCAGGTTAAGGTCTTTCCTGGTAAGCCAGCTCATGGGCTACACAGAATATTAGAAATGGGTTAGATCAATATGTAAGAGCTAGCCAATAAGAGGTTGGAACTAATGGGCCAGGCAGTGATTAAAAGAATACAGTTTCCGTGTAATTATTTCGGGGCATAAGCTAGCCATGCGGGCGGCTGGGTGCCGGGGACGCAACCCCGCCGCACATATTACAACAAGCCAATCCTTGCAGTTTCTGTCTGAGTTTTGGGGAGTTTTTCTTGGTCTGCTCTGTACTGTCAATATCTGTCTCAGAAAGTCTTTGAGGTCTCTATAAAGCCTGCTCTCTTGGTCTATCTCCTGGTTTGTTCTTTGTGCCCTCTCTTAATCCCTTCAGTGTTGTAGCAAACTCTTGCTCCCCTCAGTTTTATAGTAAGCTCTCAGCTTTTAGGAGGGGTGTGACTTGTAGCTTGGGGGTCCAGTGGATGGGTTTGGGCTGGAGGAAGCCTAGCCACAGGAAATTCCATGCTGGCTGGCTAGAAAAGCTAAAGAAGTTAGAGGAGGCGCCCAGGGTTTTGTCCCACAGTGGAGGTACAAAAGAGTGGGGTGTCTCACCGTGTGGTTGTTCATTCACTTCTTAAGTCCCCTCAGTATTGTAGTAGCTGTGTTTCAGAGTTCATCCAAGATCGCAGCAAGATAGGTGGGTATGGGGGCAGAGTGTGGCTAGTAGCTTGGGGTGTCCAGCAGATGAGTTTGGGTTTGGGGGAGCCTAGCCACAGGAAACTCCCTGCTGACTGACTAGAAAAGCTGAGGAGGTTGGGAGAAGAGCCCAGGTTTTTGTCCCATTTTGGAGGTGCTGAGAGTGGGGCATCTCATCATGTGGCTTCTTACTCACCTCTTAAGTACCTTCAGTATTGGAGCAAGCTGTGTTTCCAAGTAAGAGTTTTACAATACAATTTACAAGAGATAAATAAACAGGCAACTTGAACATATAGATCATGTTTCCTGTTATGTGAGAAAAATAAAATATAAAGTAAATATTGATTAGCTTATTCAATTTAGATTCTCTATCTAATGTCCTTCTATAGGAAACATTCACAAAAGAGAAATGTACAAAAATACTGGAATGATTTAATAATGAATGAAAGGAAATGAATGAAAGCTGCAGAGAGACAATCAATAGAAGAAAAAAACCTGCTGAATTAAATCAGCCACTATGCTTTAAAAATGTGTTGATCTCAGAATAGAAGCCATGGTACGTGCTACATTGGAGAAGTTTTGCTTTTTTTCCCCATAGAAAACTAAAAGCTATGGATTCTTTAAAACTAAATAGATATCAGATACTTTATATATGAATGCTTCAACTTTTGCTCGTCATTAACTCAAGAACCTCAGATGGACCATTTCTTGTTACTTGGAAAGGAAACTTGGGTAATTGTCCAGGTGGCTAGATGTCTCTGTTATTGCTATAGCTTTGGAAGATGATTTCTCTACACTTCTTGTTTACTGAGGTAATGCTATATCCTTTTCAGATCTTTGATGGGGTTAAAGGCTACATAGCTATAGTTGCAACTTTCCTTGTTACCAAATTCAGAAAAAAAACTTACATAAGAGATGTGAAATTTATAAGGTTGTAAATCATAAAAGCTTAAGTTCTTTATCTAAAAAGATGTCTCACGGTCTAAAAGCATATTTTTAGGATGGTAATACAAGCTATGATAAAAATGGTTCAGCTATAAAACTTTAAGTTCATCAAGATAAGATAGATAATAGAGTACTTTCTCTGAATATGCTAAGTATAAGTGGATTATATATTGTGAATGTAATTCTTATTATATATAGTTTTATTATGTTAAAGTTAAAAACCTTTCCTTTATATTTAGACAAGTAGGGGGAAATGTTGTGGGATATATGTACACTGTCTGATGATATATTGCTCTGATTTGTGTAATAAAAACTGTACAGTTAATAGCTAAGCATGTGATATAGGGAGGACTTCCAGGCAGAGACAGGAAGAATAGATAATGTAGGTGCACATGAGATAGCATCGAGACCCAGAACAAGTCAGACACCCAAAATAGGAAAGAGGTAAAAGCCACATGGTAGAACATAGATTAATAAAAAAAAATAGGTTAATTTAAGCTATAATCACTAGTGGGACAGGCCTAAGATAAGGTTGAGTTTTCATAATTGATAACTCTGTGTAATTATTTGTGAGCTGTTGGCCCAAAGGAATGTCTGATTACAAATTACTGCAATATGGAACATTGTCCTAAACCTTATTTGTGCAAGTCAACTTAAATGAATTTTGTAGACAATCAATAAAATTTGAGTAACAAGCAAGTTTTGATTGCAACAAATATAGAGAGACAGAGATAGTAGCAATGAAATGATAGCAAGAATGAGGGAAGGAAGTTAAAGGCAGAGAGGAGAAGAGGAAGGGAGAGAAGGGAATTACAGAACCAATACTTTAGAGAAAAGAAATAATAAACTGAGATTGAGATGGGCCTAACATCTTATTTAACATATTCTTCAACATTCTCCCACAGAGATTTTGTTTTTATGCTTTTATAAAAGTACGGGCATTTTTATTGTTCAAACAATTGTCCTCTAAAGACAGGATTTTTATTTTCTTTTCTCCCTCACCTCCTCTAGTCTCTCTTCCCCAACTTCCCTTGTCCCCCAGATCCACTCCCCTCTTCCTCTGCTGAAAGATGCGCAGGCCTCAGAGACATCAACCAAAACGGCATAACAATATACAATAAGAGCAGGCACATACATAGCATCATAGCAATTCTGGACAAGACAACCCAGTAGGAGGAAAGGTGTCCCATTAATACTCAGAGACAGCCCTCTTTCCCACTTTAAAAACACCCACAAGTGAATTGCAGAAACTGCTGTGTTCCTTTGGATAACTCTGTGTTCTTTTGATCATGCATTAACCATTTTGAGTTCTGTCCTCTACATCCTTAACTTTATTGTATTTTAGACTTAATTTTCTTGAGCCAAACCAGATAACTCGATCAACAGTTTTAGTTTAATAAATATTTCATATATAGTTAGCTAGGAAAAAAAACACCCACAAGAACACCAAGCTATTTAGTCTTAATATATATGCAGAAGACCTAGGGCAGATTCCATTTGGTTCCCTGATTTCTGCTAGATCCCACGAGTTCAGGACAGTTGGTTCTGTGGGTCATGTTCCTGTGGTATCCCAGATTCCTCTCCTCCAAACGACTTCCCAAGCTCTGAGTAAATGTTTGGCTGTGGAACTGCATCTGTTCCCATCAGTTGCTGGATGAAGTCTCTCTGGTCTCTTTGATGAGGATTCTCCAACCTCTGGTCACAGAATACTCTGCAGGAGGGCAAACTGTAGGACAAAGGTTTTATTTATGACTGTGTGGCAGAAATTCCTGCTAGCCTGGCACCTGGTTAGCAAGCAACCTCCACTACCCATGAATCCAGCTGAAAGGCCTAGCTTTGTAGTTAGCACCAGCTCTAATTCATTCTTTGTGATACAGATGCCTTTTGCTGCCCTGCCTGAATATTGTCTGAGAGCTTCCCATGGATACATAGCCTATGCAAAACTTGGTTAAGGGAAACTCAGAAAACTGTGGTACCTCATAAATCAGGTATTTTCCCTTGGCATTGTATTTTTGGAAGCTTCATTTGGGTTGTTTTAAAATATGGAATTCTACTAGCTAAAGTGTAAACAGGGAAAAATTAAAATGCAAAGGACTAAGAGAAAGTGCCTCAGTCCACAGAGGCTGAGTCCACTGATGCTGCAAAAGCTAAATTCATTCTCAAGGTTCTCTGAGTCTTCATTTCAGCCACCCCTGCGAACCTATGCATAAGCACCATGGTACCAGCGACATGACTGCTTTGGTGTCCTAATACCTCCACAGAAGATAGCTGAGTCGGGCTCTGTCTCCCATTTCTAGGGTTCTTAGCTAGAATTACTCTAATAGATTCCATGGAGTTTCCATTGTACTAGGTTTCTTCCTCGCTCCTGAAATGTCCCCCAATTTTCTCCCTCACCCTGAACTGATCCCTCCTGTTCCCAAGCCCACTTGTCCCCAGCCAACACTTGAAATCTATTCTATTTCCCCTTCCCTGGGAGATAATTTTATCCCCTCTTAAGCCACTCTTGTTAGCCTTTCTGGGTCTGTAGACTAGAGCATTGTTGTGGAGCTGCGGGCTGCGCCTGGCTAGCTTATGCCCCAAAATAACAACACACAAACTGTATTCTTTTAAACACTGCTTGGCCCACTAGCTCTAGCCTCTTACGGGCTAATTCTCATATTTTGCCTAACCCATTTTTAGTAATCTGTGTAGGACCAGTCTTACCGGGAAAGATTCAGCATGTCTGATCTGGCGGCTTGCTTCATCGTGTCTGCCTCTGAGAGGAGCTGCCCTGCATCTGCCTGGGAGAGGGGAGCATGGCGTCTGCTCCAGAGAGCAGAGCTGTCGAGTCTGAGCTCACTTCCTCTTCCTCCCAGCATTTTGTTCTGCCTACTCCACCCACCTATGTTCTAACCTATGAGGGCCAAGCAGTTTCTTTATTTTTTAACTGAGCATGATTAAACTTTACTTTACAGCTAATATCCATATATGAGTGTGTACATACCATGTTTGTCTTTCTGAGTCTGTTTACCTAACTCGGTATAATTTTTTCTAGTTCCGTTTATTTATTTCCTTTATTTTTTATGATTTTATTCTTTTTAATAGCTGAGTACTTTATTGTGCAAATGTATCACATTTTCTTATTCCATTCTTTGGGTGGAGGGACAGCTAGGTTGTTTCTGGTTTCTGGTTATTATTAATAAAATTCATCATGAAATCAAACATTGAAAAGATTCTACTCTGACTTGGTTAATTTTATGTGTGGATATTGTTAAATACTAGTAACAGTCCTAGCCTTGTTGTTTCTGTGATTTTCTTATATTACTAATCTACTTTTTATTTTATTCATTCCTACTTTTAAAAGCTAGACTTCTTTATGTTGGTTTATTTGAATTGTTACTTCTTCTATTCAATTCTATACCTTTGTTCAAGTACAATTAGTGAATTAAGATTGTGTATATTTAAGATGAAGAGTAATGTTTTGACATATTTGTACTCCATGAAATAATGTCCACAATGAAGCTAATAAGCAAATTGGATTTATTTTAAGTTACCAGTGATCTTGTATATACGGATATAGGGAGAAGTCTTTGGAACCCACATCTGTGTAAGCAATTCTAAATTGTGTAACACTGTTTAAATGAAATGGAACTGGGATATCCTGCAGTGGTACCTATAGCATAACAAACTCTGCCAGGCCACAGACCACATGGCCAGGGGTATTAAGAGATCTGGCCCTTGAAGTTCTGCAGGCTTCACCCAAAACACTCTCCACCAATATGCTCCATCATTGCTCACCCCACCCTGTACCAGGACCCTCACTGACAAGCCTTAAGCACAAATGACCAGTTCTGGATGCAGTCCTACCTCTCCTATTATTCTCTTCACTTTGCTACAAAAATCTCACTACACCTCCAACTCACTGTCCTTCCTTGGAACTTTAGCCAAATGGTCTGAAAACTCATTTTTAAAAATTCAACTAACAACCTAACTTTAGAAGCCAAGACCTATCTTAAATCCACAACTAATACTGGAATAACACTTCCAAAGAAATCATCAATCATATAACAATGGTCACCAACAAGAATAATTAGGAAGTAAAAGATAGTCAAAGCCTCCTTGAGCAAATAGGAAAGTGTTCTTGGATTATTAGACATGAGCTTAAACTATACTACAATGCCATGGTAATCAAAACAAACTCCATTTGGAGGTTCTTCAGTGTTAGTCATATTCTAATGAAGTAAGCAAGTTGTAGCTGCAAGAAGCATACATGTTGCACTGTCAAGAATAGCCTCATGTTATTAAAATATTTTAAATGCCATATTCTGTAGGTCTTTGAAGTGTTTAAAGACCATATATCTATGTAAAATATCTTTAACCTTGAAAACATACCTAATGTGACTATAAATTTGATAACTATAGATGACTAACTACTACCCTGTATTTTTATATACTTTACACTTTTAAATGAGCTACATAAGAACAATACCCAAAGCAAGAATAGAAATGTACACATAGAATAATGAAATTAACTTTAATTTTGTTTCAAAAACAAAAATCCATACCAATGTAAAATATTTTAAGATTAAGAGTTGTGGTTTTTGGATTAAAGTAGATTAAAATATACTTTTATCTTATTTCTATATCATATCCTCTTTTTATTTATAAAGAGATATTTCAATTTAAATCTTTTTAAGCCTTTTGTCTGATTATGACCAATGGCAAGTTGTAACCAACTCCCTCCCCTTAAATGATAACAAACATCCATAATCCATCTTTTGGAAATGTAGACATTGTGTTCTCTAAATGTGCTATTGTCTGACTGCTGGTATCATTAGGGGAACATTGAGAAAACTGGGATAATAATGAAATCCTGGCTGGTGTAGTCCATAACATTGTACTATCTCAGTCAATAGCCTTGAAGCTCTTTTTAATGCAGAATTTGAGGAGACAATAACAGGGGCATTTTGAAATGCTGGATTACCTGCACTACAATTTTTATTGGTATGTGGTCCTCTTGTCCTGAAAATATATACACTTTCAAAGGTAGCATACTTTATAAGTATAAATATGTGCTGTGCACGAGTCGACTGAATTTTTTTGTTTTGCTTTGCTTTCTGTTTGAACAGGTAAAATGTACATTATGTGTCCTGTAGATACAGTTTTCTGAGTGTCTTCCCTGATCAAACCTGATTTTCTTTAACCCAGAATGAATCCACATCTTCTTGTTTCCTGTAGAAGTAAAAGCATAGCCTCTCCCCAAAAGCAACACACATTTTGACTTATATTTTGAAGTCAAGATATTTTTAAAATATATAGGCTGGTTTAATTATAATCCAGTGTCTCTTAGTAACTAACAAATTTAAAGACAACCCAATAACATGCAGAACCAAGACTCTCTGTGTATTTCCCATCTTTATGTGTTTTTTCCTTTTATATTACTTTTTTTTCCTTTTTTAACAATTTTATTTTATTATTTTAAAATCATTCATTTCTTTTTGTATGACTACCTTATCATTTTTTTCTCTCCCAAGCCTTTGTACATTTTTAAATATATTGCAATCTGTTTACAGGCTTTTTTTTCTGTCTGACATTGTCTTTGTTGTGTGTCTACTATCTCTTTATGACCACATGAGCCTTTAAACTGCTAAGCCACATGGCTAGGACTTCTGCCTCTGTTTTGGTGGCTGTCTCTACCCTGATGGATTCCTAGAGAACCTAGCTTCATGGCAGAAGTACCAGCAAGATTCACATTTACTACCCCAACTTTTGGGAGATGTTGGGTCCACATTGCATCCAAATAGTACATCACCTGCTACTCATAAGCCCCATTTCTGGCAGCAGGGCCTCTTAAAAAAGTGGAACACATTTTTTTTTTTTTGCTAGCAATGAGCCAAGCAGGAAGCCTTCTTTTAATGGAGCTACAACTTTACTTGCTGCCAGCCTACATATGGAAGGGCAGTTTCCAAGAAGTCAAGTTTGACTCAGTTTTTGTGTGTTTAGAACCCTTTCCTAAGTTAGGTCAGGTCTTATGTGGAAATTCTGACCCAATGTTGGCAGAACATAGATTAATATAAATGGGTTAATTATAGTTGTAAAATCTAGTTAGTAATAAGCCTGAGCTATCAGCCAATCATTTCTAATTAAGATTAAGCCTTTGTGTCTGTTATTTAGGAAATGAAGGGACAGAAAGAAAGTCTGCCTACAAAGAAGTTCCTTTGTAATGGAGAAAGTTGCTTATGAACCTTTTCATAGCATTTTTCATCTCTTTATTTCTCAGTGTATAAATGGCTGGGTTTAGGAGAGGTGTAAAAACAGAGTAAAACACAGCAAAAAATTTGTCCAACCAGGTGATATTGAGTGGCCACACATAGATGAAAATACATGGTACAAAAAATATCATAACTACTGTGATGTGGGCACTGCATGTGGACAGGGCCTTAGATGCACCAGATTTAGAGCTCTGCCGAACAGTGATAAGGATATATGTATAGGAAATGAGCAACAGAATGAAGCATGTTACAGCCACAACCCCACAGTCAGCATTCATTAATGTATGTAAATAATGAGAATCTATGCATGCTAACTTGATTACTAATGGCATATCACAGAAAAAGCTATCAATTTCTTTTGGGCCACAAAAAGGTAACCGGACAATCACGACTATGTAACTTATACCATGTATAAAGCCAGTGGTCCAGGAAGTCAACACCAACCCAATGCATCTTTTCAGGTTCATAATGGTGAAATAGTGGAGTGGTTTGCAGATGGCCACATAGCGGTCATAAGCCATCACCACCAACAACACCATCTCTCCTGCAGCAATGCAATGGGCAAAGAAAACTTGGGACATGCATCCTGCAAATGAGATGGTCTTGTTTTCCCTGAGAAAGTCTGATATCATCTTTGGAGTAGTAATAGAAGAGAGCCACATATCGACAAAGGACAGATTGGCCAACAAGAAGTACATGGGAGAATGGAGATGCGGGTTAGTGGTGATTAAAACAAGGATAACAATATTTCCAGACACGATGAGCAGATAAAGTACCAAAAACATCACAAAGAGTATGACCTGAACACTCTGTGAGCGGGCAAGTCCCCAAAGTACAAATTCTGACACCACAGACTGATTGCCTCCATCCATTTCACTCAGTGAGTCCTCAGAAGTGATCTACAAATCAAGGAAGATTAGGAATTAGCCATATAAGGAAGGCTACTCCCTTTATAGAACTTAACATTCACTTTGAAACTTACCGAGATAAAAATACATACATATAAAGAGAAATCTAAGGCAACTATGAGTGACACTGCTGCCCAAGTGAAAGCTAATGAGCCAAGAGCAACTCCCCATGAAGAGAAACATCGGGTGTGACAGTTACCCATACACTCTATCAGGAATGTTTTTCATTTAACAGAGCAACAGAGAAGCAGGACAGCAATGTAAAAACAAAAAAAAAAAAACAAAACAAAGCAAAATATGCGGTTTCTTAAATAAGTGGTCTGAATTTGTCACTAGCAATCATAACATTCCACAATGAAAATAAGAGTTAATATTGGAAACTGATTTGGGGTTGCGTTTGAATAACAGTGCAAATGGTCTGATAGGATGCTAAAATTTTTGGCCGCATACTTAATTTTCTCATTGGGCATCAGTAGAATTATTTCTGTGGCATTGGTAAATTTAAATTTTAGCTTAAAACTATAAAGTAAATGATTTGAAAAACTCAGTGAGGAAGCAGAAAGAACAGAACACCATATAAGATGTACATAGATACCAGGCTAAAATGTACAAACCAGGTTCACAAGCTGGGTGGTGGAAGCGCACACCGTTAATCCCAGAATGTGGGAGGCAGAAGCAGGTAGATCCCTGTGGGTTCGAGGTCAGCCTTATCTGAGTTGGTTCCAGGACAGGATCCAAAGCTACAGAGAAACCCTGTCTTGAGAAACCAAACAACAAAACAAACAAACAAAAATAAAAAACAAGTTCACAGTTGTTCATTAATAAATGTATATCATTGAAGTTATCTATTCAACTAAACTGATTAACAAAATACTACTGCAAATACCTGTAGGAACAGATTGACCAAAGAACACGACAAAGCATATTCAGATCTGAGCTCTGAAAATCACAATTAGTTCAATCTTAACAGTATAAAATTTGATCTTAAGTTTCATAAACTCATTTTGAGAGTCCTTATATTTTGAAATATTATAGTTTCCTGACATGAGCAATATATCATTTGTCGTCAATCTATCATCAGTATATTTTTTCATTTATCTACTGATCATCTTTGTTCTTTTAAAGAGCAGAATAAATTGCATAAACAAGCAAGCATAGTTGTTCTTTAACTGCCATCTTTTGATGAGTATGATATTATACTTTCAGTAACCAACATTTACTCATATCAAAGCACAAGCAGGGGGCTTAAACTGATCTAGTGGACAATACTCAAGCCTGATAATGGGTAGTCATTACCCATTTCAGCTCACTACATTGACTCTCACATTGCTTTTCAACTTTATTTTATCCTAAATCAGATAAACAATAAAACCCTGAATTCATCATCAGAATTATTTTACATTACCATTTTCTAAGGACTGAAAGGGGAGGAGTAAGAATGAAAACCAAGAAAGTTCTGAAAATGTCGGGTAACATAACCATCTGCTATAAGGAGCATGATGGCAGGTAAGTAAACACACATGCCTTTCAGAGATTTACCAAATATCTAAGGAAAATACACCAATTATACAGCAGAATTCTTGTTCCTTGAAACTTTATTTTTTAACCTATCAAAAAGTTTCTGGTCAATCTGAATTATTTGGTTTTGCTTTTATTATTTCTTTAACTTTTAATATTATGATATAAATATAACATTACTTCCTTCCCTTCCCTAACTCCAGATTCTTCCAAATACTCTTTGTTCTCCTTCATATTCATGACTTCTTTTTTGTTTTAGCATAAATGCATACATATACATAGATATATATGCATGTGTGTTTTACATAAAAATGTGTTTATGTGTGTATGTATATATATGCATATATATATTTACATATTCCTAGTTATAAACTGCTTAGTCTGTATGATGTTTTTTGTACATATGTTCAGGGTTAGCCATTTGGAGTGGCAGAACCAATTGACATTCTTTTTCTTTAGGAAGTCTACTTCTCCAACTCTCAGTATCCTTTAGATCGGCAGTGATTCTTTGTTAAAGCCTCTTGGGCTTTTCCCATTCCATTTTGGCATATCTATTGGTGTTGGGTTTGTTGAGCTCACTTTTGAAAATCATGAGAGAACTGTACTCACTAAGAGAGAGTAATCATTTACAGAGCTATGTCAGACTGTGCTTTGGGACCTCTCCTGCAAAGTAGAACCATGTCTCAAGAAATGCCTTTTAACAATCTCCTCTAGTATTATAGATGTAGGACACTATTGTATCAGGCCTCTGCGAATGCAAAGTATCTTATAGCTACTTTCTGATACATAGAAGTGACCATACTTTAACAGACCTATTTTAATGATATTATTCAGACTGCTATGTTTCCTTGTAATGATTGGGAAGCTAGTAAAAATGGTACCAAATAATAAAATAGCTTAAAGATTGTTAACCATTCAATTTAATGATGGGTTATGAAAATACGTAGTAAAGTATACACATAATAACCATTAAGCCATAGAAGAATCCAAATTAACTGTATGTTGAAAAAATTTTACTTGTAAATTTAAGGCCAAGGATTTTTAATTCTCATTTGAAATCATTGTGTAATATATATCTGTGCATAATGTGTGTTTGTGTGTGTGCATATTTGCACATAGGTATTTATTGGAACATATTATATATTTGCACAAACATATTTATAGATATTTACACACACATACATAATCACCTTTCTTTAAAATATTTGCTACAGTTGAGATATACCCATTTGGCAACTATGAAATATAAATATGGAAAAGACACATTCAATATGCAAATTGTTTTTCAGGATCATAACAACTACTTCACCCTTCTTTTTTTTTGCCCATGATCTATCAGTATTTTCAAAGACCTAATGAAATATACTGTTTGTTAAAATGTCTCTGTAATTCTTGAATCTAAATTAGCAAGAATTCTCCTAGAAAATCTACTATTGGATTACATGTAATAAATAAAAAATTAATGAACAGAAGCAAACTGAACAATCATCCTAAGAATCTAAAAGCAAATTAATATTTTATTTATTTTTCAATGTTGTTTTTTGTACTGATTGGCCTTCAATCAAAATACTAAACTTTGTAACAGTATCGATATTTGAATTTCTGTATTTATGGTTATAGTCATAATTACACAACTTAAGAAGATAGTATGTGATAGATACTGATGACTATGTGTTTAAATAACCCCCTATTAAATTGAATATATGACAATCTTTAAGCTATTGTAATATTTGATACCATTTTTACTAGCTTCTCAAACATCACATAGAAATAAAACATTCTTAATAGTAGTAGTTTGTAATACCTTGCTTAGTTGGCAGATTGCTGTGTTGTGGATTTTTTTTACTATATATGTTTGTTCTGTTTTTGGTTGTATTTTTTTTTTTACTTTTTAAATATGTTTTAATTGGAGTAGAATCACATACATTTCCCTCTTCCTTTTCCTTCCTCAAATGTCTCCGAAGTGTCCCACATATTCTTTCCATGCTACTTCTCAACTGTGTAGCCCGTTTTCTTTGATGTTTATTGCTACACACATGGTTTATATATGTATGTGCATGCACAAAAGCATATAAATAAAATCTGTTGAGTCTATTTTTGTAGTTGCATATGGTTTCAGAACTGACCACTTGGCATTTGACAGAAAATTAGGGGACTCATTCCTACAAAAATTAATTCTCTTGTCCCAGCAGACAATGATTGGCAGAAATTTTAAATCTGATTTTCACAATTTCCAATTAACCTGCTTTTATTTTTACTCTTATTTTTATGCTGAAAGTTATCTTATCTACTATTCAGTCTTTTATTTAAAATATATTTTATCCAGTTAAGAAGTAGGGAATATTTGGATAATGTTAGCAGTACTTTATTTTATGTATGATCAGATAAAGAATGATGACATTCTGGATGTAGATATTAGAATACATGAAATAGGAGAGGTGGAGAAAATATTTTAATTGACCTCTAATAATGACAGAGGACAAAGAAATCATTCTCAATTCCACACATAGGGGTATAATTAAAAAGAGATAACCAGAAATATTTTAAGAATTACCTTATGAAAGAATATCAAAGAGATGAGATAATTTACCGTACTCAAAATTTTCTTTCCGATCAGAAAGAAAACATATCTAATGTGTGCTTATGAAGACATCCATATTGTGTAGAGACAGTCTTCCCCTCATTTAGACCTATATTTGCCTCCTGAAATTGTCCCAAGGGAAAATTCACTTGTTGTATGTTCTGATCCAAATGAAAATGGTGGAGATAATTACTTTGGACATTAATTAGGGATTTTTTCTGCTTAAGGTGATACTAATTGATACATATTTGTGAAAACAGAAAGTGACTAACCCCCTCTTAGTTATCCCAGCTTTGATTAAAATTAGACAATTTTTCAAAATTATGCTCTCCACAGATAAGGACTAAGGAGATGCTTTCTGATGCCTAGTCTCTTAGTGTATGTATATATTCAAAGGGGATCATTTTTTGAACGTACACAACCATTTTCTGTAAAAATGTAAGATATGACCAGAACAAAACCCATGTTGTGAAAGTAATAATGTCAAGTCTGCATCAAATCTTTGTTGCATGATGTGCTCCATAATTGTATGTGATACTGGCAAGAATGAAGTGTATGCCACCAACATTAACTCCATGGAATATAAAGAAATCTTCTATTGTTTTAGAAAACTAGAGAGTATACCTTTCACTTCAATTTTAATTTCACTTCAGATGGAGTTGCAGTATATACCACAGATAACAAAATAAAAGTGCTACAGTTGATCTTTTTCCAGTTGGTATATCTAAATTGTAATTATCAGCAATCACTTCACAATTATCATGATATTTTGTTGATAAAAATGTACATACATGTGTATAGTGTAACATTATTAGCATCTTTAACCAAATGAGACAACACTGAATATTAGTAGAAATTTCTTATAAATATTATGTGACGCCAATAGACATAATATAGACTTCTATAAACCTAAAATAAGGGAAACTGACAAGAACATGTTCTTAAGTGTACATTAAGGTAGGTGAGTAAGAATATCAACAATATTAAAACTTACATGTGTTCTTTCTAGCCTGGTTTTTTCAATGATACTATATATTGTCATTACACGGACTGTAGTATTTTGAATTGTGCAAAGCCTGTTTATTTCCCTCTATTATAACAGAGTAATTTTCATACTGTGGTAGTCTTCCTCAAATGATTCACAGAAAAAGACATAAACACTTTAATGTGTTTCAGAAAATTTATTGTCTAAAGTTACGCCACCAAAGTCTGAAAATTTTATTTCATGTCCTGGCTCCAAAACTGAAATTCTTAGGAAGAAAATTGTATACGAATCCTTCAGAGAAAACCAGAACACCTCTACCCCTACTCCCACGCCCCCAACTTTTGCCCAGCGATCTTGTTTGCTTCCAATTTCCAGGAGGATCTAACAATGTTTTTCTTTGGCTTCACCTTGTTATTTGACTTCTCTAGGCTTAATGTCCTTTGTTTATGGCTAGAGTCCACTAATGAGTAAGTATATACCATATTCATCTTTTAGGGTCTGGGTTATCTCACTCAGGATAGTGATTTCTATTTCCATCCATTTGCATGTAATCTTCAAGATGTTATTTTTTTTACAGCTGAGTAGTACTCTAATGTGTATATATTCCATACTTTCTTTATCTATTCTTTCATTGAGGGGCATCAAGGTTGTTTCCAGGTTCTGGCTATTACAAATAATT
This sequence comes from Chionomys nivalis, assembly GCF_950005125.1. NCBI lineage: Eukaryota > Metazoa > Chordata > Mammalia > Rodentia > Cricetidae > Chionomys > Chionomys nivalis. The sequence goes on along the minus strand of NC_080094.1, from coordinate 62,821,840 downwards.
CTGCTATGAACATAGTTGAACAAATGTTTTGGTAGTATGATTGGGTATCTCTTGGGTATATACCCAAGAGTGGTATTGCTGGATCCTGAGGTAGATTGATTCCCAATTTCCTGAGAAACCACCACACCGATTTCCAAAGTGGTTGCATAAGTTTGCATTTCCACCAGCAATTTTTTATTTTAGCCATTCTGACAGGTGTAAGATGGTATCTGTTAAGTTCAGTACCCTATCTTTTGTTGGGTTAATAGAATTTTAATGTCTAGTTTCTTGAGTTCTTTATATATTTTGAAGATCAGACCTCTGTCTGATGAGGGGATGGTGAAGATCTTCTCCCATTCAGTAGGTTGCCTTTTTGTCTTAATGACAGTGTCCTTTGCCCTACAGAAGCTCCTCAGTTTCAGGAGGTTCCATTTATTCACTGTTGCTCTTGTTGTCTGTGCTACTGGGATTATAAGTAGGAAGTGGTCTCCTGTGCCCGTGTGTTGCACTCTACTTCACACTTTGCCTTTCTATCAGGTTCATTGTGGTTGGATTTATATTGAGGTCTTTAATCCATTTGGAATTGAGTTTTGTTCACGGTGATAAATATGAATATATCTATCACGGTGATATATATATATATATATATATATATATATGTTATGACATAACATCCAGTTATGTCAGCAACATTTGTGGAAGATGCTTTCTTTCTTCCATTGTATACTTTTAGCTTCCTTGTCGAAAATCAGATGTTCATAGGTTTGTGGATTAATATCCAGGTCTTTGATTCGATTCCATTGGTCAACCTCTCTGTTTTTGTGCCAATACCAAGCTGTTTTCATGACTGTAGCTCTGTAATAGAGTTTGAAGTCAGGAATTGTAATGCCACTGGAAGTACTTTTATTGTATAGGATTGTTTTGGCTATCCTGGGTTTTTTGTTTTTCCATATAAAGTTGATTATTGTCCTCTCAAGTTCTGTGAAGAATTTTGATGGGATTTTGATGGGGATTGCACTGAATCTACAGATTGCTTTTGGAAGAATTGCCATTTTGACTATGTTGAGCCTCCCAATCCAAGAGCAAGGGAGAACCTTCCATTTTCTGGTATCCTCTTCAATTTCTTTCTTCAAAGACTTAAAGTTGTTGTCAAATATATCTTTGACTTCCTTGGTCAGAGTTACCCCAAGATACCTTATGCTATTTGTGGCTACCGTGAAAGGTGAAGTTTCTCTGATTTCCCTCTCTTCTTCTCTGTCCTTTGGGTATAGCAGGGGTACTGATATTTTTGAGTTGATCTTGTATCCTGCCACATCACTAAAGTTACTTATCAGCTTTAGGAGTTCTTTGGTAGAGTTTTTTGGGTCACTGATGTACACTATTATATCATCTGCAAATAATGGAAGTTGGACTTTTTCCTTTCCTATTCGAATCCCCTTGATCCCCTTATGTTGTCTTATTGCTATTGTTGAAGAGATATGGAAAGAGAGGACAGCCTTGTCTTGTTCCTGATTTTAATGGAACAGCTTTGAGTTTCTCTCCATTTATATGATATTAGCTGTTGGATTGCTGTATATTCCTTTTATTATATATAGATATGATCCTTGTATCCCTAACATCTCCAAGACCTTTATCATAAAAGGGTGTAGAATTTTGTCAAATGCTTTTTCCACATCTAATGAATGATCATATGGTTTTTTTCTTTCCGTTTATTCATATGATGGATTACATTGATAGATTTTTGTATGTTGAACCAGCCCTGCATCTCTGGGATGAAGCCTACTTGATCGTAATGGATAATTTTTTGATGTCTTCTTGGATTTGGTTTGCCAATATTTTATTGAGAATTTTTGCATCGATGTTCATGAGTGAGATTGGTCTGTAATTCTCTTTCTTGGTTGAGTCTTTGTATGGTTTTGGAATCAAGGTAACTATAACTTCATAAAAAGAGTTTGGCATTTATTATAGTTAGGTACAACCCTTGTGCTTTCAGTTCTAGTAATGTTTCTTTTACATACTTGGGTGCTTTTATATTAGGGGCATAGATATTCAGGTTTGAGACTTCATCCTGATGAATTGTTCCTGTTTTGAGTATAAAGTATCTATCTCCATCTCTTCTGATTGATTTTAGTTTGAAGTCAATTTTGTTAGCTATTAGTATAGCCACTCCTGCTTGTTTCTTAGGTCCCTTTGATTGAAAAACCTTTTCCCAACCCTTTACTCTGAGGTGATGTCTGTCTTTGTGGTTGAGGTGTGTTTCTTGTAAATAGCAGAATGTTGGATCCTGTTTTCACATCCATCCTCTTAATCTACGACTTTTTATAGGTGTATTGAGTCCTTTGATATTAAGTGATATTAATGACCAGTGGTTGTTAACTCTGGTTATTTTTTGGTGGTAGAGTTTGTGTGTTTCCTTTCTTTGAGCTGTGCTGGTGGAGGGCTATTAGATGTTTGAATCATGTGAGTGTCGTTGGCTTTTTTGGGTTGTGATTTTCCTTCTATTACTTTCTGTAAGGCTGGGTTTGTGGATACGTATTGTTTAAATTTGTTTTTATCCTGGAATATCTTGTTTTCTCTATTGATGGTGAAAGAAAACTTGGCTGGGTGTAGTAGTCTGGGCTTGCATCCATGGTCTCTTAGTGTCTGCAGGACATCTATCCAAGACCTTTTGGCTTTCCTGGTTTCTGTAGAGAAGTCAGGTGTAATTCTGATAGGTTTACCGTTTTCCTTTGCAGCTCTTAATATTCTTTCTTTTTCTGTATGTTTTGTGTTTGATTATTATATGGCTAGGGTTTTTTTTTTTGATACAGTCTATTTGGTGTTCTGTATGCTTCTTGCACCTTCATAGGAATATCCTTCTTTCTGTATTCTTCTTTCTGTATGCTTCTTGTACCTTCATAGGAATATCCTTATTTAGATTGGGAAAGTTTTCTTCTATAATTTTGTTGAATATATTTTCTGGGTCTTTGAGCTATAATTCTTCTCCTTCTTCTACTTCTTAGGCCTTTTCATGGTGTCTCAGATTTTTTGGATGTTTTGTGTTAAGAATTTGTTGGATTTGCTGTTTTCTTTGGTCAGTATATTTAGTTCCTCTATAGTATCTTCAGCATCTGAGATTCTTTCTTCTATCTCTTGTATTCTGTTGGTTATACTTGTCTCTATAGTTTCTGTTCATTTACCCAGATTTTCAATATCATGCCTTCTCTCAATTTGTGTTTTATTCATGCCTCCATTTCAATTTTCAAGTCTTGAACTATTTCCATTACCTGTTTGATTGCTTTTTCTTGGTTTTCTTGGGTATCTTTGAGGGATTTATTAATTTCTTCTAACTTTTTGTTAGTTTTCTCATCCATTTCTTTAGATGAGTTTTTCTCATCCTGTTTAATGGTCTCTAACACTTTCATAATGTTATGTTTAAAGTCTCTCTTCTACTTTTTCTGGATTAGGGTGTTCAAGTATTCCTGTTGTATGTTTGCTGGATTCTGGGGTTACGTTGCTTTTCAGGTTGTTGGAGGAATTCTTGCATTGGCACCTGCCTATCTCTTCCTTCAAATGCTGTTAGGAGAGTCTTGGCAGTTTGGTCTGATCTTTGCCTTGGCCTACTCTTTCCTTGGGGGTTTTCTTGGTCTACCCTCTCTTAGGTCCCTTCAGCACTGGAGTTGGCTCTCAGATCCTCTTCACCTTTAAGTAGGCTGTGGTGGTGGATCTAAGGACCCCGTAGATGGAAAGAAGTGCTTGGGGGTAAAGCTGGGATGGGATAAGTAAAGAAAGGCAGTACCCAGGGAGAAGCCCGGTGAATGATTACAATGTTTAGGGGATTGAAGCGTGCCCGTGTTCCATTCCCGGGGCATCTGGCCGGCTGTTCGGGTACTCACTTACCTCTCTGGATAGTTGGATCTCCTGGAACAGGAGCAGGGCCACTTGCTGGCCAGGGACCTTGTAAAGGATGGGCTTGCTAGGTGCAGGCTCAGTGGAACCAAGAAACTCCTGCAGGAGCTGCACTCACCACTTTGTCCCAAGACCCTCAACCCCAAAGCAGGCAGAGTTGGGAGATCCTATGACACTGCAGATGGGACACTGCAGATGCTTCTTGGGGACAAGCTGGGATGGGATGAGAAGAGAAAGGCAGTAGCTGGGGAGAAGCCCTGCTGAAAGGCCTAAAATGTTATTTTACTTAAAAAAATGAAAAAATGAAGGCCCAGGATTTTTTTTAGTAAGTCCAGGATCAAACAGTACACCTGTGCTTAAATAATGATCTTCATTTCCATCTAAATGATTACTAAAATTTCTAGATGTTTAAAAAAATTAAAAGATGTATATGAAAAGCACATTTAATGTTTGACTATAAAGTAAATAATTTAAAGATTTTAGTAACTAGTAATACTTTACCTTATTTTCATTATTTTTATAAGTATTGTATATGATTCAGGAGAACTCTTTCAGTAAATGAAAATTAATTATAGAATCAATATAAACTATTAAAATTTATGGAATCTTATTAAGGACCATAAATTAGCTTTGAGGGGATTTATTGTTTAAAAACCCCTAGATGAAGATTCCTTTTTGCATTAATTCTCTTAGCAACATAAAAGGAACAGTGAACATTTCAAGAACAAAGCTAAGTCCAAATACCAGGAAAATTGATGTATCATAAAAATTATATAAGACTTGTAAAATACTATCTATAGTGTAAGCAAAAAGGTTATGAAATTCCTGGGTGGTGATATTGTCTGTCATTATCTAACTTTCAAATTTATTTATTTATTTATTTATTAATCAAATGAACCTACCTCATTATGGGTCTTCAGTAAATTGTTGTAGGTGTGATAATCTTTATTGACTAGCAGATGTCACAGTTGCAGGTGCATGCAAACAGCAATGGCAAGGCAAGTTCCAGTAACTGATTTATCTGGTCCTTAATTAATTAATTAAGAGCAGTACAATTGTATCAGGAGGATTGGTTGGCCAGAATATCAAGGAACCCAAAGCTTGCCTACAGTTGACAGTCATGAGTGGTGAATGGGGTCTGAGTTGGCCTACAGATGGGATGCAGCAGGGATCACAGTGGAATAAAAGAGTGAGTGGGTGGGATAGCCATGGGTGCTGGCTTGAGAGGCTGCAACAGCAGGCAGTGAGTGAGGTAGGCTGTGGCATCTGAATGCTGGCTAAAGAAGCTGTGCAGGTGGGCTGTGGGCAGTGTGGGCCATCGTGGAAAAGCATGCCTGGGCTTGCAGAATGGAGACTGAGGCAGGGAAATAGTGTGCATGGACCTGTTACACCAGTTCTAGTAGGCATGGACTCATGCCCCATGTGAGCAGGAACCAGATGTAGATAAATGCAATAAAATAGTCCCAAACTAGCTCAGAACAGAGTGTAATAATGGGTTCTTTATTTAGAGGTAGACTCATCAATCAACAGTCCTCTGCACATTCAGGGAACTGGAACTAAATTCAGCATTTGAGGTAGAGAGAGTGCACACATGTTTCTACATCTAGTTTTTATAGTACCCAAGGCCATGCTCAACATGGTCCAGCATCTCAAAGGCCGTTGGCTGAAGGCGTTCCCCCAGCAACACTCCATTCTACCACAAGGACACTTGCTCAATTATGTTCATTGTAACTTTATTGATAATAGCCAGAAACTGGAAAGAACTTAAATATCCCTCAATCAAAAAATGAATAAAGAAAATGGGGCATATTTGCACAATGGATTATTACACAGCTGTTAGAAAAGAATGTCATCATGAAACTTGCTGGCAAATAAATGAAACTACAAATAACTCATCATAAGAGAGGTAACCTACCTTTAATCCCAGCACTTGGGAGGCAGAGGCAGGTGGATCTCTGTGAGTTCGAGACCAGCCTGGTCTACAAGAGCTAGTTCCAGGACAGGCTCCAAAAAACCACAGAGAAACCCTGTCTCGAAAAAAAAAAAAAAAAAAAAGAGAGAGAGAGAGAGAGAGAGAGAGGTAACCTACACTCAGAAAGATAAACATTGCATACAATCACTTATAAGTGGATTTTAGCTTAAGGGTAATCACACTACAATCCATGGACCCAAATGGGCTAAGAAACAAGTAGAGCTCAAGGGTGATGAATACATGCATTTCCTGGGAAGGGAAAATAGAATTGATTATGTGTGTGAGTAGACTGGATGTGGACAGGAATGGGAACAGAAGAAATCAGATTGGGGAGGGAAGGATGAGGCAAGAATATGGAGAGAGGCCATTGGAAAGGGGGGTACATTTTAGGGGGTGATTTGGAAAGTGAGTACAGTAGAAAATTCCTGGAAGAATGAGGGTGACCTTAGTGAGGACTTCTAGAAATGGAGGATGTGAAGCCTGAACCTATCTTTGGTTACATGGAAAGGCTTCAGGTGGTGGTACAGGGACACCAACTCATCCACAAAAATCTCAAAATAACACATATCTTGCCTGCAAGATTTATTAGGGCAATGATGGTTCAGAACTTATAAGAATGGCCTACTAATGACTTGTCTAACTTGAGGCCCAAGACACAAGAGGGAAACCCCACCCAATACTGTCTGGATAGCCAAGAACCCAAGGTTCAATGGCTCAAAAACCTAGGATAGAACAAAGCAGAACCTCCAAAAAGAAATGAAATGAGTCCTAACAATGTTCTGCTGCCTAGGCCAATCAACATTGGAGAAACTTCCTATAGCAGTTGATAAAAGCAGATGCAGAGACCCATATCCAAGCATTATGTATAGCTCATGGCACTCTGCAAAAGAAGGGGTAAAATGGATTATAGAAGACAGAGAGGTCAAGGACACCACAAGAAAATAGCACATAGAATCAGCTTAGCAGCATTTAGAGACTCATGGAAACTCCTGAGTTGCCAATTATGGATCCTGCATGGGTCTGTAATAAGTCCTTTTCATATAAGGTGTGGTTGTATAGGCTGGGGTATTGTGAAACTTCTAATAGTGAGAGAGGAGATGTCCCTGACTCTTTTTTTTATTATTATTATGTATACAATATTCTGTCTCTGTGTGTTTGCAGGCCAGAAGAGGGCAGCAGACCTCGTTACAGATGGTTGTGAGCCACCATGTGGTTGCCTGGAATTGAACTCATGACCTTTGGAAGAGCAGGCAATGCTCTTAACCACTGAGCCATCTCTCCAGCCCCAAGACTCTTTTGCCTGCTCATAGAACCCCTTTCCTCTTAGTAGGATACCTCATTCAGCATTGGATGTGAGGATTTGTGCCTAGTCTTTTTTTTGTGCATCTTGTTATGCCTTGTTCAGTAGGTGTCATTGGTACACTTGCTTTTTTATGAAAGCAAATAGAGGAGCAATGGAAGAGAAGAGCGGTAGGATGGAACTGGGAAGAACAAATAGAGTGGAGGTGGCTGTTGGGATATATTGCATAAGAGAATAATAAATTTTTAAAATTAAATATAGGGTGGAGATTTAAACAGATGATTTTCAGTAGATGAATCTCAAATGGCTGAGGAATACTTAAAAATGTTCAACACTCATAGCCATCAGGTAAATGAAAAATAAAAACAACTTCAAGATTTCATCTTACACCTGTCAGAATGGCTAAAATCAATAACAGCAGTGACAGCTCATGCTAGCGAGGATGTTGAATAAGTGAAACACTCTTCTATTATTGGTGGGAGTACAAAGTTGGATAGTAACTATGAAAATCAATATGGTGGTTCCTCCAAAATCTGTGAACCAATCTACCTGAAGACCCAGCTATACTACTCTTGGGCATATACACAAAGGACCCTTTATCCTACCACAAAACATTTGCTCAAACCCATTTATTGCTACTCTATTAATAGTAACCAGAAACTGGAAACAACCTAGATGTTCCTTAACAGAAGAATGGATAAAAATATAGTTTTTTATGCATTTATACAATGGAGTATTACTCAGTTGGGTTATGGGGGTCATATTCATTAAAACTACCAGAAATACACATTTGGAAGGCAACATCTTCAACAAATAGTGCTGGTCAAACTGGATGGTAGCATGTAGAAGAATACAAATGGATCCATTCTCATTGCCCATATCACCTTAGAACCTTCATCTGGCGATGGATCGAGATAGAGACAGAGACTCAATTTGGAGCAATGGACTGAGCTCTTAAGGTCCAAAGGAGGAGCAGAAGGAGGGAGAACATGAGCAAGGAAGTCAGGACCACGAGGGGTGCACCCACCCACTGTGACAGTGGAACTGATCTATTGGGAGCCCACCAAGGCCAGCTGGACTGGGACTGTATAAGCATGGGTTGAAACTGGACTCTCTGAACATGGCGGACAATGAAGGCTGTTGAGAAGCCAAGGACAATGGCACTAGGTTTCGATCCTAATACATGAACTGGCTTTGTGGGAGCTTAGCCTGTTTGGATGCTCACCTTCCTGGACCTAGATAGAAGTGGGAGGACCTTGGTCTTCCCGCAGGGAAGGGAATTTGGACTGCTCTTCAGTATCGAGAGGGAGGGGGAATGGAGTGGGGGGAGGAGAAGAGGAGTGGGGATGGGGGAGGGGAGTGGGGAGAGGGGGCAATATGTGGGAGGAGGGGGAGGGAAATGGGAAACAGGGAGCAGGTAGAAATTTTAATTACAAAAGAATAAAAATAAATAAATAAATAAAATAACATGCTACTCTCTACAAATGGAAAGCAGGACCACATTGCTCTAGTCAGTATACACACAACTCACTGAACAACAAGCGGCCAACCTGGTGCCTAAACAGAACTTTTAACTGCATCTAGTTTCTTTGGTATGGGAAGGTACTCTTCAGGCTACCAAAAAAACATAAACACCAACCCAGCCACAAAAATCTTTGATTTACAATCTGTACTGCTTGAAAAATTGTGCTAAAGCAATGTGCCACAAAACTTGAAAACAATGAATGTCTGACTTGATTTAAGGTCCCCTTGACAAGATGGAACTAATAACCAACAAAGAACCAGAGACAAGGTAGTACAGAGAATTAGAGAAAAAACAAATATAAGTCAAAAGACAATAACAAAGTAAATTAATCCTAATGATATTCTTTTATACTCATAGATTATAGCCTTATTCAGCCTTTATTGGAAAAGCTCCATGCTGCAGTAGATGGAAACAAATTCCCACAGTCAGACATTAGGCAAAGAGAGAGACCTTGGAACATACAGCTCTATATGGGATATCTCTATCAAATCTTTCCCATAAGAGCTCAGAAAACTTGGAAAAAAATGTACAAAGAATGTAAGAGCCAAAGGGGTTAGAAGACAATAAGAGCACCCTCTAATTATAATAGGTGTAAGACAATAACAATCTTCTGAATCAACTAAGAAAAACTTACATGAACTCACAAAAACAATAGCAGCAAACACAGGGCATTCAGGGGTCTGTACGAAATCCTCTGTAAGTAAATATTATAGCTTTCTGCTTAGTAGTTTTATGGAACTCCTGAGTGTGGGACTGAAAGGATCTCTGATTCTAGTGCCTTGTCTTGAGGATCTTTTCCTTCTATTGTTTTGCAGTTTTTAGTTTCAAAGTAATGAATTTTGTTTTATATTTTATTTTATTATGTTTTGTTGTTGTCACTTAAAAATCCACCCTTCCTAATGAGAGACAGAAAGAGGGGAATCCAGATAGTCGAGAAGGTGGGAGGAACCAGGAGTAAAGAGAGAGGAAACTGTAATAAGGATATATTATATGAGAAAATAATCTAATTTTAATATGTGGCCAAAGCTATTTTATAATAACCTCCTAACTTCTAAGCACATGAAATCTATAGCAGACTGAAACATGTTTTTTAATAATAATAAAATAAAGCCTTTTCCTTTAAAATATGTCCAACATGAGAATCAGTGAGGTAATAATGACTACAGTAAGTTGAAGCACTAGTACATAAAAGTATTAACAAATATGGTTGTTAAATTTTTTTTATTTTTTTTCTGAGTCAAATTTATTTTTATTTATTTTTTTAAATTTTATTTATTTATTTATTAAAGATTTCTGCCTCCTCCCCACCACCACCTCCCATTTCCCTCCCCCTCCCCCAATCAAGTCCCCCTCCCTCGTCAGCCCTAAGAGCAATCAGGGTTCCCTGCCCTGTGGGAAGTCCAAGGACCACCCTCCTCCATCCCGGTCTAGTAAGGTGAGCATCCAAACTGCCTAGGCTTCCATAAAGCCAGTACGTGCAGTAGGATCAAAAACCCATTGCCATTGTTCTTGAGTTCTCAGTAGTCCTCATTGTCTGCTATGTTCAGCGAGTCCGGTTTTATCCCATGCTTTTTCAGACCCAAGCCAGCTGGCCTTGGTGAGTTTCCGATAGAACATCCCCGCACAGACATTAAGGGCATCATTGAATAAATGGGACCTCCTGAAACTGAGAAGCTTCTGTAAAGCAAAGGACACTGTCACTAAGACAAAAAGGGAACCCACTGACTGGGAAAAGATCTTCACCAACCCCACAACTGACAAAGGTCTGATCTCCAAAATATATAAAGAACTCAAGAAACTAGACCGTAAAGGCTAATCAACCCAATTATAAAATGGGGCACTGAGATGAACAGAGAATTCTCAACAGAAGAAGTTCAAATGGCCAAAAGACACTTAAGGTCATGCTCAACTTCCTTAGTGATCAGGGAAATGCAAATCAAGACAACTTTAAGATACCATCTTACACCTGTCACAATGGTTGTTAAATTTTTAAAAACTAATACTTCCCTTTCTTTGGGAGATACTGGTAAGCTTATTAAATATCTGAACCTTCATGGGTGTTTGCAATAAATGTAACAACATTTTATATTCTATAATATGACTTTCTAAAAGGAAGACAGAATAGAGTATAAATTCTTTGATATATTCCAGCTAAGGAGAAGAGATTATGTATTACAGAAGTAAATATTTCAGGAAAATTCAAGTTCACAATTCAAACTAGCAATTATGAAATTATAAAACCAATGGACAAGAAGTGTTATACAGAAGCATACTCAGGTAACTTTCACTAAGATTTTATTCACTACATAAATATATGAGGATAGTCAAAAATATTAAGATAAATTTTATTAAAAACATAGAAGAATACTCTGATAGCATTCCTGTGTGGAAAGAGTTCATATTTGGAATTTAAGACAAAGGAAAACAGTTTTAAAAATACATGTCATATTTTTTTAAAATGTTAAATGATATCTATATCGAAAGATTGGTAAAACTTTTAAATATAAACATATTTGCAGGTTTTAATTATGTTTCACAGAGACAGTCTTAGTTTGTGAACCAATTAGTACATGTTCCTGAATATTATAAACTTCTTTTGAGACCCAGGAATTTGTCTATAAACCTTTTCATAGCATTTTTTATCTCTTTATTTCTCAGTGTATAAATGGTTGGATTTAGGAGAGGTGTAAAAATAGAGTAAAACACAGCAAGAAATTTATCAAACCAGGTGATACTGAGTGGCCACACATAGATGAAGATGCAGGGAACAAAAAAGATCATCACCACTGTGATGTGGGCGCTGCATGTGGACAGAGCCTTAGATGCACCAGAGTTAGAGCTCTGGCCAACAGTGATTAGGATATATGTGTAGGAAATAAGCAACAGAGTGAAGCAGCTTACAACTACAACCCCACATTCAGCATTCATTAAAGTGTTTAAATGATGATAATCCATGCAGGCTAGCTTGATCACCAATGGCATATCACAAAAGAAACTGTCTATTTCCTTGGGACCACAAAAAGGCAACTGTGCAACCACTACCAAGTAACTCATACCATGTATAAAGCCAGTAGTCCAAGAAATCAACACCAACCCAGTGCATCTTTTCAGGTTCATAATGGTGAAGTAGTGGAGTGGTTTACAGATGGCCACATAGCGGTCATAAGCCATTACCACCAACAGCATCATCTCTCCTCCAGCAATGCAATGGGAGAAGAAAACTTGGGACAAGCATCCTGCAAAGGAGATGGTCTTATATTCTCTGAGAAAGTCTGATATCATTTTAGGAGTAATGTTTGAGGAAAGACACATGTCAATAAAGGACAGGTTGGCCAACAAGAAATACATGGGAGAATGGAGATGGGAGTCTGTGGTGATTAAAACAAGGATGACAATATTTCCAGATACGATGAGTAGATAAAGTATGAAAAATATCACAAAAAGTAAGACTTGAAGATTTTTTGAGTTGGTAAGTCCACAAAGAATAAATTCTGATACCACAGACTGGTTGCCCCAATCCATTGCACTCAGTGAGTTTTCAGAAGTGACCTACAAATTAAGAAATATTAAGAATTAGTCATAATAGGAAGGTTACTTCTTTTGTAGAACTTAACATTCACATTGAAACTTACCTGACTAGAAACACATAAATGTAATGAGAAATGCAAGGCTGCCCAAGTGAAAGCTAATGAGCTGAGAGTAACTCCCCATAAACATGTAAGCACAGCTGTACTTTGTCAGCCTTGGATGAGTGTGACATTATACTTTCAGTGATTACCAATTATTCATTTCAAAACAGAGACAGGGTGCTTATACAGATCTGATAGATAATATTCAAGCTAAATGGTGAATAATATTTCTCCTTTTTCTTCCCTATATAGTGAATCTAAACTTGTGGGTCTTATCATCCTTCGTCTTTTGAAATCTCTAGGTGGGTGGGGTAGAATCCAGCAGGTGAACAATGAGTTCCCTGATGCTATCGTCAGAACTATTTAACAGTCCTGCTTTTTGAGGACTCAGAAGGGTGAAGTAAGGATAAAAAACAAGGTAATTATTTTATTTTATTTTATTTTATTTTATTTTGGTTTTTCAAGACAGGGTTTCTCTGTGGTTTTGGAGCCTGTCCTGGAACTAGCTCTTGTAGACCAGGCTGGACTTGAACTCACAGATTCGCCTGTCTCTGCCTCCCGAGTGCTGGGATTAAAGGTGTGCGCCACCAACGCCCGGCATAAAACAAGGTAATTAGGAAGGCATCAAGTAACAACACACCTATGTGCTATAACAGAATGATAGCATAAAACTAAACACATGTGCCTTGCAAAGATTTATCAAATATCTTGGGAAAATAAACTGATATACAGCAAAGAATTTGTGTTTCCTGAAAAAATTGATTTTTCACATGGAAGTTTCTGGTCAACCTAAAAATATCCAGGATAACTTTTTATTTGTTTTAATTATTTCTTTGATTTTTAAGATAATATTTTAGTTACACCCCTTTTCCTCTCTTCTCTATAAATCATACACTAGACCTCCATTCTCTTTTTCAAATACTTGACCTCTGTTTCCAATAATTACTATTGCATGTATATATGCTTATACCTAAATATGACCTGCTCTGTCTGAATAACGTTACTTGTAAGCTGTAAGAGAAGACTATTTGGCACTGGATAACCTACTGATGTGCTCCTCCTGAGGATGATTGTCCAGCTCTTAGCATTTCTTAGTTGTCTTTTTCCTTTGTGTATGATTGACTCTTCCTGGAGTCCCCTGTCCTCTTTAGCATATCTGCTGTTATGGTCTTTGTTCTGGACAAGTTCAGGCAGTCATGATAGAACTGCGCCACAAATGAAAGGAATTACTATCTAAGAGAGCAAGCTCATTTCTTTTCAGAGCTGTGTCAGACTACTTTTGACATCTGCTGCATTGTAAAACCGAATTTCAAGCAATGACTTTTAAAATGCCTCTTCTAATATTGTAAATCTGACACTACTGCTTCAAACATCTGTGGATGTAAAAAACTTTACGCCTATTTTATGATACATTATGGTGACCATGATTCATGAAAACACTTTTAATGATCTTACATGGAATGTTTTATTTATAGATGAGGAATGAGACAATAGTAAAAATGGTGCCAGATATTACAATAGCTTTAAAATATTACACATTCAATGTAGCATGCAGTAAAGATGTAGAAGAAAATATACACTCAGAAATCATTAAGCTTTTCTAATACCCACAGTACAATGATACATGAGTTTTGTCCTTTTATCATATTTTTAGCTTATTTTTTTAACAAAATGGTGCTTAAATTTATAGATAATTATTTTGTTGTTCAAATGATATCTTTGTATAAAATATATAACGATACACACATATAAACAAGTATTTATGTGTGGCATTTGTTTATATTTATTTCAGGTAATACAGACCTTTGGTATCAAATAAAGTGAATGTGTTTAACCTTTCTTTGATGTACATATATCTTATACTTTCCTAAGGTCAAGCATACATGTTTGTATATGCACATATAAACATATATAAAAGACATTGACATGTTTCCTTTCAGGAACATAACAACCATTTCAATATTCTCTGCTCTTGCCCAAGACCTATCAGTATTTTAGAAGACACAGTGACATAGAATAATCTACTGAAATGTCACTGTAATTATTGTGTTTAACTTAGTGGCAATTCTAATGTTGGCTTATACATTAACAATCTTTAATGAAGGGAGACGAACTTAATTATCTTTCTTAGAGTCTAGAAAACAAGTTATTTATTTTCTTCTATGTGTAACGATTTTCTGTATTGATTGCTCTTCTATTCAAGTGCTAAACTTTGCAATAGTCGCAATGTTTATACTTATTTAGGTATTTATGGATATAGTGATATTTATAGAACTTAATAGATATCAAGTGACAGATAATAATGATTTAAAGAGTGATCTTTTAGCAGCTTCTAACTTTGTTTTTCTAGCAGATAGGTTGCTATTGTGTTTTTGTCTGTATGCTTTGTTTTCAGAAGGCATAGGTTCATTTAAATTTTAAATGTGCTTTTAATTGAAATACAATTGTATCATTTCTTTTCTTCCTTTTCTTCACTCAAATTTCTCCCAACTATCCTCCCTAAACCCTCCTAGAACCAAAACTATAGGTGATAGAATTTTTCTTTGGTAATTATTCTTACACATATGCATATATCTATATACATACACACACATATATATATGTATTTCTATGCACAAATATATGCTCATAACCTGTTTAGTCCAATTTTATTTTTGCATCCTAAGCCAGGGCTGACCACTATACATTTGACAACAAATTAAGGAGTTCATCTTGGGAACTGCTAAAACTCCTCTCCCTGGAGTCAATAATTTTCACAATATTTTTTTTTTCAGTTTGGGTTCTATAATGACTGTGTGTTACCTCTGTTCTCATTTGATTTGTTGTCATCTTTACTATTACTATGCTGTTAGTTATATACTCACTCTGAATTTAAAATGCTTGGTGTTGTTAATTTGAAGGATATAATCGTACAATGGTACTTGGATAAAGCTCTTATGGATTATCTGATAAAGAATAATGATCTGATGTAGACATGAATAGGAGAGATGGAAGAAACACATTAACTTGCCTCCAAATATGACATAGAATAAAAAAACAGTTCTCAGTAAACACATTAAGTATTGGTCAAAGGAGATAACTAGAAATAGATGGAGAATTTCCTAACAGAAGACTATCAGAGAGCTGGCTTACCAAAATTATAATTTTCTCTTTGGTCACACTTTCTTCCTGTGCTTTTGAAGACATTCATATTATGTAAAAACAGTCTTCCTTTGAGACTGACCAATCTTCACTTCCTGACATTGTCCCATGGGTGAACCATGTCAGTTGTTCTGTGTTCTGAACAACATGAGAACCTTGGAAATAATTATCTTGGACATCTCTGGGGGATTTCTCTGTGAAGAGTGATACTGAGTGATGCAAATTTGTGGAAATAGAAAGACAAATAAGACCCTCTGTTAGTCAGCCCAGCATTGATAATGTTAGTCAACTTTTCAAACTTATTCACTTCGCCAAGGAGGATGAAGGAGAAGCATGATGCTGCCAAGTCTGTTACTGTATCAATATAAACAAAGTAACTCAAAATGCATAGTTATGAGACCATTTGCTAAAAGTATAACTTATGACTAGAACAAAATCCATATTGTGAACCTAATTTCCTAATGTATAGCAAATCTGTCTCAAGTCGTTGTCACATAACTGATATATTTCATTATACTCCATACTTGCATGTGATATTTCTAAGTTTAAAATGACTGCCAAAATATTTAGGCTCCATTATGATAATTTAGCTATTCTTTTCATGTATGCATGTGAGTGAGTTTGTGTTATAGTATATGTGCATGTATATGTGTACATGTATATATATGTACACATATATACACAAATAGACACACATATGCAGCTCAGAGGGTCTCTCTGTCAATTCTGTTCTTCTACCATTTTTCGAGGGTTTGTTCTCAGGATGTCAGACTTGTAGTGTCATTTCATTTTTTTTTAATAAATAAATCTTGCATGAGGATCGGAAAGGTAAAACAGCCACATCGGTCAGTCTTACAGACTAGCAGCAATAATACACACCTTTAATCACGGTAACCACAATGACACACACCTATAATCCCAATAGCCACACCAAGTTGCCATAGAAACCAAGTGGAAGTGGTGCATGCCCTTAATCCGAGAACTAAAGAGGGCTATAAAACACGAGGAGATGGCTCTCAGTATCAGTCTCATTCTGACATTTCCTGGAGGAAGGGTCACCAATTTGGGGTTGAGATAGACGAAAGAGCCAGTGACTGGCTCCTTTGCTTTTCTGATCTTCAGGTAGAACACCAATATCAGTCTCCTCATTTTTTTTTAATCGTGCTTAAATTTTGTGCCAAACATGGGGATTGAACCCAATGACCCTGAAAGCAGGAGTCCAACATCCTACCAACTGTGCTAGATGGGATCCTGCCAGTAACTTCATTGTAAAGAATACTCTCAATAAGTTAAGAAATGAGGCAAAGCCAGCCAAAAAGCCTCACCTTTAATTCTAACCATATCACTTATCAGTTTAAGACTTATACAGTCAGAAAACCATAGAGATATACAGTAAAGACAGATTCAGAAGAAAAAGCTTCCGAAACAGTTTGCAGTGTGTTTATAAAATATATGTAGCCTTGGGAGAGAAAAGAAAAAGAATAGAAACGTTCTTTTAAAAAGCAGTAAAGTAGCTGGGCATGGTGGTGCATGTCTTTAATCCCATCTTTCGGGAGGTAGAGGCAGGTGGAGCTCTATGAGTTCGAAGCCAGCCTTGTATACAAGATCTAGTTCCAGCACAGGCTCCAAAGATACAGAGAAAACATGTCTCTTAAAATAAATCTTTAATTATACTCTGTACTGGTTGCCAAATTGTGCTAAATCATTGGTGCCACAAAATTGTGGGAGTAAACAATGAATGTCTAATTTGACTTAAAGTTCTCCCCACAAGATGAAACTCATAACCAACAAAGAACAGAGACCAGGTAGCCCAGAGTCCAAAACGAAAACAAAATGTGCAGATTCAACAAATGATAAAATGATTGAATCCTAATGATATTCCTCTCTTCTCATAGATCATTGCCTTATTCAAACATTGTTGAAAAAGCTTCATCACACAGTAGATGGAACCAAATACAGAGACCCACAATCAGATGTTATACAAAGAGAGAGATTTTGAAACATACAGCTCTAAATAAGATATCTCCATCAAAACTTTTCAGTAAGAGCTCAAAACAATATGGAAAAATAAATGGAGGAACAGTGTAACAACCAGAGGGAATGGAGGACGCTAGGAGCACAAGGTCTTCTAAATCAATCGAGAAAAAACTTACGTGAACTCAAAAAGACTAAAGCAAGCAAAGGGCCTTCATGAGTTTGCGCCAAGTCCTCTGCATATAAATATATAAATATAGCTTTCAGGTTTGCAGTTTTATGGGACTCCTGAGTGTGTGAATGAGAGGTTCTGTGATGCTAGTGCCTACTCATAGGACTCTTTTTATTCGATTGCTTTGCAGTGTCCAATTTCAATGTAATGAATTTCATTTTATCTTATATTTTATTCTATTTTATTTTGTTGTCACTTAAAACTAGCTCTTTTCTAATGAAAGACAGAAAGTGAGGGGATCCAGATAGGCAAGAAGGTGAGAGGAGCCAGGAATAAAAAGAGAGGAAACTATAATAAGGATTTTTTTTTTTTTTTTTGGATTTTCGAGACAGGGTTTCTCTGTAGCTTTTGGTTCCTGTCCTGGAACTAGCTCTTGTAGACCAGGCTGGCCTCGAACTCACAGAGATCCGCCTGCCTCTGCCTCCCGAGTGCTGGGATTAAAGGCATGTGCCACCACCGCCCGGCTATAATAAGGATTTATTGCATGAGAAAATAATCAATTTTAGTATGTGGCATAAACAAATTTATAATCATCTACCACCTTCTAAGTATATTAAAGTCTATAACAGAGTAAAAACAAGGTTTTTAAAAATAATAATAATAATAATAATAAAAGCCTTTTCCTTAAAAAAAAAATTGGCCCAGGTGAAAATCAGCAAAGTAATAATGACCATAAAAACTTAAAAAATTAGTACATTAAAACATCCACAAAAATAGTTAAAATTTAACAAATGACATTTTCCTTTCTTTGGGTAGAAATACCAAACTTATTAAATATTCTAAACATTCTTGGTTTTTGCAATAAAATAACAAAACTAAAACATTCTATAATGTGATTATTAATAAGGAAGACAAAATAGCATATATATTTTTTCATATTTTCCGTATAAGGAGAAGTAATTAAATATACAGGGGATGACATTTTAGGAAAATTCAAGTACACCGTCTAAAATTGAAATGATGAAATTAGATAAACAATTAATGGGCATGTGGTGTTATACAGAATTATACTCAGGTAACTTTTAATAAGATTTTATTTGTAAGATAAATATGTGGGTTAGATAAAAATGATAAGCAAAAAAATTTAAAAACATTTATGAATACTTTGATAGCATTACTGTGTGGAAAATGTTCATATTTAGAATTTAAGATAAGAGATTTATACTTTTTTGCTGATGAATAAATATCATATTTTTAAATGTTAAATTGTATATATATATTGAAAGGTTGGTATACATTTTCAATATAAACCATATTTGTTGATTTTAAATATATTTTGTAGAGTCAAACTCATGGTGTTAAGCAATTAGCATGTTTCTGAACATTATGACTATCTTTTGGGACCCAAGAATTTGCCTATGAACCTTTTCATAGCATTTTTCATTTCTTTATTTCTCAGTGTATAAATGGCTGGGTTTAGGAGAGGTGTAAAAACAGAGTAAAACACAGCAAGAAATTTGTCCAACCAGGTGATACTGAGGGGCCACACATAGATGAAGATGCAAGGCAGAAAGAAGATCATCACCACCGTGATGTGGGCACTGCATGTGGACAGAGCCTTAGATGCACCAGATTTAGAGCTCTGGCCAACAGAGATTAGGATATATGTGTAGGAAATGAGCAACAGAGTGAAGCAGGTTACAGCTACAACCCCACATTCAGCATTCATTAAAGTGTTTAAATCATGGTAATCCATGCAGGCTAGCTTGATCACCAATGGCATATCACAAAAGAAACTGTCTACTTCCTTGGGACCACAAAAAGGCATCTGCACAACCACTGCCAAGTAACTCATACCATGTATAAAGCCAGTAGTCCAAGAAATCAACACCAACCCAGTGCATCTTTTCAGGTTCATAATGGTGAAGTAGTGGAGTGGTTTACAGATGGCCACATAGCGGTCATAAGCCATTACCACCAATAGTACCATCTCTCCTCCAGCAATGCAATGGGAGAAGAAAACCTGGAACATACAGCCTGCAAAGGAGATGGTCTTGTATTCTCTGAGAAAGTCTGAAATCATCTTAGGAGTGGTGTTTGAGGAAAGACACATGTCAATAAATGACAGGTTGGCCAACAAGAAGTACATGGGAGAATGGAGATGGGGGTCAGTGGTGATTAAAACAAGGATGACAATATTTCCAGACACGATGAACAGATAAAGTATGAAAAATATCACAAAGAGTATGACCTGAAGATTCTTAGAGTTGGTAAGTCCCAAAAGCATAAATTCTGACACCACAGACTGATTGCTCCCATCCATTGCACTCAGTGAGTTTTCAGAAGTGACCTACAAGTTAAGAAAGATAAAGAATTAGTCATAATAGGAAGGTTAATACTTTTGTAGAACTTAACATTCAGTTTGAAGCTTACTTGAATAGAAATACATAAATGTAAAGAGAAATGTAAGGCAAATATTACAAACACTGCTGCCCAAGTGAAAGCTAATGAGCCAAGAGCAACTCCCCATGAAGAGAAGCATCAAGTGTGACTGTTATCCACATGTTCTTTCTAACAGAAAATTTTTCTACAGGAGTGCAGTGAAAAAGCAGGTCAACAATGTGGAAAATAAATGTGTGTGATCAGAATTTATCACTAGCAAGCATGATATTATGTAACAGAAATGGGGTTTAAACACAGAAATTGCATTGAAGGTCAGTACAAATGGTCAGATAGGATGTTACCCTTATTGGAAGCATTTATGATTATTTCATTGAGCATCAGTAAAATAATATCTATGACATAAATAAATATAAAATTTTAGCTTAAAAGTCTGAAGTAGAGAATTGAAAAACCTCAGCACCTCCAGGAGGAAGCATACAGAATGCCATATGAGATATACATAAATACCAGATAAATACATTGACTTAGGTCCATAGTTATTTATTAATAAGTATATATCTTTACTTTATTTATTCAAGTAAACTGTTTAACAAAATATTATTGCAAAGTTCATAGCAGTGGAGTTTCCAAAGAACAAGGCAACATGTATTCAAATCTAAGCTCAGAATGTCACGTTAAGTTCATTCTTAGCACTAGAGAAAAATGTTGATCTGAAGTTGCATCAACAGATGTTGAGAATCACTAGATGTTAAAATATTGTAGTGTCATTATATGATTAAGTCATCTACCATAAATCAATCAATAGTATATTTTCTTAATATATCACTTATCTACCAATTATCTTTGCTTTTTTAATGAAGAGAATAAATTACATATACATGTAAGCAGAGCTGTACTTTGTCAGCCTGGATGAGTGTGACATTGTACTTTCAGTGATCATCAGTTTTCATCTCAAATCACAGACGGCATGCTTATAGTGATCTAATCGATAATACTAAGCTGAATGGTGGATAATATTTCTCCCTTTTCTCCCACACTTAGTGATTCTCAACATGTGGGTCTTATCATCCTTTTTCCTTTGAAATCTCTAGGTGGGAGGAATACAGCAGGTGAACAATGAGATCTCTGATGTTATCATCAGAACTATTTGACAGTCCTGTTTTCTGAGGATTCAGAAAGGTGGCATAAGGATAAAAACAAGGAAATTCTGAAGGCATCAGGAAACAACACACCTATGTGCTATAGCAACATATAGCAGAAATGTAAACAAATGTGCCTTACAAAGATTTACCAAATATCTAAAGAAAATACATTGATATACAGCAAAAAGTTTGTGTGCCTTGATAATTTTTGTTTTTCATATGGACACTTCTGGACAACTTGTATATTTCCAGGACAACTTTTTGTTTTGTTTTATTTTAATTATTTCTTGGATTTTTAGATTATAATTCAGATACATAATTTGCCCCTTCCTCTATTTCCTATAAATAATAAAATAAACCTACTCCAGGCTCTCTCAAATTCATGGCCTCTTTTTTAAGTAGTTACTACTTCATGAATATATGTTTATACCTAAATATAACCTGCTCATCTGAATAAAGTTACTTGTATATATAAGCTCTAAGAGGTGACTATTTGGTATTAGATAACCTACTTTTATGCTCCTCCCTGAAGAAGACTATTTCTCCAACTCTTAACATTTCTTAGTTGCCTTTTTTCTTTATATATTGAGTCATCCTGGAGTCCCCTGTCCTATTTAATATGTTCTCTGTTACTGTAGGTGTTCTGCACAAGCTCGGGCAGTCATGATAGAGCTGTGCCACAAATGAAAGGAATTACTATCTAAGAGAGCAAGCTCTTTCTTTTCAGAGTTGTGTCAGACTATTTTTGACATCTGCTGCAATGTAGAACCAAGTTTCATGCAATGCCTTTTAAAATGCCTCTTCTAATAGAACATCTCCATTGTCTCAGTGTGTGGGTGCACCCCTCGCGGTCCTGAGTTCCTTGCTCGTGCTCTGTCTCCTGCTCTTGATTTGGACCTTGAGATTTCAGTCCGGTGCTCCAATGTGGGTCTTTGTCTCTGTCTCCTTTCATCGCCTAAATGTTTTTCTTTGGGTTCACCTTCTTAATTAGCTTCTCTAGGATCAATGGAGATGTTCTATCAGGAACTCACCAAGGCCAGCTGGCCTGGGTCTGAAAAAGCATGGGATAAAACCGGACTTGCTGAACATAATAGACAATGAGGACTACTGAGAACTCAAGAACAATGGCAATGGGTTTTTGATCCTACTGCGTGTACTGGCATTGTGGGAGCCTAGGCAGTTTGGATGCTCACCTTACTAGACCTGGATGGAGGTGGGTGGTCCTTGGACTTCCCACAGGGCAGGGAACCCGGATTACTCTTAGGGCTGACTAGGGAGGGGGACTTGATGGGGGAGAGGGAGGGAAATGGGAGGTGGTGGCGGGGAGAAGGCAGAAATCTTTAATAAATAAATAAATAAATATAAAAAAATAAAATGCCTCTTCTAATATAGTAAATCTATGACACTACTGTATCACACATTTGTGGATGTAAAATATTTTATATCTGATTTATGATATGATCTGGCGACCATAATTAATCAAAACTCTTTAAGTAATGGTACTCAGGTTATTTTATTTTTTTATCATGAATGAGCCAATAGTAACAATGGTGCCAGATACTACAATGGCTTAAAAATATTACACACTCAATGTAACCTGTACTTAAAAGAAAATAAACACATGGGAATCACTAAGTTGTTCCAGTGTCCAGAGAACAATAATGCATGTGTTTACTACCTATTCATATTTTCTAGTGTATTATTAAGCAATATGGATCTTAAACTTATAGGAAATTATTTATTTGTTCAAATGAGCACTTTGTTTAAAATATGTAAGCATACACACATATAAAACATGTGTGTGTGACATATACATACATAGTTATTCATTTAGTTCAGGGAATTTATACCTTTATTATGAAATACAAATGTAAGTGTGTAAACTTTCTTCAAAATACATACTACATATGCTTTCCTAAGGTCATGCATACCTGTTTAGTAACTATGAGATAGGCAAATATATAAGATATTTGACATGCTAATTTCCTTTCAGGAACATAGCAACCATTTCACCATTCCTTACCTTACCCAAGATCTATCAGTATTTTTGATTACTGAAATGCATACAATATTCTATTAAAGTGTCACTGTAACTTTTAAATTTAACTTAGTGCTATTTATTTTGTTCTGGGTGTAATGTATTTCTACATTGATTGCCCTTCTATCAAAGTGCTGAACTTTGTAATAATCTCAATACTTATATTTATTTAAGTATTTATGGGTATAGTCATATTTATAGAACTTAATAGATATCAAGCGACAGATGATAATTATGTAAAGAGTGATATTTTAGTAGCTTCTAAGTTTATTTTGGTAGCAGATTGGTTGCTATTGTGTTTCTGTCTGTCTGTTTGTTTTGTTTTCAAGAGAGTGTGCTTATTTAATTTTTAAATATGCTTGTTTTGATTTTTGTTTGTTTGTTTGTTTTGTTTTATTTTTGGTAATTAGTTCCTCTGTGTAACAGCTCTGGCTTTACTGAACCTTGCTTTGTAGACTAGTTTGGCTTCAAACTCACATAGCCCCACCTCCCCCTGCCTTCTGAGTGCTGTGATTACAAGTGTGTACCACCACTGCCTGGCTCTATAATATTTTACTTAGGAAGACATCTGAGATCAAAGACTTTCATTTATCCTTAATATTGAAATAATTTAATCTAAGCTTTTGGAAATGGATTTGAAAGTAAACAAACATTAGTAAGAGCTTTTCATTGTTTCTTATGTGTGTAACTTCATTTGTGGTGATGACTCCTCAATTCAAATTTCACATTTTTCCATATTTTTATTTCTACAGTGAACATGTTTTAGGGACATGAACACAAGAAAAGTAGGAAACTCCTTCAGACAGTAGCCACTTGGGATTGGCCTCTTATACTGTAGTGATAAGGCGAGCAGGCCTGCTTTTCATCCCGCCCGGCTTCCTCACAGCTAGTTTAACATCCAAAATAACAACACACAAATTATATTAATTTAAACACTGACTGGCCCATTAGCTCTAGCCTCTATTAGCTAACTCTTACATATTTGTTTAGCCCATATCTAGTAATCTGTGCATTACCACAAAGTGGTGGCTTACCAGGAAAGAGTCAGCATAATTGAAATATAATTGCATTACTTTCTTTAGTCCCTTCCTCCTACAAATTCATCCCAACTATCCTCCCTAAACCCTTCCAGCAGCAAAACTATAGTTGATAGCATTTTTCTTTTGTAATTATTCTTACACACACACATTATATATATATATGATTACATATATATGATTACATATATATATATATATATCCACAAATATATACACATAACTGGTTTAGTACAATTTTACTATTGAATCCTAACTCAGGGCTGACCACTCTGCATTTAAAACCAAATTAAGGGGCTCATCTCTGGGAGCAGCTAACCCTCCTTCTTCCTGGAGTCTTTTGTTTTCACAATTTATTTTAAATTTGGGTTGTATAATGACCATGTATTTCCTCTATTCTCATTTGACTTGTTGTCATCTTTACTATTTCTATGCTGAAAATTATATATTCACTCTGATTTAAAAATGCTTGGTCTTGTTAAGTAGAAGGGAATATTTGTTCAGGGGTAGTTGGATACAGCTGTTATGGATTATCTGATAAAGAATGATCTTCTGATGTATACATGAATAGAATAGAAATATGAGAAATGAGAAAAAAATCATATTAATTGACCTCCAAAGATGACATAGAACAAAGAAACAGTTCTAATCCAAACACATTGGGTATTGGTCAAAAAAGATAACTAGGGATAGATAGAGAAGTTCCTAACAGAAGACTATCAGAGGGCTGACTTACCAAAATCATAATTTTCTCTTTGGTCACACTTTCTTCCTGTGCTTTTGAAGACATTCATATCATGTAAAAAAAAAAAAAAAACAGTCTTCCTTTGAGACTGACCAATCTTCACTTCCTGACATTGTCCCATGGGTGAACCATGTAAGTTGTTCTGTGTTCTGAACAACATGAGAACCTTGGAAATAATTATCTTGGACATCTCTAAGGGATTTCTCTGTGAAGAGTGATACTAAATGCAGCAAATTTGTGATAATAGAAAGACAAATAAGTCAGCCCAGCCTTGGTAATGTTTGTCAACTTTTCAAAGCTATTCACTTCAACAGTGCAGATGAAGGAGAAGCATGTTACTTCCTAGTCTATTACTGTACCAATATAAACAAAGTAACCCAAATGCATAGTTATGAGATACTTTTCTAAAAGTGTGAGATTTAACTAGACCAAAATCCATACTCTGAACACAATTTCCTAATGTATGGCAACTCAGTTCCAAGTCTTCGTCATAACTGATGTATTACATTGTGCTTTATACTTGCATGTGACATTGCTAGTTTGGAAATAACAGAAAAGATATTTAGGCCCCATTATGTTTTTTAAATAGTTTAGCTATACTTATCATGCATGCATGTGAGTGAGTTTGTGCTATAGTGCATGAGCATGTATATGTGTACATACACACACATATAGATAGATAGATAGATAGATAGATAGATAGATAGATAGATAGATAGATAGATAGATAGAGATATATGCACACAAACAGACACACACATGCAGTTCAGAAGGTATCTGTGTCAATTCTGTTCTTCTATCTTTACCAATTTTCTACAGGTTGCTCTCAGGTTGTCAGATTTGTATTGGCATTTAATTTTTATTTTAATAAATAAATCTTGCCTAAGGTTCAAAAAAGTAAAACAGCCATACCAGCCAGCCTTACAGGGTAGCTAACAATGACACTCACCTTTAGTCGCAGTAGCCACAATACCACACACCTTTAATCACAGTAGCAACACTAAATTGCCATAGAAACCAGGTGGTAGTGGTGCATGCCCCTAATTCCAAAACTAGAGAGAATTATAAAACAAGAGGGGATAGCTCTTAGTCTCTGTCTCATTCTGAGGTTCCCTGGAGGCAGGATCACCAATTTTGGACTGAGATAGAAGAGATAGTGACCAGCTCTTTTGATTTTCTGGTCTTCAGATTGAACACCAATATCAGTTTCTGCATTTTTATTAATTGTGCTTCAATTTCGCATCCAACATGGGGCTCAAACCCATGACCCTAGAAACAGGAGTCCAATGTTCTACCAGCTGAGCTAGATGAGCTCCTGCCAGTACCTTCATCACGAAGCAATACTCTAAATAATTTAAGAAATGGGGTGAGGCCAGCCACTAAAGCCTCTCCTTTATTACTAGGCATATCACTTAGCAGTTTAAAACTCATGCAGTCAGGAAACCATAGAGATATACAGTAAAGATAGATTTAGAAGAAAAAGTTTCTATACAGTTTTACAGTGTGCTTAAAAATATATGTAGGCTTGAGAGAGAAAATAAAAAAATAGAGAAAGTCCTCTTAAACAGGAATAAAGTAGCTGGGCATGGTGGTGCATGTCTTTAAGCCCAGCTTTCAGGAGGCAGAGGCAGGTTGAACTCTATGAATTCAAAGCCAGCTTGCTATACAAAAACTAGCTCCAGGAGAGGCTCCAAAACAACAGAGAAATCATGTCTCTTAAAAATAATCTTTGATTTATACTCTGTACTGGTTGCAAAAATGTGCTTAAGCAATGGTGTCATAAAACTTATGGAAGTAGGGGCTGGAGAGATGGCTCAGAGGTTAAAAGCATTGCCTGCTCTTCCAAAGGTCCTGAGTTCAATTCCCAGCAACCAAATGGTGTCTCACAACCATCTGTAATGAGGTTTGGTGCCCTCTTCTGGTCTGCAGGCATACACACAGACAGAATATTGTATATATAATAAATAAATATTTTTTAAAAAACTTATGGAAGTAAACTATGAATATCTGATTTGACTTAAAGTTCTCTCCACAAGATGAAACTTATAATCAACAAAGAATTAAAGACCAGGAAACCAAGAGACCAAGAGAAAAATAAGTGCAGATTAAAAAATGATAAAATGGTTGAATCCTGATGATATTCCTCTATTCTCAAAGATCATTGCCTTATTCAAACATTACTGGAAAAGCTTCATCATGCAGTAGATGGAACCAAATACAGAGACCCACAATCAGATGCTATACAAAGAGAGAGATTTTGAAATATACAGCTCTAAATGGAATATCTTCTTCATATATTTTCCCTCAAAGCTCAAAAACTATGGAAAAATAAATGGAGAAACAGTGTAAGAACAAGAGGGAATGGAGGACACTAGGAGAAAAAGATCCTCTAAATTAACCAAGAAAAATCTTATATGAACTCACAAAGACTAAACCATCAAGCATAAGGGTTTCGTGAGTTTGTGCGAAGTCCTCTGCATATAAATATAGCTTTCAGCTTAGAAGTTTTATAGAACTCCTGAGTATGCGAATGAGAGGATCTCTGATTCTAGTACCTTCTCTTAGGTCCCTTTTTCTTCTGTTGCTTTGCCATGTCCAACTTCAATGTAATGAATTTCATTTTATCTTATATTTTATTCTATTCTATTTTATTTTGTTGTTATTACTTAAAACTTGCTCTTTTCTAATGAGAGACAGAAAGACAGGGGATTCAGATAGGCAAGAAAGTGATAAAAAAAACACAAGTAAAGAGAAAGAAAACTGTAATAAGTATACATTTGATATTTTCCAGCTAAGGAGAAGTAATTACATATTACAAGAGCAAATATCTTAGGAAAATTGAAGTTCACCATTAGAAGTTATAGTCATGAAAATAGAAAAACAATTAGTGAACATGTGGTGTAATACAGAATCATATTTAGGTAACATTTACTAAGATTTTATTCCTAAGATAAAAAAATATATGGGGTTGATGAAAAATATTAAGCAAAAATTTTTTGAAAACATTAAAGAATACTTTGATGGCATTACTATGTGGAAAATTTTCATATTTAGAATTTAAGATAAGGGATTCATAAAGTTCTGCTGATTGATGAATAAATTTCATACTTTTAAAAATGTTAATTTGTATCTATATTGAAATGTTGGTATAAATTTTTAATATAAACCATATTTGTTGGTTTTAAATATATCTCATAGAGTCAATCTCATGGTGTTAAGCAACTAAAAGAACGTTTCTAAATATTATGAAGATATTTTAGGAATATGCCTAAAATAGAGCATTTTTTTGTCTCTTCATTTCTCAGTGTATAAATGGCTGGGTTTAGCAGAAGTGTAAAAGCAGAGTAAAACAAAGCAAGAAACTTGTCCAACCAGGTAATATTGAGGGGTCACACATAGATGAAGATGCAAGACAAAAGAAGATCATCACCACCATGATGTGAGCACTGCATGTGGACAGAGCCTTAGATGCACCAGATTTAGAGCTCTGACCAACAGGAAATTCGGGATCAACCTACCTCTGGACCCAGCAATACCACTCTTGGGAATATACCCAAGAGATGCCTTATCATACAACAAAAGTATATGCTCAACTATGTTCATAGCAGCATTGTTTGTAATAGCCAGAACCTGGAAACAACCTAGATGCCCTTCAGTGGAAGAATGGATGAAGAAAGTATGGAATATATACATATTAGAGTACTACTCAGCAGTAAAAAACAATGACTTCTTGAATTTTGCATGCAAATGGACGGAAATAGAAAACACTATCCTGAGTGAGGTAAGCCAGACCCAAAAAGAGGAACATGGGATGTACTCACTCATATTTGGTTTCTAGCCATAAATAAAGGACATTGAGCCTATAATTCATGTTCCTAGAGAAGCTAAATTTAGTTTCTTTATATGAATAAAAAGTCATATACTATCAATATATCAACAGTATATTTTATCAATATATCACATATCTTTGTCATTTTAAAGATCAGAATAAATTACATAAACATATAAGCAGAGCTATTCTTTGTCAGCCTTGGATGAGTGTGACATTATACTTTCAGTGATCATCAATTTTCATCTCAAATCACATAAGGGTGCTTATGCTGATAGTACTATGCTGGATAATGGATAATATTTCTCCCTTTTCTCCCACACTTAGTGATTCTCAATATGTGGGTCTTATCATCCTTTGTCCTTTGAAATCTCAAGTGGGAGGAATACAGCAGGTGAACAATGCTATCATCAGAACTATCTGACAATCCTGTTTTTTGAGGACCAGAAAGGTGGAGGAAGAAAAAAAAATGAAATTTTGAAGACATGGGTAACAACACATCTATTGCTATAGCAGCATGATAGCAGAAAAGTAAACACATGTGTCTTGCAAAGATTTAACAAATATCTAAGGAAAATACACTGATATACAGCAAAGTGTTTGTGTTTCTTCATGGTAGAGGGCTGGTTTTGAACTGCATAGAAACTCTGCAAGGGAGACTATTCTTGCTGATAGGGTTGGCAAACCAAGTTGGGAGGAGGCAAACCTCTCCCATCAGTAGAGTGCCTTGCCAATGGTCAGTCCTTGAGAACACAGATGTGCACTGCAGTTCAAAGGCTCTGATTAGGTTGTGATTTGTCTTCTGATGAGGTGTTTTTACATATTATATCACAACAAGTGTTATTCCTATAACACCGAGCTTTTTGTTTAGCTTAGCAAGGGCATGAAACCCTTGAATTTAGTTGCAATGAAGTGACTAGTGTATGAAACTATTTTCATGTATTATGGGAACCTAGTTTGAATCATGATTTGAGTATTATAAAAAGAACACTGGTTTTGCAATAAAGTATGCAGTTGTATCTCCTACTCTGCATCCCCTGTGTCCTGATTTCTGCGGCACTACCCAGGGTCATCCATAACCGAGGAGGTTGGGGAAGGGTCCTCAACACTTGATAATTTTGATTTTTTACATGGAAGCTTCTGATTAACCTGAAAATTTCCAGGACAACTTTTTGTTTTATTTTATTTTAATTATTTCTCTTTTTAGGTTATAATTTAGTTCCATTATTACCTCCTTCCTACTATTTCCTAAAAATCTTATAATAGACCTATTCCATGCTCTCTTTCAAATTCATAGCCTCTGTTTTCAGTAGTTACTACTTCCTGAATATATGCATTTACCTAAATATAACCTGCTCAGTCTGAATACTGCTACTTGTATATGTATATTGTAAGAGGTGACTATTTGGTATTAGATAACCTACTATGTGCTCCTCCTTGAGGAAGACACTATTTCCAGCTCTTAACATTTCTTAGTTCTATTTTATCTTTGTGTATAGTTGAGTCATCCTGGAGTCCCCTGCCTTCTTTAGCACGATCTCAGTTATTGTCTTTGTTCCTCACAAGTTCAGGCAGTCATTATAAAACTTTGCCACAAATGAAAGGAATTGCCATATAAGAGAGCAAGGACATTGCTCTTCAGAGATGTTTCAGACTATCACTTTGACCTCTACTACAAAATAGAACCAAATATCATGTTGTTGCAAGCAGGCCACTTGTTTGTTTTTGGCTGCCCTGCAGCTCTAAAATAATCACACAGAAATTATACTATTTAAATTAATGCTTGGCTCATTAGCTCAAGTTTCTTATTGCCTAACCCTTACATATTAATTTAACCCATCTCTATTAGTCTGTGTATTGCTACAAGGCTATGGCTTACCTGCTAAAGTTCTGCCATCTGTCTCTAGTAGGGTTACATGTATTCTCTCTCTGCCTTTTTTCTCCCAGCATTCATTTTAGTTTTTTCCTGCCTACCTATGTTCTGCCCTATCAACAGGCCAAGGCATTTTTTTTTATTCACCAATGGTATTCACAACATACAGAGGGGAATCCCACATCACCTGTCCTTTTCTGTTTAAATAAAAAGGAAGGTTTTAACATTAACATAGTAAAATAACATATTGCATATTACAGGTAACAAATAAGAATTATAGTTACAATATTAATATCTACTTTATCTTTTATCATAACTAAGGAAAACCACATTATTACTATCTATTCTTCAACTCCATCAAAGACTCCAGAAGGATATAATATTACTTATATAAAAATGAAGTACATTGTAAGCTACTTTCAAAACTCCAGAATTGGCAGAAACATCTCATTTCCTGAACAGTCACCCAAAGTTCCTCTGTACCATTGGGGCATCCATCTTCACCCTACAGGCCCATAGTATCCAGCAGACTTCTCCATGAAGCAGGAAATTTCAAAGACAGTTCCAGCCTATATTGGCAGTTTGTCAGTCATATTTTTCTGTATCCTGAAGAATGTGTAGCAGACTCTTTCATGAAGCAGGAAATCCAAAGGACCATCTCACCTTTACACAAGTTCAGCAGTTATTTCTGTATGGGTCCTTCATGTCTAGTTTACACAGTATACCACCAAGCACTCCAGATAAGAGTAATTATTTTTTGCCTAAATGGCTAACAGATGAGGAGCCTCTTTGATGTCCATCTTCTTCTTGAAGTAATTGGTGCTGCCAGGAACAGATGTGTCTCACTGTCATAAAAGTGCTAACTTCTTGAAATATTCAAATGCCATATTATGTAGGAATTTGAAAGGTTTAAAGAACACCAATCTAATTGAAATAAATCTCTATATACCTAGAAAACCTAACTAACATGACTAGATGTTTGACTATTATAGATAATTACCTATTAACCTAATTTCTTAATTATATATTACATTTTTAAATGAGCTGGACAAACATACTTTAATCAAGATCAGAAATACATATACACAGTACAACAAAATTAACCTTAAATTTGTATCAATAAACCAAGATCCATGCCAATGTAAATCTCTATATCATGTCCCCCTTTCAATGTAAACAAACATTTATATACAATATTTGGGAGGTGGGCATTTGTCTGTCCAAACTGCTTCCTGCTGTTTGTTGTGTGTATCATTTTTTTTGGGGGGGGGGGGTGTTCACAGTAACCTTTCAGGGAGTCTTGGTCCAACAAACCACATTACCCTGAAATTAATCCACAGGTTCTCATCCTCTGTAGAAACAAAAGAAGAACCTCATTTCCAAAGCAACATATCCTTAGATCCATATTCTGAAGTTAGGATACCTTTATAATATACATGCTAGTTTAGCTAGCAGCCCATACAATTAACTGTCTCTCTGTACTTAGCTCATTCACAGTAAAAAAAATTCAAAGAAAACACAATAACATACATAATCCAGACTCCATGTATAGTCTATATTTATGTGGCTTTCTTACTCTATTACTTTTTAATATTTATTTTATTATCTTCACTCTAATTCATGACTTCTGTACTCTGTCTCTTTAAAGACTTTATTTTTTATAAATTATTTGCTTCCTTTTATAACTCTCTATACTCTTTTTTTCTCTTTCTCAAACCTACATATATTTATCCAACACTACCACACATTTAGAGGTCTTTTCCATCTGAATTTGTCTTGTTCTGTATCTGTAATTCATTACTGTCAAGGAGTACTTCTTAAAATTTTAAGTGCTACTTAAAAACCTAAGCTTCATTATTGCTAGGTCAAATTCAGTACTTCCAGCTTGCTCTGCAGTCTAGAATGGTGGAGCTCTTTGCTGTCTCTGAGAGCCATGTGCATTGCCTCAATTTTTAGGCACACAGACAGTCTATGTTGTCATTAGGCAAGTTGTAGCACAATTCATTTAAATGCTCAGCCTCCTGAAAGTGTCAGAGTTTGTGCTAGCAGCACTGCCCACAGCCAGGAAGTCACTATTTTAAAATAGTGGTTTTTTTTTTTTCTGCTACCACTGAATCAGAAGACCTCTCTTGAAAGAGCTACAGCACAACTCAAACAAGGTAAGCCCATTCAAGACAAAAAATACAGCTAAACTTTGTTTTTTGTGTGTGTCTAAAATTCCATTCCAAGGCCTCTCAGATTTTACATGGATTTTAGTTTGCCACGTTGGCACCAATTTGTTGAAGAGGGCCACTAGTTTGTTTTCTGTCATCTCAGACTCCAAAAACAGTCACACAGAAACTATATTATTTAAATCACTGCTTTTCCCATTACCTCTAGCTTTTTATTGGCTAACACTTACATATTAATTTAACCCATCTCTATTTATCTGTGTATTGCCATGAGGCTGTGGCTTACCAGCTAAAGTTCCAGCATCTGCCTCCGGTGGGACTACTTGGCTTCTCTTTCTCCCCATTCCTTCTCCCAGATTTTGGTTTAGCTTCCCTGCCTACCTAATTCTTCCCTATCAACAGGCAAGGCAATTTCTTTATTCGCCAATGGTATTCACAGCATCAAGAGGGGAATACCACATCATTAAGTAATGTCATTTAAATTAACTCTTCTAGTATTACAGATGTATGGCACTAATACATTATATATCTGTGGATGTAAAATATATCTGATTTATGATACATTCTGATGATGATGGTTCATCAAAATTCTTTTTAGATGTTACTCAGTATATTTTATTTCTAGATGATATCTGAGACATTAGTAAAAATGCTGTCAGATACTACAATAACTTAAAAATATTACACACTCAATGTAACCTGTAGCCAACATGTAGAAGAAAATAGACACATGGGAATCATTAAATCTTTCTAGTCTGCAGAGTATGATGATACATTAATTGCCTCCCTTTATCATATTTTCTTGTGTATTTTTAAACAGCATGGTTCATAATGTTATAGACAATTACTTCTTTATTCAGTTCAGCTTTTTGTATAAAATATTCAAGCAGACAAACATAAAATATATGTGTGACATATATATATATACATACATATGTGTATATCTATACATATTTATATATTAGTTTAGGTAATACATACTTTTGCTATGAAATATGTGTGTATATGTGTGACTTTATTTAAAATACTTCCTACTTATACTTTTCTAAGATCACACAGACCTGTTCATTAACTATGAGATAAGCAGATATAAAAGACATTTGACAGGCTAATTTCTTCTCAGGAACATAACAACCATTTCACAATTCTCTTCTCTTGTCCAGGACCAATCAGTATTTTAGAAGACCCAATGACATCTATTATTCCATTAAAGTGTAATTGTAAATTTTGTTTAACTCAATGACAGTTCTAATGTTCACTATTATATTAATAATATTTAATGAAGGGGGACAAGCTTAATTATATTTTTAGAGACCAGAAACAAGAAATTTATTTTCTTCTATGTGCAAAGTTTTCCTATACTGATTGTCCTTCTATCAAAGTGTTAAATTTTGTAATAGTCTCAATATTCATACTTCTTTAAGTATTTATGGATAAAGTTATACTTATAGAACTTAATAGACATCAAGTAATACATAATAATGACTTAAAGTGTGATAATTTAGTAGCTTCTACATTTGTTTTGCTAGTAGATTGGGTGCAATTGTGTTATTGTCTGTCTGTTTTGTTTGTGGGGGTGTAGGCTTATTTTAATTTTTAATACAAATACATTATATCACTTCCTTCTCTCCCTTCCCCCTCAAATTCCTCCCAACTACCCTCATTAAACCCTTCCAGTACCACCACTACAGTTGATAGCATTTTTGGTAATTTTTCATATATATATATGTATATATACACTTGTGTGCACAAATATATACACATGACCTGCCCAATTTTATTATTGCATCCTAATACAGGGCTGAACACTCTACATTTGAAAACAGATTAAAGAGCTCATCTCTGGAAGCAGCTAACTCTTCTTCTCCTTGGAGTCAATAATTTTCAGAATTTTTTTTCAATTTGTGTTCTATAATGACCATGTATTACCGCTATTCTCATTTGATTTGTTGTCATCTTTACTATTTCTATGCTGAAAGTTATATATTCACTCTGATTTAAAAATGCTTGGTCTTGTTAAGTTGAAGGGAATAATCATACAATGGTAGTTGGATAAAGCTGTTATGGATTATCTGATAAAGAATGACCATCTTCTGATGTAGACGTAAATAGGAGAGAAACATGAGAGATGAAAAAAAATATCATATTGACTGGCCTCCAAAAATGACATAGAACAAAGAAACAGTTCTCAGTAAACACATTGGATACTGGCAAAAAGGGATAACTCGAAGTAGATGGAGAACTTCGTAACAGAAGACTATAAGAGAGATAACTTACCAAAATTATAGTTTTCTCTTTGGTCGCACTTTCTTCCCATCTGATGTGTGCTTATGAAGACATTCATGGTGTGTGAAAATAGTCTTTCTCTCAGCCTGACCAATCTTCACTTCCTGACATTTCCCATGGGTGAACCATGTCAGTTGTTTTGTATTCTGAATATAATGAGAACCTTGGAAATAATTATCTTGGACATCTCTGAGGGATTTCTCTGTTAAGAGTGATACTGAGTGCTGAAAATTTGTGAAAATAGAAAGACAAGGAAAACCCTTTGTTCATTAGTCTAGCATTGACAGTGTTAGTCAACTTTTCAAAATTATTCACTTCATCAATGAAGATGAAGGAGAAGCATGCTGCTGCCTAGTCTGCTATTGTCTTAATATCAACAAAGTAACTCAAAAGCATAGTTAAAAGACAATTTGTAAATGTGTGAGTTATTACTAGAACAAAATCCATGCTGGGCACATAATTTGCCAATGTATAAAAAATCTGTTTCATTTCTTCATCACATAATTCATGGATTTCATGTGCTCCATACTTGCATGTGATATTGCTAGGTTTGAAATGTTTGGCAACATATTTAGTCCCCATTATGTTTTTTAAAATAATTTAGCTCTACTTATCTATGCTTGTGAGTGAGTGTATGCAATAGTATATGTGCACATATATACATATAAATATATGTTTATATATACATATGTATGTGTGTGTTCATGTGTGTACACATATGCAGCTCAGAGGGTCTCTCTGTCAATTCTGTTCTACCTTTATCAATTTTTTAGGGGTTGTTCTCAGGTTGTCAGATTTGTAGTGACATTTAAATCGTATTTTAATAAATAAATCTTGCCTGAGGATCAGAAAAGTAAACAGCCACACTGACCAGCATTACAGACTAGGCTGCAATTACACACATTTTTAATCCCAGTAGTCACACTAAGTTGCCGTAGAAACAAGGTGGTAGTGGTATATGCCCTTAATCCTAGAACTGGAGAGGATTATAAATCAAGAGGAGATAGCTCTCAGTCTTAGTCTCATTATGAGGTTTCCTGGAGGTAGGAAAACTAATTTTATACTAAGATAGAAGAAAGAGCCAGTGACTGGCTACTTTGCTTTCTTGGTCTTCAGATTGAACACCAACATCAGTGTCTGCATTTTTATTAATTGTGCTCCATTTTGGCACTCAACATAAGGCTCAAACCCATGACCCTGGGAACAGGAGTCCAATGTTCTACCAGATGAATTAGGTGGGCTCCTGCCAGTACCTTCTCCATGAAGCTAACTCTTAAACTGTTAAGGAATGCTGGAAAATCTCTGGGAGTTCGAGGCCAGCCTGGTCTACAAGAGCTAGTTCCGGGACAGGCACCAAAGCTACAGAGAAACCCTGTCTCGAAAAACCAAAAAAAAAAAAAAAAAAAAAAAAAAAGTTAAGGAATGGAGCAAAGCCAGCCACTAAAGCTTCACTGTTATCCTAGCTATATATATCACCTAGCAGTTTAAGACTCATGCAGTCAGGAAACCATAAAGATATATAGTAAAATCAGATTCAGAAGAAGTTTCTAAACAATTTACAATGTGTTTAAAAATATGTGTAGGCTTGATAGAGAAAAGAATAAGAATAGAGAAAGTCCTTTTAAAAAGCAATAAAGTAACTGGGCATGGTGATACATGTCTTTAGCTCATCTTTCAGGAAATAGGGGCAGGTAGAACTCTGTGAGTTTGAAGCCAGCCTGTTATACAACTAGTTCCAGGACAGGCTCCAAAGCTACAGAGAAACCCTGTCAAAAAATAAAAATAAAAAAACACTTTGATTTATACTGTGTACTGCTTGCCAAATTAAGCTAATAGAATGGTGCCACAAAACTTGCGGGAGAAAAGAATGAATGTCTAAATTGACTTAAAGTTCTCCCCACAAGATGTAACTCATATCTAAAGAACCAAAGACCAGGCAGCCCAGAGATCAAGACAAAAATGTGCATGTTCAAAAAAATATGAAATGATTGAATCCTAATGACATTCCTCTATTCTCAAAGATTATTGCCTCATTCAAACATTATTGGGAAAGCTTCATCACGCATTAGATGGAAACAAATACAGAGACCCACAATCAGATATTATACAAAGAGAGATTTTGAAATAATAAGCTC
Organism: Chionomys nivalis; assembly: GCF_950005125.1. Lineage (NCBI taxonomy): Eukaryota > Metazoa > Chordata > Mammalia > Rodentia > Cricetidae > Chionomys > Chionomys nivalis. Next base: position 62,784,601 of record NC_080094.1, on the reverse strand, counting down.
TAAATGGAATATCTCCATCAAGTTTTTTCCCTCAGAGCTCAAATATGAAAAAATAAATAAATGGAGAAACAGTGTAGAACCAGAGAGAATGGAGGAAACTAGGAGCACAAGATCCTCTAAATCAACCAAGAAAAAACTTATATGAACTCACAAATACTAAACCAGCAAGCACAGGGCTTTCATGATTTAATGCCATACCCTCTTCATATAAACACAGCTTTCAGCTGAGAAGTTTTATGCAGCTCCTGAGTGTGTGAATGAGAGGATCTCTGATATTAGTGCTTTCTCTTAGGTCTCTTTTTCTTCTGTTGCTTTGCAGTGTCCATCTTCAATATAACGAATTTCATTTTATCTTTTATTTTATTTTATTTTCTCTTGTTGTCATCACTTAAAACCTGCTCTTTTCTAATGAGAGACAGAAAACGAGGGGAATCCAAATAGGCAAGAAGGTGGGAGGAACCAGGAGTAAAGAGAAAGGAAACTGTAATAAGTATATATTGCATGAGAAAATAATCAATTTTAATATGTAACTTATGTAAATATATAATCATCTCCCAGCTTCTAAGTATATTTAAGTCTATAGAAAACTGACAACATGTTATTTTTAAATAATAATAATAATAAAATACTTTTCCTTTAAAAAGTATTGTTCAGGGTGAGACTCACTAAGGTAATAATGACCATAATAAGTTAAAACATTACTACATTTAAACATCCACAAAATGCTTAAAATTTAAAAAATGACACTTTCTTCTCTTTGGGTGGAAATACTAAACTTACTAAATATTCTAAAACTTCTTGGTTTTTCCACAAAAATAACAAAACCAAAATATTATATGATGTGATTATTAAAAAGGAAGACAGTATCGAGTATATAAAATTGATATTTTCCGGCTAAGGAGAAGTAGTTACATATTACAGGAGAAAATATTTTAGGAAAATTCAAGTTCACCATTAGAATTTATAATCATGAAACTAGAATAACATTTAATGGGCATGTGGTGTTATACAGAATTGTATTCAAGTAACATTTACTAAGATTTTATTAGTAAGATAAATATATGGGGTTGATCAAAAATTTTAAGCTAAAATTTATTAAAACCATAGAATACTTTGATGGCAATCCTGTGTGGAAAAAGTTTATATTAAAAATTTAAGAAAAAGAATTAACAATGTTCTGCGGATTGATGAATAAATGTCATATATTTTAAAATGTTAAATTGTATCTATGTTGAAAGATTGGTATAAAATGTCAATTAACTGCATTTTGGGTTTAAATATATTTCATAGAGTCAGTCTCATGGTGTGAAACAATTAGTGCATGTTTCTGAACATTATGAATATCCTTAGGGTCCCAAGAATTTGCCTATGAACCTTTTCATAGCATTTTTCATTTCTTTATTTCTCAATGTATAAATGGCTGGGTTTAATAGAGGTGTAAAAAAAGAGTAAAACACAGCAAGAAATTTGTCCAACCAGGTAATACTGAGGGGCCACACATAGATGAAGATGCAAGGCAGAAAGAAGATCATTACCACAGTGATGTGGGCACTGCATGTGGACAGAGCCTTAGATGCACCAGCTTTAGAGCTCTGGCCAACAGTGATTAGGATATATGTATATGAAATCAGCAATAGAATGAAGCAGGTTACAGCCACAATCCCACAGTCAGCATGCATTAAAGTATTTAGATCATGGTAATCTATGCAGGCTAGCTTGATCACCAATGGCATATCACAAAAGAAACTGTCTATTTCCTTGGGACCACAAAAAGGTAGCTGCAAAACCACGGCCAAGTAACTTATGCCATGTATAAGCCCAGTAGTCCAAGAAATCAACACCAATCCAGTGCATCTTTTCAGGTTCATAATGGTGAAGTAGTGGAGTGGTTTACAGATGGCCACATAGCGGTCATAAGCCATTACCACCAACAACACCATCTCCACTGCACCAACACAATGGGAGAAGAAAATCTGGAAAATGCAGCCTGCAAAGGAGATGGTCTTGTATTCTCTGAGAAAATCTGATATCATTTTAGGAGTGGTGTTTGAAGAAAGACATATGTCAACAAAGGACAGGTTGGCCAAGAAGAAGTACATGGGAGAATGGAGATGGGGGTCAGTGGTGATTAAAACAAGGATGACAATATTTCCAAACAAGATGAGCAGATAAAGTATGAAAAATATCACAAAGAGTAAGACCTGAAGATTCTTAGAATTGGTAAGTCCCAAAAGCATAAATTCTGACACCAAAGACTGATTGCCTCCATCCATTTCACTCAGTGAGTCCTCAGAAGTGGCCTACAAATTAAGAAAGATTAAGATTTAGTCATAATAGGAAGATTACTTCTTTTGTAGAACTGTATATTAACTTTGAAACTTACCTGGATAGAAATACATAAATGTAAAGAGGAATCTAAGGCAACTATGAGTGATACTGCTGCCCAAGTGAAAGCTAATGAGCCAAGAGCAACTCCACATGAAGAGAAGCATCAGGTGCGACCGTTATCCACATGCTCATTCAGGAAATTCCTCTATAAGAGAGCAGCAAAGAAGCAGGACGACAACATGAAGAAAAAGTGTGTGGTCTAAATTTATCACTAGAAATCATGATATTCTGTAACAGAAATGGAGTTTAAACATAGAAATTGCATTTATGTTCAGTACAAATGGTCAGACAGGATGTTACCATTTTTGGAAGCATTATGATGATTGCTTTGAGCATTAGGAAAATAATATTAGTGACATAAATAAATTAAAATTTTGAACTCAAACTCAGAAGTAGAGAATTGGAAACCTTCAAAATCTCAGAGAAGAAGCATACAGAATGCCATATAACATACACATTGATAGAAACACTGAACCAGATCCAGTGTTATTTATTATTAAATATATATCTTTGACTTTATTTATTCAACTATACAGATTAACAAAATATCATTGCAAAATCCATAGGAGATGATTTACCAAAGCACATGGCAACATGCATTCAAATCTTAGCTCTGAAAGTCACATTTAGTTCAGTCATAGCACTAGAAAAAAATGTTGATCTTAATTGCATCAACAGATATTGAGAATCCTTATATGTTAAAATATTATATTTTATTGATATGAATAAGTTATCTGCCATCAATCTATAAACAGTATATTTTCTCATTATATCACGTATCTACCAATTAACTTTGCTTTTTTAAAAGAAGAGAATAAATTACATAAACATGTAAGCACAGCTATTCTTTGTCAGCCTGGATGAGTATGACATTACACTTTCAGTGATCATCAATTTTCATCTCAAATCACAGAAGGGTGCTTATACTGATCTAATAAATAATATTAAGCTGGATGGTGGATAATATTTCTCCCTTTTCTTCTACATTTAGTGATTCTCAACATGTGGGTCTTATCATTCTTTATCCTTTGAAGTCTCTAGGTGGAAGGAATACAGCAGGTGAACAATGAGATCCCTGATGTTATCATCAGAACTATTTGACAATCCTGTTTTCTGAGGACCCAGAAAGGTGGAGTAAGGATAAAAAAAACAAAACAAAATTTTGAAGACATGGGTAACAACACATCAATGGGCTATAGCACCATGATAGCATAAAAGTAAACACATGTGCCTTACAAAGATTTATCACATATTTAATGAAAATACATTGATATGCAGCACAGAATTTGTGTTTCTTGATAATTTTGATTTTTCACAAGGAAGCTTCTGGTCAACCTAAAAATTGCAGGACAACATTTTTGTTTTCCTTTATTCTAATTATTTCTTTGAATTTTTAGATTCTAATGCAGTTAAATCATTTCCCCCTTCTCTCTCTTTCCTATAAATCATATAATAGACCCACTCCATGCTCTTTCAAATTCATGGTTTCCTTTTTCAGTACTTACTACTTCATGAATATATGCTTATTCCTAAATATAACCTGCTCATTCTGAATAGTGTTACTTGTATATATAAGCTGCAAGAGGTGACCATTTGGTATTAGATGACCTATAGATATGCTCCTCCCTGAGGATGATTGTTTTTCCAGCTCTTAACATTTCTTAGTTGCCTTTTTTTCTTTGTGTATGGTTGAGTCATTTTGGAGTTCCCTGTCCTCTTTAACATAGTCTCTGGCATTGTCTTTCTTCTGCACAAGTTCACACAGCCATGATAAACTTTGCCATGAAAGAATTACCATCTAAGAAAGCAAGCACATTTCAGAGCTGTGTGAGACTTTCCTTTTGACCGCTACTGCCAAATAGAACCAAGTATCAAGTAATGCCTTTTAAATTAACTCATCTAGTATTATAGATGTACAACACTACTACATCATATGTCTGTTGATATAAAATATCTTATATCTAATTTATGATATGTTCTGGTGACCATGATTCTTCAAAACTCTTTTAATAATATTATTCAGTTTATTTTATTTCTAGATGATGAATGAGACATTAGTAAAAATTGTGCCTGATACTACAGTAGCTTAAAAAATATTACATACTCTATATAACCTGTTGCAAATATGTAGAAGGAAATATACACACAGGAATCATTAAGTCTTTCCAGTCTCCAGAGTATGATGATACACGAGTTGTGTCCCTTTATCATATTATCTAGTGTATTTTTAAACATCATGGTTCTTAATGTTATAGACAATTATTTCTTTGTTCAAATGAGCTCTTTTTGTAAAATATGTAAGCATACACACACACAAACACACATATATGTATATATATATACATATACATATATATCCACATATTTATTCATTTAGTTCAGGTAACATTTACCTTTGCTATGAAACACATGTATATGTGTGTGACCTTTCTTTAAAATACTTGCTACTTATACTTTCCTAAGGTCATGCATACCTGTTTAGTAACTATGAGATAAGCAGATATAAAAGACATTTGACATGTTAATTTTCTTTCGAGAACATAACAACCATTTCACTATTTTCTGCTCTTACCCACAACATTTCAGTATTAAAAGACCCAATGACATACAAAAATCTATAAAAGTTTTGCTGTAATTTTATGATTAACTTAGTGACAATTCTAATGTTAGCTTTTACATTAACAATCTTTAATGAAGGGAGACAAACCTAAGTATCTTTTTTAGAGTCGAGAAACAAGTTATTTATTTTCTTCTATGTGTAATGTTGTTCTATATTGATTGCCCTTCTGTCAAAGTGCTAAACTTTGCAATAGTCTCAATATTTATACTTATTTAAGTATTTTTGGATATAAACATATTTATATAACTTAATAGACATCAAATGACAGATAGTAGAGATGTAAAGGGTGATATTTTAGTAGCTTCTAAGTTTGTTTTGCTAACAGATTTTTTGCTATTGGTGTTTTGTCACCTCTCTGTTTATTTTGTGTTTAGGGGCTGTAGGTTTATTTTCACATTTTTAAATGTACTTTTAATTGAAATATAATTATATAACATCCTTACCTCCCTTTCCACCATCATATTCCTCCCTAAACACTTCCAGTACTACCACTATAGTTGATAGCATTTTTCTTTGGTAATTATTCGTATGTATTTTTATTGATATATGTTTGTATGCACAAATATATACACATAATCTGTTCAGTTCAAATTTATTATTGCAAAATAATTCAAGGCTGACCACTCTGCAACATTTGAGAACAAATTAAGGAGCTCATCTCTGGGAGTAACTAATTCTCCTTCTCTTTGGAGTCACTAATTTTCAGAATTTTTTTTCAACTTGGGTTCTATAATGACCATATATTATCTCTAGTTTCATTTGATTTTTTTGTCATATTTACTATATCTATGCTGAAAATTATATATTCACTCTGAATTAAAAGTGCTTGGTCTTGTTCAATTGAAGGGAATAATGATACAATGGTAGTTGGATAAAGCTGTTATGGATTATCTGATAAAGAATGACGATCTTCTGATGTAGACATGAATAGGAAAGAAATATGACAAATGAAAAAATCACATTAACTGACCTCCAAGGATGACATAGAACAAAGAAACAGTTCTCAATAAACACATTGGGTATTACTAAAAAGGGATAGCAAGAAGTCGATGGAGAACTTCGTAACAGAAGACTATAAGAGAGATAACTTACCAAAATTATAGTTTTCTCTTTGGTCACACTTTCTTCCCATCTGATGTGTGTTTATGAAGACATTCGTGGTGTGTAAAACCAGTCTTCCTCTTAGCCTGACCAATCTTCACTTCCTGACATTGTCCCATGGGTGAACCATGTCAGTTGTTTTGTATTCTGGATATAATGAGAACCTTGGAAATAATTATCTTGGACATCTCTGAGGGATTTCTCTGTTAAGAGTGATACTTAGTGCAGAAAATTTGTGAAAATAGAAAGACAAGGAAAACCCTTTGCTCATTAGTCCAGCATTGACAGTGTTAGTCAAAATTATTTACTTCACCAATGAGGATGAAGAAGAAGCATGCTGGTGCCTAGTCTGTTACTGTATCAGTAAAAACAAAGTACCTCAAAAATTTATAGTTATAAGACTGTCTGCTAAACGTGTGAGATATGACTAGAACAAAACCCATGCTGTGAACAAAACTTCTTAATGTATGGAAATCTGTTTCAAGTCTTGGTCACACACCTGATATATTTTTTGTGTTCTATATTTGTACCTGGTATTACTAGGTTTGAATTGGCTGGCAAGTTATTTAGGCCCCATTATGATATTTTAAATTAAGCTATGCTTATCATGTATACCTGTGTGTGAATTTGTGCCATTGTTCATTGGGTGTGTATGTCATATGAATGTGTGTGTTTGTGTGTGTGTGTATGTGTGTGTGTATACATATACATACATATATGTAGATCAGAGTGTCACTCTATCAACTTAATTCTCTTCTTCTGCCTTTCCAATTTTTTCAGGGATTGATCTCAGACTGTCAGACTTGGACAACAAACATCTTTATTCTTGGAGATTTCTTGGCTCCTCTTCTTTCAATATGTTTTAGAGAAAAGACATAGATGTACATTTCAAACATATTTATTTTCATCTTAGATTTAAGGCATCTAACCGGTACAGCTAAAAGATTATCCTGCATAGATAGAGAGGTAAGTGACAGAGCTCCAGTTCAAAGATTCCCAACATCATCCAATGTAATGATTTGCAAGGCAATGTCTCCCATGGTCTCATGTATTTGAACACTTCCTTCTTAGCTGGTGGAACTGTTTGTAAAGTTTATGGGAAGGTATGGATTTGCAGAAGGATGTATATCACTTAGAGTCAGTTTTAAGTGTTGAAAGCTGGAGGCACTACAAGTTCATTCTCTTGGCTTCATGCTGATTTTGTAGAACTAAGCTCTTTAGCTTCCTGCCTCTGTTACTTGTAGTCATGTTTCCTGCCATTAAGGATTCTTATTTTTCTGGAAGAGTGAGCTCAAATAAGCTCTTCCTTCTAAATAATAAATAAATGAAGTATCTCTTCAATTCAATAGATAAGAAAAACTGAAATTTAAAATGTAAAATTTAAGAAGTGTTGATACATACATTTAACCATGAAGAAGTATCATCATAGTGTAGACAGTGAATTAGCTCCTTAATCTGTGATGTTTCCTTTGTATTTTAATGAGGTGTATCCATATGTACACACGTGACAAGAAAGAAAGAAGGAAAGAAAGAAAGAAAGAAAGAAAGAAAGAAAGAAAGAAAGAAAGAAAGAGAGAAAGAAAGAGAGAAAGAAAGAAAAGAAGGAAGGAAAGAAAGATAGAAAGAAAGAGAGGGAGGGAGGGAGGGAGGAAGGAAGGAAGGAAGGAAGGAAGGAAGGAAGGAAGAAAAAAGAAAGAAAGAAAGAAAGAAAGAAAGAAAGAAAGAAAGAAAGAAAGAAAGAAAGAAAAAGAGAGAGAGAGAGAGAAAGGAAGGAAGGAAGGAAGGAAGGAAGGAAGGAAGGAAGGAAGGAAGGAAGGAAGGAAGGAAAGAAAGAAAGAAAGAAAGAAAGAAAGAAAGAAAGAAAGAAAGAGAAAGAAAGAAAGACTCCAAAGATACCAGAGTTTGTTTTGTGTTGTTCATCTATTGCTGGGCAAAGATCCTGCCATTAGTGTGTTTGTATACCCAGTGAGACTCTTTTGGAGAAAACTAATTTTTATTTTTTGAGTGGTTATAAGTTGGAGATAGCTTCTGCTCACAAATGGGAGCTTATGTCAACTTCCCTGTTAGCACAAGAACACCATCTGGCTTAGACCTGTACAGTCATGCTGCCAAAGTCTCTGTGGATCCATATCTGCATCAGTCCTATTGCATGTATAAGGCCTTGTTTCCTTGAATCTTCTGTCCCAATGGGTGCCTATAATCTTTATGCCTCCTCTTCCCCATTGCTCTCTGAGTCATGAGGGGAGAGATTAGATAGGGACATTTAGGACTGAATGTTCCTAGGTTTCTTGCTCTCTGCACATTATCCATGTGAATCTTAGTATTTGTTCCTATCTGCTGCAGGAAGAAGATTCTCTGGTGATTGCTGAGCAAGACACTAATCTATGAGCATAGAATGTCATTAGGAGTCATTTTATCACTATATGCTTTCAGTAGAATAGTAGTATTTGGTTTTGCCCTAGATCCTTGATCTATTTAGTCTTAGATTCTTGGCTACATGAACAGTGCCCAACAGGGGTTCTATCTCAAAAAAAGTAAGAAATGCATGTGACAGTAACATACATCAAGAGAAAATTCAGCAAATATTTAATATTAGGCAAAGTATGATTTAAATTGAAGAATACTGCTACAGATAAAAAGACCATTTCACATAGAAAAAGTCATCAATTAATTATAATAATATAGCAATTTTAATCACTATGTTCTAAGTACAAAATTTTAAATGTGTGAAAATTCTGACAGAATTCTAGCAATACATAATCACATATAGGAAAAGGTATAATGAAACAGTCAAAACCCTATCTGTGTGGTCCTTTCCTCCCTCAGTCTGTTGGACACCAGGTTGAGAGGGGAAGGAGGCAGATGGGGCAACAAAAAGCTTTAGTGGCCTATAAACACCAATGGAGACAGCTGTCCAGAAAACAGATTTTGGTGAATCAGCTCGATTTTATTCCATAATATAAGACCCACATTGGAGCGCCGGATTGAGCTCCCGAAGTCCAAATGAGGAGCAGAAAAAGGGAGAACATGAGCAAGGAAGTCAAGATCGCGAGGGGTGCACCCACCCACTGAGACAGTGGGGCTGATCTATTGGGAGCTCACCAAGGCCAGCTGGACTGGGACTGAAAAAGCACTCTCTGAACATGGCGGACAATGAGGGATGATGAGAAGCCAAGGACACTGGCACTGGGTTTTGATCCTACTTCATGTTCTGGCTTTGTGGGAGCCTAGCCAGTTTGGATGCTCACCTTCCTAGACCTGGACTTTCCACAGGGCAGGGAACCCTGACTGCTCTTCGGACTGGAGAGGGAGGGGGAGAGAAGTGGAGGGAGGGGGAGAGGAGGGGGAGGAAGGGGAGGAGGGAGAGGGAAATGGGAGGCTGGGAGGAGGTGGAAATTTTTTTCAATAAAAAGTAAAAATAAATAAATAAATTTAGCAAAAAGAAAAGATGGAAAATAACTCAACCTGAAATTGAGATGAAATTGAAAATTTCAACACCCCAATAAGAAAACTCAGGAAAAAATATTACAAGTAGAATAGATTGAATAGAAGATAGAGTATCAAGCTGGGCGGTGGTGGCACACACCTTTAATCCCAGCACCTGAGAGACAAAGACAGGTGGATCTCTGTGAGTTCAAGGCTAAACTTGTCTACAAGAGCTACTTCCAGGACAGGTTTCAAAGCTACAGAGAAGCCCTGTATCAAAAACCAAAAAACAAACAAACAAAAAAAAAAAAACACAAAAAAATAGAGTATCAAAATTGAAGATAAAATAGATAAATATGACCACCAAACAAAGGTAAAATTAAACACACACAAACACAAGGAAAATATAGGAACATTGGGACCCCATGAAAATCCCAAATCTACAAATTACAGTCATAGAAGGAGAAAGATCCTTGGTCAAGAGCACAGAATAGATCTTCAATGAGACTAAAGAAAAAACTTGCCCAAATTAAAGAATACAGATATAAGAAGCACATGGACCACAACGTAAGAACAGAGAAGAAACTCTCCATGCCATAAAGTAGTTAAAACACTAAATATTCAGATCAAATAAAAGGTATTAAAACTACAAAAGAAAATCAAAAAAAATCATATAAAAAGGCAAACCTATCAGAATAACATCTGCCTCCTCACTGGAAGCCTTAAAAAACAGAACAGCACCATGCAATGGACTCCAAGTTCTAAAAAAGTACAGATGATAGCTTAGAGTTCTTTATCTATCAAGACTGTCTGCCATAGATAAAGGAAGAATAAAGATAAAAGGCTAAAAGAAATTCAAAACTAAAAAAGAAAAAAAAATGCCAGATGATGGACTCATGCCTTTAATCCCAGCACATAGGAGGCAGAGGCAGGAGGATCTCTATGAGTTTGAGGCCAGCCTCATCTACAGAACAAGTTCCAGTATAAGCACCAAAGCTGCACAGAGAAACCCTGTGTCAAAAAACCAAAAAAGATAAAAATATAGGCTAAAAGAATTTTTGTTTCTCAAACTTGTCTGACAGAGAATATAAGAAGAAATAATCAGAACTGAGGTGAGGAATAAGCATACCCACAATGTTACAATAAGAAAATAAATGAAGATATAATTACTGAAGTACAAAATAGGACAAACATTATGGATAGGAAAAAATGGTTAGAAATCCACATCACTGTATTAAGAGTGAGCTAAGAAGAAATAAAGAAGACAAATTAACTTCCAGGAACTAAATAAAATAAAAGCACAATATATTAAATGCTCTTGGACACATTTTAAGGTTACTCCTAAAAGGAAACAAGTCACTAAGGATCAAAGAAACTGGCCCATGCTTTCTCCAACCTTAGGCATTAGACAGAAAACCCCAACTGCTGGTGAGTAGGGCAAGAAAGTTATAATAGCATTGCCTTGGAATTTATTACAAGACTCTCTTTAGTGACATTTAACACCAGGGAAAAATCAAAGATCCCTTAACTAGGACCAAAATTGATTGTGGAGCCTCTAGACTTTTCCAGGCATGATGAGTAAGTTCACTCAGTAGTAAGAAGCCTCATACAGCAGTGGGTTTTGCTCCATTCAAGTGTTGGGTCATTATTTATGGATACAGGGGATTAAGGTAAATAACTGTAACATTGGTAGCCATAGTCATGATCTAGAAACCTGAGGCTGGTCTCTCCAGAGAGTCTGTCTATTGTTAAGTAGAATCTACCCTCACTCCCCATGTCACTAAAGAACTATTGAGCAACTATTAATTCATAGCAAACTTAAACGAAGGTCACCATCTAGTGCTGAAGAGTGGTAAAACAGGCACAAATTAAGCTGGATTGCAAAAACTATAATCAATATAAACTTCTGCAATGAGAAACTAAACTTCCCAAGCGCAAATATTAAGAAAGATTTCTCTAAAACTGTATCCCCTGATAAGTGCTAGGATTAATGGCTGGCACCACCACCACCCGGTCCCACCCCCTTCACTTCCACGAAAATAGATTTTTAAAGCGCGATCCAGGAGAGAACTCCAGCAACAGTTCCACCCCATGCCAGGAGGTCAAATGCAGCCAGGGGTTTCTAGCCCTGGCCAGCAAGAGGACTACAGCAACAGCTGGGTACCAATCAGGTGGGCAAGTGGGAGACCAGGCCCCTGGCAATGCTGGAGAGCTCACCATGGTGGTGAGGATGAGGAAGAACTGGTGGGCTGAAAAACCCTGCAGCTACCCAGGCCCAGAATTGCTATAAACCAACATCCACATCTTCTCTGATCTATGAGAACAAATAAAGGGGCCTGTTCTGAAGACCCAATGTTGCAGAATCTCCACAAGACAGGCTAATCACAGGATATTCAGGAGGTGTCCCAGTGAGCGCCCAGCAATGACAGGATAGTAGAAACCAGAGACCTCAAACCAGATCAATGATTATTTACAAGAAACACTTGCAAGTAAAGAAATATGGACAAAGGAGTTTAGTGTGTGACTCACTGTTTCTTACTACAGCTCCCATGACCAGATTTTTCCTTTTCTTTTTTCTTTTGCTTCTTAAATTTTATTTTAATTGGGAGGAGAGGATTGGAAGGGCAGAGGGTAAATACGAAGAGACGGGGAAATGAATAAGATCAATATGCATGGTGTGAAGGGCAGAAAGAATAAATGAAAAGAAAGTTAAAAAAGAAGAGAATAGAGTCTTTTCTCATGCAATATATCTTGATAATAGTTTCCTCTCCTTATACTCAGCCCAGTTCCTCCTTACTTCCCCCCTCCAGATCTACTCCTTTTAAGTCATTAGAAAACAAGCTTCCAAGAGATAGCCAAACATAACAAAATAAAATATAATAATATAAAGCAAAAAGTGCCTATGCAAGTTGGACACGGCAACCCAACAGGAGGAAAAGAGTCCCAAAATCACGCACAAGAGTCAGAGACCCACTAGTGAGCACATCTTCCAACACTAAGATAAATGAACTTGAGACCAAGAGGTAAGTGACCTCCTACCTGGCAATATGCCCTACTCTCTAGACCCACTATACCAGGGCAAAACCCCTGTCCCCCACCTGCCTCAGTTTCTCTAGCCAGCCAGCAGGTGAGTTTCCTGCAGGTAGGCTCCTCCAACACCCCCATCCCATCAATAGTACCTTGCAAGCTACAAATCCCACTCTAATGCCAAACACCCTTACACTTCTACCCCTGGGGAACCTAGATGGAACCCTGAAACACAACCTGCTAATACACATAGAGGACCAAGAGGTATGTGACCACCCACCCAGTAGGACACCCCACTCTCTAGGCCCTCCAAACTGGGGCAAAATCCCAGGCCCCTACCACACCTGCATCAACTACTCTATCCAGCCAGCAGGTTGAGTTTCCTGCAGGTAGACTTCTCCAACACCCCACCCCATTCATCAGCTACACATCCTACTCTGCCCCCAAACTCTCCTATACCCCCCAGGAACCTCAGAGGAATGCTGAAACACAAGCTGCAACTACACAGATAGGACCAAGAGAAAGGACCAAGAGAGGAACTCTGAAGCACAGGCTGTGACTGTACAGAATGGACCAAGAGAGCAAATCAAGAGATCAGGCCAAGAGAGACTTCAGTGGCTTTCTAAGACACAAACAGTGGCAGTACAGAGCAGACCATGAACAGTTCCCAAAGACACAGACAGCCACTACAAGGATTGTCCAAGAGGCAAAGACACTGTTGGCACCAATTGATGGAAGAGATGGGCAAGAATTCATCCATCAACCTGAAAAGCAACATTGTGACACCAAAACCCAGAGGTCACACAAGACAGGATCATCCTAACCCAGAAGAAGCAGAAGAAAACAATTTTAAATGTGATTTTTGAGGATGATCTCCATAATTTCCTTTAAGGAGGAAATGAAAAATTTCTTTAAAAATGGAGGAGAAAACAAAAAAAAAATTGGAAGAAATAAATCCTTCAAAGTAAACCAAGAAAAATCAAACAGGTGAAGCAAACAGTTCAAGATTTGAAGACTGAAATAGAGGTGAAAAAGGAAAGACAAACCGAGGGAATTCTGCATATGGAAAATCTGGGTAAGCAAACAAGAACTACAGAGTAAATCATAACCAATAGAATGCAAGAGACAAAAGAGAGAATCTCATATGTGGAAGATACTATAGAGGAAAAAGAGTCATTGGTCGAAGAAAACATTATTTTCAACAAAGTATCAACACAAAATATCTAGGAAATGTGTGACACCATGAAAAGACCAAGCCTAAGAATAATAAGGACAGAAGAAGAAGAAGAGGAACTTCAGCTCAAAGGCATAGAAAATATATTCAACAAAATCATAGAAGAAAACTTCTCCAACCTAAAGAAGAACATGAAAGTATAAGAAGCTTACAGAACATCAAATGAACTGGACCAAAGAAAGTGCAAATAATATATGCATATAATAATCAAAATGCAAAGCATACAGAATAAAGAAAGAATATTAAGAGCTATGAAGGTAAAAGATCAAATAACATATAAAGATAGACCTTTCAGAATTACACCTGACTTGTCAATGGAAACCACGAAAGCCAGAAGGTCCTGGACAGATGTGATGCAGACACTAAAAGAACCTGGATACAAGTTCAGAGTACTATACCCAGCATAGCTTTCAATCACAACTGATGGAGAAAACAAGATATTACATGACAGAACCAGATTTAAACAATAACTATCCACAAATTCATCTCTACAGAACATACTAGAAGAAAAACCCCAATCCAAGGAAGTTAACTACACCAAAAAAAAAAAAAAAACCCACAGGCAACAGATAACCTCACATCAGCAAACCCCAGAGAAGGGAAACACACAAACACTACCACCAAATATAATAGAAATTAACAATCACTAGTCATTAATATTTCTTAATATGAATGGACTCAATTCACCTATAAAATGACACAGGATAATAGAATAGATATGAAAGCAGGATCCATCCTTCTTCTGTATACAAGAAACACACCTCAACCTCAAAGACAGACATTACCTCAATAAAAGGTTGAGAAAAGGTTTTCCAATATAATGGACCTAAGAAACAAACAAGTGTAGCTATGCTAATATCTAAAAAAAATAGACCAAACTAAAATCAACCAGAAAAGACAGAGAAAGACACTTTATACTCATCACAGGAACAATCCATTAAGATGAAATCTCAATCTTGAACATCTGTGCCTCAAGTACAAGACACCCACATATGTAAAAAAATATATTACTAAAGCTTAAATTGCACATCAAACTCCACACACTAATAGCAGACTACTCTCCCCAATGGACAAGTCAACCGGACAGAAAATTGACAGAGAAATAAGAGAACTAATAGATATCATGACATAAATGGCCGTAACAGACATCTACAGAACATTACACCCAAACAAAACAGAATGTACCTTCTTCTCAACACCTCATGGAAGCTTCTCTAAAATTGAACACATGCTCAGTTTAAAAAAAATTTCAACAAATACAAAAAGTTAGTGTAACCCCCCGTATTTTATTGATTACCATTGTTTAAAGCTAGAATTTAACAATAACACTAATTGCAGAAAGCTACAAACTCATTGAAATTGAACAGTGCTCAATTGAACCACCCCTGGATCAAGGAGAAAAGAAAGAAAGAAATTAAAGACGTCATGAAATTCAACAAAAATGAAAACAATTCACACCTAAACCTATGGGACACTGTGAAAGCGGTGCTAAGAGAAAAGTTCATAGCACTAAGTTCCATCATAAAGAAAGTGGAGAAATCTCACAACAGTGACTTAATAGCACACCTGAAAGTTCTAGAACAAAAGATGCAGACTCACCCAGGAGGAGTAGATGAAAGGAAATAATCAAATGAAGGGCTGAACAAATAAAATAGAAATAAAAAAAAAAAACAATTCAAAGAATCCATAAAACAAAAAGCTGGTTCTTTGAGAAAATCAACAAGATAGATAAACCCTTATCCAAACTAATCAAAAGACAGAGAGAGATCATCCAAATTAACAAAATCAGAAATGAAAAGTCAGACATAACACTAGACACTGAGGAAATCCAGAGAATCATTAGGTTATACTACAAAAACCTGTACTCCACAAAAAGGAAAATGTAAAAGAAACAAATAATTTTCTAGATAGGTACCACACACCAAAATTAAATCAAGAGCAGGTGAACAATTTAAATAGACCTATAACCTGCAAGGAAATAGAAGTAGTCATCAAAAGCATCCCAAACAAAAGTGCCCAGGGCTGAATGGTTTCAGTGCAGAATTCTACAAAAACTTCAAAGAAGAATTAATACCCATACTCCTTAATGTGTTCCTCATAATAGAAACGAAAGGAACATTGCCAAATTCTTTTTATGAGGCTAAAATTACCCTGATACCAAAACCACACAAAGTCTCAACCAAGACAGAGAATTACAGACCAATGAACATAGATGGAAAAGTATTCAATAAAATACTGACAAACTGAATCCAAGAAGACATCAAAAAAAAATCATCCACATACAACAAGCCAACAGCCAACATCAATTAAATGGAGAGAAATTCAAAGTGCTTCCACTAAAACCAGAAACAAAACAATGCTCTCCACTCTTTCCATATATATTCCCATCTTTTAAAGTTCAAGCTAGAACAAATGACAACAAAATGAGCCCAAGGGGATTCAAATTGGAAAGAAAAAGGTTAAACTCACTATTTGTAGATGATACAACAGTATATATAAGTAATCCCAAAAACTCTAGCAGGGAACTCCTACAGCTGATAAATACCTTTAGTAATGTGTCAGGATACAAGATCAACAGAAAATCAGTAGCCCTCCTATATACAAATGATAAAGAATTTGAAAAAGAAATCATAGAAACATCACCTTTCATAATAGCTACAAATAAAATAAAATATCACTAACCAAAGAAATGAAAGACCTGTTTGACAAAATCTCTGACTGACAAACTCTTTGAAGAAAGAAATTGAAAAAGATACCAGAAAATGGAAGATCTCCCATGCTCTTGGATAGGTAGGATCAAATTAATAAAAATGTGATTCTACCAAAAGCAACATATAGATTCAATACAATCTATAGATTCAATGTAATCCCTATATAAATCCCAACACAATTATTCACAGACCTTGAAAGAACAATATTCATACAGAAAAACAAAAAATCCAGGACAGCTAAAACAATACACAATAAAGGAACTTACAGAGGCATCACCATCTTTGACCTCAATCTCTATTATAGAGCTCCAGAATGAAAACAGCTTGGTATTGGCATAAAAACAGATAGGTTGCCCAATAGAATTGAAACGAAGACCAGGATATTAATTGACACACCAACGAACACCTGATTTTTGACAAAGAAGTTAAAATTATATAATGGAAAAAGAAAGCATCTTCAACGAATGGTGCTGGCATAACTGGATGTCAACATATAGAAAAATGCAGATAGATCCATATCTATCCCCATGCACAAAACTCAAGTTCAAATGAATTAAACACCTCAATATTAAGCTGACCACACTGAACCCGATAGAAGAGAAAGTGGGAAGTAGTCTACAACACATGGGCACAGGAGACCACTTCCTATGAAGAACCCTTGTAGCACAGACAATAAGAGCAACCATGAATAAATGGGACCTCCTGAAACTGAGAAGCTTCTGTAAAACAAAGGACCTACAATTTAGAGTGTCCACATAATGTCCACATGTAGGTCTATGCACCTGCACCCATTCGCTGCCAGAGTAAGCCTCTCTGATGATGACTAGACAATACACTGATCTACAGGTATAGCAGAATATCATCAGAATAATTCCATCGATTTTTTTTTGCCAGTTGTATTTGGTTCTACCCTAGGTCTCTGGAAAATCCAGTCTCCAGTTCTTGGTCATCCAGGCAGTCTAGGACACAGACTCCCTCTTTCAGCATGAGCCTCAAGTTAAACCAAACCTTGATTGACCATGCCCTCAAGTTTTGTACCTCATAGCCCCAGAACAACTTGCAAGAAGGACAGATTATAAATCAAGTGTATTGCACCTGCATTGCTGTACAGATTTCTCCTTTAGTAGCCTGCACTCTCCATCACCTCTCCAGCACCATGTCTGCCTGCATGCTACCTTGCTTCCTGACATAATAATAAAGTATTAACTTTATGTCAGTCCCAATTAAATGTTTCCTTATGTAAGAGTTTCCTTATATAGGGAACTTATTCCCTTAGAGGATGGGAACCTGAAGGATCAGGGTGGATGAGTTGGGGTCAGAAGGAAGTGGGAGAGTAAAAAAAGAGATACCTTTATAGAAGAGATCATTTTGGGATGATGAAGAAACATGGTGCCAGGGAATCTCCAAGGAATCCACAAGGATGACTCCAGTAAAGACTCCTAGCAATAGTGGAGAAGGTTCCTGAACTGGCCTTCCTTGTAATTAGATTGGTGACTACCCTAATTGTCAGTAGAGAGTCTCCATCCAATAGTTAATGGAAGCAGATACAAATATGAAACAGCACTATACTACAACAACCCACAAGCTGACAGATTATTAGTACTGGGACACAGAGATGATATGACAAAAAATTGTAAGAAAAAATATTTTTCCAAAGTGGTTGCACAAGTTTGCATTCCCACCAGCAATGGATGAGAGTGTCACACTAACTATTCAGCTCATCTAAGTGTCTGTGAACAAAGGATTTGATAAAGGAGTTGTGGTGTATGCATACAACAGATCACTACAACACAACTATCATCTACCAAAAATGGAATCAAGCATGAGGTAATCAATCTTCTAAATTCAGGTGTCATTTCAATAAAATGCAAAAGTGAATATAAATATTATGTTTAACTGAGTGTGCAAGGGCAAAAATCAGACTGGAAAGTGGGGGGAATATTCAACAAAGAAAAAAAGCAGGAAGAAAATATATGTACTAGAAGAAGTTGTAAAATCATGACAAACATATCAAGTAAGAATAAGTCATAGTGCTTTGGAATACACACTGTAGATGGAAAACTAACACAATAAAATATTGTATTTATGAAGAAAGGAGGATTTTCCGGACGTCTGGCAATTTCAATATCTTGACTTAGATAATGATTACAAGGGTGATCAATTTATAAAAATAATTTTTCTAGCAGTTGTACTGGCTAATTTTTTGTCAACCTAATACTAACTGGAGTCACTTTGAAAGAGGGAACCTCAATTGAGAAAGTTGCTGCACCAACTTTACAGATAGACATGCCTGTGGGATATTTTCCTTACTGATGATTGAGTTGCCAAGACCCAGTTCACTGCGGGAGGTACCATCTGGGGCAAGTGGTCTAGGATTGCTAAAAAAAAGCAGGTTTGTGCCTAGCCTTATTGCTGGTTGATATCTTGGGGAGGCCTGCTCTTTTCTGAAGAGAATGGAGGAGGAGTGGATTGGGGGAAAGAGAAATTGAAAGGGGGTCTGGGAGCAATGGAGAGAAGGGAAACTGATGTCAGAATGTAATGTATCAGAGAAGAATCTTTTTTAAAAGGCAACTAAGTGAGCCATGAGGAACAAGCCTGTAGCACTCAGTGTCCCAGTGCCCCACAGCCTATCCCTAGGTCTCTACCATGAGCTCCTACCCTGACTTCTCTCAATAATGGACTGTAATCTTCAGTGTGAAATAAACCCTTTTCTCCCCAAGTTATATATGATCGTGGTATTTTGTCACAGAAAACTAAACCTTAACAAAGACAACCTTCTTTTCTGTACTGTAATTTATTTATAAATTTAATTTAAAAATAAAACTCAGTGCTTGGTGAATGAGTTGATACACATACCTCCAATTTGTAATCTCTCATATCTGTGACCAACATTTAACTAACACTGTCAGAGGCAAATCCCATCAGTCCCTGTACTATTGTTATAAACAGAAGACATTGGTTCTGTTACTACAGGGCATACGCAACTGCATCTTCAGGGAATCACAACAACAAAGAAAGTTTCTGTCTGCTGCATGAGTCCCCTATGTAAAGAGTACTACAAAACCCTGCCATACTGAAAGCAGTTAATTAAGAGCCCTAACTGTGCTTGTGTAGTGACCAAGAGGACCTTCAGAGACCAGACATTGCCTGCCAAGAATATGTCTTGGGAGCTGTCTTCTGGAATCATATTAGTTTTCCCAATGTTGTAAGAGGGAAAGTGGTTATAAGAGGGAAAATGATTAATGGGTCACTTGGGGATCACATCTATTCCTGTAAATTGATGTTTATTTCTCCTTGTAATAATTTATTTTCCAGGAAGCCAACTAACAAGCAAATTTAATTGAATGAAAAATAACAGAAGGAAAAAGTGAAAGAACGATTTGTTCTTTAAAACTGGTTTTGTAATATTAGATCTTGATTAAGAATAGTAATATTGTTGTCAGGGACACTAAACCTTGAGTGAATGGTACAATATTTTCCTTTGTCTTATCTACTGATTAACTTTTTTAAGGAAATTGGAAGCAAACCAATAGGATAATGATGTGTAAGTCACAAATTCAAATGGCAAAAACATTCATGGCTCATTTGTATGTAAAAACCTTTAATTAAAATGGTGTAATGTATAAACACCAGTGATTGCATCATTACATGTTTTATATGTGTTAATTTATTCTGACTATAGTTATCCAAAGCTTGAATTGCTTTGAGAACAGTTTTAAAGGAAAATCTGAAATTCTAAAATACTGTAAAATTGTCCCTGAGAACAAAATGTGTGAAATATGTTAGGAGTAAATAAGTATTAAAAGGAAATTTCTAATATTCACACACACCATAGAACAGAAGACACCTTCAAAATCACTGAAATCCATGATTAAAATAAATTCAAACACTTAGGATAGTCTTAATTAACCATGCCAAACTGCATACAGTTTGTCTCTAAAACTAGTAGAGCTTGCATTAGAAAACCTTAAATCTAGTCCAAGATTTGCAGATCCCTAGAGTGTGATATTTGTTTTCTTTGAGTCTGATGACTTCCTTGAGGCTAACAAAATCTATTTCCACCACCTGGAAGTGGTGCCACTTAACTTTTTTCCAAGAATGAAGAAAATGCCAATGTTCATCAATACATTTATCTGCTGATGAACATCTAGACTGATTCCATTTCCTGCCGGCTGGGAAAAGTGCTGCAATAGACGATGTTAAGGACTCCTCTGCCAGAAGAGAGGTACCTGAGTAACATGATACTTGTGCATGTCCTTAAATTTTTGAGAACCCTCCATACTGATTTCCATCATGGCTGCTCCAGCTTGCATTCCCACAAGCAGTGAATAAAGGTCACTCTTTTTCCTCTTCCTCACCAGCATTTATTGCCAAAAGCTTCCTTGTGATAGTCATCAGACTGGAGTGAGCTTGAACCTCGTAGCTGTTACTGCTGACACTCAGATTATTATGACATCTACTTCTGTTGACATGTGTCTTCATGGCACAGAAGTCCTTATTACAAGATAGATTTGTACAAAGGAATTGAACGAATTGCAATTAATAATTTCTTTCTTTTACCGAGAGTTAACTTGAAAATTTCTCTTCAGTCCAGTCAATAGAGCAATATTCCTTGCATATCTATTTCTTCAGACAGCTTTAACTCAACATTGTTTTCAATTTTCTTTTGCGTGTGTTTAGCAAATCCTGAAGCAACATAGGACTATGCCAAAACTAGTTGACTCCTTACTCTTCCTGATTCTAAATCATAATGTAAACTACAGCAGTTAGAAAAAAATTATTTCTATTTATCACAGAAAAGACTTTCCCAGAATTCATTTCCATTTCATTCCTCATCTTGCTCATACTCCGAAAGGTGAAAGTAGGTATTGCTCACTTCAATGAACTCATCACTTTCTCAAGATTGTCAATATGAACATTTTTCTGTATTTTATCTTTACATATTTAGTTTGACCATGTTCCAGTGAGTATATGGACAGAACAATTTTAAACTGGTGCTTTATTCTCTATTTTCTTCATCTTTTGTTTTGGGAGAGGTGTAGAGTGGACCTGGGAAGACTGGAACATGAATGTGATTGGGCTACTTTATGTGAAATTTCCAAGTATTCAACAAGAATATTATGCTTAAAATCATCAAATTTATGACATCAATCAGATTCTCCAAAAAAATTTAAACTCTATTTTGTGATTTCTCCTTTTAGCAGGAATAATAACATTTGATTCTAAAAGAAACAAAGATTACAAACTAATAGCAAAAGAAGTCTTTCTTTTATATTGAATTTATGTTTAAATAATCTACAAGATATAATCAATAAGTTATAATTTATTAAGACTTATAATCTGCCTTAATATATATCCACTTTTGATGAGCTTCACACATTTGCTTCAAAACCATATATTCCATAATATTAATTTAATCCCTAGACAAATGTTATTCTCATAAATAAATAAATAATAAACATAAAGATCATTTAGCAATATGTTGTACATGGAGATATAGTTATTTAAGATATTAAATACTTAATCTTATGCTCTTAATATATTTATTCTTGTACAAAATCCCAATATATACCCTAACTATGGCTTGAATTCACATTCCTGCTAACAAACTTCATAGGTGTTCAGATTCCAGATATGTGATGATCATGCCTTGGTCATCAATATTTGCATATTTTCTGCTTTATTTCTCATCATTTTCTATTATGTTTCCTGTTGATCTACTGTGTATATTTTGTAAATAAGTATTTTGTATGTTTTGAAACAACGGCCTTGTATGCAAACCAAATTAATGTTATGTAAAGGATTATTTATAGGACAGTTTGCCATTTCTTATAGATGACAGAATGCATGGGAAAGAGAAATAAAGTTAGTTCTCTGTTAATGATCTCCTTCTGAGAAAGAAAAGTTTACTGCACTTGAAAGATGTGAATGTTCAGGAGAGTAAAGAATAATTTTGATGAAAAGTGGAAGTACTCTCTGATTGTATTTATATATACATAATATACACATAACTATAATGTGGAGGTGTAACATTAATAATTAAAGATGAAGAGGTCATTAATTGGAGTCAGAGGAGGAAGACAGGAGTTTGATGGGTGCATGAAAGTGTGAAAATGGTGGGAAAAGTGTCTCTGATGCAAGAAATTCTCAAAAAAGTATTTAATTTCAGCAAATGAAACATAACTCATACATGACACTGTTAATTAGGACAAGATCTTGATGCTAGATGGGCCAAGAGCCTAGGGAAAACCTGTTACTATTATTCTACTAAATGAGCATAACAATAAAACAGCTCATAATAACATAATCTGCAGCATAAATTAGTACATCACTCATCACTTATCACAGAATTTTTCTTACAGGGAATGGTAACAAATGGAGAAATCCACACTTGGACAATGTGCATAGAATGAGACTTTGGAGCACTCAGCCCCAATTGAGATACCTTTATCACACCCCTGCTCCCAGTGCACAGATAGTTATGCTGAAAAAAAGATGGAAAGATTGTAAGAGCCAGAGGTGGTTGATGACTTCAAGAAAATTGTGTTTTCCAGGAGCAAGAAAAACACAAATGAATTTACTTGTGAATGTGACAGCATTCACAAGACCTGCATAAACTCGAATCAGACAAAATTCCAACACTGAGAAGCAAAATGAGGACAACGCCTACTCCTATCCTAGAATCTATTTGCAATTGATACCTACTGAGAAATGGAAAATCAATTTTCTGCAATGAGTAACATTGGGCATATCAACTAAAATCAGGGCATGGCTTATTCTCATAGTTGACGAGCACAAAATAGACTCCATGTTTCTTGTGTACTTTTTTGTTACTGTTGTTTTGACATTTTTTAATTGAAAACAGTTTTTCATGCAAATTCCTGATTATAGTTCCCCCTACCTCTATTCCTTCTAGCTCCTCCCCAGCTCCCCACACATCCAGATCCACATCTACTCTGTTTCTCATTAAAAAACAAATAAGCATCTAAGGGATAATAAAATAAAATAGAAAAAAATATAAGATAAAGCAAACACAAACAAATTGAAATAGGACAAAATAAACAAACAGAAAGAAAAGAACCCAAGAAAAGGAACAAGAAACAGATATAGATGAAGAAACCCATGTGATCATACTCTCAGGAATCTCACAAAAACACAAAGCTAGAAACCATAACATATACATAAGATCTGTAGGATCTAAAAAATTAAATTAAAATAAGTAAAAATTAAAATTTATAAATAAAAGCTGATACAACATTATGAAACAAAAAACCTCCAAAGATGCATTTGAGTTCATTTCTTCTTGACCATCTACTGTTGGGAATGGGATCTACCCTTAAGAATAGTTTGTTTCTCCAGCGAGACTTCCTTGGACAAAACTAATTTTATATTTGCAAGTAGCTGAAATTGGAGATAGCTTCTGGGTTAGGGATGTGGGCATGTGACAACTCCTCCTTTCAGCTCTAAGACTCCATCTGGTGTAGACTCATGCAGGCCCTGTGCATACTGCCCCACCCTCTGTGAGTCCATATGTATGTCAGTTCTGCTGTATTTAGGTCTTGTTTCTTTAGTGTCCTTCATCCTCTCTCGTTCCTACACTCTTTCTGCCTCCTCTTCCTCTGGCTTTCCTAAGCCTTGAGGGCATGAATTTGAAGGAACCATACCACTTAGGGCTGAGTGTTTAGAGGTCTGTCCCTTTCTGCCTATTATCTGACTGGGTGCTGTACTTGTTCCCATCTTCTGCTGGAGGAAGCTTCTCTGATGATGACTGAGCAAGGCACTGATCTATAAATATAGCAGAATATCATAAGAATCATTTAGTTGTTGCTGCATTGCATTTGTAGTGCAGTAATATTTGGGTTTCCCCTAGGTCCCCTGGGTATCTACTCTCAAGTTTTTGGTCACCCAAGTAGCAATGGGTATAGCTTCTAATTCATGGAATGGGTCTTAAATAAAATCAGATATTGTTTGGCTATTCCCACAGTTTTGTGTCATCAGCACACTACCATATCGTGTAAGAAGTACATCATTGTCAAAGGTTTCGTATCTGAGATTGTGTTGACATTTCTCTTTTGGAAGTGCACAACAGGTAAGAGTGAAGGCTCTAGTAAGGCATGACCTTGAGCTCAGTAAGTTGTGTGGATGTTATTTTATAGGACTTTGCTGTCAGTTTTTAAAGAACCTTGGTTGTTTGGAAGTTCCCACAGGACTCCTTTAGTTTTCTTAAGAGAGCAGAAAAAGACAAGATCTCCTGAGTAAATTGGGAGCATGGGGACCATGGGAGAGGGTTGAAGAGGAGGGGAAGAGAGAGGGAGGGGAGTAGAGAAAAATATATAGCTCAATAAAATCAATTTAAAAAAAGAAAACAGACATGCTTGTAAGGGATAATAATAAAATATAAAAAGATAAAACAAGCACACCTGAATAGGACAAAACAAACAAACAGAAGGAAAAGAGCCCAAGTGAAGACACAAGAAACAGATATAAGTGCAGAGATTCACTGTTTTGCACACTCAGGAATCTGATAAAAGCATTACACAGGAAGTCATAATATAGACGCAATGGACCTATAAGGTAAATCTTGAGAGAAAATATACATATAAATAAGATAAAAAATAATACTAAATTTAAAAAAAAATTTAAAAAGCTAAAAATCCCTGGCATGACATTTAAAAATGGTGTTTTTCAGTTCATTTTCCATTGGCCATTTACTACTGGGTATGTGACCTATCCTAAAGAGAGATTTCTTTTCCTCAGTAAGACTCCCTTGAAAAAATTGAATTTTCATTTGCAAGTGGATATAATTTAGCGATTTCTTCTGAGTTAGGGTGGGGATTATGTATCTACTTCTTTCAACTCTTGCAATCTCTTTTGCTGCTGCCCCCAAATATGTTGCCTCAGTCTCTGCAAGTTCATATGTGTATTGATCCAACTGTCTTTAGAAGACTTTCTTTTCTTGGTGTCTTCCATTCCCTCTGGCTGTTACATTCTTTCTCCCTCCTGTTCCTCTCACCCTCTGCATATTGTCTGGTTGTGAGCCTTTGTATTTGTTTCCATTTGCAGCATAAAGACGTTTTTCTGATGATGCCTGAGTAAGGCACTGATCTATGAGTATAGCAAAATGTCATAAGGAGTCATTTTATTGCTAATTTTAGAGATTTTTGCATTGTTATTATTGTTGTTACTGTTTTGAATAGTAGTATTTGGTTTCAGGTTTCTCATAGTGCAGACTTCATGCCAAACCAAACCTTGGTTGGCTACTTTCACAACTTTGTGCCAACATTGAAAATCCCTAAATAGAATTTTCAAAGGAGGGTACTCAAATTACTGAGAAACACTTAAAGACATGTTGAATGTATTTAGTCATCAGAGAAATATAAATCAAAACCACTTAGAGATTTCATCTTACACACATCAGCTCATACTGATAGGATGTGATATAAAGTGAGCACTCATCTATTGCTGGTAGAAGTGTAAACTTATACAACCACAACGAAAATCAGTGGGATAGTTGCTTGGGAACACAGGAATCAATAAACATCAAGATCCAGCTATATTACTCTTAAGCATGTACTCAAAAGACACTTCCTCTTACCACAGAGACACTTGCTCAACCATGCTCATTGCTTATCTCTCCATAAAATCCAGAAACTAGAAACAGCCAAGATGTCCCTCAAAGATGAATGAGTAATATGGCATAATTACCCAATGGAATAATTACTCAGGCATTAAAAATAAGAAAATCATGAAATACTGTAGTAAATAGATGAATCTAGAAAAAAATCATCCTTCCAAAATGTACAATGTAACTCATTGTACATTTTGGAAGGTATTTCTTGTTGTTTATAATTTTTTGATTCTTTTTTTAACAATTGTTTTATTAAGATACAGTTACATTATTTTCCCTACTGTAATAGGAGGCCACTTGTTTGTTCCTGGCTGGTCTGATCCAAAATAATCACACAGAAACTATATTAGTTAAATTACTGCTTGACCTATTAGCTCTAGCTTATTATTGGCTGGCTCTCACATATTATTTTAACCCATTTTTATTAATCTGTGTATCACCATGTGGCTGTGGCTTACCGGGAACCGTTCCATCTGGCATCTGTCTCTGGCAGGGTTACATGGCTTCTCCTGTCTCTTTCTTCTTCTTCCCAGCATTCAGTTTAGTTTTCTCTACCTATCTCTATTCTTCCCTGCCCAGGCCCAAGACAGTTTCTTTATTCATTAACCATGAAAAGAACACATGGACAGAAGAACTTCTCACACCATTTCCCCTTTTATGTTTAAATAAAAGTAAGGTTTTAACTTTAACATAGCAAAATTACATATAACAAGATAGGCATCAAGCAAGAATTACAGTCACAATATTTATATCTGCTTTTCTCATATCATAACTAAGAAAATCTATAACTATCTATTTTTCAACTCCATCAAAGACTCCAGAAGGATATAATATTACCTAAGTAAACAGGAAGTGCATTGTAAACAACTTCCAAAACTCTGTAATTAACAGAGACATCTTGCTGCCTAGACAGTCACCTAAAGTTCTTCTGTAATGTTGGGGCATCCAATCTTCAGCCCACAGCCCCATAGCAGACTTTTCCATGAAGCAGAAAATTTGAAGATCTGTTGTGTAATGGAAAAGTTCAACAGTTGCTTTCTTCTGTGTCCTGCAAAATGTCTGACAGACTCTTTTATGAAGCAGGAATCCTGAAGGACTGTCTCACCTTCTTTAGGCAGCTTCTCTGTGAGTCCTGTATGTCTAGTTCATACAACATAACATCAAGCAGTCCAGGCAAGAGCAGTTTCTTTACCAAATGGCTAACCAACTCTATAAGGAGCCTCTTCAATGTCTATCATCCTCTTGAAGTAGATTAGTACTTCCAGGAGTATATGTCTCATTGTCATGAAAAGTCCTAAGTTCTTAAAACATTTTAAATGCTATATTCTATAGTCTTTAAAAAATTTGAAGATTGTCTATCTTACTGAAAGATATATACATATATATATATATATATGAACCTAACTAACATGACTACAAGCTTGACTATTATAGATATTATAGATGACTATCTATGAACCTATACTTCTTAATTATACATTACGTTTCTAAATGAACTGCACAAACACAATACCTTAATCAAGAGCAGAATATATACATGTAACAAAATTGACCTTTGTAGGAGAAGGGCCCACTTGTTTGTCCCAGCCACCCAGAAAGAAAATAATTACACAGAAACTGTATTAACTAAATTACTGTTTGGCCCATTAGCTCTGACTTCCAATTGGCTAACTCTTGTATTAATTTAGCCCTTTTCTATTAATCTGTATATTATCACAAGGTCATGGCCTACCAGTAAAGTTTCAGCACATCCATCTCCAGCAGTGGATCATGGCATCTCTTTTACTCCACCCTTCTTTCTTCCAGCATTCAGTCCAGTCCTCCCCACCTACTTAAGCTCTACTCTATCAGCAGGCTGAGGCAGTTTCTTTTTTTTTTAATTCTTTTTTTTAAATATTTATTTATTTATTTATTATGTATACAATATTCTGTCTGTGTGTATGTCTGCAGGCCAGAAGAGGGCACCAGACCTCATTACAGATGGTTGTGAGCCACCATGTGGTTGCCGGAAATTGAACTCAGGACCTTTGGAAGAGCAGAAAATGCTCTTAACCACTGAGCCATCTCTCCAACCCCCAAGGTAGTTTCTTTATTCCTTAATAGTAAGCACAGCACAGATGGGAATCCTACATCACCTCCCCTTTTCTGTTTAAATAAAGAAGAAGGTTTTAACATAGTAAAATTATATATAACAGGTATCAAGCAAGAATTACAGTTACAATATTTATATATACTTTATCTTTTATCATAACTAAGAAGAAATATAACTATAAATTCTTCAACTCCATCAAAGAGTTCAGAAGTATATAATATTTCTAAGGTAAACAGGAAGTGCATTGTAAGCAACTTCCAAAATTCTAGAACTGACAGAGGCATCTTGTTGCTTGGACAGTCACCAAAAGTTCTTCTGTACTATTGAGGCATCCATCTTCAGCCTACTGGCCTATAGTATCCAGCAGACTTTTCCACAAAACAGGAAATTTCAAAAACAATTCTTTCTATACTTGCAGTTTGTCTATCATATTTTTCTGTGTCCTGAAGAATGTCTAACAGACTCTTTCATGTAACGGGATCCCCAAAGGACCATTTCACCTACAAGTTCAGCAGTCATTTCTCTGTCGGTTCTGCATGTTTAGTTAAGCAGTCCAGGAAAGAGCAGTTCTTGCCCAAATGTCTAGCAAACTCCATTAGGAGCCTCTTCGATGCCCATCTTCCTCTTAAAGTAGCTTGGTGCTGCCAGGAGCAGATGTGTCTCATTGTCATGAAAAGTCCTTAGTTATTAAAACATTTTAAATTCCATATTCTGAAGGTCTCTAAAAGATTTGAAGGATAACTATCTAACTGAAATATATTTCTATATATCTAGAAAACCTAACTAACATGACTACAATCTTGACTATTATAGATAACTAACTATTAAGCTTTATTTCTTAATTATATGTTAATTTTTAAATGAACTACCCAAACACAATATCATAATCAATGATATATACAGTATAACAAATTTTACCTTAAATTTCTATCAAGAAACCAAGATCCATACCAATGCAAATCTATATCATATCCCCCTTTTAATGTAAATAAACATTTATAAACAATATTTAGGAATATGTGCATAGTTATTTCTCTCCAAACTGCTTCCTGCTGTTTATTGGGTGAAGTATTTTCTTTGTGGGAGTATTCACAGCAACCTTTCAGGGCACATTTTTCCATCATACCATAATAGTATGGAAGAAATTCATAGGTTCTCGTCATCTGTGGAAAGAAAATAAGAACCTCTTTTCCAAAGCAACATATCCTTAGACTCAAATTTTGAAGTAAAGATGCCTTTAAAATAATATACCTGCTGGTTTAGTCTAGCAGCCCATACAATGAAATATCTCTCTGTACTTAGCTCCTTCACAGTCAAAAAATTCAGAGATATACAATAATACACAGAATTCAGACTCTGTGAATTTTCCATTTTTACATGGCTTATTTTACTTTACTCCTTTTATTCTATGACTATCTGTACTCTGTCTCTTTAAATACTTTTTTAAATGGTTGACTTCTTTTCCAACTCTCTATACTCTTCTTCTTCTCTCTCCTAAGCCTATGTACATTATTCCAAAACTGTGATTTATTTAGAGTTCTTTTCCATTTGAAGTTGCCTTTATTGCATATCTGTAATTATTTTCTGACCAGAAGTGCTTCTTAAAAGTTTAAGTGCTTAAGAATCTAAGCTGCAGCATTACTAGGTTAAATACGATACTTCATGCTTGCCCTGCCAAGTCTAAAACTTAAGTGGTGTCATTACTATAATATATACAGTACTGCTTGCTCTCTCAGCACAGTCCAGCATAGCAGAGCTGCTCATTGCCTCTGAGAGACATGCACAGTGTAACATCTCTAGGCACATAGCAAGTCCATGCTGCCATTAAACAAGCTGCAGCAGTCTGCTAACAAAACCCATTCAAATACTCCATCTCCTGAAAAAGTCAGAGTTTGTGCTGTCAATATAGCTCAGAAAGCTGGCATTTTAAAGTGGCCACAGCTTTTTTCCTGTTATCACTGAATCAGAAAAATCTCTCTTAAAGGAGCTGCAACAAGCCGCCAACAAACAGCAAGAAGTTGTGTTAAACTCTGTAATTTTTTTTCTGTCTAGAATTCTTTTTCAAGCCCTCTCAGGTTTTATGTGGATTTAGTTGGCCATGTGGGCACCATTTGTAGGAGGAGGACTGGCTTGTTTGTCCCCACTACCCAGAACCAAAATAATTACACAGAAACTGTATTAATTAAATCACTGCTTGGCCCATTAGTTCTAGCTTCTTCTTGGCTAACTTTTATATAAATTTAACGCATGTCTATTCATCTGTATATCTCCACAAGGTCATGGCCTACCAGTAAAGTTTCAGCATGTCTATCTCTGTGACAGATAATAGAATCTCTCTTACTGTGCCCTTCTTTTTCCCAGGATTCAGTCCAGTCCTCCCTGCCTACCTAAGTTCTATCCTAACAACAGGCCAAGGCAGTTTCTTTATTCATTAATGGTAATCATAGCAAACAAAAGGGACTCCTACATCAGACTTTAAATTTGTATCAATAAACCAAGATCCGTATCAATGCAAATCTCCATAGCATCCCACTACCATTCCTTCCTCATTACTTCCAGTGTACTTTTCCTCCAGTAGTTCCTATGACTAATTAGGTGTTCATTCTTGGAATAGACTAATTCTAATTCTCTTGGCATGCTTCAACTACACATGGAACTATGTCTAGAGGTGGTGCCAGTGTAGGCAGTATAGGCCTTAATTTCTGAACAAATGGAATCATATTCAAAAATCCTTTCCTAAAACTTTATCACATAGGATACTGTCAGTGGTCTTTCCTGTTTCAGTTTTCATGCTTAAGTATGATCAATTTGGAGTTCATTGTTGTGTATAGTGATAGATATAGTTGTAATTTCATTCTTCTCTAAGTAGATATCTGGATTTCTTGGAAAATTTTGTTAAAAATTCTGTCTTTTCTCAGTGTGTGATTTTGGCATCGTTGTCAAATATTATATGACCATAGTGGCAAATAGTTATGCCTGGTTTTCTGTTTTACTCCATTGTTATACCGTTACTTCTTTGCCAGTAACATGCTGTTATTACTATGAGTCTATAATATAGCTTGAGATCTATAAAGATAATCCCTCCAGCACCCATGATTTTGTTCAGAATTACTTGGTCTATCCAGGGTATTTGTGGTTGAAATAAATTTTAGGATAATTTTTCTTTCAAGTTCTGTGATCAATAAAATGTAAATTTTGATAGAGGTTCCATTGAATCTTCATTAGCTTTTGGTAAATGACATTTTCACAATATTAATTATACCAACCCATGAGCATTAGTTGTATTTCCATTTTCTGGGATCATTTTTAATCTTTTTCTTCAGAGATTTATAGTTCACATTGATGATCTAGTCAAGGTTGATGTCAATATCAGCTTTTCATAAGTTACACATTTAAATGTAACTTTTACGTATTGTATTATTGTAGAGTACTTAAAATGTAAGATCAAAACAAATATATGTGAAATGTTTACCCATGTCCTTTTGAAAAGAAAACAAGGTAAGATGGGTATGATATAAATAGATCATAGGATAAGAGGAATTGCTATTCAAGTCTGGCAACCTGAGTTCCATTCCAGGAGACTTGTAAAGGTGGATGGAGAGAACCAAATCTAGAAAATTATTCACTTACTTTCAGAAACATACCATGAACATCTACAAAATAATGTTTAAAAATTAAAATTTAGAAACCTAATGAGGTTTTGATATTTTGACACCCAATTATACCTGCCATCATTATATGCAGTCAGAGGTCAGACTGAAATACACCAATGAGTGACCAATTGACTAATCAAGGGCCAATTTGCCATTGCCTTCTAATGCATAAGAAAATTACATTCACAGCATTAATTTTGTTCTAGCATATCTTATAACACATCACCTCTTGTAAATATAAAGCAACTTTTTTTACTTTGATGACATAAATAATAAAACTTCTTATTGGTCGAGTAAAGCAGTTTGAAATATAGACTAATTATGTCAATTCTAGGATAATTAATAAAATTTCTCTATAATTTCATAGATGCTTAGAACTTGTAAACAGAAATTTTACAATATATATCACTTCTCTTCTCAGAGAAGAGAAGTCCCTGAGAGATGTCCAAATAATTATTACCAGGGTTCTCATTTTGTTCCACAGAGCAGGTGAATTCACCCATGGGGAAACTCCAGGAGTGAATATAGGTCAAGATAAGAGGAAATACATTTAGTAAACTCTCTGTATGAAACTGATATCTTCCCATATGCACATCAGATGGAAGAAAATATAACCCAAGAAAAAATCGTGAGTTTGATAAGCCAATTCATTTCTCCAACATTCTTCTCAAGATAATCCCTAAGATATTTTTAGGTATCTCTTCCACCAATGCCCATTATGTAAAGACTTGAGGAATATTTCTTTGTCTCCTTTCATTTTTTGTACCCAAGTAATTGGTTTTCTCTACCTTTTCTTATCCAACAGCTATTTAGCGGATGACCATCAGGGCATATACCACCAAAAGGCACACCCACAAAACTGTTCTAGTGTCTGCATCAAAAGATCATTCCTATGTAGTTATAAATATGAGCAGCGTCCAGCTAACATTGCACAATAATTTCCTGTTTCTTAATCAAGTACAGTATTCTTTAATCATAGAGTTCACTGTAGATAATTTTCAGCTCAGAAATAGGAGTCAGTGTAATAGCATGTCAAGTGAGATGACTCCTATTCATTTCAGAAATAATATTAAATTCATCTGGTAGCAAACAAGAAATTAGGAGTAACTGCAGTATAATTCTCAGCCAGCAGGATCTACATCTATATTAAAGTGTTATTACAGTATAAGTTAAATATTAACATATGTATGTATATATATTAAACTTTATACACAAATACAAAAATACAAATACATTATTGCAAAGTTTAGAACTTAAAATGAACTGCATAGAAAAATCTTTAATCTGAGAAAAGAATACTTGGTTTAAATGTTTCTAAAAGGATAATTTGGTGTGTTTACATTCAATAATTTTTAAATGTACTCATTTAAAAGTCAAAGCTAGCATTTTCTATTAGCATTGCCACCTGTTACAGACAAGAATTACAAATCAAACAATAGAAGATTCTATAGAATCTAGGCCCTCTAAAAATGTATTTCACTCCTAAGAAAACTAAAAGGAAGCAAGAAATAGTTGTTAAAATTCTGGAAAAGAGTCACCATTGGAAAATGTCCTTTGCATCTCCATATCTCAGTTACTCAGAAAGTGTATGTCAAATTAGAAGAAATATAAGAATATAAGTATCAAGTATTTTATATATATTCACACATGCAATTTTAAAGACTTAAACTGGATATTAAAATCCTTGGCTAAAACAATACGATGTTTTTAAGATATACAATAAAGGATGTCAAAAGGAGACAACTTCTAAGAATCATATAAAATTTACTTAGCAGTGGTCATTGTGATGATAACCAGCCTGGCAGCACCAATGGCCTGGCAGCACCTGATTGCCATGCCATGGCAGGCCACCCTGTGCTTCTGTTGCATGCCTTGTTCTGCACGCACCCTCCTTGGGAACAAAAAAAAAAAACAGTTCCAACCTTGAGTCATAGAAAACTTAATTTTAAAACTATTACTATTTTATTGTTCAGTTAATTCCTAAGAATGTCTGTGGTAATTTGGGTACAAATTTCTATCTTACACACATGAAATACTATTGTTTTAGGATGTACATAAAAGTATACAGAAAGAAGAAAATGCCCATGAATCAATTTACTATGAAAAATTGAAAAACCTATGACTTTCTGTGTCTTTTCTTTTAAAGTTTCACAACACAGTGTTTGATTAAGTGTGTTAATTTTTTAAGTAAAGATATGGAAATACTTTTAGTACCAAGCCATGCATAATACCAACTGCTAATAAGAAGTCAGTCAGATCTGACTTACTTAAAATCATGTTTGGTCAAGTAATTGTAATAAACTTGTTAATATTGATAGAGTAATATGACCATTCCTTGTTGATTCTAAATAATATTATGAAGCTTCATCTTAAAACTTTTATATTGACAAATTGTTTTCTAAAAATATGTATTGTCATCTTGCAGAAAATTTTGATTTTAAGCACATGAAATATTAAATATTTATTATCCATGTAATTTATATCTAGAAGATACAGAACTTGTTTTAAAAACATGCTGGAATTTTTTAGTATAGTAAGAAACTAAATTTGGAGGAAAAATTCAGATTATCAAAATTTTCATGGAACAAAGACCTGCTTGGTATAATATCTGTATCTTTTCCTTAGAAAATAGGTATTCTTGAAAAGGCACATATCTTTATTTGTAACACACCAGACTCTCCTCTATTGTCCTGTTTTTATAGCAAAGGGATGTGTTTCCCAGTGTCTTTAAAATGTTCTTTGTTCCGGGGACTGAAAAAGCATGGGACAAAACCGGTCTCGCTGAACATAATGGACAATGAGGACTACTGAGAACTGAAGAACAATGGCAATGGGTTCTTGATCCTATTGCATGTAATGGCTTTGTGGGAGCCCAGGTAGTTTGGATGCTCACCTTAATAGACCTGGATGGAGGTGGGTGGTCCTTGGACCTCCCACAGGGCAGAGAAACCTGCTTGCTCTTTGGGCTGAGGAGGAAGGAAGACTTGATTGGGGGAGGGGGAGGGAACGGGAGGTGGTGGTGGGGAAGAGGCAGAAATCTTTAATAATTAAATTAATTAATTAATAAAAAAAATCAGCAAGGAAAAAAAAATAAAAAAAAAATAAATAAAATGTTCTTTGTTTTCATCACACTGTCACCCTTCTGAGTCTTCATAAAAAATGGAGAGGTGAATATAATTGGTAAGATTTTACCAGAACTTTTCTACTGAAATTTAATGTAATTCCTATCAGGCCCAAGGTATAAACCTCATTTCTATTATGAAGTTCTATACTTGCTGGTGACATACTCAGACCATTTTTTTACTACATCTATGGACAGAAAGTCCCTTCCTGATGAAACCATGGACATTTTGAGGCTTTCAAATTGCTGTAATACTTCCCCACTGCACTCCTGAACAGAACTTTCCTGATAAAATATGTTTGTAACAGTCATATCCCAGCTCCCCTTGCTGGATTTGGCTCATTATCTTTCACTTGGGTAGCAATGTTTCTCAAAATTAGTAAAGTCTTCTCTTTACATTTAGACTTTCTGTTTCGTGGATATATGTTAATGTTCAATGCAAAGTCCTAGATTTGACTAAGTTATTTTGCTTATCTATCTAATTGATCTTTCTTTGTCTTCAGGTTGTTTCTAAACACACCCTAAGTATAATGGAAGGAAGGAATCAGTCCATGGTATCAGAATTTGTGCTTTTAGGACTTTCCCATTCAGAAGATATTTAGGTCTTACTCTTCATAATATTTTTGATGTTTTATCTGCTCATTGTGTTGGGAAATATTGTCATCGTTGTCCTTATCACCACGGATCGCAATCTCCATTCCCCAATGTACTTCTTTTTGGCCAACCTGTCCTTTGTTGATATGTGGCTTTCCTCAGTCACAACTCCTAAAATGATAGCAGACGTTCTGAGAGAAAACAAGACCATCTCCTTTGCAGGCTGCATGTCCCAGGTCTTCTTTGCCCATTGCATCGGTGCAGGAGAGATGGTACTGTTGGTGGTAATGGCTTATGACCGTTATGTGGCCATCTGTAAACCACTCCACTACTTCACCATTATGAACCTGAAAAGATGTATTGGGTTGGTGTTGACTTCCTGGACCATTGGCTTTGTGCACGCCCTGAGTCAGCTTGTGGCAGTTTTGCAGCTGCCTCTCTGTGGTCCCATGGAAATTGATAGCTTCTTCTGTGATATACCACTGGTGATCAATCTAGCATGCACGGATTCCAATGACTTGGACACTTTAGTAAATGCTGACTGTGGAGTTGTGATTGTAACCTGTTTCATTCTGCTGCTTATATCCTACACATATATTCTCATCACTGTTCAGCAGAGTTCTAACTCTGGTGCATCTAAGACTCTGTCCACGTGCAGTGCCCACATCACAGTGGTGATGATCTTTTTTGTTCCCTGCATCTTCATCTATGTGTGGCCACTCAATATCACCTGGTTAGACAAATTCCTTGCTGTGTTTTACTCTGTTT
The DNA here is from genome assembly GCF_950005125.1 of Chionomys nivalis. Lineage (NCBI taxonomy): Eukaryota > Metazoa > Chordata > Mammalia > Rodentia > Cricetidae > Chionomys > Chionomys nivalis. Next base: position 62,748,238 of record NC_080094.1, on the reverse strand, counting down.
TTGCACCTCTTCTAAATCCAGCTATATATACACTGAGAAACAAAGAAATGAGAAACTCTATGAAGAGATTAAAAAGTTATTTCATAAATAACAAAGTAAATATATAATGTCCAAAAAAAATCACTATAAATATTTAACACATTTCACTAAATGAGGAAGGGTTGAAATTTTGTTAAAATAATTTGTACGTACATTAGTTATAGTCTTGATATGTAACAGGCTCAATGTAATTCTGGAGATTGAATATTTTGATAATTTAGGACATTTTAAATTATTTCTGAAAAATTTTAAAAATTGACCCTTTCTTACAAGAAATCTATTAAAATTCATTCTTAAATATCTAGAGCAACATGAAGAATAGCCTAAATGTATTTGTCAAGCTTCTAAAGGACATATTTTTGTAAAATTCATTTAAAAATTTCTCTAATATCAAAAAAATAATCTAACTAGACACAATCCACAAGCCTTTTACTCATCCTTTGTAACATGGCAACTTTATTATTTTTACTTTACCCTGGCTTTCTTCAAGATAATAAAAAGGAAATAGAAAAACTAGAAAAGAATAAAACAAAAGTAATAAACTGCACATTAATAAGCATTGGACATTTTTTGGTATTTATTTTCTTACCTTAATTAAAATGAAATGGTTGACATTCAAAAACATAATGCTGATTTTCTCAATTATCTGAGTTTCAAGGTCTCAAATTGTTATTCAAATTATTGTCTATTATTTCCATAAAATTATAAACTATAATTTATGAAACAGTGGTCATGACTGTGCTTGCTAATTCTTTATATTTAAATACTTGATATAGTTAATAATATATAATAAATAATTTTACAAAATTAAATCTTGGGAGTTATTTCATTGAAATACTATTGCTTATTTGTAATTAAAAATTTAAATGTGACCTCTGACATTTCAAATATTATTTAAATTATAATTTCCATAATAATGTACATCATAATAAAATATAACACATCTCTTATTTTTCAAAAGATGGATTGAAATTCAGTGATAAAACCAATTAGAAAAATAAGGTCAAAATAATATATATAGCTTCTATTCTTTGAATATAGAAAAATACAACAAAAATGGTAGAATAAATAAAACATGTTAATGTTTGTTAGCTGCCTGTTCAGGTTTTTCTGTCATGTTAGAAGTATTATCGCCACAAAGACATCTATTATTATCTCAAATATTTGAATAGTTTAAGACCTTGAAATATATGTTAAATTCTTTAAGGTAGCAGAATTAAGTTTTTCTATACTTGAAAGATACAGAAAACAATTTTATTCCAACAGTATTCATTTGTTAAATGCCATGGAACAACATACTAAAATAATAATGATTTTCTAACAAGAGTAATTCATGCTAAATAAATAACCTGAATATACCCCTTAAATTCAGATTATTTTAATCATGTACATGCCATATTTTTTCAATTCAGTGTGAATTGTGAACAATTCTGATATGCATTCTGAACTGTAACTGTATCACATGTTGGCACACTAAAATATCTGTAAGATGTTTATTTACAGCCACAGTTATACTTATTTTATATATATATATATATATATATATATATATAGTGTTACTAATAAAAATTAAAACAACCTTTTATACTCATTGCAAACTTTAGATACTTTGGTTCTCTAGTATACTGAGAATGCTCTTGAGTGAGAAATATTTTATATTAAATTTTCTTTATTAAAATTGTTCTTGAGAGTAGATATGGATCTATTTTCTTTTCTACATGTTGACATCCAGTTATGCCAGCACCATTTGTCAAAGACATTTTTCCTTTTTTACAATGTATAATTTTAACTTCTTTGTCAAAAATCACGTGTTCATAGTGTGTGGATTAATATCTGGGTTTTTGATTTAATTCCATTGGTCAACCTGTCTGTTTTTATGCCAATACTAAGTTGTTTTCATTACTGTTGCTTTATAAGAGTGCTTGATATCAGGGATGGTGATGCATCCAGAGGTTCCTTTATTGTAGAGGATTGTTTTGGCTATCCTGTTGTTGTTTTTTTTTTGTTGTTGTTGTTGTTTTGTTTTGTTTTTTTTGCTTTTCCATATAAAGTTGAGTATTGTTCTTTCAATGTCTGTAATTTATTGTGTTGTGATTTTGATGGGGATTGCCTTAAATTGATAGATTGCTTTTGGTAGGATTAACATTTTTATTATGTTGATCATCCCTAACCAAGAACATGGCAGAGAATTCCACACATGTAGGCAATGAAATATGATTGTATATACTGCCAGTTCCTCTCTCCAAGTATTTCAAGATGTCAAGAAACATGGTCCTCTCCCAAAATTCAAAGCATCTTCTTAAATGTAATTAGTGGACCCATTAAGTGGAGAAGCATACAGTCATCCAGGGGAGCATGGACAAACTTCTAGTGGACCATTCTTCAAAGAATGATTCTGTCTCCAAAACGATGACAATCGCTCATAGCTCCACCGCAAAAAGTTGGGGCCGAGAGAGCTCATCTTGCCTTATGTAAGAAACCTCAGCTTCTGAGCATTTAATGACTACAATAACCATGTGCAGAAGAGAGTCTTTCACAATAGTACTCTATATCCTCCAGCTCTTACATTCTTTCTTCCTCCTGTTCCAAAATGTTTCCTTTGCATTGACTAAAGATATTTTATGTAGGGATGAGAATTCCTGGTAGCATTCTCAGCACCAACACCAGTTACATATGTTTCCATTTACACTGCATTCTGAAAAAAAAAAAATAAGCATCTCTGACAAAGTTTTCAAGTAACACAAATCTATGGGTATAAGCATAAATATTTAGAATTAAGTGGTTTAATGGACCAAGACTGGAATGAATCCACAGTTTCTCATCCTCTGTGGAAACAAAAGAAGAACCTCTTTTCCAAAGAAACATAACCTTAGACCCAAATTCTAATTTTGACCTTGGGAAGGGCAGCCAGTGCTCGTAACCACTGAGCTATTTCTCCAGCTCTTAGACCCAAATTCTAAATTCAAGATACCTGTGTAATATACATGCCTGTTTAGCTTAGCAGCCCATTAGTGAAATATCTCTTTGTACTTAGCTCCTTAGTGGTCAAAAAAATTAAACAACAACAACAAAAAAGACAATACTATAATAATCCAGACTCTGTGAATTTTCCATCTTTACATGTTTTTTTTCTTTGTTTAGTCTTTTTAATATATGACTGTCTGTACTCTGTCTCTTTAAAGACCTTACCTTTATTTTTAAGCCATTTACTTCTTTTTATAACTGTCTATATTTTTTCCTTTTCTCTCCCAAGCCTATATACATTTATCCAACACTGTGACTCATTTAGAGGTCTTTTATGTCTGAATCTATACTATTGTGTATCTGAAATTATTTCCTGTCTTGAAGAGCTTTTAAAATGGTAAACAGCTTGGTTGCAGCCAAGCTGTTGTTGGATGCTGGGTCCTCCTCTTTCCACTTTCAAAATGGTAAAGGCACCATTATTGCCAGATCTGGGACCACCAGGTAGTAGCCATGCTCAGCACTTTAACTCTGAGAATGAGCAGGAAGCACATAAACACTTTTTATCTGATTTTATATCATAGCTAAATATGATATGCAGAGCATAGCACGGCCTGGAAATATCTCTGTGTATGGCAGCAGAAAACCAACATGTTCTTCTGCCAGTGTACTCCTAGCAGTCCTGATCCTGCCGCCTGCCCAGGCCGGGAGGGAGGGGCACTGAGCTAAAGGAATGGTCTCAGATACTTTCTCAAGTGGGCATACAAGCATCCAAGCCCACAAACCCCATTCAAGTGCTCCGTAGCCATACCTCTAGAAAGAGTCAGAGACTGTGCCTTCAGCACAACCCAGAAAGCTAGCAGCATTTCAAAACCATGACTTTTTTTTCTGCTACAGCTGAATCAGGAAAACCTCTCTTAAGGAAGCTGCAGCACACCAGCAAACAGCAAGAAGCTGTGTCTAAAATTCCTTTTCAAGCCCTCTCAGATTTTAAGAGGATTTTAGTTAGCCACATGGGCACCAATCTGTTGGAAGGAAGCCGCTTGTTCCATTCCCAGCTGCTCAGCCCCAAAATAACCACACAGATAAGTGAGCTGCCCAAACCCCTTAATAAGAGCAGAAATATATATGTATATATAATAAAACTGACCCTAAATTTATATCAATAAACCAAGATCCATACAAATGCAATCTCCTTTTGTATGATCATTCCATATGGTGCAGCTTTACCATGGACCCTCCCACCAAGTCTCAGAGATCATTATAGGAGAGTGAACAGAAAGACTTTAATAAACAGTTACTGGATATCTAAAAAAAAAGGATATTTGCCAGACATTTCAGTACCACAGCACATGTGAGGAAATATAATTCATACATAAAAGATAAGGCTAGATAGCATGGTTTGGGGTGGAAATGAAGTATAACTCCTAACTGAGGAACTCTTGACAACTGAAGACTGTGGGGAAAAGGACAATCACTTTTCTTCACTGACAAAGCCCCTTATAGGTTATCCATGCTCCGGCAGATCTGTGCACATACAAAAAGATTCATGTTGATTTCATAGGTTTTTGAACGGCAAGAAAGCACAAAAATTAGAAAGAAAAGTGGTGTGGTGATATAAGAGGAACTGGAAAGGAGGGAAAAGGGAGTGAGTTGTTATATTACAAACATGTAAAAGATTATCAAAATGAAAAGTACAATAATTAAAATGATAAAATAACACCACTTTAAAAAACCTTTAGTAATTTCTCCAAATGTTAAAAGAACACAGGTTATGACCCAGTAATTCCATTCTTAGGTGAACCACCAAAGTATTGCAAAAAAAAAAAAAGAAAGGTACACAAAAGCGTGTGAACATTTGTTCTCAGCATAATTCAGCACATTGGAAAAACTTTTAAATTACTTAAATGTTTATCAGCAAATGAATGAATAAATAAAAGATTGAACAAAGAACATTTCCCAAATGAGGATAATTCTTTGGTATGAGGTATATAAGAATCTATGTTCCCAGTCTAATATACCAGAAAAAAAACACTAAATGTCTACCAGCACATGAAAATATCACAGTCGCACATAGACATAGGACTAGAAATGTGCATAAGGCACAAAAGTTGGGAAATCACATAATGTGTTTTAATATTGACCCACGGAGCAAGAAATTCTTCAGAATTCTGTGAAGACTGCAAACAAAATGTGGAACTTGGAGCCTTCCTTTGGTTCATAGCAACATATTTTGTCAGGTACTGATATGGACACCTCAGCAGAAGTGGAGTAAGAGAGTCTGAAGCCAGAGATTCTCGGCATTTTCTACCCCAGTCATATTTATGTAGAGACCAGGGGAGCTTATTCTATAACATGGTATAGTTACCTGTTGGAACATAGAGTATATGCCTTGTGGAATATTTAATTAGGCAAAGATACAAGAGGCTGGCACACTGAGAGAATAAGTAGGAGGAGGAATCTAGGCTCCAGAGAGAATGTGGGAGAAAGAGAGGGAGATGTCTGGGGCCAGCCAGCCAGGCAGCTGCCAGACAGACGGACACAAAGGAAGCAGGAAACTAGGACATATGATATGAAAGAAATAGAAAAAGCCCTGAAGCAAAACATGAATGAAGAGAAACACGTTGATATATATTATAAGAGTTAGTGGGATAAGCTCAAATTAAGGTTGAGCATTCATAATTAAAAGTCTCTATATCATGATTTGGGGGCTGGTGGTCCAAATAAGTCTTGTCTAGGAAGGATGGACGATGAACATAAAACTTTCTGTTTCTTCTTATTGGTCATTTATGTTTATATATTTTAATTCTTAATAGTATACCTTTGAAATTTGCCTACAAGTATCTCAGTGCAGGTGGGAGTAGGGAGTGAGAGGAGATGTGGGACACAAGAGCAGTCAGAAGCTTGCAAGGAAAGGTGAAAATGGCGTAAAAAATACATTGAAAGTAAGAAATTCATATAGTTTGTGATACTAGAGAAACTATGTGGAAGGAATGGGAAGAGGGGTGGGAACTTGGATTGGTATGTGTAATGAAAAAGGACAGTTGTTTTAAAATTAAAATGTAAAAAAAATTCACAAAAAAAATGTTTAATTTTAAAAATTCAAGTGGATCTCATACCTGACATTGTAAGTATGGCCAAGAATCTAAAACTAAATACATCATAGGCTTACGGAAGACCTGTTGCTATTGTTCTGCTAAATAAACATAACAATAAAATGACTCCCTAATAACATAATCTGTAGGATAAATCCGTGCATCACTCAACCCTTTTACACAAGCTTTTTCTTACAGGGAATGGTAATTGATGCAGACACTCATATCTGGGCAATGTGCAGAGAGTGGGAGATTTTGGAACACTCAGCTCAAAATGAGATGACTTCATCATACCCCTCTTCTTAATACTCAGGTAGCTATGCTGAAGAGGAAGTAGGGAGAATGTAAGAGGTGGTGCATGGCGTCAAGATTGGGAGCTCTCCAAGGCCAGCTGGACTGGGACTGAATAAGCATGGGTTGAAACTGGACTCTCTGAACATGGCGGACAATGAAGGCTGATGAGAAGCCAAGGACAATGGCACTAGGTTTCGATCCTAATACATGAACTGGCTTTGTGGGAGCTTAGCCTGTTTTGATGCTCACCTTCCTGGGCCTGGATGGAAGTGGGAGGACCTTGGTCTTCCTGTAGGGCAGGGAATTTGGACTGCTCTTCAGTAGCGAGTGGGAGGGGGAATGGACTGGGGGGAGGAGAAGAGGAGTGGGGATAGGGGAGGGGAGAGGGGGGAGGGGGCAATGTATGGGAGGAGGGGAGGGAAATGGGAAACGGGGAGCAGTTGGAAATTTTAATTAAAAAAGAATAAAAAAAATATATAATAATAAAAAAAAAAAAAAAAAAAAAAAAAAAAAGAAAAAGGTGTTTTCCAGACACAAGCCATGCAAGCCAAGTACAAAACACAGAAGCTGTAGCAGCATCACAAGATCTGTGCAAGCTTAAGCCAAACAAAATCCAAGCAGAGAAGGAAAATTGAACAAAAAGTCCAACTCCTAGCCAAGGAACCATTTTGCAGTTGAACCTCCTGGGAAATGGAAATCATTTTCTTGAATTGGCTGATACAGGGTATCAACCACAAACTAGGACATGCCTTATTCTCAAGAGTGCTTGCAAGCACAAAATGTACTCCATGCTTCTTTTGTAGTTTCTGTTGTTTCTGAAAGCAGATTTTGTCTCTCATACAATATATTCTGATTACAGTTTTGATTACACACTCTACTACTGCCTTCCTATCTGGATCCACCTCCTTCCTGTCTCTCCTTAGAAAACAAACAGGCATCAAAATAATAATAATGAAATATAATATAATAATTTAAAACATAAACAAAACAATCAAATTGGTACTAAACAAACAAACAGAAGGGAAAGAAAACAAGAAAAGATATAAGAAACAGATATAGACCCAGAGATATTTGTTCAAACAGTCAGGAATTCCATAAAAAAAAAAAAAAAACAATGAGAAGCAGTAATATATATGTAAATTCTGTAGGGTAACAAATATGTAAAGTAAAAGAACAAAGCTCTCTGTCATTTCTAGGAGACACGATTTCCCAGCACATTTCCTGAAACTCTTTATGTTATAACCTTTCAATGGCTTCTTCTGCAATGTTCCCTGAGATATAGAAGTTACATTGTAGATGTATCAACTGGTGATGATCAATTGTTATTGCTAGTTCTCTGCATCTTGACCAGTTGTTTTTCTGTAGTGATCTCCATCTCTTCTGAAGAGATGTTTATGTGATGAGGGGTGAAAGCTATAGTTTTATGTTGTATAGGGTAAGTATTTAGAATGTACTTAGAATTTACTAAGCTGGAGTTCAATAAAGTGGTAGTAATATGTCTCTCTCTGAAATAAATAAATAAGATATTCCATGTCAAAACAAGATTTTAAACAATACCTATCCACAAATACAGCCCTATGGAAAGTACTAGAAGGAAAATTCCAGCCCAAAGAAGCTAGTTACATGCACAAAAACCCAGGTGATAGATAATTCCACACCAACAAAACACAAAGAAAGAAAAAACACCTGCAATAACACCAACAACAAGAAGACAGATACAAAAAATTACTAGTGATATCAATGGTATCAACTCAACTATAAAAAGACACCAGCTAAGAGAATGGATATGAAAACAGGATCCATCCTCCTGATGCATATAAGAAACACACCTCAACTCCAAAGACAGATATTACCTTGGAGGAAAGAGTTGGGAAATGATTTTTCAATCAAAGGCACCTAAGAAACTAGCTGATGTAGCTATCAAATAGCTTAAAAAAAAAAGTAGACTTCCAATGAAAATTAATCAAAATAATGTAGAAGAACATTTCATATTCATCACAGAAAAAAATTCATGAAAGTCTTAATTCTGAATATATATGTCCCAAATAAAAGCATACCCTCATTTGTAAAAGAAACATTACTAAACTTGCAAATAGTCTCTGAGCACTCGGTAGGGTTTTCCTGAGGTTCCTATTTGGAGTTCTGGCCAGTATGTTTAAAAAATAAAAAGGTACACCATTTCAGTTAACCAAGTTGGAACCATCTTGAGCATCTGTACACAAAACAGGTCTTATACTAGTGCTATCAGCATCATGACATCACATCAACCAAATGGAATTGTTGTGGTGGGGACCCATCTTCTTCCTGGGAACTTCAAAGATTACTGCAGGAAAATTCATTGTTTATTGTGGAAAACTTAAACCTTATTTATACAGACATATATATTCAATGAAAGGTATGATACAGACAAAAATAGGTATGAAGAAATGTAAAATTTTTCTAAATTCTTTCTTGCTGCTGGTCCATACAATTTCTCTTAAAATGAGAAAGAAATTCTGAATATTTCTTTTAACAACATGCTTGGATGTAGAGAAGGACAGAGCTCTTGTCCAACTCCATCTCTAAAACCAGCTTTATATATTCATACATACATATGTGTGTGTGTGTTTAAATGTATGTGTATCTTTGGAGCACTGGACTGAGCTCCCAAGGTCCAAATGAGGAGCAGAAGGAGAGAGAACATGAGCAAGGAAGTCAGGGCCTCGAGGGGTGTGCCCATCCACTGTGATGGTGGGGCCGACCTAATGGGAACTCACCAAGGCCAGTTGGACTGGACTGATGGAGCATGGGATAAAACCGGACTCTCTGAACATGGCAGACAATGAGGGCTGACTGAGAAGCCAAGGACAATGGCACTGGGTTTTGATTCTACTCCATGTAGAATCAAAACCCAGTAGAATGGCTTTGTGGGAACCTAGTCTGTTTGGATCCTCACCTTCCTAGACCTGGATGAAGGGGGTAGGACCTTGGACTTCCCACAGGGCAGGGAACCCTGACTACTCTTTGGACTGGAGAGGGAGGGAGAGGGGGAAGAGAGATGGAAATGGGAGGACAGGAGGAGGTGAAAATATGTAAATAATAATAATAATAATAATAATAATAATAATAATAATAATAAATGTGTATAAGTTACCTGAAGTTATAAATCATATTCCTTTTTTCTCAATGATCCTTAGTAGATAGTTATTTTTCCATCTGTCAGCATTCAAACATCCAGGGTCTCTTGAATTTTTGAAGATAAGTATTTTCCTGCAAAGATAAGAACAGAACTCTGCCCCAACCTTTATGGGTTTCCTTACCATCTGTATGGTTGTCACCATTGTGGATGAGCTGTTATTTCTCATTTTCAAGAGGTTTCTCCTTTTCAAAGCAAACCTTTATTAATTTTGATGGTATCTGTAGTTTTTCTTCTCCTGTGGAAACAAGAGCAAAACCCATTCCCCTATGTAGCAAATCTACTGTCTTCTATTGTGAAGTCAACTCATCCTTGAAATAAAACAGCTGATTTAATCCAGAAGACTTTTCTATTATCCAATGTCTCTCTGTGCAGTTGTTCCTTTCTCATTAACATTAAGAAAATTCAAGGTTAACAAAGCATTATGTAATATATTTCTGGGGCATTTTCCACCTCTATCTGTTTGTTTAACATATCCTTTATAGTTTGATTTGATCTTTCTATAACTGCCTGAACTGTAGGATTATGTGGTATACCTGTAATATGCTTTATATTATAATAAGCAAAAAGCTGTTTCATTTTCTTAGAGAATTGTGCTGGACCATTATTTGTCTTTATTTGTGCAGGTATACCCATGATGGCCATAACGTAAAATAAATATCTGATTACCGAATCAGCCTTTTCTGAGCTTAAAGCAGTTGCCCACTGAGAACCTGAATTAGTGTCAATGATGTGGTGTACATATTCTAATTTTCAAAATTCTGCTAAGTGGAACATCCATCTGTCAGATTTCATTCCTTTGAGTACCTTTTGGGTTAGTCCCTGCAGGTAGAGGTGTTTGGTTATAAAAAGAGCAAGTAGGACATCAGTTTATAATCTCCTTAGCTTGTTGCCATGCAATAGAAAACTCTTTCTTTAAACCTTTGCTATTGACATCATGATTTTTATGAAATTCTGAGGCCTGCAACATGCTTCCAATTAATAATCAATTTCTGTATTACCTTGTGCTAGAGGATCAAGCAGACCCATATGGATTTGGACATGTGTTGTGTATATAGGACAAAGCTTGTTCCTGATTATTTCTTCCACCTGGATAAATAATGAAGTTAATTCCGTATCATCCAGTATAAATTCAGAGGTTTAAATATGCAAGAAAACTCTTTCTGCATATTGTGAATCAGTAACTATATTAAGAGGTTCTTTAAAATCCCTTGGCACAATGAGAATATCATATAATTCAGCCTTCTGAACAGAATTATAAGGTCTTTGTTCCACCTTACTTCATTCTTCTGATTTGTAACCTGTCTTCTTTGATTTCTTTGCATCTGTATAAAGTATCCGGGTTCTAATTATTGGAGCATCACATACAATTTGGGGAAGAAACTAAGAATTTCTCTTTATAAGGTTAAGTCTATCAATTTTAGGATTATTCCTATTAATTTCTCAAAAAAATTAACACAAGCTCTTTGCCATAGTACATTGTCTTCCCATACTTTTTTTATTTCATCAATAGTAAAAGGCACTATAATCTCTGTAGGGTCTATATCTGCTAATTGAGGAAGTCTCAATTTACATTTATAATTAATTCAGAGACTTTTTCTATGTAAGTTTTTAATTTTTTACTTGGTTTATGTGGACAAAAGATCCATTATAAGATAATATCATCACTCTGTATTAAAATTCCTGTTGGAGAAATTCTGGAAGGCAATATAACTAGAGTACAATTAATATTTGGATTCACCCTAACCACATGTGCCTCCTGTAATTTTTCCTCAACAATTGTCAATCCCTTTTCTGCTTCTCTTGGACTGTTAAGTCTTTATCACCATCTAAGGTTTTGTTTAAATGAATTATTAGAACAGGTATTATCTCAACAGCTGGTAATAGACTGGAAATGTCTTCTAACAATCTTTGAAAGTCATTAAGAATCCACAACTGGTCTCCTAATTTGTGCCATTTGTGTTCTACTTTTTTGTATACCTATTTTATAACCTAGGTAATGGTAATTGACAGAATCTTCTCCCTGTATTCTTTCAGGAGCAATTTGATTTTTTTTTTTTTTGAATTTTCAAGACAGGGCTTCTCCATAGCTTTTTTTGGTTCCTGTCCTGGAACTAGCTCTTCTAGACCAGGCTGGCCTCGAACTCACAGAGATCCACCTGCCTCTGCCACCCGAGTGCTGGGATTAAAGGTGTGCACCACCACCACCCGGCTCAGGAGCAATTTGTAATACCCATTGTGGAAAAGCTTTCTTTACTTTTTCAAACATTATTTCTAAAGTATCTATGTTTGAATCAGCAAAATGTCATCCATGTAATCGTAAGTTATAAACTTAGAAAATTGCTTACGTATTATCTCCAATGGCTGACTTACAAAGTATTGGCACAGAGTGGGGCTATTGAGCATTCCTCATGGGAGGATGTTCTGTTGATAGGCTAAAAATTTTTATAAGTAGGCACTATGAAGGCAAATTTTCCTCTACCCTTCTCTTGTAAAGGTATAGTAAAGAAACAATCTTTCAAATCAATAACTATAAGAGGCCATTCTTTTTGCAATAGAGAAAGCAGAAGAATTTCAGACTGTAGAGGGCCCATGGGTTGAATTACCTTATTGACCAGCTCTTAGATCTGTCACCATTTTCCATTTACCAGATTTCTTTTTAACAACAAATACAGGAGATTTCCAAGGGCTGGTGATTCTTCAATTTGGTGAGCATCTATATGCTCTTGTACCAGCTGTTGTTCTAAAGCCTGCAGCTTTTCTTCAGCTAGAGGCCATTGCTTAACCCATATTGGTTTCTCAGGTAACCATTTTAAAAGTAGGTATGTTGATACCTCTAAAGTTGCTTAAAGGTACCTCTAGTTGCTTAATGTTCTTGTATAGACTGAATGGCTAGTGATCTTTGTGTATAGTACCTTATAATATCCTTCCCAAAATTATGAGTTCCTGTGACTGCAGGAATGTTAATCTGGATATTCCATAGTTGCAGCAGTTCATGAACCCTTAAATTTACTACAGTATTAGTCACATATGGCCTTAACTTCACTCTCTCACCTTCTGGCCCTATGCAATCAACACATCTCATGCTTTGTTTAATTTGAGATATGGTTCCAATTCCTAGTAATTGAACATCTGCCTCTTGAAGAGGCCAATTTGGATGCCAAGATTCTAAAGTAATGATACTCACATCCGCACCTGTATCCATCAAAGAAACAATCACAATGCACTCTTAGCTTTGGTCTTTGATCATTTATAGAATTCTGCCAGAATATATATTTCCTATTTCCTATCGGAATTTTTGATTTATCCTCCATGTTTATTCCAACATCCAGAACAGCATGCTCTTTTACAGAAGACTTTGATTTTTTTTTTAATTTTCCTGGTGAGACATGTTCTCCACAGTGACTTGGAATGACTGGGACATTTTTGGCTTGGTGGCCTGCAAGCGGCCCCTCAAGGAGTTTCCCAGTGGTATCAGGTTGCTTTCTCTGTCTTTTCTTGATCTACATTCATTGGTCCAATGTCAGCTTTTGTCACACCATCTACATATACCAGAGTCCTTCTATTCTTGGTATTCCCAGAGGAGACATTATACCTAGGAATTACTGGTCTACCGTCCCTTCTCAGATGTCCTATTCTACCACAAATAAAAGATTTGGCATTTTGATGTTTCCTCATTCCTTTGGAAATTACTTCTCCTACCCAATATTCAGTATTATAGTCAAATGTCTCAATAGTCATTGTATGCAGGATCCTTGCTCATGCTCTCTCTCCTTCTGCTCCTGATTTGGACCTTGAGATTTCCATCGGGTGCTCCAATGTGGGTCTCTGCCTCTGTCTCCTTCCATCACCTGATGAAGGTTAATATTCAGGAGGATGCCTATATGTTTTTCTTTGGGTTCACCTTCTTATTTAGTTTCTCTAAGATCACGAATTATAGGCTCAATGTCCTTTATTTATGGCTAGAAACCAAATATGAGTGAGTACATTCCCTGTTCCTCTTTTTGGGTCTGGCTTACATCACTCAGGATAGTGTTTTCTATTTCCATCCATTTGTATGCAAAATTCAAGAAGTCAGAACATACTGGCTTGGTGGGAGGCTAGGCAGTTTGAATGCTCACCTTAATAGACCTGGATGGAGATGGGGGGGGGGGGTCCTTGGACTTCCCACAGGACAGGGAACCCTGATTGCTCTTTGGGCTGACGAGGGAGGGGGACTTGATTGGGGGAGGGGGAGGGAAATGGGAGGCGGTGGGGGGGGAGGCAGAAATCTTTAATAAATAAATAAATTTAATAAAAAAAATTAAAAAATGAGTCATATGTACATATATGAACAAAAAAATTAAATTTAAAAACTTAGCAGTGTTCTAATATTTTGACTCCCAATTTATACCTGCCACCTTCACATAGAGTCACAGATAAGACTGATATATGGAACAATGCTACCTAGATTGCTTGCCATTTTGGCAGATACTTGCCCTGTATTAGAGAACTGTATTCACCACAAGGCTTTTATTCTTGTCCTATCTCACACTGTTCAGCACATAGCCACCATGAATATATAAATGTATTCACTTTGATGATATAGATATAGTATCATATCTGGATAGCAAAAAACTTCCCTTGGGCCTTAATGATCAAGTGAATAACTTTGAGAAATGGACTAATGTTGTCCATTCAGAGGTGATTACCAAGAATGTCTCTAATTACACACATAGGTATTAAGGACACTTGTCATTGTTCTTAACAGAGAAATCCCTAAGATTTGTCCAAGATAATTATAGCCAGGATTCTCATATTGTTCAGAACACAGAACAAGTCAATTTACCCCTGGGACAACTTCAGGCAGGGAATAAATGTCAGGCTGAGGAAAAGTTATTCAAAGAGACCATCTCTGGATGACATAGATGTTGCCACAAGCTCACATCAGATGGAAGAAAATATAATATTGGAGAAAAACATGAGTTTGGTAAATCATCTCATCTTTATGACATTCTTCTTTAAGACCATTCTAGAAATATTTCTATGTATCTCTTTTATCAATTATATTATATATGAACTTAAGCAATATTTTTTTGTCTTCTGTCATTATAGCAGTTAATTATTGAGATTTTCTCTACCTCTCCTAATCCAACAGAAATTTCTGTGAATAAGTATCAGGGCACACACTACCAAAAAGGGACACCCTCAATATGTTGGTGTCTGCATCAGAAGATCATTATTTCTTATCTAATGATCAGTATAAATACTAACAAGACTATGTTGCACAGTAATTCTCCATGTCTTGACCAAATGCAGTATCGTTTAATCATAGAGCACACTGTAGATAAGATTATTTTTATCCTAGAAATAGTAAACATAATAAGAAAGTCATATGAGATTGGGCATAATTCTTGGTAATCTCAGAAATCAAATAAAAGCAACCTACTAGCAAACAAAATGCTATGATCACCTACAGTACCATGTAAGTCATGAGAACCTACCATATGGAATGTACTAAAGTTTATAATTCTGGTTATATCCCAAATATTTACAAGAATACAAATATTGACACTATTACAGAGTTTCTAATTTTATAAAAAAAACTACACTGAAAAATCTTCTGAGAAAAGAATAAGCACTTAGTTTAAATGCTCATAAAGTATAATGTGGTGGTCCTTTATTGATATTTTTAGTTCATCTAAAAGCCAAAGATAGAGTTTTCTGTGAGAATTGCCACCAATTGAAAGACAAGAATTAAAGAACAAGTAACAGAATATTTTATTGAATCTAGATTATCTAAAATACTTATAGCACCTCTGAGGAAAAGAAAAGTAAGCATGAAATAGTTATTAGATTTCTCAAAAATAGTCAGCATGGCCAGTACATCCTTTGCATCTTTATAACACATTATTACTGAATTGGTGTGTGTCAACTTGAAGGAAATGTAATCATTGAGTATTTTAAAGACAGGTGGTTGTACATATTCTCTCATACACACACATACATGTACATACTCATCTTAAATATAATCTTCAGCTAAACAATAAAATCCTTGCCTAAAAG
The DNA here is from genome assembly GCF_950005125.1 of Chionomys nivalis. Classification (NCBI taxonomy): domain Eukaryota; kingdom Metazoa; phylum Chordata; class Mammalia; order Rodentia; family Cricetidae; genus Chionomys; species Chionomys nivalis. Next base: position 62,732,629 of record NC_080094.1, on the reverse strand, counting down.
CCTAAAACAGTAGAAATAATATGGTTTTAAGAATAAATGTACACAGCAAAAAAAAATTCCTATGTATTATTTGACTCCAGATACTGTGTTTTCTTTTATACCTTCGCAACAGAATATTAAATAGTGTTCTAATTTTGTAGGTAAAGAAATGTAAACAAATACATGTAGAACAAAACCATACATTATATAAACTGCTAATGAGAAATCAATCAAATCTGACTCATTTAAAAATCTATGATTAATATAATAATTGTGTTAAACATTGTTGAATGTTAATAGATTAATATGAACATTTCTCCATGATTCTGAATAATAATATAAAACTTAATATTAAAACTGTTAAATTTTTATTAGTCAAGTGCTTTCTAAAAATATATATATTCTTAGAAAAAAATTTATCTTCAACACAAGAACTATTAAATTCTATCATCCATGTAAATTGCATGGATACAGAACTAGTTTTTGAAAAGCTATGCAGGAAATTTTCAGTATGACAAGAAACTAATTTAGAGATAGAATTAAAATTATCACAATTTCCATGGAACTTGAACCTATTTAGTGTAATATCAACATTATTTTCTTTACTAATCTAGTAATCTCTAGAAGACATATATCTTTATTTGTAGTATACAAGACTGTTATTAATTATTATGCTTCTGTACCACATGAACGTGTACCCGATGTTTTTGTTTTCATCTTAACTCTACCCTTCTGAGTCTGCATAAGAAAACGGGAAGGTAAATATAATTCTGATGATAATGTGAGAGCTTTCATCTATCCCCTCTATTGCCTCACCTTAGTGATGTCAAAGAATAAAAGAATAAGACCTAAAATTTGAAAAGCACCAAGAGTATTACTAAAGATGGAAGAAGATGGACAAAAAATTCCCACTATCCAAATTGAGCATTTTCTGTTACAGATCAATATAAGCACTCTGCCATTGCTTGGAAGTGAATAAGTGCTGATGTTCACTGAAAGTTCAACTTTATATTCATCCTAGGTTGACAATTAAAGACACCCTTTGCTTATGTGTTTAGGTAATTTATTTTCTTCTTTCCATCAGTGTAAATGATCAGTAGGTAAGTGACAAAATGAGAAATCAGATGATAGATGAAAAATTATCCATGTCAGGAAACTAATATTTGAAAATCTATGAATTCTCAATATTAGTTAATAAAATTCAAGGTAAGTTTTTTTGTACTGCTAAAATTGAATTAATTTTCAGAGGTGAGCTTTGAATATGAGTTGCCTTGTTCTTTGGTTGTTACTATTACAGGTATTTTCAATAGTAGTGTGTTAATCAGTTTAGCTAAATATATAAATTCTATGATAAATTTTATTAACAAACTTGTGATTCTTGGTTTTACATACCAAACTGTGTATTTCTTATATGGTATTCTGTACAGATTACCTCCAACAATGTTTTTAATTCAATGATGTCACAGAAATTACTCTATTGATCATTAGTGGAATCATTATCCATGCTGTAAAAACATGTTAAGGATCTCATCAAAATTTTTGTAGGGAAACTAGATGTAATTCTTATCAGGTGGAAAGTTTAAATCTCATTACTATTATGAAGTGTTATGATTGCTGGTGATACATTCAGAGCATTTTTTATTAGATCAATGGGGAGAAACCACCATCCAGGTGAAACCACACACATTTGTTAGGATTTCAAATTGCTGTTCTACTTCCTCAATGCACACCTGTTGAGGAATTTCCTGATGGAGCATGTGGATAACAGTCACACCTGTGGCTTTTCTTCAAGCTTACACTCGGGCAATGATGTTTCTCAAAATTTGCAAAGACTTGTTTATATTGCATTTTTCTATTTCAAGTGTAGATGTTAGTTTCCAATGTGAAGGTCAGGCCAACTAGTTGAACCATTTTCCACACCCCTCTAATTGAACTTTCTTCCTCTTCAGGTTGCTTCTGAAAACACCCTGAATAAAATGGAGGGAGGGAATCAGTCTGTGGTATCAGAATTTGTGCTTTTAGGACTTGCCCACTCGCAGAATCTTCAACTCTTTCTCTTCATGATGTTTTTGTTGATTTATGTGCTCGCTCTATCTGGAAATAGTATTGTCATGTTCTTAATTGCCACAGACCATAATCTCCATTCCCCCATGTACTTCTTTTTGGCCAATCTGTCCTTTGTTGATATGTGGCTTTCCTCAGTCACCACTCCTAAGATGATCGCAGACTTTCTCAGGGAACCAAAGATCATTTCATTTGCAGGTTGCATGTGTCAGGTCTTCTTTGACCATTGTGTTGGTGCAGTTGAGATGATGATGTTGGTGGTAATGGCTTATGACCGCTATGTGGCCATCTGTAAACCACTCCACTACTTCACTATTATGAACCTGAAAAGATGCACTGCGTTGGTATTGACTTCCTGGACCATTTCTTTCGTGCACGCCATGAGTCAGCTTTTGGCAGTTGTACATCTACCTCTCTGTGGCCACATGGAAATTGATAGTTTCTTCTGTGACATACCATTGATAATTAAATTATCCTGCACGGATTACCATGATTTGGATATTTACATGAATGCTAACTGTGGGGTTGTAGTTGTAAGCTGCTTCATTCTGTTGCTCATTTCCTACACTTATATCCTTATCACTGTTCGCCAGAGCTCTAAATCTGGTGCATCTAAGGCTCTGTCCACATGCAGTGCCCACATCACAGTGGTGATGATCTTTTTTGTTCCTTGCATCTTTATCTATGTGTGGCCACTCAATATCATCTGGTTGGACAAATTCCTTGCTGTATTTTATACTCTTATTGCACCTCTCCTAAATCCAGCCATTTACACATTGAGAAATAAAGAAATGAAAAATGCTATAAAGAAATTAAAAAGCTATTTCAGGAAGCACAAGGAAAATACTTAATGCCAAGAAAATTCACTGTAAATATTTCAAATTAAAAATTAACTGAAATTAGTACAAATTGATAAATTGTGAATTTAGTTTGTATGCACAATTAGTTAATATATTCTGACATGTAATGGGCTTAATATAATTGGATATACAATATTTCAATCATATAGAACATTGTAAATTATTTCTGGTTGTTTTTTAAAATGGCTCTTCCTCATGAGAAACTATTCAGTTGATTCTTATATTTTCAATAATATTTTTAAAGGAGCATAAATGTATTTGTTGGGCTGAAAAGAAACATTTGTTTTGTAAAATTTACTTAAATATTGTTTAAAAATATCAAAAAATATATTCTCTTTTTTAATACATCCACAAACCTTTTATTCACTTCTTTGAAAAAAGGAAAAATGAGTTTCCTGCCCTTTCACTAAGGCTACCAACCCAGACCAGTGAGTGCCTGACTAGAGGGCAGGCCTCAAGTTCCCCGCCAGGGAAAGCGGGCCCCTGCTGCTGGGGATGCAGTCTCTGCTGTGATCTCCTGGACCTGCTCTGCCTGCGCCCTATTTCCCTTGGTCCCTGGCTCATTGGGGCTACCGCGAGTCCCTGCATAGGTGCTGAGAAGTCCCATCTGGATGGGTGAGTGTGTGCTATCCTGGGGTGGACTGTCCCGGTAGAGAGCACAAACGCCCCTCCCCCAGCTCCTGCTGCAGGGCTTTCTTTCCTACACACCCGCCCCCACCCCCACCCCCAAGCCTGCCTTGTCTGCAAGGTCCTTAGCTGTGGAACAGTTTCCTGCCCTTTCACTAAGGCTACCAACCCAGACCAGTGAGTGACTGACTAGAGGGCAGGCCTCAAGGTCCCTGCCAGGGAAATTGGGCCCCTGCTGCTGGGGCTGCAGTCTCTGCTGTGATCTCCTGGACCTGCTCTGCCTGCGCCCTACTTCCCTTGGTCCCTGGCTCATTGGGGCTACCAGGAGTTCCTGGGTAGGTGCTGAGAAGTTTCATCGGGACGGGTGAGTGTGTACTATCCTGGGGCGGACTGTCTGGGTAGAGAGCACAAACCCCCCTACACTAAGGCTACCCAACCAGAGCAGTGAGTGCCTGCCTAGCGGGCAGGCCTCAGCAACCCCCGAAAGGGAGCGCAGGCACCTCCAGCTTGTTCTGCAGTGTCGCCTGTGTTCTATTCGACCCCGCCCAACCCCTTGCATTCGGCCTTCTTTCCACGGGTCATTGGAATACCACGCATCCCTGTTTTGGTGTTGAGGAGTTCATCTGGAAGGGAACGGTTACTGCCCCTACACTGAGGAGATACACCTAGAGAGTTAGTCACAGCAAAGACTGGTCTAAGACATCAGGCCTCTCCTGGCTCCATTTGAAGGAAAAGATGGGCAGGCGCCAATGCAAGAATTCCGCCAACAACATGAAAGGCAACGTGACATCACCAGGATCCAGGAATCCCGAAATGAGAAGTGTACACCCTAATCCAGAAGAATTAGAAGAATTCGACTCAAAAGTGAATTTTATGAAAATAATAGAGGACCTTAAACAGGAGGTGAAAAACTGACACAATCAATTAGAGATTACAAACAAAAAGGTAGAGGAAATGAATAAATATCTCAAAGATACCCAAGAAAACCAAGAGAAACAAGAAAAAGTAATCAAACAGGTAAGGGAAACAGTTCAAGACTTGAAGAATGAAGTGGAAGTAATAAAGAAAACACAAACCGAGGGAAGGATGGAGATGGAAAATTTGAATAAACGAACAGGAACTACAGAGACAAGTACCACCAACAGATTACAAGAGATAGAAGAAAGAATCTCAGACACTGAAGATACTATAGAGAAAATAAACACTCTCATCAAAGAAAACAGCATAACCAACAAATTCTCATCACAAAATATTCAGGAAATCTGGGACACAATAAAAAGACCAAACCTAAGAATAATAGGGATAGAAGAAGGAGAAGAAGTACAGCTCAATGGTCCAGAAAATATATTTAATAAAATTATAGAAGAAAACTTTCCCAACCTTAAGAAAGATATTCCTTTGAAGGTCCAAGAAGCATACAGAACACCAAATCGACTGAATCAAAAAAAAACATCTCCTCGTCATATAATAATCAAAACACAAAACATACAGAATAAAGAAAGAATATTAAGAGCTGCAAAGGAAAAAGGTCAAGTTACCTATAAAGGTAAACCTATCAGACTTACACCTGATTTCTCTATGGAAACCATGAAAGCCAGAAGGTCCTGGATAGATATACTGCAGAAACTACGAGACCATGGATGCAAGCCCAGACTACTATACCCAGCCAAGCTTTCGTTCACTATAAATGGAGAAAACAAAGTTTTCCAGGATAAAAACAAATTTAAACAATACGTAGCCACAAACCCAGCCCTTCAGAAAGTAATAGAAGGAAAATCACAAACTAAGGAGTCCAACAATGCCCACAAAAACTCAGACATCTAATGACCCTTCACCAGCACAACTTGAAGAAGGGAAACACACAAACTCCACTACGAAAAGAAAGAAAGAAAGAAAGAAAGAAAGAAAGAAAGAAAGAAAGAAAGAAAGAAAGGAAAAATGACCGGAGTTAACAACCACTGGTCATTAATATCACTTAATATCAATGGACTCAACTCACCTATAAAGAGGCACAGGCTAAGAGATTGGATACGAAAACAGGATCCAACATTCTGCTGCTTACAAGAAACACACCTCAACCACAAAGACAGACATCTACTCAGAGTAAAGGGCTGGGAAAAGGTTTATCAAGCAAACGGTCCTAAGAAACAAGCAGGTGTGGCCATACTAATTTCTAACAAAGTTGACTTCAAACTAAAATCAATCAAAAGAGATGGAGATGGACATTTTTTACTCATAACAGGAACAATTCACCAGGATGAAGTCTCAATCCTGAATATATATGCCCCTAATATAAAAGCACCCACTTATGTAAAAGAAACGTTACTAAAACTCAAGGCAATCATCAAACCACACACACTAATAGTAGGAGATTTCAACACTCCTCTCTCACCAATGGACAGGTCAATCAGACAGAAACCTAACAGAGAAATAAGAGGATTAAGGGAGGTAATGAATCAAATGGACTTAACAGACATCTATAGAACATTCCACTCAAATAAGAAAGAATATACCTTCTTCTCTGCAGTTCATGGAACCTTCTCGAAAATAGACCACATACTCGGTAACAAAGCAAACTTACACAGTTACAAAAAAATATCGGTAACCACCTGTGTCTTATCAGATCACCATGGATTAAAGTTAGAATTCAACAACAATGCTATCCCAAGAAAGCCTATGAACTCATGGAAACTGGACAGTCAACTACTGAACCACACCTGGATCAAGGAAGAAATAAAGAAAGAAATTAAAGTCTTTCTTGAATTCAATGAAAACGAAGACTCAACATACTCAAACCTATGGGACACTATGAAAGCAGTGCTAAGAGGAAAGTTCATAGCATTAAGTGCCCACTTAAAGAAAACGGAGAAAGCACACATTGGAGACTTAATAGCCCACCTGAAAGCTTTAGAAAAAAAAGAAGCAGACTCACCTAGGAGAAGTAGAAGACTGGAAATAATCAAACTGAGGGCGGAAATCAACAAAATAGAAACACAGAAAACAATCCAAAGAATCAATGAAACAAAAAGCTGGTTCTTGGAGAAAATCAATAAGATTGATAAACCCCTATCCAAACTAATCAAACGGCGGAGAGAGAATACGCAAATTAACAAAATCAGAAACGAAAAGGGAGACATAACCACAGACACAGAGGAAATTCAGACAATCATTAGATCTTACTACAAAAACCTGTATGCCACAAAATTGGAAAATGTTAAAGAAATGGACACTTTTTTAGATAAGTACCATATACCAAAGTTAAACCAGGACCAGGTGAACAATCTAAATAGACCTGTTAGTCGCGAAGAATTAGAAGTTGTTATAAAAAACCTCCCCACCAAAAAAAGCCCAGGTCCAGACGGCTTCAATGCAGAATTCTACCAGAACTTCCAAGAAGACCTAATACCTATACTCCTTAATGTATTTCACAATATTGAAACAGAGAAGTCATTGCCAAATTCCTTTTATGAGGCTGAAGTTACTCTGATACCAAAACCACACAAAGACACAACCAAGAAAGAGAACTACAGGCCAATCTCACTCATGAACATCGATGTAAAAATACTCAATAAAATACTGGCAAACCGAATCCAAGAACACATTAGAAAAATTATCCATTATGATCAAGTAGGCTTCATCCCAGAGATGCAGGGCTGGTTCAACATACAAAAATCTATCAATGCAATCCATCATATAAATAAACTGAAAGTAAAAAACCATATGATCATTTCATTAGATGCTGAAAAAGCATTTGACAAAATTCAACATCCCTTTATGATAAAGGTCTTAGAGAGATTAAGAATACAAGGTTCGTTCCTAAGTATAATAAAAGCTATTTATAGCAAGCCGTCAGCTAACATCAAATTAAATGGAGAGAAACTCAAAACTATTCCACTAAAATCAGGAACACGACAAGGTTGTCCACTCTCTCCATACCTTTTTAATATAGTGCTTGAATTTCTAACAATAGCAATAAGACAACATAAGGGGATCAAAGGGATTCAAATTGGAAAGGAAGAAGTTAAACTTTCATAATTTGCAGACGATATGATAGTGTACATAAGCGACCCCAAAAACTCCAGCAAAGAACTCCTTCAGCTGATAAACACCTTTAGTAGCGTTGCAGGATACAAGATCAATTCCAAAAAATCAGTTGCCCTCCTATACACAAAGGATAAGGAAGCAGAGATGGAAATCAGAGAAGCATCACCCTTCACGATAGCCACAAATAGCATAAAATATCTTGGGGTAACTCGAACCAAGGAAGTAAAGGATCTATTTGACAAGAACTTTAAGTCAATGAAGAAAGAAATTGAGGAGGATACCAGAAAATGGAAGGATCTCCCTTGCTCTTGGATTGGGAGGATCAACATAGTAAAAATGGCAATTCTACCAAGGGCAATTTATAGATTCAATGCAATCCCCATTAAAATCCCATCAAAATTCTTCACAGATCTGGAGAGGACAATAATCAACTTTATATGGAGAAACAAAAAACCCAGGATAGCCAAAACAATCTTATACAATAAAGGATCGTCTGGAGGCATTACCATCCCTGACCTCAAACTCTATTACAGAGCTTCAGTATTGAAAACAGCTTGGTATTGGCATAAAAACAGAGAAGTTGATCAATGGAACCGAGTAGAAGACCCTGATTTTAACCCACAAACATATTAACACCTAATTTTTGATAAAGGAGCTAAAAGTATTCAATGGAAAAATGAGAGCATCTTCAACAAATGGTGTTGGCAGAACTGGTTGTCAACCTGTAGAAGAATGAAAATAGATCCATACCTATCACCATGCACAAAACTCAAGTCCAAATGGATTAAAGACCTCAATATTAGTCTGAACACACTGACCCTGATAGAAGAAAAAGTGGGAAGTACTCTACAACATATGGGTACAGGAGATCACTTCCTACGTTTATCCCCAGCAGCACAGACATTAAGGACAACATTGAATAAATGGGACCTCCTGAAACTGAGTAGCTTCTGTAAAGCAAAGGACACTGTCACTAAGACAAAAAGGCAACCCACTGACTGGGAGAAGATCTTCACCAACCCTGCAACAGACAAAGGTCTGATCTCCAAAATATATGAAGAACTCGAGAAACTAGACTTTAAAATGCCAATGAACCCAATAAAAAAATGGGGCACTGATCTGAACAGAGAATTCTCAACAGAAGAAATTCAAATGGCCAAAAGACACTTAAGGTCATGCTCAACCTCCTTAGCGATAAGGGAAATGCAAATTAAAACAACTTTGAGATACCATCTTACACCTGTCAGAATGGCTAAAATCAAAAACACCAATGATAGCCTTTGCTGGCGAGGTTGTGGAGAAAGAGGCACACTCATTCATTGCTGGTGGGAATGCAAACTTGTGCAACCACTTTGGAAATCAGTGTGGCGATTTCTCAGGAAATTTGGGATCAACCTACCCCAAGATCCAGTAATACCACTCTTGGGAATATATCCAAGAGATGCCCCATCAAATGACAAAAGTATCTGTTCAACTATGTTCATAGCAGCATTGTTTGTAATAGCCAAAACCTGGAAACAACTTAGATGCCCTTCAATGGAGGAATGGATGAAGAAAGTGTGGAATATATACATATTAGAGTACTACTCAGCAGTAAAAAACAATGACTTCTCGAATTTTGCGTGCAAATGGATGGAAATAGAAGACACTATCCTGAGTGAGGTATCCCAGACCCAAAAAGAGGAACACGGGATGTACTCACTCATAATCGGTTTCTAGCCATAAATAAAAGACATTGAGCATATAATTTGTGATCCTAGAGAAGTTAAATAAGAAAGTGAACCCAAAGAAAATCATATAGTCATCCGCATGGAGAGGGGAAGTAGACAAGATTCCAGGGCAAAAACTGGGAACTTGCGGGTGAGGTGGCATGGGGCAAAGGGGAAATGGGATGAGAAACATGAGAAGGGGAGGATGGGAGGAGCTCGGGGGATTGGGATGGTTGGGATATAGGAAGGGAGGATACGGGAGCAGCGAAGTATATATCCTCTCTAAGGGAGCCATCTTAGGGTTGGCAAGAGACTTGACTCTAGAGGGGTTCGCAGGTGTCCAGGGAGATGTCCCCAGCTGGTACCTTGGGCAACTAAGGAGAGGGAACCTGAAATGACCCTATCCTATACTGATGAATATCTTGCATATCACCTTAGAACCTTCATCTGGCGATGGATCGAGATAGAGACAGAGTCTCACTTGGAGCAAAGGTCTGAGCTCTCAAGGTCCAAATGAGGAGCAGAAGGAGGGAGAACATGAGCAAGGAAATCAGGACCACGAGGGATGCACCCACCCACTGTGACAGTGGAACTGATTTATTGGGAGCCCACCAACGCCAGCTGGTCTGGGACTGAATAAGCATGGGTTGAAACTGGACTCTCTGAGCATGGCGGTCAATGAAGGCTGATGAGAACCCAAGGTCAATGGCACTAGGTTTCGATCCTAACACATGAACTGGCTTTGTGGGAGCTTAGCCTGTTTAGACGCTCACCTTCCTGGACGTAGATAGAAGACCTTCGTCTTCCCGCAGGGCAGAGAATTTGGACTGCTCTTCAGTATTGAGTGGGAGGGGGCATGGGGTGGGGGGAGGAGAAGAGGAGTGGGGAGAGGGGGAGGGGAGTGGGGGGAGGGGGCAATATTTGGGAGGAGGGGAGAGGAATGGGAAACGGGGAGCAGGTGGAAATTTTAATTAAAAAAAGAATTAAAAAAATGCAGGAAAAAAAAGGAAAAATTATTATTTTTATCTCATTCCAAAACAGTAAAGAGGGAATAAAAAAATGTTTAACAAATAAAGCAAAAGTTATAAACTACATACAAATAGCAGTGGACTTTATTTAGTTTAACTCTTATTACCTTAATGACAATGAAATACTTGTAAAAAAAACAAACCTAATGCTGTTTTTTTTTTCTCAATTATCTGAGTTTAAAGATTAAAATTTATTTTTTAAGTTACGGCTTATTGTTTGAAGAAAAATCACAAACTATAATCTTTCTGACACAGTGACCATTACCTTCCTTGCTAATTTTTTTTTATTTTATTACTTAAACAATACTGATTCAAATCCCCACTCCTTTCCCTCCTCCCACTCCCCTTCAACTCCCTCCACAGACCCTCCTACCCCACCCCCTCCAGTCCTAAGAGAGGGAAATGCCCCCTGCCCTGTGGAAAGTCCAAGGCCCTCCCACTACATCTAGGTTGAGCAAGGTATACATCCAAAGAGAATAGGATCCCAAGAAGCCAGTACATGCAGTAGAGACAAATCCCAGTGTTACTATCAGTGGCCCCTCAGTCTGCCCCAACTGTCAACCACATTCAAAAAAATTACTTTGATCTGATGCTCGTTCACCTCCAGTCCATTTGGAGTTGGTGAGCTCCCATTAGCTCAGGCAAACTGTCTCAGTGGATGAACCCCTCATGGTCTTGAATTCCTTGCTCATAATCTCACTCCTTCCACTCTTCAACTAGATCTTGGGAACTCCAATGTGGATCATTGCCTCTGTTTTCATCTGCTGGACGAATGTTCTATGGTAATATTTAAGATAATTATCAGTCTGACTACAGGGTAAGACCAGTTCAGACACCCTCTCCTCTATTGCTTAATATTGAAATACTTGTTATAGTTAATTATATATCAACAAATCTACAAAACAGACAACAAGTCAATTGTTTCATCAAATACTAACATATATTTGTGAATAAAATTTGAATATGACCTTCGATATCTCAAATAGTCTTCAAATTGTTCTTTGAATAAAAATATGTATCATACGGTATAATACATCTTTTATTTCTCAAGATGTGAGTTAAAATACTGTGGCAAGAATGATAACAGAAATAGTGCCAAAAGTAATATATGTGTATGTGTGTGGGTATCTTTTATTCTCTTAATATAGGAAAAATACAACAAATGGTAGAATAGATAAAATATATTTATGATTGTTAGCTGTCTGCTCAAGCCTATGATGTAAGATGTGTTATTACCACAAAATGCATTTATTATCTTGAATATTTTAATACTTGAGGAAAGCTTAGAAATATATATTAAATTCTTTTGGTAACAAAGACTTGAATTTTTCTATAGTTGAAGGATGCAGAAAATAAATTTCCCAATGGCATTCATTTATTTAATATATTAAGAAAGAAAATTTTACTCAGAGAGTAGCTAATGTTAAATGCAATGCCAGAACAACTTTCTTAAAGTTCAGATTGCTTTTTTAACAATTCATATGTCATGTTCCACATTCTATTATTACAATATTGTGTAATTTGTGAACAGTACTGCTATGAATTTGAACTGCAGATAGTAGCACATTTGACATGTAGATGATGCTAAATAACAGTCAGATGTATAGTTGACTGCTCAATTTTACTTATTTATTGATACCGGTAAGTATAAGAACTTAACAATTTATATATTACTATAAATTTTAGATACTTTTTCTCTAACTGCCATGCTGAGAATATCCTCACAATATGACTTATCCTGTGTTCCTTAATGTGGAGCAGATCTTAAATCCAAATAGAAAAGATGTTACTAAACCATGATAACCAAGCCATTCTTATACCAGTAGGCTCATCTTGCTTGGCAAATCAGTTTTGTATCATGTAAAGTCTGTGCTGTGTCAGACTCATAATGCCCCGTCCTTGCCAATAGCTTAAATAATTTCCAGCACTGTGAAAGCTATCCAGAGGGAAGAAAGCTTCCAATCACCCTAGAAAATAAAATACCTCTTTATTCTTTTTATTTATTCATCTCTCATACAATACATCCCAACTGTAGGATCCAATCCCTCCACTCCTCCAAGTTCCCCACCCCTCTTTCAGGTCCACTGTCTCTCTGTTTCCCTTCAGAAAATTGGCCTCCCAGGGATATCAATCAAATACAGCATAACAAGATGCAATGAAACTAGACACTAACTTTCATACCAAGGCTAGATGAGGTAACCTAATAGGAGGGAAAGGGTTCCAAAAGCAGGCAAAAGAGTCAGAGACAGCACTACTCCCAAAAAAAAACCCAAGCTGAAGCACAAGCATGCATGCAGAGGACCTGTGACATTACCATCAATCTCTGTGAGCCCCTATGAAGACTGCTTAGTATGTTCTGTAGACCATGTAGACTACTGTCCTTGACACTGCTAGGTCATAAAATCCTTCCCTCTTTTCTTCCCCTTCTTCTGTGAGGTTTCCTAAGCTCTGACCAATGTTTGCTGTGGGTCTCTGCATCTACTACCACCAGCTACTAGATAAAGCTTCTATGATGGCAATCAGGCTAGGCACTTATCTATAAATAAGGGAGAATATCATTAAGAATCATTTCATTGACTTTTTTCCCTTTTTTCTTTTTAAAATTTATTTATTGAAGATTGTTTAATGGAAGGATAAATTTTTTCATAAAACATTATCAAAAATATATAATAGATAAATTAATAAAATGAGAAAAATAAAGGTGTTATTACAATGCAACCACTGAAATACAGAAGATCACTAGAAGATATTTTGGAAACATACAACCTAATAAGTTAGAACAGTTTAAGTAAATAAACCTATCCACTATGTCCTACTGAAATTAAATCAGGAAGATCTTTAAAAATAACCTTATCAATCATGAGATATAAATTTGAGTCAGTAATGAAATTTAACCCAATAAGGGCAAAGGACAAAATGGATGCAATTCTGAAGTCTCCCAAGTTTATCAAAAAAAAATTAACACCAATGTTCACCAAAATGTTAATCCTTAATAGTATATCTTTGAAATTTGCTTACATGTATCTCAGTGCAGGCAGGGGTGGGGGACTGAGGGAAGATGGAGACATGAGGAACAAGAGCAGTCACAATGTTGCAGGGAAAGCTGGAAATGATGTAAAAAAATGTTTAATGTGTAAAATTTAGAAAAAAATTAATTTTAAAAATTCAAGTGGATCTCATAACTGACACTATAAATGTGGCCTAGAATCTGACACTAAATAGGTCATAGGCCTAGAGAAAACCTGTTACTATTGTTGTACTAAATAAACACAACAATAAAATGACTCCTAATAACATAATCTGTAGCATAAATCCGTGCATCCCTCAACCCTTATCACAGAAGTTTTATCTTGTAGGGAATGGTTATTGATGCAGAAACTCACATCTGGGCAATGTGCAGAGAGTAAGAGACTTTGGAGCACTCAACCCTAAATGAGATGATGTCATCATACCCCTCCTCCCGTGCTCAGTTAGTTGTGCTGAAAAGGAAGTGAAGATATTGTAAGAGTCAGAAATAGTGAATGACTTCAAGACACAAGCCATGCAAGCCGTGTACAAAACACAGAAGCTGTAGCAGAATCACAAGATCTGTGCAAAGTTAAGCCAAACAAAGTCCAAGCAGTGAAGAAAAAGTAAGCACAAAGTCCAACCCCAAGTCAAGGAGCTATTCTGCTGTTGACCCTCCTGAGAAATGGGTGACACAGGGTATCAACAACACTCCAGCACATGCCTTAGTCTCAGGAGTAGTTGCAAGCACAAAATGGACTCCATGCTTCTTTTGTACTTTTTGTTTTTCTTGTTTTAACTTTTGTTTAAACTAGATTTTGTTTTTCATCCTGATTTTATTTCCCCTTCCTCTACTCCTGCCAGCTCTTCCCAAACTATCTCCCATCTGGATCCACCTCCTATCTTTCCTTAGAAAACAAAGATATCTAGGCAATAATAACAAAAATCAAAATCAGACAAATAGAAATAGGACAAAACAAATAGGAGAAAAAGAGCTCAAGAAATAGATCCAGATGCAGAGACTCACCTACACATTTGGAGATCCCATAAAACCACAAATCTGGAAGAAGTATACAAACAAAATCTGTAAGTTAAAACATAAGTAAAATAAAATGAAGTAAAAATAATAATTTTTTATCCATGATATGACATTATGTGACAGGAAACTTCCAAAGATGCCTTTGAGTTTGCTTTCCATTGGTCATTTACTGATGGGTACATCTGTCCTTAAGAGTAGTTTGTTTCTTCTTCTAACCCAAAAGCCAATACTACCAGGAAAACAAGTAAGATATCTTCAGAACTTCATCTCTCCTCCTGTGCCCCCAATCCTAATCCCCTCCACCACTGCTCCATGGTCTAATTCCCAGCTCTGTAACTGAACACCTGCTGTATTCTCCTGGTCCTACTGATTCCATCCTCAGGAAACACAAAGACCTTCTCCAACCTTCCTCCACCCACCCCACCTCATTATTCCAGCTTCTAACAACAGCAGGCATTGCCTAGTAACACATCAGCTAAGCAGGCCAGAAAAACAGGTAAGCCAACTAAAAACCCTGCACCTCTATGTCCTCTCCTCCAAATCCAATTCCCCAGTCCCATCCCCAGATCTGTTAAAGAACATTTGATGGAACCTTCCCTGCCCTGTGACAGCATGTCCTGCGGATACCACAGAACATCCCCTCCTGACCTCATTCCCCAGCCCATTGCTTTATCCCAGCCCCCAACTCAATCAGGCATCCCTGCTAGCCCAATGGCTAATCCTGACAGGGAAACAGGTGGTTGACAGCAGATCTTCACCTATCCTTTTGCTCCTACAGTCCCAATATTGCTCATGGCCAGCTTTGTAGCAAAATACCTGCTTCAGTCTCTCTTTCCCCCACTGACACCATCCCAAATGGACAGCAAAGATCTCCTCCAACCTTCCTTCACCAAACTCCTTCCATTATCTCAGCATCCAATACCAGCAGGCAATCCCTCTAAACACACCAGCCAAGCAGGCAAAGAAAATTGATCTAATTATCAAGTCTCATCACCAACACTATAGACGACATTTTGGGGTAACCTCTATTCATTGCCAACTGCCATTTCAAGAAAAATAATAATAAATACGCATAACCTGGTTGAACACTGTTTTCCTCCCTCCTGTGAACATCTTCAAATGCTCAGTTTATGTCCATTCTTGTTTCAGTTCCCAATAAATCAGAGAAATGCATTTTACCTGGAAACCCCAAGTGACCACACATATCAAGTCCAAAGAAAAATCTTTTACCAGGTAACACACAACCATTACCCTCACCTAAAATCTAAAGAGTAAACAAAAATAAAAGAATGAAACAACCCCCCTAACAAAGACAAAACCAGAAATCAGAACTTAGACCTGTAATCCTCACAACCACAGATGCCTAGATGCCAGCATGAACACACAATAGCGTGAGGGCATTATGCCTCAGCAATCATACCACATTAGACCCTGAATATTCAAGCATGGCTGAAGGACAAGAAAAAGGCCATGAAAACAGTCACTGTTATGATGATAGAGATCCTTAATGAGGAAATAAATGAATTCCTTAAAGCGATCCAGGAAAACATAACAAAAAGAAGAAGAAAACAAACAAAATTTTTCAAGACCTTAAAATAGAAACAGAAACAATAAAGAAAACCAAGACTGAGGAAATACTGAAAATGAAAAATTTAGGAATTTGGGCAGAAACTACAGAGGCAAACTTTACCTACAGAATGCATGAGATAAAAAAAAATGAAAGGATCTCAGGTGTTGAAGACAAGTTAAATAAAATGTTAAATCTAAAATGTTCCTAACACAAAACATCCAGAAAGTCTGGGGCACTATAAAAAGACCAAATATAAGAATAATAGGAATAGAGGAAGGAGAAGAATTCCAGCTCAAAGGCCATAAAAATATTTTCAACAATCATAGAAGAAAATTTCCCTAATTTAAAGAAGGAGATGCCTGTAATTGAAGGTTTCTCTCCTGTCCACCAATTCCTGAATATCCACTCTGAGGTTTAATATTACTTACAAACTGGCCAATAGCTCAGATTTATTACTAACTAGCTTTTCCATCTTAAATTAATCCATTTTTATTAATCTATGTATTTCCTTGTAGCCATAGTGTTATCTCACATCCTGCTTCTCTGTGTCACTGCTGCCATCTCCCAGACTCTGCCTTCTTTTTCCCTTTATCTTTTCTTGGATTTCCCACCTGGCTCTATTCTGCCTGGCTATTAGTCAAATAATCTTCTTTATTATTAACAATTGGCAATAAAACATATTCACAGAATAGAGAGGCATCCAACATCAGATACCTATCAATTAACAAAAGCATAGAGATCACCAAATAGATTGAACTAGAAAAAAAGTCTCCTCACCATATAGTAATCAAAACATTAAACATACAATAAAAGGAAAATAATATTAATAGCTGTAAAGGAAAAGAACCAAGTGTTATATAAAGGCATACCTACTGGAATTACAACTGACTGTTCAATGAAGACGCTGAAAGCCAGCAAAACTTGGACAGATGTGCTGCAGACACTAAGAGACTACAGATATCAGTCCATACTACTATACCCAGCAAAACTTCCAATCACCATAGATGAAGAAATTGAGATATTCTATGTTAAATCCAACCATAAATAATATCTATCTAAAATTCAGCCCTACACAAATTACTAGAAGGAAAACTCCAACCTAAAGAGGTTTAACTACAACCATGAAAATACAGGAATAAATAACCTCAGACCAACAAAATCAAAATAAGAGAAGTAAACACACACACATACACACTGAAACATAGATCATCACCACCACTACTAAAATAACAGAAATCAGCAATAATTATTCATTGATATCTCTCAATCTAAAAGGTCTCAATCTCCCAATAAAATGACACAGGCTAACAAAATGGTATTAAAAGCAGGACCTATTCAAGAAACACCTCAACATCAAGGATGGACATTATCTCAGAGTTAAAGGTTTGGAAAAATCTATGTGGACCTAAGAAGCAAGCTGGTTCAGCCATTTTATTGTCTAAAAAATAATAAACCAAAACTAATTAGAAGAAATAGGAAAGTATACTACATACTCATCAAAAGAAAAATCCACAAGTAGGGCATTTCAATTATTAACATCTATGCCCCCAAAACAAGGACACCAACATTTGTAAAAAGAAACACTACTATAGTGTAAATCATATATTAACCATCATACACTGATAGTGGGAGACTTTGATACCCCACAGTCACCAATAGACAGGTCATCTAAACAAAAAGTAAACATATCTAATTGTTGTGTGTTGTTTTTGCTCTTTTAGGCATGCATAACAAACTATGAATAAATCATCATGTGTTTGAAACTTCCCTAAACAATGTTTCAACTAAAACAAACAAACATAAAACCAGAAATATGTACTTCCATAAATAAAGATGACAAAATTCTGGCTACTGATAAAAAAAAAGTAAACATAAATACTGGAGCTAACTGAAGTTATAAACTAAATGGACTCAACACATTTACAAAATATTTTATCTAAATTCAAAAGAATATACCTTCTTCTCTCCACCTCATGGAACTTTCTCCCAAAGCGACCATATTACAAAATAAGTCCCAACGAATACAAGAAATGTGAAATAATTCACCGTATTCTTTAAGAACATCATTGATTAAAGCTGGATATCAACAGTAGAAACAAAAAAAAAACTTACAAACTCTTGGAAACTGATCAGGATGTAGATTTCTCCAGCACCATGTCTGCCTATATGATGCCATGCTTCTGGCCACAAAAATAATGGACCAAATCTCTGAAGCTGTAAGCAAGCCCAGTTGAATGCTTTCTCTTGCAAGAGTTGTCGTGGTCATGGTGTCTATTCACAGAAATAGAATACTGACTAAAACGAGTAGTATAGCATGATCCTATAACAGTTTTATTTTTTATCTTTTAAGAGAGTGGGAAAGATGGAGGGATTAAGTGGTGTAGGCAAGGAGGAAAGAGGTAGAATTAAAGATGCAACTGCAGTGACAGGTATGAGATAAGGCTACAGTGGATGGGGTAGGCACAGATATATCGATATATCCTTGCTAGAAGGGCTGACAGAGTGGTGTGTAGCAGCCTGGAACTTGTGCAGATTCAATCCCTGAACATGATGCCCAGATGCATAAACTCCTTGATTCTAAGCAACAACAGGGTGTCCGAGATGATTCATTTTCTGGACTGAACTTCCTCAAAAGACCTCTGCTCTATGTTGTTGTAATAAGAGCTGCAGGGCTGCATCCCCGGCACCCAGCCTCCAGCATGGCTAGCTTATGCCCCGAAATAATTACATGGAAACTGTATTCTTTTAAACACTGCTTGACCCATTATTGGCTAGCTCTTACATATTGATCTAACCCATTTTTAATATTCTGTGTAACACCACGAGCTGGCTTACCAGGAAAGATCTTAACCTGCGTCTGTCTGGAGTGGGAGAATCATGGTGACTCCTTGACTCAGCTTCTTTCTCCCAGCATTCTGTTCTGTTTACTCCACCCACCTAAGGGTTGGCCTATCCAATGGGCCTAGGCAGTTTCTTTATTAATTAACCAATGAAAGCAACAGATTAATACAAGACCCACCTCCATCATTGTTGGGCGCCAAATGTGGCAGCGTAAATGAATGCAGAAAGATTATAAAAATATATACAGCTTTAATAAGGAAATAGACTTACAGGACCACAGGTTCCCACGGAGAACAGGAAAAGCAGAGCAAAAAGGGGCTGCTGGGATCACGCCCAGCAGATTTATCAGTAAACATTAGCCCAAGGCGAACACGCCCCCAATGGGTGGGACTATATCCCTACACTATGTTGCCCGTGGAGGTCATCTTGGTATTCATAGTTGACTGCCTCAGGTCATGTAAAAGCCATGCCTTGGTCTGTGGTCCATGCTGCCACCAAGGGCCATGTCTTGGTCCATAGTCTCACAATCAGGGGTTGTGTTGATGTCTTCGGCATGTGTTACCACTAAAGGCCATGCAGATGTCTATAGTCTGTTCTGCCACCTGAAGCCATTTTGATAGCCACTGGCCATCTTGTACCAAGGGCCATGTTGATGTGAGTGGCCTGTTCTTCAATCTGAGACCATGTTGATGAACTTGGCCTGTATTTTCATGCATGTCTATGCTGGTATCCATGTTCTGCGCTGTGAAAGAGGACCATTTTGATGTCTGTGGTCTATATTGCTACCAGAGACCATTCTGAGGTCTGTGGCATGTGCTGACAATGGATGTCTGATGTTCATGCTGTCTCCAGAAACCATGTAGAAGTTCATGTTCTGTGCTTATGCTGACTTTAAAAGGCAAGGAAGCTACTTTTACAGTGGTCTCAATGACTACAGACTCACAGTTGAGAAAGAGGGACATATAAGGCTTCTCTGACAACCCCTATAACTCTCCCATTCACAAAATAGTAAAAGCCTAGACAGAAAGACATTGTAGAGAATTCTTTAAAAACTGCAATAATGATGCTAAAGTATAGCTCTCCACAATTGATGGTTTCTTTTGGCACTGCAGGTGGGGGAGGAGCCATTTTTTAAGGGGTTGAACCCTGGAAGTTTGACCATGCTCCAGTGAATATGTGAGCAACACAAATTGGACTTCTTGTTCTTGTTGTTGTTGTTGCTGTTGTTGTTGTTGTTGTTCTTCTTCTTCTTCTTCTTCTTCTTCTTCTTTTGCTGCTGCTGCTTTGGTAGGTCACAATGAGAGTAGGAAATGGACTGGAAAGAGAGTATGATTGGGGTTCATGATGTGAAATTCACAAAAAATCAATGAAAATATTAGAGGAAAAGATAGTTATATCATTTTCCCCATTCCCTTTCCTTCAACAAATGTCTCCAGTGTCCTCTTTCTAGACAGTTCCCATGACTGTCCACCCTCACTCTCTCTCAAAAATTATAGTTTCTTTCACATATGTATGTATAAGATATAAATACTACTGGCCAAGTCCATTTAGTGTTGCTTGTATATACATGATTTCAGGGTTGACTGCTTTGTAGTATATGACTAATTAGGGCATTTATATCTGTAAAAGGTTGCTTCTGACTCTCTGTGCATGAATTAACCACATGTAATTCTTTGTGTAGAAGTGAGATCCTTGATATTTCAGGTCTTGTTTCAGTAGTCATATTGGTATGTTATCATAGGTGCATTTTCCCTCTCTATTCTAGGAAAGAAAATCTCACAGATTTGCCAATCCCTTTCATTCTACAGTCCTTCCCCCCTTACTTCCACAATATTCCTTGGGCCTTGAGTACAGGAATTATGACAATGTATTTGATGGGGCTGGTCACCACATGCTGTGGGACAGTGGTCTTCTATCCTGTCACTTATATTATTTTTAATAAAATGCTGCTTGGAAAGTAGCCAGGCAGAAAGTATAGGTGTGACAATGGTGACCAAGTAGGAAATAGAGGTGTGACAACGAGAATTATGGGAAGAGGAAGAGTCGGTCTGCAGTCATACCAAGACACAAAGGACACAAGATGTGACTGCCTTGCTGAAAAATGTAACAAGCCATGTGACTAACACAGACAAGAACAATGGACTAATATAAGTTATAAGAGTTAATAAGAAGCTTGAGCTAATAGGCCAATCATTTTATAATATGTAGGCCTCTGTGTATTTATTTGGGACTAAACAGATGTGGTACCTGATGGGACAGAAACTTCAGACAACAACCCCACCATCACTACTTGTTCTCTGTAATTTGACCAGCTAGGATTTTCTGTGATGATCTCCATCTGCTGCAAAGAATAAAATTTTCCTAATGAGATATGATATCCACAGTTATTTTTTATTATAAGTATAAATTTTTAATATGCAACTAGGATTTAACTGTTTTGTAAAGTTATGGTACTAAGTTTCTGAATAAAACTCAAGTCATTATAGACTCAGGTAGTTGCCTAGATTGCAAGTAAAACATGTTTATCAATGCTTACATTGAGAAAAACTTGAGTACAATCAGAAAACTGTTGGTTACCACCAAGATATGTGTGCCACTATTGATCTTTTTCAGAGTAACTTGCAAACATGGTCATAGACATCATAGCTAGATAGAAATATTGGCATTGCTTCCCTCCATTGGAAGCTTGCATAACAATGTCTAATATTATGATAGCCAGTTCTCAAGAAGGAAGCTATCAGGTCAGAATAAATCAAGTATTTTGAGTCCTGGGAGCTGAAGAATTGGCTCAGTGGTTAAGAACCCTGGCTGTTCTTCCAGAGGACCCTGGTTCAATTCCCAGCACCCACAACTGTCTGTGACTCCAGTTCCAGGGGTCCCAACACCCTTACACAGACAAAAATGCGGGCAAAACATCAATGTACATAAAATAAAAATAAATAAAATTTGAAAAATATTTTGAGTTATATATCTGAGATACAATGGTACCTTCAGCAATACAGGCTTACCTTCAACTTGTCAGAGGCAACCAAAGGCAATGAAAATAGCATTTAAGTTTTAGAAGGTTCTTATACTTTCCTGACTAACAACTTGAAAAGAGCTTTTGATTCTTTAAGATGATCTGTGGCTCTTGTGGGGAATATTTGTCAACCCAAGTGGCAAAAGTTCATTTAGGATATAAAACAATGTATTATCACATGGAAGTTTATACAAATATAAAGAAATGTTTCCTATGGATTTTTAAAATATCTTTAATGTTATTTATTTTTCTTCCACCATTTTTTCTGTTCACCTCCCTCCTCCAATTTCAATTAAAACCCACCTCCCTAGGAATCTTTGTGTTTTGGAGGTCTTTGTTCACTCTAGATATTAATGCTCCACCACACGTATAGCTAGTAAAGATTCTTTCCCATTCTCTATGCTTTCTCTTCATTCAGTTAATTTTTTTCCTTTACATGTGCAGTCCTTTGTTTTACAATTTTAGGCCTTGATTCTTTGTAAATCAAATACTATTGACAAAGTCCTTTTTTTTTAACTTTATCGTGTAGGGCATTGCCTCGTTTTCTTCAGTGTATGATTTTCATATTTAGGTTTCATCAATTTGCAGTTTGTTGTTGTACAAAGTAATAGAGGGATCTAATTTCATTCTTCTACATGTTGGTGTCCATTTTTCTTGTGACAGTTTGTTAAAGATTCTGTCTTTTTTCAAATGTGTGATTTTGTCATAATCGTCAACTATTAGATGACTATAGTAATAAGTACTCATATTTGGTCTTTATTTTCCTCCATTGCTCTACTGTTGTTTCTGTGCCAGTATGATGTTGTTACTATTACTATGAATCTATAGTATGCCTTGAGATCTGTAATGATAATCCTTCCAAACATTGGTTTTGCTAGACCTCTCTAGGGTCTTTTGTAGTTTAAAATTAATTTTAGGATAGTTTTCTTTCTATGTGTGTGACAAGTAAGATTGAAATTGTTCCTGGAATTTAATCTTACATAACTTTTGATAGAATTATCATTCTGACAAATTCAATTACAAGGTTGTCTTTCAGTTTCCTGGCATCATTTCTAATCTTTTATATTCAGAGATTTAAAATTTATATGTGATGACTTCTTCATGATTGATGGTATAGATCAACATTTTTTTAAAATTATACATTTAAATGTCACTTGTTATTTATTGTATTATTATAGAGGTTTTTAGATGTAAAATCAAACAAAAGTATTTGATTTATACATCTCTTTTTTCCTTAAAATGTGATGGAAAAGGTATTGGGTAAATGGCTAATAACATAAGAAGCCTTGCTATGCAAGTGTGGCAATGAGAGTTCAGTCCCAGAACACTTGAAAACTGGAAGGGGAATTCCAACTCCACAAAATTGTTCTAAGTCCCATAACATACCAGAACTCACAAGTACAAACACACATCACAAAGTCTTCAAAATAATGAAAAGTTTAACGAATGGCGTTTCAATAACTTGACACTCAATCTCAATTGTTATCTGCTGCTGTCATGTAGAGTCACATATCAGATTTGACACCACCTTATCATGCACTAAGGAATTACATTCACAGCATACCTTTCATTCTGGTCATGTCTCACACTGTTCAGTACATGGCCTCTTGTCACCATAAAACAATTTTATTCACTTAGATGATGTAGACATAGTAACATATCAGGAGAGTTGAAAATGTCTCATTGGTTCTCATTGGTCAAATGAGCAATTTTGAAAAAAATGAACTAATGTCAATTCTGCGATGACTAATAAGAATGTCTCTACAATTTTATAGAGAAGTAGCACTTGGTATTGCTCTTAACAGAGAAATCCCTGAGAGATGTCCAAGATAATTACTTTCAGGTTCTCATTTTATTCAGAACACGGAACAAGTCAGTTCACCCATGGGACAACTTCAGGCAGGGAATATAGGTCAGGCTTAGTTTTGCTTCCAAGAGATTGCAACTGCATGAAATGGATGTCTTCACAAGCACACCTCAGATGCTCAGATGGAGGAAAATATGATCTAGGAGAAAAATACAATCTTGGTAAATCATCTCATAACTCTGACATTCTATTTTAAGATCATTCTTTAAGTATTCCTAAGTATTTCCTTCACAAATTTTGTTATATATGGACTTTAACAATTTTTTCTTTATCTTCTGTCATTTTTAGAAGTCAGTTAAATGGTTTCATTATCTTTTAAACCACTATAATTTTCTGTGGATTAACATCTATGCACACAACACCCAAAGGCACACCCTCAGTGTGTTACTATGTCAGAAGATCAATATTTCTTATGCAGTCATAAGTATCAGCAGCATCCAGCTAACATTATACAAGAACTCATGTTTTAATCAGGAGTAATGGTGTTTAATCATAGGGTACACAGTAGATAAGGTAATTTTCTGCTCAGAAACAGGAGTAATATAATAGCAACTGAAGTGAGTGGAGGCATAACACTTGTTCGTTTCAGAAATCATATCAAGCAATCTGCCAGCAAACTAAACATTAGGAAAAACTATAGTACAATTCTAGGTCTTCAGGATCTACCACCTAGTATCTATTAAAGTGTATAATTCTGACTATATCCACAAATGCTACAAAAATACAAATATTGACACTATTACAGAGTTTAAGACTTTGATACAAAACTAACAATATGGAAAAAGATCTTCAATCAGAGAACAGAATAAATACTTGTCTTAAATGCTCCTAAAAATAATTTTATGTGATTCTTTTCATTGATTTTTTTTAAATATTATTCACCTAAACGCTGAAATTTGGTACTCTCTATAAGAATAGCCACCAAATTAAAGGCAAGAAATCCAGATGAAGTAATAGAGCATTCTATTGAACCTAGGTCCTCTAAAATACAACACTTTTAAGAAAGAAATGGAAGCATAAAATGTTTGTTAGGTTTCTAAAAAACAGGCAGCCTGATTAATATAACCTTTGCATCTGTAGATGCCATAGTTACTGAATAGGCGTATACCAACTTGTAGGAAATATAAATATCAAGTATTTTAAAGAAAAGTAATTTGGTATATTTACATACAAACAATCTTAAAGTGGACAGCTAAACAATAAAATCCTTGCATAAAACAATACAAACAATGTTGTTTTAAGATGTACATAAAAGTATACAGGAGACAATGGTTTCTTTTACTGTAAATACTAGAAAAAACCTTGTTTATTTCTCCTTGTGCATTGTTTTACACCTTTCCATACAGTAATAACTTAAGTATGCTAATTTTGTAGTAGGTAAAGAAATGTAAATAAATATGTCTAAGACAAAAATATTGTTAACTGTTAGGTAGATATAAATCAGATCTTATTTAAAAATCTATGCTTAATCTAGAAACTGTGCTAAACATGGGTTACTATTAATAAATGAATATGATCATGCTTCTGAATAATAATAAAATAAAACTTAATTTTAAAATAGTTATGTTTTAATGGACAATTGTTTCCTAAAAATGTGTATGTTCATCTTTGAGGAAATTACTAAATTTCTTAAACACATGAAATACTTAATTTTTAACATCTAAGTAAGTTGTTCTAGAAGATACAGGATAGGTTTATAAAAGCTATCCTGGAAATTTTCAGGATAATAAAAACCTAATATAGAGTTAGAATTCAGATTATAAAAATTTTCAAGGTTCACAGACCTGTTGGGTATAATATTAGTGTAATTTCCCTAGAGATCTCTAAAAGTATATACATTTATTTCTAGCATACAAGACTCTTAGCTACTATTATGTTTCGATAGTAAATAGGTGTGCTACCATTAATGTCTTTAGAATGTTCTTTTCATCAATTTTCAACATTGCATTCATTTAAGTTTAACAATTAAAGTCATCCTTTACTTATAAGCTTATGTAATTTATTTTCTTCTCAAACAATACAGATAATCAACAGGTAAATGACATAATGAGAAAACAGATGATAGATTATATTTTGCTCATGTCAGGAAGCTTTAATATTTCAGTCTAAGGTTTCTAAAGAATAGTTGGTAGAATTCAAGATCAGTATTTTGGACTGCTAGAAGTAAAATAAATAACTTTCAGAGTTCAGGTTTGAATATGAGTTGCCTTGTTTTTGATTACCGCTTCTAAATGAATTTACAATAGTTGTTTGATAATCAGCTTAGCTGAACAAATAAATTCTGATAAAATTTTTGTTAGCAAAATATTGCTATTCTGGATTTTACATCTCAGTCTCAAACCATGTGTTTTATGTATGGTATTCTGTACAGCTTACCTCCAACAAGGTTGGAACTTTTCATCTTTAAACAAATACATTGATTCAATGATGCCAAAGGAATGACTCTACTGGTGATCAACTGATTCACTATACATGTTGCAATTGAATAGTAAGAACTTTTGTACTGAAGTGCAATGTAATTCCTATCAGATCCAAAGAATAAACCTCATTTCTACTATGAAGTGTTGTGCCTGCTGGTGACACATTCAGACAAATTTTTACTAACGAACAGAAACCCCTTCCGGGTGCAACCACACACATTTTTAGGTTTTCACGTTGCTGTCCTGCTTCCTCACTGCTCTCCCGTCAGAGGAATTTCCTGATAGAGTATGTGGCTGACTCCATGCTTCTCTTCTCGGAGAGATGCTCTTGGCTCATTACCTTTCACTTGGCATCACTTGGCAGTGACGTTTCTCAAAGCCGTCAAAGAGTTTTCTTTACATGTATGCTTTTCCGTTTCAGGCATAGATGTTAACCTTCAATGTGAATGTTAGATTCCACCTGTTAAACCACTTTCTAGATTGATCTAATTTATCTTTCTTTCCCCCGCAGGCTGTTTCTAAAGGCACATGAGCAAAATGGATGGAGGCAATCAATCTGTGGTGTCAGAATTTGTGATTTTGGGTCTTGCCCACTCACAGAATCTTCAAGTCTTACTATTTGTGGTGTTTTCATTATTTTATCTGCTCATCGTGTCCGGAAATATTGTCATCATGATTTTAATCACCACTGACCCCCATCTCCATTCTCCCATGTACTTCTTGTTGGCCAACCTGTCCTTTGTCGATATGTGGCTTTCCTCAGTCACCACTCCTAAAATGATTGCAGACTTTCTCAGGGAAAACAAATCCATTTCCTTTGCAGGCTGCATGTCCCAGGTCTTCTTTGCCCATTGCATTGCTGCAGGAGAGATGGTACTGTTGGTGGTGATGGCTTATGACCGGTATGTGGCCATCTGTAAACCACTCCACTACTTTACCATTATGAGCCTGAGAAGATGCACTGGGCTGGTGTTGACTTCCTGGACCATTGGCTTTATTCATGCCATGAGTCATCTTGTGGTGATTGTGGAGTTGCCTTTTTGTGGACCCAAAGAAATTGATAGTTTTTTCTGTGACATGCCATTGGTGATCAAGCTTGCCTGCCTGGACTCCCATGATCTGGATATTTTAATGAACGCTGACTGTGGGGTTGTGGGTGTAACATGCTTCGCTCTGTTGCTCGTTTCCTATACATATATTCTCATCACTGTTCGCCAGAGCTCTAAAGCTGGTGCATCTAAGGCTCTGTCCACATGCAGTGCCCACATCACAGTGGTGATGATCTTTTTTGTGCCCTGCATCTTCATCTATGTGTGGCCCCTCAGTATCACCTGGTTGGACAAATTCCTTGCTGTGTTTTACTCTGTATTTACACCTCTCCTAAACCCAGCCATTTATACACTGAGAAATAAAGAGATGAAAAATGCTATGAAAAGGTTTATAAACAACTACATGGATTCTAACGGAAATCACTAACAGAAACTTACTAAATATTTCAAGTAATAGAGATGATCTCCAAAAATAAGTTTAAAATTGGAAAATTTACTTATAGTCAATATTTTTACCAGTCTACTAATTCAGGTATAGGTTTAATACATTTCAGAGAAAATAATTCTTACTAATCAGTCAACATAACATTTTTAATTATTAACCAGGAATAGAAATATGAATAATCTTTTTACAGTAATGCTATTCAACCCATTCTGCATTCTCTTTTGCCTTCCATAAAGTATAACAATGTTTTTTTACCAAAATTATATGCTTTCTCTGTGATTAATAACTTAGAAAAATTTATTTCAATATAATTATGTATATTACACATCCCCTGAAATTTCAACTTAACCCCTGCCAAATGGCAACATCATCACTTTTATTTATCACAGATATCTAACAAAATGCTAATGGAGACAGGAAGAAGAAATAAGAAAAGATGAGATAAAAGCAATAAATCATACATGCAACAGCAATGGACTTTGCTGTGTATTCTTTTAAAACTCAATGTGCATAATATAATAATAAAAGTTTACTAATTCTAAATTGTCTCAGTCTCAAGTACTGAAATTTTTCAGGTGATTATTAACATTTCGCAAAAATTTTAAATATAATGTTCCTGAGGACCGTGTGCGTGAATCCACTGTTTAATCCGTGAATTTGTGCTTAATCTACTTGTTAACACATAACAGACCTCTAACATATACATTTGTAAGAATCTGTGCTGTGCTATCTCCCTATAATTTATAGGTCAGGAAAGCTCCAAATACCTCCAAAACAACTGTGGCCATTTCCATTGTTCTGATTTATCCACCATAACTAGTTGGTATGACCCTATTGCTGAAGCACAGCATACTTTGGCTTCAAGGCAAAGAAAAATCAATTCCAAAGTGACAGAGATACTTTTTCTAATCTGACATGAATTCATTGTATTGAAAGGGGCTATGTAGCCCACAAGAGACAAAAGACACCTGGGGTCTTATCTATCTCCGGATTCTGCATGCAATGAATGACCTACCAAGCAAGATGTAGCCACTGATGCAATAATGACATTGCTTTTATGGAGTAACTCATCACTTTCTTATTGGATTTGAGGTCTTTTCCATGGGAAATAATTGATAACTAGACCCATAAGCCTGATTGAAAGCCTGTGGCTGGAAGAGTCAGATGTCAATTTCTAAAGGGTGAATCTAAGTTTGCCAAATGGTGACAATGTCAAACTCCTGTTAAACAATCATATTTGTAACCATAGGGCTGTACTATTCTCAACCTTAGTGAGAAAAGATTTTTTTTTCTGAAGGGGTTAGTGATTAATGTAGAGACACAAAAATATTCAAAGCTCTGAGAAGCCAACTGAACCCCAATAAGTTGGTTTATGTACATGTATTTTCCAATATTTGTGTGACTCTGCAATAAGAAATGTATGAATGAAGGTTCTCTTCCACCACGTTTCCTCTCACTTCTCATGGCCTCATACCTAGCTGGGGATTACCTATGTTCCTTTAAGTAACCCCTCAACTGTTCTATGTCATAAACCTCACTAAGCCTTCGTGACTTAGTCACTAAGAAGGTCTTTGATAAAATCATACTTTGGTCTGTATTTGATGACCTTTGGGATTGTTAAACATTTAATAGTGTCTTCTTGGGAAATCTAATGCACAAGGGGAAGAAGCCCTACAACTCCAGCCAAATATATTTCAAATAAAAAAAATATAATCAATACTGAAGGAGAAAAAGGGCCTCTGACATACTCTTTGGCAGGTAGTTTATCTTTAAATTAACTTTTAGAGTGAAAGCTATAACTGTATCTGTGACATACAGAGATATACTCAATAAACAAGACCATACCTGAGCTTGATACAGAAATGACACCTGGGGAGTCCAGAACAATTGAAGTAATCATTTAGAAATAAGACTTCTTATTCGAAAAGAGCATTATTTATGTCTATGAATAGTTTAAAATGATTTACATGTTCATGTTACTAAATGGACTTTCTTTTGCTGATTATTTGCTATTACATCATTTCATTTTCAATTTAAACTATCATGTTTTATATTTATTTTTCTTCCAAAAAACCATGCGGCTATCTTTTAAAAATACTTGTCCTTGTTTATGCAGTCATTTCTAGGCAGGACTTCCTAAATTGACCATTTTCATTTTATTTAACAGCTATTATCTAGAGGGGTGTAATTACAAAAATGCACAGGAACAAACATGAAGCATGGAGAGGCTTGAAGTGCAATGTGTGGGATTAGAATTGGTGTTGCTGATGCTATATTCTCTTTCTTTCTCTCTCTCTTACTATTGTTATTTTACATCTATAGATGTGTATATGCATGATGGTATATATTCTAGAATATAGCGATATATATAAATATATGTATATATACATTTGCTAATATTTAAAGTTAACTGCTAGCAGTGAGAGAAAACACATAATTATGCTTTCTGATTCATGAACACAGCACTACTGTATTACCAAAAATAGAATAAAGCAAGTGTCTAATTAAACTTCTCTATCTATCTTGCCTTTGAATAAAATGCAAAAGTGATTATAAATGTAAATATTAACTCAATCTACAACTGGAAGGATTCAAATTGTAAAACAAATGACAAAAAATAAATTTCAACAAATAAAGTAAAGTGGAATTTTAGAAGGAACTCTATATTAAATGATCTAAAAACATGTCAAGTGAAAAATTAGAGAAGACTAACTTATTGTATTTTGGAAAGCATAATTGGACAGTAAAACTGTAAAATGCAAATAAATCATTTGCTGTTATTCTTTATCAAAACCAGTTTTTCTTTCATTTGTTGCTACTGGTTGTTAGCACAGTTTGCGTTTCCCTGATGATTAATATAAGCCAGCTCATTACTGCTTTTTAAAGTATGTTTGATAATTTCCATAATGAATACCATGTATTCATTACACACTTCCAGCCCTCCCCCTGCAACTCCTTGTTGCTCCTGGCAACATGCCTCATTATGGACTTCATGCCTTTTTGTCATTTCCTGAGTCAAGTTGTTGCTGCTTTGGAGTAGCAGCAGCTACATCTCTACAATGTATCTCCCTCTCACAGTGACCTCAGCTGCTAATAACTCCTCAGCTAGGCCTGAGCACTCATGCACCACTCGCCCACCAATGCTTAAAGGTGACTAGCTTTATATCATGGGGTGTTCACGCAGTTAGCAAGAGGTGCCATAACTCAGTGAATAAGGTGGTCATGTCCAGAAGACACTGATTCTCAGCAGTTCTTCCCAGCATCTGTTTTACTGTCTTTCTGCCACTCTTTTCACTGACTGCAGGCAGGGCTGGGGTGATAAAGACATCCATTTAGGGCTGAGAACTCCACACTTTCTATACTTTGAGTTTCTCTATTAAGCATTATTGCCTGTTGCTGAAAAAAAAACTTTTCTAGTGAGGCTGAGACCTGCACTAATCTGTGTACCCAAAGATGAGTATTTACAGTAGGTAGGCTGAGCAAGAGTCACCTAAGAATTTTTTGGTGGCTGAAAAATTTTGTTTCTATACTTGGAGTGTGATTGCAAGAATGCTCACTTTATATAAAATCGTTTGTCTCATTGTATTTTCTGTATTCTAGTTTTTGAAATCTCGATGAATATAAATTAAATAAAATTCAAAACTTGGTAGAAAACTGGAGATACATAAATCCAACCCACAATCTACCTTGTCTGGAAGCCAGGATTCAACTATCATTGCCAAAGGCAAATCCCATGAGCAAATTCTCTGTTGACAGTGGAACTCAGTAAACAGGAGAAACTTTGCTCTTGTGACTGGAGGCCATGGGCATCTTCAGGGAGATAGAACAACACCAACATGCAAAGTTTCTGTCGCTGTGGGACAGTCCCTTGTGTAAAGAGTGCTACAGAGTTTTGCCATAATAAAAACAGCTAATTAAGAGGGCTAATTGTGCTTGGACAGTGACCAAAAGGAACTGCAAAGGCCAAGTACTGGCTGCCAGGAATCAGTCTGCCCTGGGAGTTGCTCTTGGAATCACATCAGCTCTCCCACAGCAATGAGAGGGAAGATGCGTAATGGGTCACCGGGGGATGACACTGATTTCTGTGAATTACCATTTCTTTGCTCTTCTAAGAGTAAGCCCATGAAGCTGAAAAACAAGCAAATTAGAACTGAACACAAAATAACACTACTGAGAGTTGTTTCTGTGCTATCTATGTAAGAACGAAAAATCATATAATCTCTGGGACCCTGAAGTTGAAGATGGTAGTAAAATTTAATGCTTTGCTACTTATTAATTTCTTCATAGAAAATGGAAAAATTAATAGGATAAATAAGGTGAAAGCCACACCAAAATCCAGAGGGAATGAATATTCATTACCTAGTTGACCATAAAACTTTTAATTAGAAATTATATAAAGTGCTTTTACCAATACAGATTTTCTAAGTGGATTCCAGTCTGAGTAGACCCATCCAAAGGCTGACTTCCTACCACAACAGTTTAATAAGTAATCTTAAATTCGGAAAAGTCTCAATTGTTTCCTGAGATTACAATTAGTGAAATACATATATCCTAAAAATAAATTTAAATTTATAGAAAATATCCAATCATATTTAAATCCATACTTAATAATAAATAAAGAATTTTGACAAATAATTGATGATGAGAAACAGTGTATTTCTACTTACCCTTTTAGCCTATCCCCCAAATTGGTGAATCTTATATTTGAAAACAGGAAACCTGCTCTAGGACATATACATCTAACCATATCTGCTCATGTTTGCTCCCTGTGGTATGGTATGTATGTATACAAACATATATGCACATGTTTGTGTGTATACATGTGTCTATATGCACTTATGTGTGTATAAACATATATGAAACAAAGGGGAGACACCTACCTACAAACACAGAGATGGAAGGTAGAGAAAACATGTTAAAAACCATTTGTTGTTACTATAAGATAATTACACAATCATATAATCAACAGGATTTTGAAAACATCTACATCAAGTAAAAAACAGAGACCAAGAAACTAGATATGCCCACCTGTGATATATTCCCACCACTTTTTTTTGTTCATTGACTTTTTTTATTAATTAATTAATTTATTTAATTATTAAAGATTTCTGCCTCTTCCCCGCCACCACCTCCCATTCCCCCCTCCTCCCCCAATCAAGTCTTCCTCCCTCCTCAGCCCAAAGACCAAGCAGGTTTCCCTGCCCTGTGGGAGGTCCAAGGACCACCCACCTCCATCCAGGTCTATTAAGGTGAGATTCCAAACTACCTGAGCTCCCACAAAGCCATTACGTGCAATAGGATCAAGAACCCATTGCCATTGTTCTTCAGTTCTCAGTAGTCCTCATTGTCCGTTATGTTCAGCGAGACTGGTTTTGTCCCATGCTTTTTCAGACCCCGGCCAGCTGGCCTTGGTGAGTTCCCGATAGAACATCCCCATTGCCTCAGTGTGTGGGTGCACCCCTCGCGGTCCTGAGTTCCTTGCTCGTGCTCTCTCTCCTTCTGCTCCTCCTTTGGATCGTGAGACTTCAGTCCAGTGCTCCAATGTTGGTCTCTGTCTCTGTCTTCTTTCATCGCCTGATGAAGGTTAATATTCAGGAGGATGCTTATATGTTTTTCTTTGGGTTCACCTTCTTATTTAGCTTCTCTAGAATCACGAATTATAGTCTCAATGTCCTTTATTTATGGCTAGAAACCAAATATGAGTGAGTACATCCCATGTTCCTCTTTTTGGGTCTGGCTTAACTCACTCAGGATAGTGTTTTCTATTCCCGTCCATTTGCATGCAAAATTCAAGAAGTCTGTGTTTTTTACTGCTGAGTAGTACTCTAATATGTATATATTCCATACTTTCTTCATCCATTCTTCCATTGAAGGGCCAGCAAGCCGACAGCTAACAATAAATTAAACGGAGAAAAACTCAAAGCCATCCCACTAAAATCAGGAACACGACAAGGATGTCCACTCTCTCCATACCTCTTCAATATAGTGCTTGAAGTTCTAGCAATAGCAATAAGACAACATAAGGGGATCAAGGGGATCCATATTGGAAAGGAAGAAGTTAAGCTTTCATTATTTGCAGATGATATGATAGTATACATAAGCGACCCAAAAAACTCTACCAAAGAACTCCTACAGCTGATAAACACCTTTGGTAATGTGGCAGGTTACAAAATCAACTCCAAAAAAAAATCAGTTGCCTTCCTATACACTAAAGATAAGGAAGCAGAGAGGGAAATCAGAGAAGCATCACCTTTCACGATAGCCACGAATAGCATAAAATATCTTGGGGTAACTCTGACCAAGGAAGTGAAAGATCTATTTGGCAAGAACTTTAAGTCTTTGAAGAAAGAAATTGAAGAGGACACCAGAAAATGGAAGGACCTCCCTTGCTCTTGGATTGGGAGGATCAACATAGTAAAAATGGCAATTCTACCAAAAGCAATCTATAGATTCAATGTAATCCCCATCAAAATCCCATCAAAATTCTTCACAGATCTGGAGAAGACAATAATCAACTTTATATGGAAAAACAAAAAACCCAGGATAGCCAAAACAATCTTATACAATAAAGGATCGTCTGGAGGCATTACCATCCCTGACTTCAAACTCTATTACAGAGCTACAGTATTGAAAACAGCTTGGTACTGGCATAAAAACAGAGAAGTCGACCAATGGAATCGAATAGAAGACCCTGACTTTAGCCCACAAACCTATGAACACCTGATTTTCGATAAAGGAGCTAAAAGTATACAATGGAAAAAAGAGAGCATCTTCAACAAATTGTGCTGGCAAAACTGGATGTCAATCTGTAGAAGAATGAAAATAGATCCATATCTATCACCATGCACAAAACTCAAGTCCAAATGGATTAAAGACCTCAATATCAGTCGACACACACTGAACCTGATAGAAGAGAAAGTGGGAAGTACTCTACAACACATGGGCACAGGAGAACACTTCCTACGTATAACCCCAGCAGCACAAACACTAAGGACATCATTGAATAAATGGGACCTCCTGAGACTGAGAAGCTTCTGTAAAGCAAAGGACACTGTCACTAAGACAGAAAGGCAACCCACTGACTGGGAGAAGATCTTCACCAACCCCGCAACTGACAAAGGTCTGATATCCAAAATATATAAAGAACTCAAGAAATTAGACCGTAAAAGGTTAATCAATCCAAATATAAAATGGGGCACTGAGCTGAACAGAAACTTTTCAACAGAAGAAGTTCAAATGGCCAAAAGACACTTAAGATCGTGCTCAACTTCCTTAGCAATCAGGGAAATGCAAATCAAGACAACATTAAGATACCATCTTATACCTGTCAGAATGGCTAAAATCAAAAACACCAATGATAGCCTCTGCTGGAGAGGTTGTGGAGAAAGGGGCACACTCATCCATTGCTGGTGGGAATGCAAATTTGTGCAACCACTTTGGAAAGCAGTGTGGCGGTTTCTCAGGAAAGTCGGGTACAACCTACCTCTCGACCCAGCAATACCACTATTGGGAATATACCCAAGAGATGCCCTAACATACAACAAAAGTATATGCTCAACTATGTTCATAGCAGCATTGTTTGTAATAGCCAGAACCTGGAAACATCCCACCACTTTTGTCTCAAGTCAGTACTCAGAGTACAGTTTAATTCAGCAAGTGTTTCCTGAGTGACTATAGGATGTCAGAAACTACAGCTAACAAATGATGTCAACTAAGGAATTTCTCTACTTTATCTCTGCCATCTTATTATCTCCTGTGAGAGCCAGCAAGTAAAGAGAGAAATGGTGGAGGGGACAAGACCATAGTAGATCTGAGTAGATAGACGGTGAAGATAATACAAGAGAAGAAAGTATTTAAGAAAGTTTCCAAGAGGAAATAAGGAAATGATGGGGGAATACCGAAAGTAAGTAAATATTAACCAAGTGGTTACATGTGTGTATTTGTGCATTTTCTAAACAAAAACATGGGCACATGCAGGAAGTTGAAAAAGCATCATTTAGCTTTGTTACATCCAGATAATTGATTAAAGAATATTAACAACACAAACTATTGGAAATATGTCTAGGACATGAAAATTTCTGGTTATATAAAATTTGAAATACAAGGGAGAATGAGGCTGTTTTAATAAAGATAGTAGTTTACCTTTTTTCTTTTTTAGACAAAACAGAAAGCTTTGTTTTCCCGGCTGTTGTCCTAACAGAACCTTGTTGTATGCAACAAGTATAATGATAGCACTGATGATAGATAGCAATGGTGATGGTGATGGTAACCAACACTTTACAGGGTA
This sequence comes from Chionomys nivalis, assembly GCF_950005125.1. Classification (NCBI taxonomy): domain Eukaryota; kingdom Metazoa; phylum Chordata; class Mammalia; order Rodentia; family Cricetidae; genus Chionomys; species Chionomys nivalis. The sequence continues at coordinate 62,696,775 of NC_080094.1, read as the reverse complement.
CGCAATCTCCAAACCTGAATTCCCACTGTCAATGAGCACAGCTGTAGTTAATAACAGCAGTTTGAATCGGTATGACCAACATAGGCTTCTGTATTTGGATGCTTGGTCATCTGGGAGTGGTGCTACTTGACAGGGTTTGGGAGGTACAGACTGTGGCGCGCAACTCCCCCAGCAGAGAAGACGACCACAACAGGATTCTTCTTGGAACGTACTTTATTGGAGCGCAGAAGACTAAAGATAAGATTGAGGCGAAAAGACCCCGAGCCCGACTGCGCGGGGGGATATATACAGCGCCTGGTCCGCCTATGATGTGTCATTGCTTGATTGGCTCGGCCCACACTGAGGCAATTGCATGAGCAAGACGTGTGAGCAATTGATAGGTGGAACTCAAACCACTCTTGGGCCAGAGGTGAGCGTGCGCAGAAGTTGTTTACTAACTAGGGACAACTAGCAAATGGCGGCAACGGCTTAGTGCCAGACCCTGAGAACAGAAAAGGCGTGGCCTTTCAAAGGAAGCACATCACTGAGGTTGGACTTTGTGGTTTCAGTTGCTCAAGCCAGATCCAGTGTCTTGCTCCTCCTCTTGCTGCCTGATGATCTGGATGCAGAACTCTCAGCTCCTTCTCCATCACCAAGTCAGCCTGCATGCTGCCTTGCTTTCTGCCATGATGATAATGGACTAAAACTACGGATTGTAAGAAAGTGCCAAATAAATACTTTCCTTTATAAGAGTTCCCATGTTCATTATGTCTCTTCACAGCAATAGACCATTAAGACAATAAATAATAATAATAATAGAGAATATTATTGAAGCAAACAGTTTTTTCATAAACTCTCAAATCTTCCTGGTGGCATAGTAATAATACACCTTCACAATATCACTTACATCTTGACAATGTAGTATTTCTTACTTAAACAAAATTTGATAAATTACTGCATTCACCTTGTTTTGTTATTATTTCACAAAGTTTGATTAATTGCAGAATCAAACAGAAGATAAGTGTTTTAAGACTCTTTCAGCATTTCTGTCAGATCCTTAGCAAACTGAATAACTGTTAGATATCTGTTGTGCAGCACATAATGTGGGAGACAAAGTGAAAATGGACTGAACACGGTGGACCCACTCAGTGGAAAGAGACACAGAACAGTTGTCAATTGCACAGCATAGAGTCCTTCCTAAAGGTCGCAACAATGCCAATGAGAAGGTCTTAGCAAATTATCCGAGGTCTAAAGGCAGTGGAAGCATAGGTATTATAAAATAAGTGGCAAGGTGATATTGTCTGAGTATAATTTTTACAATAATTTATTTGTTTGTGCATGAGTGTATACGTACACACTTACATATAGGTACATATTGACCATCCATGGTGTCACCAGTCCATCTCCAGAAGAATGATTGTCTGCATCCTGAAACACAGGTGACTTCAGCACAGCATCACCCAACACAGGGTTTGGGGCCTTGGGGGCTTACTCTGAATCCTTAGGAGCTTGGAAAATGCAGTCTATGTCCCAACTCTGACAGGGACACATTCTTCGTCTCACTCTCCTCAGAATATAGTTTCACTTATTTTGTTCTGATTTTCCTCATTTACAGAATCACACAAAACATACTTCAACATATTTTATCGCCTGCCCACACTTCCCACACTACAAACAGATATCAAAGACAAGTTTTTTAAGTATGTAATTTAAATACCAATAATCTTTTATCCTAAAACTTGACTTCTCTTTCTACTTGAACCTACAGCTTCTTTATGAGTATCCAACTTGATTAGCAGATTGAGGGAAAGAAAACTATTGAACTCCTTTTAAAGACAGTTCTGCAGAGCTTGCATATATAGTTTGTGTTTTTTAGCAGGTAGTAAATTACTTGTTTTACTTACCTGTCCATCATATTGGAAGATCTTACTATCTGAGTAATTAAGTCCCTGGGTTCAGTCAACAGTACTATGACAAAAAGATATCTATCATCTCTACATCTCAGAAACAAATATTAGTTTGTGTTGGTTATCATAACATAAATATCTCTACACCTAAAGAAGATTTAAATAATCACTAGCACTATTTTACTAATTGTTGTTGGCATTATCCCATTACTATTTCATTAAGGAGAGCCCCATAGAAATGTTTTTTCTACACTAAGAAATGCTTGTACATTTTTTCCAACACAGTCATTTATTGACTTATTCATTTCTTAATTTTGGTGACAACAGTATTATTCCACCCAATTCTCTTTTTAGTAATAGGAAAATAATAATTAGAATTCACCACTAGGGGACACTCTACACATATCAAAGTTTTTCCACCCCTTTTAAGTATCTGGCAAAACATAACCTGAAAAAAAAATATTTTTAGGAATAAATCACATTAATTAATGACTCTAACAGAAAACTTAAGAGGAGGAGCTATACTTCAAAACATTCTAAAAGATCAAAATTATGCTCACATTAAAACAAAAAGTAATTTATAGAATAGTACTTATTACAAACTTTACAAAAGATTCTTTAACAAAATGTAAATAAATGAAACTTCAATAAAAAGGGTGGAGCAATGTGCATGTTAAGAATGTATTATATACATATATAAAATTGTCACAGAATAAATAAGTTATTTTAAAATAACCTCTGCAAAGACACAGTCTCAACTGGTCATCTCTTGTCATCAATTGAAGTTTTCGCAGGACTGAGTTGTTGGCCAAAACAGTCCCATGGAAATCTCCAAACAACCCATCCTGTTACCAAGACAGGGGGTTGTTCTCTGCAAACTGACAGCAGGGAATCATTGGTGAGGACAACACCCACACAACACATTCAACATGGAGAGTTAGAATTGGTTCCTACATAGAACCTTCAACCCCATGCTCTAGTATCTTTGGTATGGAAAGTTACTCTGAAGGCTACCAAAAACGAAGCATAAATACCTATCCAGCCACAAAACCTTTGATCTACAATGCTGTCTTGCCTGCAAAATATAGTAGGGCAATGATGGCACAAAGATCATGAGAACAACCAACCAAAGTCTGATTAGACTTAAGGCTCACTCTACAAAATGGAACCCATTCTTGGCACAACCAAACACTAGAGATCCCAAAGACCTAGGTTAAAACCATATATTAGTGGACAATAAAAAAGTAACAATGGCTCTAAATGATATTCTGCTATATCCATATATCATAGCTTTATTCAGCCACCATCAGAGTTGCTTCCTTTCACAACAGAGTTGCTTCCTTCTGCAGTAGATGAGAACAAATACATAGACCCAAAGCCAGATGTTATGCATACAGACAAAGACTTCCCCTCTCAAAGTTCAGGGAACCCCATGGAACAGGAGACAGAGACATTGGGAAGACAAATGGGATAGTTTCAATTTGTTTCTCCTAACGATCAAAAATGTTGAACATATTTCTATTTGTAAGTATCTGTTCTGTTTTTTCCTCACTAATCGCTTGGATTATGTAGTCTTCCTGTGTTTAAGGGTTATTTTTTTTAAATTCTTTGTATATTCTGGTTATTGATCTTATTTCTTCACAAGCATCTATCAAAACTTTTTAATCTAGTGATGATTTCTTTCATTGTGCAGTTTTGTTAGATTGTTACTGCTGGGAGCCATGTGCTTTATTTCAGAAATAAGGCCTGAGAATAGTATGGAAAGCCTGGGAAAATTTAACCCATTTTTAGCAAAGCCAATGAGTAGCTTGCTATATAATTCTGGGCATGACCCCAATTATATGCATATGTGCTACCTGCTATTCCTGCTTTCCTTACACAAATTATTGCTGGCTGCTTCTAGTTTCACTTTCTTAAAGCCATAGATGAAATGGCAACTGTATTAGGAAAACCGTAGCCCTGGTGACCCTTCTCTGGGTGAGTCAGAGTGGTTGTTGTTAAAAATATACAGTGGAACTGAATTAGCCCCTACAGTCTTTGAATGTTTCAGGTGTGACTATGAATTCAGGATCCTCAAGAACAGGATGTTGCCTTTCCAATGCACCTTGTAACTGACCTGAAAGAGTCACAGAAGTTAATGACAATATTACAAATTTGCATAATTGCCCTGGAAAGAATAATTTTAACCATAAAAGTCGAGGAGAAATGTTAATAAGTAGATGATATCAAGAGTTAATGGGAACAGTCTAGGAACAGGGAGTGAAGCAAAATCATAGAAACCGACAATGCCCTCATCTCTATAGCTGTGCCAATACATAGAAAGCTGAAAGGAAGGAGACATGAGAACAAAGATAAGCAGTGACAACTATTAAGAATAAGTTTTTAAGTTATGTAGTTTATAGGATGATAGGAGAAAACCTGGTATATTCCCCACAGGAGTTACAATAGTATAGACTGAAGAATGGATTGACTCAGCCTTGGCTAAGGAGTTGATTGTGAGAGTTTAGATTTGACCAGAGGTAAACATTAACCATTAAAGGCAAAAACTCTTTCACTTTGCATGATGCTGTAACCACAAATGCTGCCAACTGGGCACACTGTTCCATCTGTAGGTGTGCCTAGTTAGAAAACTTCCTTTCTTGCTTGCTATACTTCTCATGCTTCAAATAGTAAAGCTATGAATCAAGTAGGTAATGATTACCGGTGAAGAAGTTGAGAGATGGAAAGGAAAGAGAACAAACTGGCAATTATTGTAATTGTTATTAGAAACTTAAGGAAACAAATATGATTGTAAAACTGTTCATGCAAACTATTGAAACTGTATAAATAAAAACAGCTCAGGCTACCCAGGGCCACTTGTTGGAAACAGGTAGTCAGACTTTTCTTCGTTTCCCCGACTTCACACATCAGTCCCAGGTCATCGGACCCATTAAGAGAAGGTACAGTCCCATTTTCTATTCTTTCTATTATTTCCTGAGTTAGTAGAGTTTTGCTCAGAAACTCATTGCCTCTGCACACACCTTAAATTGTTTTCTCCATACTTTCTCTGGCAGCTTCAAAGTTTCTGAACTTACACAGATTATAGTCTCTGGTCAGTTATGAGCTGATTTTATACAGAGTAAGAGATATAGGCATAAGAATCAAGTTATGGATACCTGCGTGTAAACACCTAGCTCACCCAGCATTGCCTATTAAAGAGACTTTCTTTTCTCCTATGTATGATTGGAACCTTGTTCAAGAACTTAACACCTGTATCTTCTGTGTCATCTATTATATTGCATTGTTGTATGAATCTGCTTTGATGAGAGAACCTGCTGTTATCCATCATATGTGTCCATACATATCTGGTATATTCAAAGACAAATATCACTAAGGCTACAAAAAAGATGGAGAGATGTTAAAGATGGAGAATTTTATCAGAGGCCGGAAAGCTTTAGTCAGACTAATGACGTTTGCTATAGTAATCCACTACACTGCATAACAGCCACAGTTAGTGAGCTCTACATACCAAAACTATTCTACAAACTTGATATCACATTTATTCAGTTTATTATTATTAGAGCTAAGTATGTGACATAGCACATGTTCAGAGGACAGAAGACAACTTTCAGAAGTTAATTCTTTCTTTCCATCATTGGGTGGATTTTGGAGATCAAACTGAGGTACTTGACTGGAAAAGTGCCTTTCTCCACTGTCTTAGCCCCTGTTCTATTGCCATGAAGAGACACCATGACCAAGGAAATTCTTATTTTTAAAAAGCATTTAACTTGGAACTTACTTAAAGCTTCAGAAGCTGAGCCCATTGTTAACATGTCAGGGAGCATGGCAGCCTACATGCACTGGAACAGTACCCGAAAGCTACATCCTGATCCCCTTGCCAAGAAAGAGACAGAGGGAGACTGGACATAGCTTGGGCAGCCCATCCCCAATGACACACTTCCTCCAACAAGGCCCCACCCCCAATCCTAATCCTATTGAATAGCGCCACACCCTGATAACTAAGTATTCAAATGTATGAGCCTATGGGGTCTATTCTTTTTTTTTTTTTTTTTTTTTTTTTTTTTTTTTTTTTTTTTTTTTTTTTTTGGTTTTTCGAGACAAGGTTTCTCTGTGGTTTTGGAGCCTGTCCTGGAACTAGCTCTTGTAGATCAGGCTGGCCTTGAACTCACAGAGATCCGCCTGCCTCTGCCTCCCGAGTGCTGGGATTAAAGGCGTGCGCCACCACCGCCCGGCCTATGGGGTCTATTCTTATTCACACCACTAGACCAATGAAGTCATCTCACTTTACCCCCCAAATTGGATTTTCAATGTTCCCACCAATTAATCCTTCAAATCCTAGTCAGACTATCTCCACCTCACAGCAAAGCACCATTTGGCTATTCTCTGTGTAGGGCTGCTACACAATAAAGGCATTCATTCCATTATTTAACAGTATTATGTGAGATGAGAAAAGTGTGGGTAAAAGTGAAACAGAGCACATATGAACATATAACATAACTAGAGACTGGCTTTGCCAATGTTGTGCTTGATCTGAACCCGTACTGCTTTAACACTTCAAACCCAGGTGTTCATTACTTCTTTTATATATGTAAAACCATATAACATAGTAATTTGGTAGTCAAAATGTAGCAAATTAACTTAAATATAGCTCTCCATAGTCATACTCAAGACTATAAGTTATTCCTATAACTCATTTTATATATCAAGTAGGATTTGTACACATCAATTCTGGACTGTCTCTACCTGTATCATTTATTTTTCCATTGTTGTGATAAAATACCATGTTCGAAAGCAACTTAAGGAACAAAGTTTATTTCTAGTGATGGTTCCAGAGGACGAGAGCCCATAATGGTGGGGAAGGTGTAGAATGTCAGCAGGAACAAGAAACTGGATGATCACATCTTTAGCTCCACAGGAAGCATAGAAAACAATCAGGAAATTGAACAGAAGAATAAACCTTCACAGCTGCCCCAAGTGATAAACCTCAGTAAAGATGTGTTAGAATTTTGGTTGGCTTGATCTTGTGGGGGCTTTATGACTAACCTCAGATGTTGTGAGTTCATAAGTGCAATAGTCAAACATAACTAGAAGACAGAATTTTACAGAACTTCTGTCAATCATTCAGCTCTTACATTCTTTCTACCTCCTCTTCTACTGTGTTCTCTGAGCCTTGGTGGTGGTGGAATTAAAATACATGTTTCCTATTTACAGCTGAGCACTCGATATCTTGTTCTTAATGTTACCAGTTATGTATTATGTTGTGAGATTCTGGGACTGTAAAAATACTCCCTAATCATTGTATTAGTCTTTGTTGTAGCAGAAAAATCAAGTAAATTTGTATGCAATTTCACATTAAGAACCAGCCCTGATGTGTGGTGCTGAATAAAAGAACTACAAAATTTGGTTTTCATGATCATTTAGTTCTAAGTGTCTTCACACTCTTTGTCTTCTAATATTTTCTTTTCCTATCATATAACCAGAAAGAACATAGTATTTGCATTAATTTTATCACCTTTTAATGTGCACTCCATTAGAGTGACATATTATATTCCGTCTTTGGGAAAATGCATCAAGAAAAAAGAGAAAGAAAAGATTATGAGACATTCCTTCAAAGTCTTCAGACCACTGATTCACAGCTCGTTACTTGTGTCTGAATAACTAACTCTCATCTCAGAGTTTTAGTTGCTTGTTCTACCTTCTAGTGAAAATTGATCAAGGACAAGGAAAGGAGCAAAAATAGAAAACAATACAAAATATTTCTCCAAGAAGTTTTTTGAAAGTCCCCTTTTCCCAGTGTTCTGACCAGCATTTTGGGGGGTTGTTTTGGATTGGTTTGATTTTGCTTTTGATTTTGGTTCCTTTTCTTTTTCCTAGCTGTCCTGTACAACTTGCTCTGTATAACAGGCTGACCTCAAATTCAGAGAGCTGCCTCCTCCGGATTTTGTTTTTTATATATTTAGTCAGTCTGTGTCTTTTGGTTGGAGAATTGAGGCCATTAATAACAAATGTTATTATTGAAATGTGCATGTTACTTGCAGTCATATTGTTGATTTTTAGTATTGTATTTGTGATATCTGTGATACCTTGTATTTTAGTAATTTTATCTTCATGCTTCTTTCTCTTACCTATGCTCATTCCTCTCTTTAGCCCATAATACTTCTTACTGTATTTTCTTTGGTTTGGTGGTAGAATATAAATTTTTGTGTTTTTTATATCTTTAAAACATTTTCTTTCTCATTAACATATTGTGGATAGTTTTTTTTCTGGGTATACAGCCTAGATTGACTCTCCTTCATGGTATTTTAGGATTTGGAGTGAATTGCTCCAGACTCTTCAGGATTTTAAAGTTTCCATCGAGAAATCAGCTGTTATTCTGAAGACTTTTCCTTTGTATGTAACTTGCGGTTTTTTTATCCTTTTGTAGCTCTTTTTTTTTTCTGTATACTCGGTGTTTTAGTTATGACATGTTGTGAGGATTTTCTATTCTGGTCCTGTTTTGTTGGTGTCCTGTGTATTTCTTGTCCCTACAAAGGTATGTCTTTCCTCTGTTTGAGGAAGTTTTATTTTATGATCTTGTTGAAGACCTTGTTCACTCTACTGATTTGGTATTCTTTGCCCTCACTTATGCCTGTAGTTGAAAGACTTTTTCCTTTTTATGTCTCACATTATTGCATGCCCTTTTTCTTTTTTTCCTAATTCTTATATTCCATTCTTATTTTGTTTCAATTATCTACTGATATTCTAGCCACTGTCTGAGTCATTATAATTGAAGGGGTTTTTTGTGTGTTTTCTAGTTGAATTATTGGAAAGATTGGAATTTTCAATCCCACCTTCATTTCAGTTTGAGTTCTCCTCAGTGTTTCTATCTCCTTACTGACTTCTGTTCTCAAGTCCAGGATTGTCTTCATTATTTCCATCAGACTTATGTTTGTACTTTCTTGGGTATAGCTTGAACAGTTATTCTTCTTAAATTCCTTGTCCCTAATTTCATTATCTCTTTCTTTGTGTTTTCTTTAAATTCCTTGAATGCTTTGCTGATATTTGTAATTGTTCTATTAAATTCTGTGTCCTAGAGTTCCTGTAGGTAATTTTCAGTGGTAAGTATTTCTATATAACTGGTAGGCTTTGAGAAGAGATACTAGCTTAATCTTTCATATTTTCGCATTTTTGCAATGAGACATAGGCATGTGGATACTTTTGTTAGTTGTGTCTGATATGGATACAGGTTGAGACAAAATAGAGGATTGTGCATAGACTGGGCCTTGAGTGTGGGAGTGGCTAAGGTGGAATCATGTCAGGTAGATAGAGAGTACCAGGCTAGAGTGCAAGATGTGTATCCTGGTCCAAACCTGGGTATGTGGGTAGATATGGCTGATAGGAGGCATATATTTGGCATCAAATAGGTGGTGGGTTGGACACAGGCAGAGTGGCTCCTGACTAAAGCCTTGAGGTCAGTTGTAGTGAAGGAAAGAGTGGCTAGAATCAGCCAGGGCACTTGGTTTAAGACCTTGGATAGATCTGCCATGTTGAGGAGAACAGGAAAGGGTCATGGTGATTCACTGGACTAGACCCTGGAGAAAAATATGTAGGATATGGCTGGGTGAAGAAGTTGAATGTGAAATGTCTACCTAGGAATATTAAAGTGAAATATATAATATGAATTTTAAAAATAACTTTGAAGAAACACGGGTATTTTCTAACACAAGATAAGAAAACCATCCATCATTATTAAAAGTAATTTTTTCTTTTTTTAAAATATATTACTTAAAAAAGTACCAATCCAAATTCCCAATCCCTCCTCTCCTCCCACTCCCCTCCCACTCCCTCCACAAGCCCTTCTACCCCACCCCTCCAATCCTAAAGAGGGCAATGCCCCCTGCCCTGGATGCCCCCTGCCCTGTAGAAAGTCCAAGGCCCTCCCTACTACAACTAGGTTGAGCAAGGTTTACATCCAAAAAGAATAGAATCTCAAGAAGCCAGTACGTGCAGTAGAGACAAATCCCAGTGTCACTCTCAGTGGCCCCTCAGTCGGTCCCAACTGTCAAGCCCCTTAAGAGGGACTTGTTTGTTCCCATGCTCGTTCACTCCCATTCCACTTGGAGTTGGTGAGCTACCATTAACTCAGGCAAACTGTCTCAGTGGATGAACCCCTCATGGTCTTGAATTCCTTGCTCATACTCTCACTCTTTCCACTCTTCAACTGGATCTTGGGAGCTCAGTCCAGTGCTTCCATGTGGGTCATTGCCTCTGTTTCCATCTGTTGTTGGACAAAGCTTCTATGGTGATATTTAATATAATCATCAGTCTGACTACAGGGTAAGGTCAGTTCAGAACCCTCTCCTCTATTGCTGGAAATGTAGTATAATTACTACATATTTGTGCACATCATCTGAATACACACATTCCTTTTTTAAATGTACAAGAGCATTATTAAAGAATATAACACTCATTAATTATGCACATCAGTGATGTCAATACAAAATGTACCATACAGAAAACATTATTATTCAAACAAATATGTTATTATAATATTTATGAGATGTTTCTAAAAGTTAATAGTGTTTTGAAAATCCTCTTTATTGCTGCCTTCATCTCTTTATTCCTAAATGTATAGATGACTGGATTTAGAAAAGGAGTAAAAACTGCATCAAAAAGAGCAAGAAATTTGTCTATTTGGGAGTCAGGATGTGGCCATGTATAAACAAACAGTGTGGGACCAAAGAATAAAAACACCACAGTGATGTGAGCTGAGAGAGTGGAGAGGGCTTTGGATGAACCTCCTGAAGAATGTTTCCAAACACTGAACAGGATGAAGATATAAGAAATGAGAAGCAACAAGAAAGAGCCAACACAGATGAACCCACTGTTGACAGTAACCATGAACTGCAATTTGTAGGTGTCTGTACATGCCAATTTGAGAAGTCGAGGTAGGTCACAGTAAAAGCTGTCGAATACATTTGGGCCACAGAAGGGTAAGCCAATAACAAAAGCCAGCTGGAACAATGAGTGACTAATGCCCAGGACCCAAGAGGCAGCCAGACACAAAACACACACTCGTGGGCTCATGATGGTCAGGTAGTACAGAGGCTTACATATGGCCACATATCTGTCAAATGCCATCGCCACAAGCAGCACCATCTCCACACCACCAATGACATGAATAAAGAAGATTTGAGTCATACAGCCTGCAAAGGAGATGACTTTGTACTTTTTAAACAAATCATAAACCATCTTGGGGGAAGTAACAGAACAGGCTGCCAAGTCAATGAAGGAGAGACCTGCCAGCAGAAAGTACATGGGGGAGTGTAAGTGAGGGTCAGTGGTCACGGAGAACACAATGAGGATGTTTCCAGTCATGCTTAGCACATAGAGCACAGAGGCGAGCACAAGGAGGAGGAGCTGAATCTCCCATGAGTGGGTGAGTCCCAGAAACACAAACTCAGACACCACTGTGTGGTTCCCTCCATCCATTGATCCAATCAACTGGTCTATAGAACCTGAGAACTAAGAAAATGAGGAAGAAAGTAGAATTATTCGTGATTACAGTAATTTAATTATTTGTGTTTGTATTATAACTATAACTACTTAATAATAAAATTCATCACATGGGATAAATAATGATGGTACTAAGGATAGTGAGAATGACAATGGTGTTACATAAATAACAGCATAATTCAACACAAAGCCCCTAATAGCCTAAAATTAATTAGAAAATAACATAAAGCTAAAATTTCCACAAATATCTATACCAATAAATGGATTACACAAGCAAGAAATTCTATTTGTTTACAAATATGAAAGAATGCATGGGAAACTTAATTTTCTCCAAAGATACAAAAGACACTGTTAGTTACATCTGACTATGCCATACACTTCATTCCAATTTTTATCTTTTACATAAAACTTAAACAAAGAGACTATATAACAGGAAATACTAACTTAAAAATTAGTTGTTGAATCTCCATCAGGAAATGAGAGCTATATGATACTTACCTTAGAACTGAATTTTTTAAAATAAGCTAAATCATAAGATATAGTTTAATATTAAATAAATGAAATTTATATAATATATGAAGTTCAATGACTTTAATGAAGGCATAATGTATTCTTTGTCATGTTGACCAGGCTCCTTATTCTTCTACATAATGTCTTTTTAATGTGATTTTAAAAATAGGACCATACTGACCATTTTAAATATACAGCTTAGTGATATTGAATATCACATATTATTACAAAACATATATTCCAAACTTTATCTTACAACTTTGAAATGTTATATCTATGAAACAACTCTTAAGCATGACTCCAATATCCTTAAGACGCTTTTTTAGTTTCTAATAGCCGTTCTACTTTCTATGCCTGCCAATTTGACAACTTCATATGTTGAGTACATTTGGAATCACATGGGACCTTGCTTTCTGAAGCTGGTTTGTCTCTTTTATCATAATATACTTGAGATTTGTCCACTGAGTCTTTTCTCATCTGCTTCCAAGCCTATCAAGATTATAGCATGCCTCTACTGCTCAGTGCACTACACGGATTATTCTGGAGCCTATGCCTCATCTTGCCATGCTTTTTCAAGGCCTAAGAAATATGCAAATGTTTACGATTTCACACTATCTTCTGTTAATATATGCACTGATAAGAGGGTTGGGAATTTTCTGCTAATAAAAAGAAAGAAAGGCTTTCTGTGGGAAAATAAAATCACCTAGTAGACACCTAGACTATTTAACTCTGGTTTTACCATTATTCAGGCTGAAAAATTCTGAGACTCAAAATTACAAATTAAACTTCTCTTATTCCCACTATTAGCAGAACTAGGAACCAGAACCCAGGACTCTGGATTCTTGACTTATAAACTGCATATTCTCTAAAACATTACCTCAAAATGAAAATCCAATATCAAAATTTTAAATTTAAATTATTAAAATTGCCAATTCACATATTGACCTAATTTTTGTTATGTGCACCGAAATGGTTTGCGTGATATTCACAATTAATTTAACTAATAACCATGACTAATAACTGTGAATAAACTCTAAAAATAAATAAAAGTGTCTGTTGCTACCATACATCATTTTCACTCACTACTTTAGAGCTCATTTGAAAAAATCACAATGGTTAAAAAAAAAATGAAGAAATATTTGTTATTGAAATGTCTTTTCTACCTTCACATTATTAATCTTCTAAAAATATTCAACATCCATGGTCATCATGAATATACAAATAAAAAACTACACTGAAATTACATCTCACCACAATCAAAACAACTGTCATGGGGGAAAACTACAAATACAATGATAAAACGCATGGGGAAAGGAACCCTTAGTCACTATTGTGCTAACAAAAAATGGTCCAGACACTATGAAAATAAGTATGCAAGCTCCTCACAAAGTTAAAACAAGGATTTCTATATATTCTTGTTATATACTCACAGATAAAAATATCACCATGCTCCAGAGAGACTTGAATGTTTATGGATATTGTGTCATTACTCAATCCAAGGTGTGGAATTGACATAAGTGCCCCTTAATAAATTAATAAATAAATGGAATGTGTTAAGTGTACACAATTGGTTTTTACTAAGAGAAAAGTATTATATTGTTTTCAGGAAAGTTGATGAAACTGCTTCTGATTGGGAGTAAAATAAACCAGACACAGAAGGATAAATATTGCATATATTTATGCAATATATATATATATATATATATCAGCTAGGACCTGAAGCTAAAAGAAGGAATAATTAAAGGTGTAGAAGAAGAATATAACAAGGAGTATAGGGAGATCCTAATAAAGGATAATACAAGAGGTAAATATAGTCAACATCCTTTGTAAGATTCAGTAGAAATTTCATAATTAAGGATTTTATAAAATTAATAAATATTAACAAAATATCAATGAAAATTCACAATACTTTCCTTAACCATACCATCTCATAACAGGATTTTGCCTAATATCTGTAGGTGCCCAACTCAGTAGACTAGTTAAAAAAGCATAAATTGCACAGATAGTAGTTGTAATATAAAGCAATAGACAGCCTATGATATACCTACTTGAGGAAATTACATTTTATATGCATAAAATGAGCATGAAATAAGCAACTTATGTTATCTATAAAATACAATAGATTTGGGGAGAAGGTAGACTATGGGGAATATGAGTAATAACATAAAAAAGCACTTTTTTCTATAATATGTAGAATCTTTACTCAGATAAGCTATGTTTTTCATCTCTGTCACTCCAGGTTCACAGTGGACATGCAAGTCAATAAATATTTCTAGAGTGAATAGTATTACTAACACCTCCTATTCTTTTTTCCATATATATATATATATATATATATATATATATATATATATTGACACTAATCACAATTAGTAGTCTACTCAGAAGCATTGGGTTCTGCACGAAACAACAAAATAATTCTTGCATGGGCAAAGAAGAAAGATTTCTTATGTAGATACACAATGTTTAAGGAACATTCTGAAAGGTAGAAAGTAATAAAATAAAAAAAGAAAATGGGTGGAAAGCAGAATCAGAAAAAATATGGAAAGTGATAATGCAAGAGGAAGAGAATACACAAAAGGGGAAATCTAGGAGTTCAAATAAAAATGAGTATGATCCTAAGGAAATAAGAAGATCCAATTTTTACTTCCAATCAAATTATCTGGAATTGCTTCTGGTTCTGAGATTAAGGAAGAAAAACATCACTCTTCCAGTACCTGGATTTCCAGTACTCACAATTTGCCTAATTGCCAACATGATAATAAGAACAAAAATTGTTTCTTTCATGCTGAAGTGTAGCTCTTCACAGTTATTGGCTTCTGGTGACTGGGTAGCAAAGGACTCAGTTTTCTTTAAGGGATTAGTCATTGAGAGTTTGACCATGCTTCAATGAGCATATGGGCAACACATATTAAACTTGGTGGGTTTTTTTCTTTTCTTTTCTTTCTTCTTTTTTTGGTGGGTGGGGGGCACTGGAGTAGGGCAGAAGGGTGGGAGGGTGAACCTGGGAGGAAAGGGAAGCCAGTGTGATCACAATGCAATGTCTGAAATTTACACATTTTAATAAAAATACTATGTTGAAAAATATTGTTCCTTGAGAAACAATGGACATGTGATTCACCCATAAATATAATTATCATGTGTACTTAAGAAGCCAGTGTGTAGTGAACAGAAGATCCTATAATAGTATAACATACATATGCACTTAGTAGAGGCAAAATTTGATGATTCAGACACCCCTCATAAATTTCTTCCTCTCTTCTTGAATACCTCTAACAAGAGAAAATGTAGGGATTTTTTTTATTACAGTAGAGTGATGAGTGGCATGGATTTTGAAATCTCCCCAGACTTTTAAATTACTCTCTACTTGCTTTATAAGCATGGTAAAGTATTGATGGAATTTTCTGAGAAACATATACAATATGCATTTATCATATCTATTCATCATTTAGTACTTTTTGGTCATAGTCACACATTGGACATAGTGACATATGAATGGAAAACACATACACAATATTTGTAAATCTAATAATTAGTAGTGGATGCATAAGGCAAGTGAAGGCAAATGTAAACTTAATTCTTTTGATTCTTAATCCAATGAAAAATTTTTATAATTATTTTGTTATTAGAATGTATTTGCTGAGGATGTACTATTTATTTGGTGCTTTAAAAACTGTTTCTAATGACATTTGTGTAAATAGAGATAGCATGATCACTGTTACAGAAGCACCATAGACTCTGTAAAGCCTAATCAAAGCACAAGGAGACACTTGCAGTTAGATGATCATAGAACCGAATTTTGAAAAGGTAGTATTGAATAACAATTTGATGAATGAAAATATTTAAAGATAAAACTTGAGAAATCTTTTTGAGAGAAAGATAAATATCAGAAATGACAGTCTAGTTCAAGACACTCTGGGACAAGGATGAGAACATACGTTGAAGTAAGCATAGAACTGTTTAGAACACTGGAAAACAAAATTAAAGACAGTTTTATAAGCTATTTGGGCTTAGGCTTTAAGATGACTGTGCTCTGTTAACAAATTAATTCAAGAGAGTGAACTTAGACTCTTGACAGAGGAATTAATTAGACCAATGTTCATGGAAGATTATCATCACATTGGTGTATAAATTCTAAGGACAAAATAAGTAGTTACCCCAATTTCCCAGGAATAGCAGTGTATACATGGACAGATGATTTTAATCACACAATCAATACAATCTCCATCCCTAAAACAGAGATACTGTATCCTCTAATATTGCTACTATTCTTCCCTTACTTACCTTTTGTGGTAAGGGAACAAAAACAACAATGTTATTACAGATTGAGATGTAATCTGTCCCAGGCACTCTGCAGGACTATTGGAGACATGTTAATATTGATGTTAACTGTAACTCTAGATGGAAGTGACCAAATAGTGCCACAGAAATCTGAGATTGTTTGAGAGAGTAAAATCGCATGGCCTAAAGAATTATCCCACAGGAATATTTGTATTTTCCCATGGTAGCTAAGTACAGAAGCTGTTAATGGGGAAATAGACTTGTAAATCCCCTATGAGGAGACACTTTGCTATTTAGAAATATTTTGAATATTATTTCATTTACTGGCATTTTTCCTTTTTTATTCTTTGAAGCTTGCATATATATCTACAATGTAATGTAAACAACCACATTTAAGCTTTCAAGTTTTAAATTGCTCAAATGTTCCCAACCTTATGGTTTTTTTCTTCTTAAAGTAACCAATGAATCCACTTAATGTTGTCCATATGTTTAAGGATATGAGATGATGCGATGGAGCAAGGACAAATGACCAGTGACCACAGTCTCAGAGAATAGTTCTCCCTTCCCTAGTACCTATCATCTGCCCATAGTTCCCTTGCTGGAGGTAGAGAGTTGTGAGCACTTTCCCCATTTAGGCTAGAATTTTGACTGACTTGATCTTACATAGATTTGGGACAGGTAATAACAGACTCTGGAGTTCATTAATGTAACAGCAGTGTCAAGTTCATAGCATTCCTCCTCATCATCCATCTCTTATATTCTTTCTGCTTTCACTTCCAAGAAATTCTGTGAGCTTTGGCCACACATATGAAGGACTCAGAAGCGCTCACTACATGGCAACATATAGCCACTACACTTTCCTAAGATCCAGAGAGAGCAACAGAATCAAGGAATGGAATACCCACCCAACAAAGACAAGAACAAATATCAATATCTATAATTCCAAACCCAGATGCCACAATCATTAACACACAAGACAATATGTTTTTACCAAAACTCAAAAACCCTACTACAGTAGGTCCTAAGAAATGCAATATAGCTGAAACACAGGGCAAGGTCTTCAAAATAGCTATTATAAATATGTTCGTGACCTTTAAAGGGATATGAATAAAATCCATTAATAGAGTCTTTAAATATACAAATAAATTTAAATGAAATGATGGCAATAGTTCAAGTCATAAAAGTGTAAATAGAATCAGTAAAAAGAATCCCCCAAAAATAAAACTGGAAATAAAAATTTTACGAAGCCAAACATAAACCTGAGAGGTGAGCTTCATCAACAAAGATGGAAGACATAATCTTGGGCAATGAAGACAGGATACAAGAACTCAATTCCTAAATCAAAGAAAATGTTAAATATAAAAATTTCAGGAATAAAACATGCAGGAAAGATGCAACATTGTGATAGGCCAATTCCGTGAATAATAGAAATTGAGAAAGGAAAAGAAAATCAGATCAAAGATGCAAAAAAAAAAATTCAAGAAAATCACAGAATAAAGTTTTCCTAACTGAAAGAAAAAAAAATGCTATTCAAGGTATAACAAGAATGCAGAAAACCAAATAGACTAGACTAGAAAACAAAGACCCCTTGGCACATAATAATCAAAACACTAAACATACAGAACAAAGAAAGAATATTAAAAACAAGATGAAGTAACATATAAATGTAGACAAATTAGAATAACACCTGACATCTCCATGAAGGCTCCAAAGGCCAGAAAATCTGCAAGAGATGTTCCACAAACTCTAAAGCATCTAAGAGACGACAGCCCAGACTACTAGACCTAGAAGAACTTACAGTCACAATAGATGCAGGAAAAAAAAAAAAGCATTCCACAAGCAAAAAACAAATTTTAAATACTAAATGTCTACAAATCCAACTCTACAGAAGGCTCTCAAGGATAACTTTAATCTGAAACTGTCAACCACATCCAAGAAAGCATAAAGAATAAATAACCCTAGACCAGTAAATCAAAAAGAAAGGAACCAATACCATATTAACAAATTATAAGGAATCAACAAAACTTATCATTGATAACCTTCAGTTTTAATGTTCTCTCTCAATTACCTAATAAAAAGACACAGACTAACAGATTGTATTAGAAAACAGGATCTATTCTTCTGCTATATCCTGGAAACATACTTCACCTGTTCTTTTTCTAATGAGAGACAGAAAGGGAGTGGATCTGGAGGGGGTTGGGACTGAAAAGAAACTGGTAGGTGTAGAAGGGGAAACTATAATCACAATATATTATATGAAAAAGAGTCTATTTTAAACAAAAGAAAAAAGGGAAAAACAAGGAATGTCCTTATGATACTCTGGATTTCCTTGGTGTCTATTGCCATGTCATTCTTTTTATCTCTATTTTTATTAATTTGTATCTCTTTTCTCTGTGTTATAGTTAATTTTGATAAAGGTTTATCAATATTACTGATTTTCTCAAAACATTAACTTTTCATTTCATCATTCTTTGTATCTTTGTTATTGTTTCTTTTTTATTGATTTCAGCCTGAGTTTGATTATTTCTTGCCATCTACTTTTTTAGGTGTTATTTTTTAAAGTACAGTATTGATATAAAAATAGACATGCTGACCAATGGAAGCAGGTTGAAACCGAAGCATACATACACACACCTATAGACACTTGATTTTTTAAAATGAAGCCAGAAACAAACTGGAAAAATGAGAACATTTTCAATAAATTGTGCTGGTCAAACTAAGTGACATCATGTAGAATAATACAAATAGATCCATCTTTATCACACTGCATAAACCTCAATTCCATATGAACCAAGGACCTCAACATAAGATTAAATATCCTGAATCTGATAGGAGAGAAAGTGGGGAACAGTCTTAAATTCTTAAATAGTTAATAAGTAAACTCTCATGAAAGTGAAAACCTTCTGTATGGCAAAGGACATCTCCATTTAAACAAAGTGACAGGCTGCAGAGCATCAGGAAAGCAAGTAATCCAAGTTAAAATAAGGTACAGGACTAAGCAGAGAGTTCTCAAAAAATGAAGCACAAATGGCTGGAAAACACTTTTAAAATGTTCAGCATCCCTAGTCATTAGAGAAAGGTAAATAAAACTATTTTGACAATTCATTTTACACCTTCCAGAATGGCCAAGATTAATAAAACAAATGACAGTTTATGGTTGTGGGGATGTGGGAAAAGTGGCTCACTGATTCTTTGCTAAAAGGAGTACAAACTTGTCTAGCCATTGTGAAAATCAGTGACAATTCCTCAGGAATCTGGGATTAGAACTACCTCAAGACGCAAACGATGCTTCATTCTAATTAAAAAATACTTGCTCAACCATTTTCATTGCTGCTGTACTCATAATAGCCAGAAACTGGATACAGTTTAGATGTCCATCAACAAATTAACAGATAATGAAAGTGGTACATTTACAAAATTAAAAAAATTGTTAAAAAACAAAATTATGAAATCCACAGGTAAATTGATGGAGATATAAAAAAATTCATCCTGAGTTAGGTGACCCAGACCCATAAGGACAAATATTATATTTGTTTTCTTCTATGTGGATGTTAGTTTTTAAGACTTTGAGAATCATGCTATAATATATATCAACCAAAGAAGATAGGAATAGAGTAAAGAAGTAGGAGGAAAGAGCGAATCTCCCAAGGAAGGGATGTGGAATATATAGGTGCGGGGAGATGTAGGAGAGACTGAAACAAGAGCAATAAGAAAGAGGGAGGTAAGGGAGGGAATCTGGGAGAGACAACTATAACTAAGGGCCATTATAGGTGTCATATGGAAACCTAGTATTGCAGAATATATATATTAGAATATATGTGTTTATATATGTATATATATATGTATATATATATAAACACATGTATTTTTAAAAATCTAAGTAGAGTTACAAAATAATAGGGGAAACAATGCCCCAACTAGACTAGACCTCTGCTACCACCAATTAAGACATCTAATGCCAACTATGGGTTATATCTAGTTGAGTCATTTGGCCCATGAAAACACCAAAACATCTCAGGCTACTAATAAGGCTATTGAATATTCTTTACACATTGACAGTAAGGCCCTGTTACTGAAGGAAACACTTACATATCTTACTGATTACAAAGTAGAGCTGGCGAATAACTAGAACCTTCAGCCAAACTGAAAAGTATTTGGGGTACTAGGAGGTAATCTTCACACTACTAAAAAGAAAGGTAAACACCAACCTAGCTTCAAACCATTGAATCTACAAAGGTGACCTGTTTGCATATTATGATGATGGAATAGTGGCACAAGTGTTGTGGGAGTAACTAACCTCTCTTTCTGGATGAGAAAAAATCCATACCTGACCATGCCCTGATGACCAAGAAACCTGACACAGGATAGGCCATGGGCCTAGGGGAAAATCAAACACTATTGTACTGCTAAAGGAACATAGCAATAAATAGACTCCTAAAGACATTCGGCTATATTCATGGGTAAGTATTTTGCTGAACCTCCATCAGAGAAACTTCCTCTTATGGTAGATGGGAACTAATAGAAAGACCCACAACTAGACAATGTGTAGAGAATGCAAGACTTTGGAATAGTCCTAAATAAAATGTTTTTTATCAAACCCCACCTTCTCAGGGATCTATGCAAAAGAGGAGGCAGAAAGATTGTAAGAGCCAGAGAGGATATATGCTACCAAGGAAACTGTCTTCTAGACACCACAGAAATAACATGCTAATGAATTCACCGAGACTTTAGCAACATGTACAAGTCTATGCAAGTTAAAGGCAGATGGGGTGCCAGTGCTGGAGGGGGAAATGGTCACATGTTCCCATCCCTAACCAAAAATCTATCTGCATTTGAAATGAAAATTTATTTTACCCCAATGAGTCTCACTGGGTATATTAACCACATTTAAGGGCAAGCCACATGTTTAGTAGTAAATGGACACAAAATAAACTCAATGGTATTTTTGTATACTTTTGTCTCATATTTTTTGTCTGGGATTTTTGACTTAGTTATCTTTTGCTTGTATATTATGATTTCCAATTTTGTGTTTCTATGTTTTGGGGTGTGTATGTGTGTTACTTGTGCTTCTCTGTTTTTTTTTTTCCATTTTTACTGCTCTTCTTTGTCTACTTTTGTGGCCTATTTGCTTGTTTTGTAAAAATAGAGATAAAAAAGACATGGAGTTGGGTGGGTAAAGGAGTGGGAGGGAGCTGAAGGGATTAAGTGAGGGGAAACCATAATCAGATTATATTCTATAAAATTCTTCATTAAAAGATAAGTTTTTAAAGTATATTTTTAACAATTTAGAGTCCAAGATTTCCTTTAGTAAGGAAAAAAGCAAACTTAATAGTACATAATCCTGAGATCTTACCAGCATAAGGGGAATATCTTGAAATTGATTGATGATAATGGTTATGTAACTGGATCAGTTACTAAAAATAGTATTGACTATATACTTGAAATGATTCACATCTTTTCATTGTAACCAATAATTTATAAAATGCTTTATCTTAATAAAATTACTAAAATGTAATAAAAGAAACTTTGGTACTCACAAAGACAAACTTAATTGCAATCTAGTCTTTTGCAGAACATCTACCAACATCTGTTCTAGAAAATACTCTTTAACATAGGGAAGAGTATAAAATCAAAATCTGTGACATATAACATGTAAGTAATAAAAATTTTAAAGGTAGTTGCCTCTTTTTGCTCACTTATAAGACCAAGATAACCAAGCAGAACTGGAGAAAAAAATTAATGTGTGATTTAAACAAGTAATAAATAAACCATTATGTAGGATCTCTAGAAATAGTAAGAACAGAACACAGGTGCCACTAAGAGAAAATGGGGGAAAACAGGGTTCTTTAACTGGGAGAGCAGAAGGAAGGAAATGAGTAACCCTAAGGAGGTTTGTAAAAAACTACAGAGAATTACATTATTTTATTTACTTAAAACTGACAATAATGTGCATATGTTTATAGTCAGAAGTTTCCATATAGCCTGGTCGCTCAGTCATTCAGTCCCAATGAAAAACACAGAGGCTTATATTAATTATAAACTTTTGACCTATTAGCTCAGGTTTGCTATTAACTAGCTCTTAAAACTTAAATTAATTTATAATTCTTATCTATACTTAGCCATGTGGCGTGGTACCTTTTCTCAGTAAGGCCTTCTCATCTTGCTTCGTCTGTGTCTGGCTTGCTACTGTGCCTCTACCTTTCCACTTCCAAGAATTCTCATAGTCTGGTTGCCCATGTATTGATTGGCTACTGGCCAATCAATGTTTTATTAAACCAATACAAGTGACAAATCTTTACAATGTACGAGAGCATTATCCCAAAACACTTGCCCTTTTTTCTTTTCAAAACAAGAACCCTAAGTGTATTCTCTTTTGTTTAGGTTTTTTCCTCATCATTATCCATAAAAACTTGTAACCAACACTCTCCACAATGACAAACATCCATAATCCATTTTTGGGGAATGTAGGCATAGTTATCTAAGATACTTCCTGATGATTGGAGACATAGAGAATCTTATGGGGACACAAAGAAAAATACTGGAGTACTCCGAGAGACTAGATCATCTCAGACTGCTGTCTTGAGGCTGTTCTCGATGTAAAACTCAGAGGAAACTGCAGCAGAGATGCTCTGAAACTTGGATCATCAGGGTCATCCATTTCCAACAAAGATTTTTTTTCAGAGAGTCTTCTTTAATAAACCTTGTATTTCTTAACCTATAATGAATCCATTGCCACTCATTTCCTGTGGAAACAAAAGCAAAATCTCATCTCCAAAGTAAAATATCTTTTTTATTTTTTGCTTTTACTTTTATTAACCAATAAAGTCCATCTTTACGACTGTATGGAATTTTGTTGTTACAAAATGTTGAACCCATCAACACAAGATATGATTCCATAAAACCTGATAAAACATTGAAGTAGAGTGCTGTAGGAGCTCCATCAGCTCATAGGGAATAGGAGGAGTAGGCCACAGCATTCTCACTGTTTCTGTTATCGCTCAGTCTGTTTTAGTCTTAATTAGAGTGTGAATTTGCAAAATCTAGAACTCTCTAATGTTTATTTAGTTCTGTTTATTTTTGTTTGTTTGTTTTTCCATTTTTATTAGATTTTTAACAAATACCAATCCAAGTTCCCCTCCTCCCATACCCTCTGTACACCCTCCTCTAACTCCACCCCCATACAATCCTCAGAGAGGGTAAGGCACATTGCTTTATGGAAGATTCAAGGCCCTCCCTACTATATCTAGACTGAGCAAGGTATACATCCAAAGAGAATAGGATCCCATAAAAGTCAGTATATGCAGTAGGGATAAATCCTGGTGCCACTGCCAGTGACTCTTCAGTCTACCCGAGCCGTGCAACTGTCAACCACACTCAGAGAGACTAGTTTGGTCCTATGCTTATTGCTTCCCAGTCAGGCTGGAGTTGGTGAGCTCCCATTAGCTCAGGTAAACTGTTTCAGTGGGCGAGTATCTCATGGTCTTGACCTCTTTGCTCATATAGTCATTACTCCCACTCTTTAACTGGACTTTGGGAGCTGAGTCCAGTACTGAAAACTAAAATAAAATTTGAAGTCAAGGCATTCTCAAAATTTATGGGTTAGATTAATCCGGCAGCATTTGTAATCAAATGTCTTTTAGCAGCTGTTGCTCCTTCCTCAGAAGCCAAACAATTCAAAGATAACACAATTGCATAAAGTTATATAACCATGCATACACATGCGCACGCACGCACACACACATACACACACAGTTTAAATGAATTTATGATACTTGAAGTGATAGTGACCCTTCTCCAAAGAGTCATAGAGTACCTAACAAGTTCTCCAGCATAAAGCATGAGAAACCTCCCTTTAAGTTGTTGCTCAGGGGAGTCCAAGCAACTCCTAAAGCAATATAAACTGTTTTGGTTCCTTTGGTTGCATCCCATAAGTTGAAGATAAGTTCTTATTGTGCACCTCAGAAAAAGACTTAGAGGAATCAAGCTGGATCTGCTCTAGAAGCCACTTCACAGGGCCTAGCTTCCATAGTACTAGAAGGTGCTATGAAAGTTGCCAAAAAAGGAAAGTAACTGATAGTCCTCCCCACACTTGTAGTTAGCTGTGACACCTATCAACCACAAGAATACCAGGATAGCAAGATTTTCCCAAATGTGCAATGGTGGTACTTATATCTTTGTGGAAACCAATAGCTAAAACACTGGACTTAAGTCCCACTCCATAGGAGGGAACTCAAGCCTGCTACTGTAAACCTAGCCATCTACCTGTGGCTAATGTGGTCATGGACCCTAAAGGAGAACATACTACTTCCCATTTCAAAAATAAAAAACAAAAATCTCTAACTGCATTATTTTCTCCATATTTTTATTAAAATTTTACTTTTCACTTCATATACCAACCACAGTTCCCCCTCCCTCCCCTTCTCTCACCCCTCACCCCTTTTCCCATTTCCTATCAACTCCTCAGTGGGAGTAAGGCCTTCCTGGGGACCCACAGTCAAGCAATGGGCAGAGCTCCTGGAGCTCTGTTGAAGAGAGGGAGGAGGGATCTTATGAATAAGGGGAGTCAAAACCATGCTGGGATAAACCACAGAGATAGGTGTCCCAAACTAGTGGGAGCTCATGAACTATGGACTGACAGCTGGTGAACCTATATAGGACCTAACTAGACCCTCTAAAAGTGGGTAAAAATTATATGGCTTGATCTGTTGAGGCTGCCCCTGGCAGTCAGACCAGGACCTACTCAGGTGCATGAACTGTTTTTTGTTGTTGTTGTTGTTGTTGTTGTTGTTTTTGGAGCCCATTCCCTATGATAGGATACCTTGCTCAGCCTTGATATGGAGGAAGGGTCTTGGCCTTGTTTCAAGTTGGTATTCTAACTGCATTCTTTATAATTATCCTTAAACCCGCAGGCAAGTGTAGCTCTCACTCCTCATCAATAAAACTTTTTATAGCAGATGGAATTCATTACAGAAAGCCACAACTGTCCTACAAGCAGAGAACAAAAGACCATGGTGTGCGCATCCCAGTTGAGACATCTACAACACAACCCCTATACCTAAGACTGAGAGACCATCGATAAAGTAAGGTACAAATGATTGTAAGAGTTGGAAGACTAGGGAGTCTGATGGTATATAATGCCTCCTAAATTTTGCAGCCTCAATAGGATCTGAATAATGACTACTCAAGTTGACAACATGGACAGGGAAAATCTCACAAGACTTCATCCCTAAATAAAGAGCTACAGACAATTATTGACTGCTGAGAAAGAATCAGTCTTCCCTAGTATTATTATTGAATACCAGTTGGTCACTTTAAGATCATATATAAATGATAAATAATAAACAAACTCAGCAGGATATATGTACAGATTGATTTATGTATGTGTGTGTGATAATAATAAAGGAAAAAAGTCATGAATTTGAGATGGAGGGAGAACATGTGAAGCATTGGAGGGAATATGGGGATGGGGAAATGATGTAAATACAGTATATATAAATATATATATATATTTCTAAAAATAAAATATAAAGATAAATAATTTAAAATGAGTAGTTTTAGATTGTTCAGCAGTTTATTTTTACTAGACAAATTGTCTATATGTCCCATTTTTATACTTAATAAAAATCTTTGCATTAACAAAAGAAATATGCCAATGGCAGAACAGCTTGAAATTGGTATGGTTATTGTAGAACCAAAATTACCTTTGTCATAAACACATGTTAATGCAATTATTGGCACAGTTGTTTGAGAATTAAGAAGATTTAAAATATTTATTGGTAGATGTTTTGTAGAAAGACCTTCTTTCTCTTCAAAAAAAGAGTCACCCATTATTCAGTGGAAACAAAAGAGACAGGACAGGTGATGATTGTCTGAATGTATGCAAAGGATTTGTAATACAAAGTACTTTAGGGGGACTGGCTACTATGAACTTTCATTTCAGTTCTTTATATTTCAACTAGACTATCTATATTGATTTTCTAAAACCCAGGAACTGACAAAATCCTTTCCTGATTGCTATCTTCATCTCCCTGTTCCTGAATGTATAGATAACTGGATTTAGAAAAGGAGTCAAAACTGCATCAAATATAGCTAGAAATTTATCCACATGTGTTGAAGGAGCAGGCCACACATAGAAAAAAATCAATGGGCCAAAAAACAAAATTACGACGGTAATATGGGCCAACAGAGTAGAAAGGGCCTTGGATGAGCGTCCTAAGGTATGCTTCTGGACAGTGATGAGGAGAAAGATGTAGGAGACGATGAGTAAGAAGAATGCAACCAAGGAAATGAACCCACTATTGGCAGTGACCATAAACTCAAGTTTGTAAGTATCTGTGCATGCAAGTTTAAGAAGTCGTGGTATGTCACAGTAGAAGCTGTCTAATATGTTAGGACCACAGAAGGGCAAGTTTATAATAAAAGCCAACTGAGCTGATGAATGAATGAGGCCAATGATCCAAGCAGCCATTAATATTAACAAGCACATCCGTGGGCTCATGATGGTCAGATAGTGGAGGGGTTTGCATATGGCCACATACCTGTCAAAGGCCATAGCTATGAGCAATACCATCTCAGTGCCTCCAACAGCGTGACTGAAAAATATCTGACTGATACAGCCTCCAAAAGAGATGACTTTCTGCTTCCTAAAAAGATCACAAATCATTTTGGGTGCTGCAATGGAGCAAAATATAAGATCAATAACAGAGAGATTGGCCAGTAGAAAATACATAGGAGAATGCAAATAGGGGTCAGAAGTGACAGTGACAAGTATGATGAAGTTTCCTGTCAAACTGGAAACATAGAATAGACAGAAAAAGAAAAAGAGAAAAATCTGAATCTCCCAGGAGTTTGAGAGCCCCAGCAGTACAAATTCAGACACTGTAGAATGATTTGCTCTCATGGTGGGCCCAATTCAAGGGTTTACCTTATTGTTACCTAAAGGGGAAAATGAGAATATTGAAATTAATAGTATATTTTATAGTCACTATGAAAGGTATATTAACAATGGACAGCAAGCATTACCTGAGCGTTTCACAAAAATTGAATTGCATTCCGTTGGCCACTATTGCTCTTGTTACAAATGACAATCAAAGATTTTCTGAAAAGAAGACTTGCTGCAGAGATCTCTATCGCACACAATTGTAAGGAATCCAGCTGACTGGTATACGTGTCGCACCTGATCAAACACAAAACAAGAGCACTTGATATTGAGTTGCCGAGTTAGTGCTTTCAATGTTAGCCATCATGTCTCTGGAATCAGAACAATTGATCTCATCTGCCACATATGCAAGGCAGACACTGGCTATTGCACAGAAGAGACTCCAATTTTATTCCTCAAATTAGAAATCATCTTTCTCTGTATTATAATACACTTTTTTGTGACAGGTCTCAAATGATGCTTTCACTTATAGGAAATTTAAGCAAGGAGCACCAAGACAGTATGCAGAATGTGATTCCAAAATGGGACTCACGAGACAGTTTTTGCTCATCATTCAAATGAGAAGAAACATGAGAAACATGTATAAACAGTGAATAATTCATTAAGTTATTTGGGGTGATAGTATTTCATGTAAACACAACAGAAAAAGCAAGAGCCCCTAAGGTGTGAACTTTACTGCAATGTCCAAAAAGCATACCAGAGGTTAAAGAAGCTGAATGAGGATTGTGTAGATGAAGTCTAAGAGGCAACGGGAATAAAGATCATTTAAACCATTGCAGGCCATTATAAAGGCATACTATCAGAATACTTCAAAATCCCATGGCTAAATGGGATCACACAGGTTTGTATATAACAAAAGGTAAATTATCAATGAAAAAAATCAAAACTGTAATAGAAAAATAACAGAAAAATAAGGTTGGCTTTCTAAATATTGAAATTCACATGTCAAAACAACTTTTATATACATATAAAATAAAATTCTAATGTCTCCAAGGTTTCAGACACTAAGAACTAATGTGCCTTTCATGGATATGTGAAAACTCCTCTCTTTTCTGAGTACTTTCTGGAAAGAGAAGCAAGTGTTTGGGCAACTGGAATTTCCATGTTAGAAAATCGTATGAAGCCTCAGATTGTCCAACAATTATGAAGATGGGTAGAATAGAACTAAAGGAAGACTTAAATAAAGAAACCAAAGAAATGGTGTTTACAATTGAGACAGATAACCTAAAAAAGGAAGGAGCGAGGGAGGGAGAGAGGCAGGGAGGGAGGGAGAGAGGCAGGGAGGGAGGGAGGGAGGGAGGGAGGGAGGGAGGGAGGGAGGGAGGGAGGGAGGGAGGGAGGGAGGAAGGAAGGAAGGAAGGAAGGAAGGAAGGAAGGAAGGAAGGAAGGAAGGAAGGAAGGAAAGAAGGAAAATAACTGAGCATATCAGATGATGCTGAAATAGCATGACTTGTGTCTTCTGAGTCTCAAAGACAAGAGTTAAACCCATTGGCCCCTGGAAGATTCAGTGATCTCAGAACATCTTTTGTTCTGAATAACCTGAGAATATTTTGATTACTTTTATCCTCCAGAATATAGACCCATTATTATCTTGTCTTCTTTTTTCTTTAGTTTCTTACTTACAGGCTATGAAACCACAACTCTCCAACATTTCCTTTCTAAAAATCATCCTATATTGTAGATTTGCCTGGGCTTAGTCTCTTAGAATAGAATCTTAGCCACTTGAAGTTCATACTTTAAAGAAAATAAAGGAACTGGTACCTTGGTTATAAAATCAGAGAAGTCAAATTTCTGACCCTATGGACGCCAAAGAGATATCTAATTTTTACAAAAATACACTATTTAAGAATACAGTAAATATTTTTAGGTCATTTTTATGCCCCATCATTTTGATAGTGCATATTTTTCTGCTCGTAGAAGAACTATAAGGTCAAACATTTAACCTGTGTACATGTCTGTTTTTCCACAAGCAAAAAGTACAGATGATATTGACATTCTGCTATTCAGTTTTTGCCTGTTTTCCTTCCTTTTTATGTTATCTGTCTCAAAAATTAAGCAGTCATATTGTTAACTATTTCCCCATATGTTTCATAATGTCAATCTCTATGCCCCTGTATTTGGGCTTGTGTTTTTCCCTGGGTATTATCTAAATGCATTTTATATATGATAACCCAAATTAGAATGAAACAGAAAACAACTAAAAACTCAATAAACCAGTCCAGACACCCTCTGCTATATTGCTTAGGTTCTTAGCTGAGATCATCATTGTGAATTCTTGGGAAATTCTCTAGAGCCAGAATTCTTGCTAACTCCGTAATGGCTCCCTCAATCAAGATATCTTTTTCCTTGCTCTCATTTTTGTCCTTCCTCCATCTCGACTATCCCATTCCCTCAAGTTCTCCTTCCCTCTCCCCTTCTCTCCTCTTTCCCTTCCATCCTCCCTTCTCCTCCCAAACCTTTGTTCCCAATTTTGTCAGGTGATCTTGTCCATTTCCACTTTCCAGGTGGATCTATATATCTTTTTCTTAGGGCTCACCTTGTTAGTTAGCTTCTCTAGGCTCAATAAACATAATTCATAGAAAATTCTTTATTTTTCCATTGAATGTTATTTTAGCAATTTTATGTTTGTAAATTATAGAATAGCAAAATTAGACATGCAGGAAAAACTTTGCAAAAAGGCTTTACAGTTATTTTGTGTCTAATTTATATGTCTATCATTCTACTTTTGTTTCAATAAAGGCACCAGAGAACTACAATCTATCATTTATTTCTAGTTAACTGCCTGTGACCAGCATGGAAACAAATCAAAACAAGTAGTCCTGACTTTCGGTTTCTATACATTAAATCCTACTTTGATTCTTGAAGTGATTAATAGCCAAATTCTTTTCTAGGCATACTTCACCCTCAAAAATATATGTTGAAGACTTCAGATTGCTCTTAAACCAAAGGTACGTTTCTTTTACTACAAGGTAAAATTCTATGTCTGTTATTTGCCTTTCTCCACAATTTACAGTTATTTTCTTTCTATTTTGATCTGTTCTATCTTCTCTACATTATAATATAAAACTGGTTGACAGGTATATAGAAAGATAGACCAACAGACAGAGAGATGAGATTCTGCCACTAAGCTGGTTTTCTGAAATTGAATTGAAAATCCGTGTGCAATTTCTCCATTCCCATGTTCCCTTTCCATCTTTCACCTACCTATTTCCAATCGGCAGAATTTCCTGTAGGAGAATTCCCTAGTAACTGAGTTTTGACATACACCACTGCTATTCTAGAAATAACTGAGTAAAAAAGTGGGGATATTAATTAAGAGAGTGGAGACTAATGACCAGATAGATGCTGCTGAAGAGCCTAGACTTGCCAACATTGTTCATGTGACCCAGGGAATTACCACTGGAATCCAATCATTTTGGTGTAACAAATGAAAATCTAATGAGTCACTGGAGAGGAAATAAAACTGAAACAGTCAGTTCTTGGACTATTGCCTTTGGTGATTTTATCTGTCACTTCAAACCTGATCACTGAAGACTTAAAGTGAAGCAGAGTATTTGAAGATAAAAGTAATCAAAATCATGTGAATCTCACTATATACATCAATGAGAACACATGACCCAAAACAATCCAAAAGCAGTTTAATTTCTTTTTGCTTTACAAAGTTGTCTACAATATAATTTCCAAAATTATACCAGAAGTTGTCTTGCTAAAGTCCACTACTTGTCCTCCAAGTTTAAAGACCTCCAAGCCCAACAAAGAAATACACGCAAACACAGCATTTTAACTTGTTCCAGATAACAGTGTTTTTAAAGGCATGAACAGTTCAGAAAAGAGGAATAGAAAAGAAAGAACACGTAAGTCTACTTCTACGGCTCTAGGCATGCTTTCTGCAGGAACCATCATTCTAATGAAGACTTGACATTATTAGCTAGGAATGAGGGACGTGAGGATCAAGTGAGATACTTAATTAAGTGAGGTCACTTAATCCTCAATTAATTAGTTATAAAAAGAGCAATGTACTGATTGATAAGAGTTGTGTTCACCATTGTGTGTGCTGCTGTTTTCCTTTTTTATTATTTTTTTTTCTTTTTTTTATTAATTAATTTATTTAATTATTAAAGATTTCTGCCTCTTCCCCGCCACCACCTCCCATTCCCTCCCCCTCCCCCAATCAAGTCTTCCTCCCTCCTCAGCCCAAAGAGCAAGCAGGTTTCTCTGCCCTGTGGGAGGTCCAAGGACCACCCACCTCCATCCAGGTCTATTAAGGTGAGATTCCAAACTACCTGGGCTCCCACAAAGCCATTACGTGCAATAGGATCAAGAACCCATTGCCATTGTTCTTCAGTTCTCATTCTTTATAATGTATATGTAACATTTTCAGCACATTCACCCCATACTCCACCCTTACCTAACTGTTCACTCTCCCATTATTTTCCTTTATTGTCTTAGATAAATTTTGTCATATACACATACATGATTTTTAAAATGCATATAAACTCTAGGAAACACAAATATGAGAAAACAAATATTTGTCTTCATGGCTTAACTCAGTTAATATGATTATCCATATATATATATATATATATATATATATATTCCTGCAAATGATATAACTTTTTCTTTTCTATGGCTAAAAAAAATTCATTCTGTGAATATATCACACGCCCTTTATTCATTCTTCTTTGATGTGACACCTAGGTTTGTTCTAAGACCTATCTACTGTAAACACTGCTACAGCAAACATTGATATGGAAGTATCTCTGTGATGTCTTATCTCCAAGTAAACACACAAGGGTGGTTTAACTGCATCTTATGTTTAATCTCTTTTCTGTGTTTTCAGAGAAAAATGTTTCCATAGGGTCTGGACAAGTTTATGCCTTCCACCAGCAGTGTAAGTGCATAAGTGTAACTGATCAGGATTGGACATTCATTTTCTGTTTTTCTATTTTTTATTAGTTCTTTGAGAATTTTGATCAATGTATTTTGAACATACCCACCCCCTCTTCAGCTCCTGCCAGATCTACCTCTGATTTCTCACCTACGCAACTTTATGTACTCTTGTCCTTTTGCAGCCTATCAAATACAGTTGATGTTTCTCATACACAGTTGCACGTGCAGTTTTCTATTGCGGTGTAGTCAACTCACCATGGGTCACATTGTTACAGAAATCTGACATTCCCCTTCCCAGCAGCTATCAGTTGCCCACAGCTCTTAGTTAGGAATAGAATCTTTTGTCCACCTTCTCTTCACCATCCTAGAATATTGTCTGCTATTTTCTTTCTTTCTTTTTAAAAATAAAACATAAGATAAAACAAAAACTATTACATTGGAATGAAACAAGACAAACCAACAGAAGGAAAAGAGCTCAAGAGATGTCACAAGAATCAGAGACCCACTTATTCACATACTCAGGAATCACATGAAAAAAAAAAAACACTAAACAAGAAACTACAGTATGTATGTAGAAGACCTGATGTACACTCTATGTATACAACCCGCTTCGTGCTTCCTCCATCTCTGTGAGTTCATATGAGCATTGATTATATTGATTTAGAGAGTCTAATTTTTTTGATGTATTCCATGCCCTCTGGATCTTGCACTTTGTGCCTTTACTTCCACAGGCTTCCCAGTACCCTAAGTGGAGGAATTTCATGGAGATTTTTTATGAGTGTTCCAAGGACTCTTACTCTCTCCATAATGTCTGTGAATCTCTATTTGTTCCTGTCTGCTGCAGAGGAAGCTTGTCTCATAATGACTGAGTAAAGTGCTGATCTAATTTTTTTTCTAATTGGTCTCATTTTTATTGATTGTATTGAACTGTACATTTTTCTCTGCTCCCTTCCTTGCCTCTCCCCTCCCCTTCAACCCTCTCCCATGGTTCCCATGCTCCCAATTTATTAAGAGATCTTGTCATTTCTACTTCCCATATAGATTAAATCCTTGTACATCTCTTTTAGGATCCTCCTTGTTGTCTAGGTTCTCTGAGATTGTGATTTGTGGGCTGATTTTCTTTGCTTTATGTTCAAAAATTACTTATAATTACATATAATAATTGTCTATTTAGGTCTGGGTTGCCTCACTCAATATGATATTTTCTAGCTCTATCCATTTGCCTGCAAATTTCAGGATATCATTATTTTTCTCTGCTGTGTAGTACTCCATTATGTAAATTACCAAATTGTCCTTATCCATTCTTTGGTTAATGGGCATTTAAGTTGTTTCCAGGTTCTGGCTATGACAAACAATGCTGCTATAAACATAGTTGAGTACATGTCCATGTGACACGATTGAGCATCCTTTGGACATATTCCCGAAAGTTGTATTGCTAGGTCTTGAGGAAGGTTGTTTTCCACTTTTCTGAGAAATCACAGACTTCCAATACAGATATCCAAAGGGGCTGTACCAGCTTGCACACCCACTAGCAATACAGGAGTGTTCCCTTTACCCCACATTCTCTCCAGCATAAGTTGTCATCAGTGTTTTTGATCTTGGCCATTCTTACACATCTTGGTGTAAGACGAAATCTCAGAGTTGTTTTGATTTGCATTTTTCTGATGACTAAGAATGTCAAACATTTCCTTAAGTGTCTTTCAGCCATTTTAGATTCCTCAGTTGAGAGTTTTCTGTTTAAGTCTGTACTCCGTTTTTTTTTTATTCGATTATCTGTTCTTTTGATGACCAGTTTCTTGAGTTCTTTGTATATTTTAGAGATTAGATGTCTGTCTAATGTGGGGATGGTGAGAGTTTTTCCATTCTGTAGGCTGCCATTTTGTCTTGTTGGCCATATCCTTTGCTTTACAGAAGCTTTTCAGTTTCAGGAGATCCCATTTATTAATAGTTTCTCTCAGTGTCTGTGCTACTGGGGTTATATTTAGGAAGTGGTCTCTTGTGACAATGAGTTCAAGTGTACTTCCCACTTTCTCTTCTTTGAAGTTCAGTATGGCTGGTTTTATGTTGAGGCCTTTGATCCATTTGCACTTGAGTTTTGTGCATGGTAAGAGATATGAATCCTATTTTTGTTCTTCTATATGCTGATATCCAGTTATGCCAGCACCATTTGTTAATTATGTTTTCTTTTTTCATTTTATAGTTTTTGCTTCTTTGTCAAAAATCAGGTGTTCATAGGTGGTGGATTAATATCCTAGTCTTCAATTCAGTTCCATTGGTCCTCTTGTCTGTGTTTATCCCAATACCAGGCTGTTTTCAGTACTGTAGCTCTGTAGTAGAGTATGAAGTCAGGGTTTGTGATGCCTCCAGAAGTTCTTTTACTGTATGCGATTGTTTTGGCTATCCTGGGTTTTTGTCCTTTTCCATATGAAGTGGAGTATCATTCTTTTGAGTTCTGTGAAGAATTTTGCTGGAATTTTGATGAGCATTGCATTGAATTTGTAGATTGCTTTTGGTAAGATTGCCATTTTTACTATGTTAATTCTACCTACCCTAGAGTATGGGAAATCTTTCCACTTTCTGGTGTCTTCTTCAATTTCTTTCTTTCTTTTTTTTTTTCTTTTTGTATTTACTTTAATGTAAGTTTTGAACTCTTTTTTTTTTCTTTTATTTATTTATTTATTTATTAAAGATTTCTGCCTCCTCCCCTCCACAGCCTCCCATTTCCCTCCCCCTCCCTGATCAAGTCCCCCTCCCTCGTCAGTCTGAAGAGTAATCAGGGTTCCCTGCCCTGTGGGAAGTCCAAGGACCACCCACCTCCATCCAGGTCTAGTAAGGTGAGCATCCAAACTGCCTAGGCTTCCACAAGGTCCAAACCAGGAGCAGAAGGAGAGAGAGCACAAGCAAGGAACTCAGGACTGCAAGAGGGGCACCCACACTCTGAGACAATGGGGATGTTCTATCAGGAACTCACCAAGGCCAGCTGGCCTGGGTCTGAAAAAGCATGGGATAAAACTGGACTCGCTGAACATAGCGGACAATGAGGACTGCTGAGAACTCAAGAACAATGGCAATGGGTTTTTGATCCTTCTTCAGTTTCTTTCTTCAAAGATTTAAAGTTCTTGTCATACAAGTCTTCCACTGGTTTGGTTAGAGTTACTCCAAGATATTTTACGCTATTTGTGGCTATTGTGAAGGGTGATATTTCTCTGATTTCTTTTATCAGCCCATTTATCATTTGGTTTTTTTTGTTTTGTTTTGGTTTGGTTTGGTTTGGTTTGGTTTGGTTTGGTTTGGTTTGGTTTTTCAAGACAGGGTTTCTCTGTGGCTTTGGAGCCTGTCCTGGAACTAGCTCTGTAGACCAGGCTGGTCTCGAACTCACAGAGATCCGCCTGCCTCTGCCTCCCAAGTGCTGGGATTAAACCCATTTATCATTTGTATACAGGAGTGCTACTGATCTTTTTGAGTTAATCTTGTATCCTGGTATAGTACTGAAAGTGTTTATAAGTTGTAGAAGTTCCTTGGTAAAATTTTTGGGGTTACTTATGTAAACTATCATATCATCAGCAAATAGTGAGAGTTTGACTTCTTTTCGGATTTGTATCCTCTTGATCTCCTTTTGTTGTCTTATTCCTGTAGCTAGGACCTCAAGAACTATATTGAATAGATATGTAGAGAGTGGACAACCTTGTCTTGTTCCTCATTTCTGCGGGGTCACTGGGAGTTTCTCTTCATTTAGTTAGATGTTGGCTGTTGATTTGCTGTATATTGCCTTTATTATGCTTAGGTATGTCTCTTATATCCCTGCTCTCTCCAAGACCTTTATCATGAAGGGATGTTGTATTTTGTCAAGCTTGCTCATCATTTAATGAGATGCTCATGTGGTTTTCATTTTTTAGGTTGTTTATATGGTGGATTACATTGACAGATTTTCATATGTTGAACCATACTTTCATCTCTGGGATGAAGCTCACTTGATCATGGTAGATGATGGTTCTGATGTGTTCTTGGATTTGACTTGCCAGTATTTTATTGAGTATTTTTGCATCAATGTTCATGAGTGAGATTAGTCTGTAATTCTCTTTCTTAGTAATGGCTTTATGTGGTTTGGGTATCAGGGTAATTGTAGCCTCATAAAGAGAGTTTGGCAATGTTCCTTCTGTTTCTATTGTATGGAACAATTTGAAGAGTATTGGTATTAGTTATTCTTTGAAAATCTTGTAGAATTCTGAGGCAAAACCATCTGTTCCTGGAATTTTTTTTGGTTGGGAGACTTTTGATGACTGTTTCTATTTTTTTAACTGTTATAGGTCTGTTTAATTTGCTTATCTAGTCTTGATTTAATTTTGGTAAGTGATATTTATTCAGAAAGCTGTCCATTTCCTTTAAGTTTTCCAATTTTGTGGAGTACAGGTTGTCAAAATATGACCTTATGATTCTCTGGATTTTTTTCCATGTCTGTTGTTATATCCCACTTTTTATTTCTGATTTTGTTAATTTGGATATTCTCTCTCTGCCTTTGGTTAGTTTGAATAAAGGTTTGTCTATTTTGTTGATTTTCTCGAAGAACCAACAATTTGTCTCATTGACTCTTTGCATTGTTTTCTTTGTTTCTATTTTGTTGATTTCAACTCTCAATATGATTATTTCCTGCCATCTAGTTCTCTTGGGTGAGTTTGCCTCTTTTTGTTCTAAAGTTTTCAAATGTTTTGTTAATTCCCTAGTGTGGAATTTTTACAGCTTCTTCATGTAGGCATTTAGTGTTTTTTTTTTTTTTTTTTTTTTTTTTTTTTTTTTTTTTTTTTTTTTTTTCTATTATCCATTATTTTTATTATTAGTGTAAATAAATTCACATTAAATTATCTATTATCCCATTCAATTTTCTTTCTATCTTTTTCTTTTTTTTTTTTTTTTTTTTTTTTTTTTTTTTATTTTTTTTATTCTTTTTTAATTAAAATTTCCACCTGCTCCCCGTTTCCCATTTCCCTCCCCTCCTCCCAAATATTGCCCCCTCCCCCCACTCCCCTCCCCCTATCCCCACTCCTCTTCTCCTCCCCCCACACCATTCCCCCTCCCTCTCGATACTGAAGAGCAGTCCAAATTCTCTGCCCTGCGGGAAGACGAAGGTCTTCTATCTACGTCCAGGAAGGTGAGCTTCTAAACAGGCTAAGCTCCCACAAAGCCAGTTCATGTATTAGGATTGAAACCTAGTGCCATTGTCCTTGGCTTCTCATCAGTCTTCATTGACCGCCATGCTCAGAGAGTCCGGAATCAACCCATGCTTATTCAGTCCCAGACCAGCTGGCCTTGGTGGGCTCCTAATAAATCAGTTCCACTGTCACAGTGGGTGGGTGCATCCCTCGTGGTCCTGATTTTTTGCTCTTGTTCTCCCTCCTTCTGCTCCTCATTTGGACCTTAAGAGCTCAGACCGTTGCTCCAAATTGAGAATCTGTCTCTACCTCGATCCATCGCCAGATGAAGGTTCTAAGGTGATATGCAAGAAATTCATCAGTATAGGATAGGGTCATTTCAGGTTCCCTCTCCTTAGTTGCCCAAGGTACCAGCTGGGGACATATTCCTGGACACCTGCGAACCCCTCTAGAGTCAAGTCTCTTGCCAGCCCTAAGATGGCTCCCTTAGATAGGATATATACTTCGCTGCTCCCGTATCCATCCTTCCTATATCCCAACCATCCCAATCCCCCGAGCTCCTCCCATCCTCCCCTTCTCATATTTCTCATCCCATTTCCCCTTTGCCCCATGCCACCTCACCCGCAAGTTCCCAGTTTTTGCCCTGCAATCTTGTCTACTTCCCCCTCTCCATGCGGATGACTATATGATTTTCTTTGGGTTCACTTTCTTATTTAACTTCTATAGGATCACACATTATATGCTTAATGTCTTTTATTTATGGCTAGAAACCGATTATGAGTGAGTACATCCCATGTTCCTCTTTTTGGGTCTGGGATACCTCACTCAGGATAGTGTTTTCTATTTCCATCCATTTGCACGCAAAATTCGAGAAGTCATTGTTTTTTACTGCTGAGTAGTACTCTAATATGTATATATTCCACACTTTCTTTATCCATTCCTCCATTGAAGGGCATCTAGGTTGTTTCCAGGTTTTGGCTATTACAAACAATGCTGCTATGAACATAGTTGAACAGATACTTTTGTCATTTGATGTGGCATCTCTTGGGTATATTCCCAATAGTGGTATTACTGGATCTTGGGGTAGGTTGATCCCAAATTTCCTGAGAAATCGCCACACTGATTTCCAAAGTGGTTGCACAAGTTTGCATTCCCACCAGCAATGAATGAGTGTGCCTCTTTCTCCACAACCTCTCCAGCAAAGGCTATCATTGGTGTTCTTGATTTTAGCCATTCTGACAGGTGTAAGATGGTATCTCAAAGTTGTTTTAATTTGCATTTCCCTTATCGCTAAGGAGGTTGAGCATGACCTTAGGTGTCTTTTGGCCATTTGAATTTCTTCTGTTGAGAATTCTCTGTTCAGATCAGTGCCCCATTTTTTTATTGGGTTCATTAGCATTTTAAAGTTTAGTTTCTTGAGTTCTTTATATATTTTGGTGATCAGACCTTTGTCTGTTGCAGGGTTGGTGAAGATCTTCTCCCAGTCAGTGGGTTGCCTTTTTGTCTTAGTGACAGTGTCCTTTGCTTTACAGAAGCTACTCAGTTTCAGGAGGTCCCATTTATTCAATGTTGCCCTTAATGTCTGTGCTGCTGGGGATAAACGTAGGAAGTGATCTCCTGTACCCATATGTTGTAGAGTACTTCCAACTTTTTCTTCTATCAGGTTCAGTGTGTTCAGACTAATATTGAGGTCTTTAATCCATTTGGACTTGAGTTTTGTGCATGGTGATAGATATGGATCTATTTTCATTCTTCTACACGTTGACAACCAGTTCTGCCAGCACCATTTGTTGAAGATGCTCTCTTTTTTCCATTGAATACTTTTAGCTCCTTTATCAAAAATTAGGTGTTCATAAGTTTGTGGGTTGAAATCAGGGTCTTCTACTCGGTTCCATTGATCAACTTCTCTGTTTTTATACCAATACCAAGCTGTTTTCAATACTGAGGCTCTGTAATAGAGTTTGAGGTCAGGGATGGTAATGCCTCCAGACGATCCTTTATTATATAAGATTGTTTTGGCTATCCTGGGTTTTTTGTTTCTCCATATAAAGTTGATTATTGTCCTCTCAAGATCTGTGAAGAATTTTGATGGGATTTTAATGGGGATTGCATTGAATCTATAAATTGCCCTTGGTAGAATTGCCATTTTTACTATGTTGATCCTCCCTATCCAAGAGCAAGGGAGATCCTTCCATTTTCTGGTATCCTCCTCAATTTCTTTCTTCATTGACTTAAAGTTCTTGTCAAATAGATCCTTTACTTCCTTGGTTAGGGTTACCCCAAGATATTTTATGCTATTTGTGGCTATCGTGAAGGGTGATGCTTCTCTGATTTCCATCTCTGCTTCCTTATCCTTTGTGTATAGGAGGGCAACTGATTTTTTGGAATTGATCTTGTATCCTGCAACGCTACTAAAGGTGTTTATCAGCTGAAGGAGTTCTTTGCTGGAGTTTTTGGGGTCGCTTATGTACACTATCATATCGTCTGCAAATAATGAAAGTTTAACTTCTTCCTTTCCGATTTGAATCCCTTTGATCCCCTTATGTTGTCTTATTGCTATTGCTAGAATTTCAAGCACTATATTAAAGAGGTATGGAGAGAGTGGACAACCTTGTCGTGTTCCTGATTTTAGTGGAATAGCTTTGAGTTTCTCTCCATTTAATTTGATGTTAGCTGACGGCTTGCTATAAATTGCTTTTATTATATTTAGGAACGACCCTTGTATTCCTAATCTCTCTAAGACCTTTATCATAAAGGGATGTTGAATTTTGTCAAATGCTTTTTCCGCATCTAATGAAATGATCATATGGTTTTTTTCTTTCAGATTATTTATATGATGGATTACATTGATAGATTTTCGTATGTTGAACCAGCCCTGCATCTCTGGGATGAAGCCTACTTGATCATAATGGATAATTTTTCTAATGTGTTCTTGGATTCAGTTTGCCAGTATTTTATTGAGTATTTTTGCGTCGATGTTCATGAGTGAGATTGGCCTGTAGTTCTCTTTCTTGGTTGTGTCTTTGTGTGGTTTTGGTATCAGAGTAACTTCAGCTTCATAAAAGGAATTTGGCAATGACTTCTCTGTTTCAATATTGTGAAATACATTAAGGAGTATAGGTATTAGGTCTTCTTGGAAGTTCTGGTAGAATTCTGCATTAAAGCCGTCTGGACCTGGGCTTTTTTTGGTGGGAAGGTTTTTTATAACAACTTCTAATTCTTCGCGACTAACAGGTCTATTTAGATTGTTCACCTGGTCCTGGTTTAACTTTGGTATATGGTACTTATCTAAAAAAGTGTCCATTTCTTTTACATTTTCCAATTTTGTGGCATACAGGTTTTTGTAGTAAGATCTAATGATTCTCTGAATTTCGTCTGTGTCTGTGGTTATGTCTCCCTTTTCGTTTCTGATTTTGTTAATTTGCGTATTCTCTCTCCGCCGTTTGATTAGTTTGGATAGGGGTTTATCAATCTTATTGATTTTCTCCAAGAACCAGCTTTTTGTTTCATTGATTCTTTGGATTGTTTTCTGTGTTTCTATTTTGTTGATTTCAGCCCTCAATTTGATTATTTCCAGTCTTCTACTTCTCCTAGGTGAGTCTGCTTCTTTTCTTTCTAAAGCTTTAAGGTGGGCTATTAGGTCTCCAATGTGTGCTTTCTCCGTTTTCTTTATGTGGGCACTTAATGCTATGAACTTTCCTCTTAGCACTGCTTTCATAGTGTCCCATAGGTTTGAGTATGTTGAGTCTTCGTTTTCATTGAATTCAAGAAAGACTTTAATTTCTTTCTTTATTTCTTCCTTGATCCAGGTGTGGTTCAGTAGTTGACTGTCCAATTTCCATGAGTTCATAGGCTTTCTGGGGATAGCATTGTTGTTGAATTCTAACTTTAATCCATGGTGATCTGATAAGACACAGGTGGTTACCGATATTTTTTTGTAACTGTGTAAGTTTGCTTTGTTACCGAGTATGTGGTCTATTTTCGAGAAGGTTCCATGAGCTGCAGAGAAGAAGGTATATTCTTTCTTATTTGAGTGGAATGTTCTATAGATGTCTGTTAAGTCCATTTGATTCATTACCTCCCTTAATCCTCTTATTTCTCTGTTAGGTTTCTGTCTGATTGACCTGTCCATTGGTGAGAGAGGAGTGTTGAAATCTCCTACTATTAGTGTGTGTGGTTTGATGACTGCCTTGAGTTTTAGTAACGTTTCTTTTACATAAGTGGGTGCTTTTATATTAGGGGCATAGATATTCAGGATTGAGACTTCATCCTGGTGAATTGTTCCTGTTATGAGTAAAAAATGTCCATCTCCATCTCTTTTGATTGATTTTAGTTTGAAGTCAACTTTCTTAGAAATTAGTATGGCCACACCTGCTTGTTTCTTAGGTCCATTTGCTTGATAAACCTTTTCCCAGCCCTTTACTTTGAGTAGATGTCTGTCTTTGTGGTTGAGGTGTGTTTCTTGTAAGCAACAGAATGTTGGATCCTGTTTTCGTATCCAATCTCTTAGCCTGTGCCTCTTTATAGGTGAGTTGAGTCCATTGATATTAAGTGATATTAATGACCAGTGGTTGTTAACTCCGGTCATTTTTCCTTTCTTTCTTTCTTTCCTTCTTTTGGTAGTAGAGTTTGTGTGTTTCCCTTCTTCAAGTTGTGCTGGTGAAGGGTCATTAGATGTCTGAGTTATTGTGGGCATTGTTGGACTCCTTGGTTTGTGATTTTCCTTCAATTACTTTCTGAAGGGCTGGATTTGTGGCTACGTATTGTTTAAATTTGTTTTTATCCTGGAAAATTTTGTTTTCTCCATTTATAGTGAATGAAAGCTTGGCTGGGTATAGTAGTCTGGGCTTGCATCCATGGTCTCGTAGTTTCTGCAGTATATCTATCCAGGACCTTCTGGCTTTCATGGTTTCCATAGAGAAATCAGGTGTAAGTCTGATAGGTTTACCTTTATAGGTAACTTGACCTTTTTCCTTTGCAGCTCTTAATATTCTTTCTTTATTCTGTATGTTTTGTGTTTTGATTATTATATGACGAGGAGATGTTTTTTTTTGATCCAGTCGATTTGGTGTTCTGTATGCTTCTTGGACCTTCAAAGGAATATCTTTCTTAAGGTTGGGAAAGTTTTCTTCTATAATTTTATTAAATATATTTTCTGGACCATTGAGCTGT
Organism: Chionomys nivalis; assembly: GCF_950005125.1. Lineage (NCBI taxonomy): Eukaryota > Metazoa > Chordata > Mammalia > Rodentia > Cricetidae > Chionomys > Chionomys nivalis. Next base: position 62,654,455 of record NC_080094.1, on the reverse strand, counting down.
ACTTCTTCTCCTTCTTCTATCCCTATTATTCTTAGGTTTGGTCTTTTTATTGTGTCCCAGATTTCCTGAATGTTTTGTGATGAGAATTTGTTGGTTATGCTGTTTTCTTTGATGAGAGTGTTTATTTTCTCTATGGTATCTTCAGTGTCTGAGATTCTTTCTTCTATCTCTTGTAATCTGTTGGTGGTACTTGTCTCTGTAGTTCCTGTTCGTTTATTCAAATTTTCCATCTCCATCCTTCCCTCGGTTTGTGTTTTCTTTATTACTTCCACTTCATTCTTCAAGTCTTGAACCGTTTCCCTTACCTGTTTGATTACTTTTTCTTGTTTCTCTTGGTTTTCTTGGGTATCTTTGAGAGATTTATTCATTTCCTCTACCTTTTTGTTTGTAATCTCTAATTGGTTGTGGCAGTTTTTCACCTCCTGTTTAAGGTCCTCTATTATTTTCATAAAATTCACTTTTGAGTCGAATTCTTCTAATTCTTCTGGATTAGGGTGTACACTTCTCATTTCGGTATTCCTGGATCCTGGTGATGTCACGTTGCCTTTCAAGTTGTTGGGGGAATTCTTGCATTGGCGCCTGCCCATCTTTTCCTTCAAATGGAGCCAGGAGAGGCCTGATGTCTTGGACCAGTCTTTGCTGTGACTAACTCTCTAGGTGTATCTCCTCAGTGTAGGGGCAGGAACCGTTCCCTTCCAGATGAACTCCTCAACACCAAAACATGGATGCGTGGTATTCCAATGACCCGCGTAAAGAAGGCCGAATGCAAGGGGTCGGGCGGGGTCGAGTAGAACACAGGCGACACTGCAGTACAAGCTGGAGGTGCCTGCACTCCCTTTCGGGGGTTGCTGAGGCCTGCCCGCTAGGCAGGCACTCACTGCTCTGGTTGGGTAGCCTTAGTGTAGGGGCGTTTGTGCTCTCTACCGGGACCGTCCGCCCCAGGATAGTACACACTCACCCGTCCCGATGAAACTTCTCGGCACCTACACAGGAACTCCTGGATGCCCCAATGAGCCAGGGACAAAGGGAAGTAGGGCGCAGGCAGAGCAGGTCCAGGAGATCACAGCAGAGACTGCAGCCCCAGCAGCAGGGGCCCGCTTTCCCTGGAGGGGACCTTGAGGCCTGCCCTCTAGTCAGGCACTCACTGCTCTGGGCTGGTAGCCTTAGTGAAAGGGCAGGAAACTGTTCCACAGCTAAGGACCTTGCAGACAAGGCAGGCTTGGGGGTGGGGGTGGGGGGCGGGTGTGTAGGAAAGAAAGCCTTGCAGCAGGAGCTGGGGGGGGGCGTTTGTGCTCTCTACCGGGACAGTGCGCCCCAGGATAGCACACACTCACCCATCCAGATGGGACTTCTCAGCACCTATGCAGGGATTCCTGGTGGCCCCAATGAGCCCGGGACCAAGGGAAATAGGGGGCAGGGAGAGCAGGTCCAGGAGATCACAAGCAGAGACTGCAACCCCAGCAGCAGGGGCCTGCTTCCCCTGGTGGGGACCTTGAGGCCTGCCCTCTAGTCAGGCACTCACTGGTCTGGGCTGGTAGCCTTAGTGAAAGGGCAGGAAACTGTTCCACAGCTAAGGACCTTGCAGACAAGGCAGGCTTGGGGGTGGGGGTGGGGGCGGGGGTGTAGGAGAGAAAGCCCTGCAGCAGGAGCTGGGGGAGGGGCGTTTGTGCTTTCTACCGGGACCGTCCGCCCCAGGATAGCACACACTCACCCGTCCCGATGAAACTTCTCGGCACCTACACAGGAACTCCTGGATGCCCCAATGAGCCAGGGACAAAGGGAAGTAGGGCGCAGGCAGAGCAGGTCCAGGAGATCACAGCAGAGACTGCAGCCCCAGCAGCGGGGGCCCGCTTTCCCTGGCGGGGACCTTGAGGCCTGCCCTCTAGTCAGGCCCTCACTGCTCTGGGTTGGTAGCCTTAGTGAAAGGGCAGGAAACTGTTCCACAGCTAAGGACCTTGCAGACAAGGCAGGCTTGGGGGTGGGGGTGGGGGGCGGGTGTGTAGGAAAGAAAGCCTTGCAGCAGGAGCTGGGGGGGGGGGCGTTTGTGCTCTCTACCGGGACAGTGCGCCCCAGGATAGCACACACTCACCCATCCAGATGGGACTTCTCAGCACCTATGCAGGGATTCCTGGTGGCCCCAATGAGCCCGGGACCAAGGGAAATAGGGGGCAGGGAGAGCAGGTCCAGGAGATCACAAGCAGAGACTGCAACCCCAGCAGCAGGGGCCTGCTTCCCCTGGTGGGGACCTTGAGGCCTGCCCTCTAGTCAGGCACTCACTGGTCTGGGCTGGTAGCCTTAGTGAAAGGGCAGGAAACTGTTCCACAGCTAAGGACCTTGCAGACAAGGCAGGCTTGGGGGTGGGGGTGGGGGCGGGTGTGTAGGAGAGAAAGCCCTGCAGCAGGAGCTGGGGGAGGGGCGTTTGTGCTCTCTACCGGGACCGTCCGCCCCAGGATAGCACACACTCACCCGTCCCGATGAAACTTCTCGGCACCTACACAGGAACTCCTGGATGCCCCAATGAGCCAGGGACAAAGGGAAGTAGGGCGCAGGCAGAGCAGGTCCAGGAGATCACAGCAGAGACTGCAGCCCCAGCAGCGGGGGCCCGCTTTCCCTGGCGGGGACCTTGAGGCCTGCCCTCTAGTCAGGCCCTCACTGCTCTGGGTTGGTAGCCTTAGTGAAAGGGCAGGAAACTGTTCCACAGCTAAGGACCTTGCAGACAAGGCAGGCTTGGGGGTGGGGGTGGGGGGCGGGTGTGTAGGAAAGAAAGCCTTGCAGCAGGAGCTGGGGGGGGGGGCGTTTGTGCTCTCTACCGGGACAGTGCGCCCCAGGATAGCACACACTCACCCATCCAGATGGGACTTCTCAGCACCTATGCAGGGATTCCTGGTGGCCCCAATGAGCCCGGGACCAAGGGAAATAGGGGGCAGGGAGAGCAGGTCCAGGAGATCACAAGCAGAGACTGCAACCCCAGCAGCAGGGGCCTGCTTCCCCTGGTGGGGACCTTGAGGCCTGCCCTCTAGTCAGGCACTCACTGGTCTGGGCTGGTAGCCTTAGTGAAAGGGCAGGAAACTGTTCCACAGCTAAGGACCTTGCAGACAAGGCAGGCTTGGGGGTGGGGGTGGGGGCGGGTGTGTAGGAGAGAAAGCCCTGCAGCAGGAGCTGGGGGAGGGGCGTTTGTGCTCTCTACCGGGACCGTCCGCCCCAGGATAGCACACACTCACCCGTCCCGATGAAACTTCTCGGCACCTACACAGGAACTCCTGGATGCCCCAATGAGCCAGGGACAAAGGGAAGTAGGGCGCAGGCAGAGCAGGTCCAGGAGATCACAGCAGAGACTGCAGCCCCAGCAGCGGGGGCCCGCTTTCCCTGGCGGGGACCTTGAGGCCTGCCCTCTAGTCAGGCCCTCACTGCTCTGGGTTGGTAGCCTTAGTGAAAGGGCAGGAAACTGTTCCACAGCTAAGGACCTTGCAGACAAGGCAGGCTTGGGGGTGGGGGTGGGGGGCGGGTGTGTAGGAAAGAAAGCCTTGCAGCAGGAGCTGGGGGGGGGGCGTTTGTGCTCTCTACCGGGACAGTGCGCCCCAGGATAGCACACACTCACCCATCCAGATGGGACTTCTCAGCACCTATGCAGGGATTCCTGGTGGCCCCAATGAGCCCGGGACCAAGGGAAATAGGGGGCAGGGAGAGCAGGTCCAGGAGATCACAAGCAGAGACTGCAACCCCAGCAGCAGGGGCCTGCTTCCCCTGGTGGGGACCTTGAGGCCTGCCCTCTAGTCAGGCACTCACTGGTCTGGGCTGGTAGCCTTAGTGAAAGGGCAGGAAACTGTTCCACAGCTAAGGACCTTGCAGACAAGGCAGGCTTGGGGGTGGGGGTGGGGGCGGGTGTGTAGGAGAGAAAGCCCTGCAGCAGGAGCTGGGGGAGGGGCGTTTGTGCTCTCTACCGGGACCGTCCGCCCCAGGATAGCACACACTCACCCGTCCCGATGAAACTTCTCGGCACCTACACAGGAACTCCTGGATGCCCCAATGAGCCAGGGACAAAGGGAAGTAGGGCGCAGGCAGAGCAGGTCCAGGAGATCACAGCAGAGACTGCAGCCCCAGCAGCGGGGGCCCGCTTTCCCTGGCGGGGACCTTGAGGCCTGCCCTCTAGTCAGGCCCTCACTGCTCTGGGTTGGTAGCCTTAGTGAAAGGGCAGGAAACTGTTCCACAGCTAAGGACCTTGCAGACAAGGCAGGCTTGGGGGTGGGGGTGGGGGGCGGGTGTGTAGGAAAGAAAGCCTTGCAGCAGGAGCTGGGGGGGGGGGGCGTTTGTGCTCTCTACCGGGACAGTGCGCCCCAGGATAGCACACACTCACCCATCCAGATGGGACTTCTCAGCACCTATGCAGGGATTCCTGGTGGCCCCAATGATCCCGGGACCAAGGGAAATAGGGGGCAGGGAGAGCAGGTCCAGGAGATCACAAGCAGAGACTGCAACCCCAGCAGCAGGGGCCTGCTTCCCCTGGTGGGGACCTTGAGGCCTGCCCTCTAGTCAGGCACTCACTGGTCTGGGCTGGTAGCCTTAGTGAAAGGGCAGGAAACTGTTCCACAGCTAAGGACCTTGCAGACAAGGCAGGCTTGGGGGTGGGGGTGGGGGCGGGTGTGTAGGAGAGAAAGCCCTGCAGCAGGAGCTGGGGGAGGGGCGTTTGTGCTCTCTACCGGGACCGACCGCCCCAGGATAGCACACACTCACCCGTCCCGATGAAACTTCTCGGCACCTACCTCTATCTTTTTCTTAAATCTCTGGGCCTACGTAGTTTCTATTCCAATCATCTTCCTTATACAAGCAATAATCAACCACTAAGTGGCATTTAGTGTTTTAAACTTTCTTCTTAACACTGCTTTAATTGTGTCCCAAAAATTTGGGTATGTTGTGTGATCATTTTCATTGAATTTTAGGAAGTCTTTAATTTCCCCCTTTATTTCTTCCTTGACCCATTGATGATTCCAGTGAGTATTGTTTAATTTCCTTGTGTTGTGGGCTTTCTAGAATTAGTATTGCTTTTGACTTCTAGTTTTAAACCATGGTGATCCAATGAGATACATAGGGTTCTTCCAAAGTTTTTTTTATTTGCTGAGGTTTATTTTGCTACTGAGTAGGTGATCATTTTTTGAGAAGGTTCCAGGAGGTGCTGAGAAGAAGGTATATTCTTTTATGTTTGAATATCTGCTAAGTCCATTTGAGTCATAACATCTGTTAGTTTCTTTATTTCTCTGTTTATTTTTTGTCTTACTGACTTGTCCAGTGGTAAGAGGAGAGTGTTGAAGTCTCCCACTATTAGTGTGTGGGGTTTAATGTATGATTTAAGCTTTAGAAGTGTTTCTTTTACATATGAAGATGCCTTGTATTTGGGGCATAGATATTCAGTATTAAGATTTCCTCTTGATGGATTTTTCCTGTGACTAATATGTAATGACCTTCTTTGTCTCTTTTGATTGATTTTGGTTTGAAGTCTATTTTGCTAGATATTAGAATAGCTACACCAGCTTGTTTCTTAAGTACATTTGATTGGAATATTTTTCCCAACACTTTACTCTGAGACTATGACTATCTTTGAGTTTGAGGTGTGTTTCTTGTATGCAGAATAAGGATGGATTATGTTTTCATATCCAATCTGTTAGCCTGTGCCTTTTTACAGGTGAGTTGTATGCATTAATATTAAGGGATATTAATGACCAGTGATTGCTATCTCCTTTTAATTTAGTTTTCATTGTTGGTGATGTTAATTTATGCGTTTTTCCCTTCTTTGGTGTTTGCTGCTATGAGAATCATCAATTGTCTGTGTTTTCTTTTATGTAGCCAACTTTCTTGGGTTGGAGTTTTCCTTCTAGTATTTTGTGTAGGGCTGAGTTTTTGGATAGGTATTGGTTAAATCTGGTTTAGTCATGGAATATCTTGTTTCGTTTGTCTATGGTGATTGAAAATTTTGCTCGGTATAGTAGTCTGCGATGGCATCCATGGTCTCTTAATGTCTGCATAATGCTCAGCCATGACCTTCTGTCTCTCATTGTCTCCAATAAGAAGTCAGATGTAATTCTGATAGGTCTGCATTAATATTTTATTTGGACATTTTCCTTTGTAGTTCTTAATAGTCTTTCCTTATTTTGTAAGTTTAGTATTTTGATTATTATGTGGTGAGGAGACTTTTTTTTATCCATTCTGTTTGGTGCTCTATAAGCTCCTTATATCTTCATAGGCATATCTTTCTTTAGATCAGCTTGCCTCAGCAGAAAGGGGGGAGAGTGGGCATGGCTTGTCTCTTAAAATAACAGAGCAGACCATTACATTCTCATGTCATTTTTTATAATAAAACGAGTTTAGGCACAAGAAGTTAAATGAATTGGGTTGGCAAATTCTCAAGACTGCTTCCTGCTTATTTGTGGGTCTCATCTTGTGGGAAAACCTGAGAAAGCTGGGTGCTGCTCACAGTCACATCCTGGCATAGCTGGTCTGTTTGTTCCTGTCCAGTGTTTGTAGAGTGGAAATGTCTGGTGTCTCTTACATGTGTTTAAGGTATTAGCAGAACAGAGGACATAGTTAAGTTTAAGAAAAAAAAATTAGACCCAGGGAATTGATCGGGGGGGGGGGTATCTGACTTGTTTAAGGTGGATCCTTCAATTCAGATCCCTGAAACTCACAAGAATTCTTTGGGTTTGTAAAAACAGAAGTTTTAGACATATACTTATATATAAGTATAAACAGTAGCATATTTATGTCAGAATGACTTGACAAATATTTTTGCACAATGGAAAGTATTTTTAAGACTATGGAAGGCAGCGTGAGAGAGAAATTTGGTAACTTGTATTTGTCCTCACACCTTTATAACTTGTAGGTCTTGTATTTGTGTTTGAACTTTCCTAAAATTTGTTTGGTGAGGTTGTCCTTTTAAACTTAAAAAATCTTTCAGCTGTCAAGCTGCATCAGAGATCTTTGAGAAGGATAAAATTTTACTTGAGTTATTGATAAATAAACAACAGAGAACTTACTTGGTTGGCACCTAGAACTACTCCTCAGTGTCCTCCATGGTCACTGAAGGTCGTATTTGTCTCTTGCTGTTTAATGCGGGGCCTGTCAGGCTCCAGAAGATCTTGTAGGCTAAGAAATCTGTAGGAAGACAAGCCTACCTTGACCGGAGCAGCTAGGCTGTCAGTTCCAATGATTCTTTCCACTGTCTAGTGATCTTTAGTTTAGGTGAAAGGCAGTTTGAAATAAAAAATAATTTATTAACAAATCATAGGGTTGACACTAACCACTCACAGGTTTCTTTGTAAAGGACAACGAACATAAGGATGCACAGTGGCTACCTATGTGAACAAGACTTTATGAATACGGAAGTCATTCAGTACTGCAGTTAAGTCTGATCCCAATTAACCTCATGCTGCACTCAAGCCAGTGAACCAGAACAAGGGAAATGAAAATGTCATGTAGTGAAGAGCAAGGATTAACTGTGCTGTTTCTGTCTCGGTGCACCAAATTGGATGATGCAGGTGAGTGTGTGCCTTGTGACTGTCATCACAGTAGCAATATACCTTCAAATACTGAGACCTGGAGGAACTAAACTGTGAGGTCTACAAAAGGACCACTGAAAGGAAGGGAAGAGTCAGGGAGAGGAGCAGAGAAAAATGTAGATGTCAATAAAAATCATTTTAAGAAAAGGGCAGAAAATCTTCAGGGATGGTACTAGTCCCGTATCACAGAGAAGTGGTAGCAACTCATGCAGTATCTTAGCACCTATCTACCAACTCACAAAGTGAAGATACATGTTGCTTCAATTCCTCCTTTCAAATATTACACAATTTATTCTTGAGTTTTACTATAACATGGTAATATACTAAGAAAAAAGAAAAAATAATTACAAAGGAATAGAAATTTGATATATGTGAATAGAAAAATGCTAATCTGACAGAAAAATCATGTTTACTTAGTTCCTTGTTGGCATTGAAAATGACTTGCAAGTCTTCTGCAAAAACAAGCATCCATTTAAACCTTGTATGTGTTCTTTTGATTTGAATTTCCTTGCACAGCAGAAAAACTCCAAAGGGGTAACATCTGCAAACTACAGGAGACAGACAAATGGCTCAGTAGACTAAGCCTTTATAAGCAAACAAGTAAAGGCATCCAGAAATTCCTACATTTGAGACAATGTATAGTAAACACATATACATATGGGCAACATTAATTGGATTCAATATTTTCTTTATATTTTATTGTTTTAACATATATATTTGAATATATTTAAAATTAAAGAAGTCATAAATAAGAAAAGAAATAAGAGGGGCCAGAAATGAATGGAGGGGGGAGAAAAAATGGAACTTTTAAAATTCAATGTTCATGCATGAAGTTCTCAACAAATAAGACAAGTGTCAAAGAAGAGAGAGAGAAATTTTCCTTGTTCTAAAGGCCTTCATTATCAGTTAAATCAAAGTAAACACTATTCCTTAGGAATGTAAATTCAAGATTATTATAATCATTGTTTTATAAATACATGTGATTCTCTGTTTTCAAGAGAGATTGTTAATCCAGACTAAGCAGGAGAATATATAGATATAGAAAGAAGGGCAAAAATATATACATAATTTATATATGTATGATATCTATACACATATACATAATATATAGATTTTTCTGAGATTGATGAACAATAAGTTTCTACATTCATTGAAGACAGTCCTCAGCGCATCAATTTAAGAAGTTTTCCTATAACTAACTAACTGTCTGCATACTCTCTTCATTGATACCTTCATTTCTTGATTTCTGAGTGTGTATATCACAGGATTCAGAAAAGGAGTAACTACTGCATCAAAAATCATTAGAAATTTGTCCAGGTGTGTTGAAGGAGAAGGCCAGGTATAGAAGAATATCAATGGACCAAAGAATAAGACCACCACAGAGATATGAGCTGAGAGTGTGGACAGAGCCTTAGAGGAACCACTTGATGAGTGTTTTTGTACAGTGATTATGATGACAATATAGGAAATGATCAGTATGATGAAGGAGCCCACAGAGATGAATCCACTGTTGGCTGTGACCATGAATTCTAATTTATGGGTGTCTGTGCAGGCAAGTTTGATAAATCGAGGAAGGTCACAGTAGAAGCTGTCCAACACATTAGGTCCACAGAAAGGTAAGTCTACTACAAAAGCCAGTTGAATCAGTGAGTGAATAAGGCCAACCACCCAGGCAGCCACTAAAAACAAGATGCACATCCTCGGGCTCATAATGGTCAAGTAATGGAGAGGCTTACATATGGCCACATATCTGTCGAAAGCCATGGCTATGAGCAGCACCATCTCCACACCACCAATGACATGAATGAAGAAGATTTGAGTGACACAACCTCTGAAGGAGATGACTTTGTGTTTTCTGAATAAGTCATAAATCATCTTGGGAGAAGTAACAGAAGAAACACCCAAGTCGATGAAGGAGAGGTTAGCCAACAGAAAGTACATGGGAGAGTGTAAGTGAGGGTCAGATGCCACAGCAAACACGATGAGAGAGTTTCCTGTCATGCTTGCTACATAAAACATGGAGGAGAATACAAAGAGCAATAGTTGAATTCTCCAGGAGTTGGTGAGTCCCAGGAACACAAACTCTGACACCACGGACTGATTCACTCCTTCCATTGACCTTTTTGTCAATGCTACCTGAGAGAAGAAACAGAAGAAATGATAAATTGTTAATTGTATTAAGGTAAAGTCCTGCATTTATAAATAAACAAGTACAGAGCAACACTAATATTCATGGGATCATAACTTCAACCCATAGTAAAATATCACCTCACAGTTTCCAAAGATAACAAGAGAAGGTGCGTGGGAAGTGTTGGGGGAGAAAAGGAAAAAGAAATGGGGTAATTGTATTTATATTTCAAAAGCTTTATTTTTTTAAAGATAACAATTTTTGGTTCTTTTTAAAAAATGATGTGAATAATAATTAATATAATTATTCAGGAAGACAAAAAATTCATGGAGATACTTTAAACATTAAAAAATATAGACTTGGGCAGCAGAGTAGGGGGTGCCTGAACTGGCCTTTTTCCACTATCACACTGATGATTATCTTGAATATCACCATAGAGTCTTCATCCAGCCACGGACGGAGATAGAGACAAAGTCCCTCTGGACTGAGCCCTCAAGGTCCAGTTGAAGAGCAGAAAGAGGGAGAAGATGAGCAAGAAAGTCTTGACTGCAAGGGGTTGGTCCACCCACTGAGATGGTGAGGCTGATCTATTGGGAGCTCACCAAACCCAGCTGGATGGGGACTGAACGAACACGCGATCAAACCAGACTCTCTGAATGTTGCTGAAAATGGGGGCTGACTGAGAAGCCACTGATTGATAAAGGCACTGGGACTTGTTTCTACTGCATGTACTGGCTTTTTGGGACTCTAGTCTATTTGGATACAAAGCTTCCTAGTACTGGATGTTGGGGGGCTTGGACTTCCCAGGGCAGGGTTCCCTGCATTCTCTTAAGGAGGGAGGGGGAGGGAAGAGGGTGAGTCAAGGAGTGGGAGGGGAATGGGAGGAGAGGAGGAAGTGTACATTTTTTGAATGGAAAAATAAAAATATATACAAAGAGACTTGTTTGTAGCCCAGTAAAAGAAAACTACTATAGGCCCATATTTTTACATGATATAGCAGCCAGGATCTCAAGTCATAGGCTACCTCTGAAGTAGTCACATGACCTTTCAGACAGGCTGTCCCTGCCCTAATAAAAGGTCAGGATGTTGCTTTGGTCCTTTCTTTGTAATGTGGAGCATGCCTGAAAAGATGTGCTAATTCAGTCATGTGACAACTACCAGACTGACCAAAAAGAGGTGACTTAACAAGCACAGGTTGTGGATGTGACTAAAAGTCATTCACCTTGTTACCTAGGAAACAGATGTTAATGTATTTCCACCTCAGTTTATGCTTTGATATATAAAGCTGTTTGGAGAGAGACTTCCTACCCCCTGCTGTGCAGCCTAGCTTCCCCTATAAGCTGAAAGGCAAGTTTGCAGAATAAGTTAGCCTCAGGGAACTACAGTTTCAGAACAATTAAAAATAAATAAGCAGGTTAAATATGCTTCTTTTCCATTTCACAATTTTGCTTTTTTGTCAGAAATCTGTAGTTTATAGGTCTATGGATTGATATCAGTTTTCAGTACTGTGACTCTGCCACATATAAGATATTGAGAAAAGTTGGTATTGACCAATAATGCTGTAAATTATGGTACTGACCTAATGATATCTGTAAAAGTTGGTATTGACCAATAATGTTGAAAATTATGGCACTAACATGGTGATATTTGTAAATGCTTATAAGACGTTAAAAAAAGCTGGTATTGACCAATAATGCTAAAACATTATGATACTGACATGATAATGTTTGTAAATGCTTATAAGATGTTTAGAAACCACACAAAGACTCAACCAAGAAAGAGAATTACAGACCAATGTCACTCATGAACATCGACACAAAAATTCTCATTAAAATACTGGCAAACCAAATCTAAGAACACACACAAAAAATTATACCTTATGATCAAGAAGGCTTCATCCCAGAGATGCAGGGCTGGTTCAACACATGAAAATCTATCAATATAATCCATCATATAAATAAACTGAAAGAAAAAACCATATGATCATTTCATTAGATGATGAAAACGCATTCAACAAAATTCAACACCCCTTTATGATAAAAGTCTTGGAGGGGGTAGGGATACAAGAATCATATCTAAATATAATAAAAGCAATACACAACAAACCAACAGCTAATATCAAATTAAATGGAGAGAAACTCAAAGCCATTCCACTAGAATCATGAACAAGACAAGGCTGTCCACTCTCACCATATCTTTTCAACATAGTGCTTGAAGTTCTAGCAATAGCAATAAGACAACATAAGGAGATCAAGGGGATTCAAATTGGAAAGGTTCAAACTTTCGTTATTTGCAGATGATATGATAGTGTACATAAGCCACCCCCAAAACTCTACCAAAGAACTCCTACAGCTAATAAACACCTTTAGTAATGTGGCAGGATACAAGATCAACTCCAAAAAAATCAGTGGCCCTCCTATACACAAAGAACAAAGAAGCAGAGAGGGAAAAAAAGTATAAAGAAACATCACCTTTCACGATAGCCACAAATAGCATAAAGTATCTTGGAGAAACTCTAACCAAGGAAGTGAAAGATCTATTTGACAAGAACTTTAAGTCTTTGAAGAAAGAAATTGAAAAGGATACCAGAAAATGGAAGGATCTCCCATGCTCTTGGAATGGGAGAATCAACATAGTAAAAATGGCAATTTTACAAACAGCCATCTATAGATTCAATGCAATCCTCATCAAAATCCCAACAAAATTCTTCACAGACCTTGAGAGAACAATAATCAACTTTATATGGAAAAGCCAAAAGCCCAGGATAGCCAAAACAATCCTATATATTTTGGTACTTTTGGAGGCATTACCATCCCTGACTTCAAATTCTATTAAAGAGCTACAGTAATGAAAACAGCTTGGTATTGACATAAAAACAAAGACATAAAGACATTGACCAATGGAATCAAATTGAAGACCTGGATATTAACCCATAAACCTATGAACACCTGATTTTTGTCAAAGGAGCTAAAATTATACAATGGAAGAAAGAAAGCATATTTAACAAATGGTGCTGGCATAACTGGATGTCAACTTGTAGAAGAATGAAAATAGATCCATATCTATCACCATCACAAAACTCAAGTCCAAATGAATTAAAGACCTCAATATAAATCTGACCACACTGAACCTGATAGAAGAGAAAGTGGGAAGTAGTCTGCAACACATGGGCACAGGAGACCACTTCCTACATATAAGCCCAGTAGCACAGACAATAAGATCAATAATGAATAAATGGGACCTCCTGAAACTGAGAAGCTTCTGTAATGCAAAGGACACTGTCATTAAGACAAAAAGGCAACCTACTATATGGGAGAAGATCTTCACCAGCCCTGCATCAGACAAAGGTTTGATCTCCAAAATATGTAAAATAAACTAAAGAAACTAGACATTAAAACTCTAATTAACCCAATTAAAAATGGGGTACTGAACTGAACAGAGAATTCTCTACAGAAGTTCAAATGGCCAAAAGACACATAAGGTCATGCTCAACCTCCTTAGCGATCAGGGAAATGCAAATCAAAACAACTTTGAGATACCATCTTACACCTGTCAGAATGTCTAAAATCAAAAACATCAATGATAGCCTATGCTAGAGAGGTTGTGGAGTAAGGGTAACACTCATCCATTGCTGGTGGGAATGCAAACTTGTGCAACCACTTTGGAAATCAGTGTGGCAGTTTCTCAGGAAACTGGGAGTCAACCTACCTCAGGATCCAGCAATTCTACTCTTGGGAATATACCCAAGAGATGCCCAATCATACTACAAAAACATTTGTTCAACTATGTTCACAGCAGCATTATTTGTAATAGCCAGAACTTGTAAACAATCTAGGTGCCCTTCAAAAAAAATGTATGAATATACACTTTACAGTACTACTCAGAGGTAAAAAGCAATGACATCTTGAATTTTGCATGTAAATGGATGGAAATAGAAAACACTTTACTGAGTTAGATAACCCAGCCCCAAAAAGAGGAATATGGAGTATATGCTCACTTGTAAGTGGATTCTAACCATAAACAAAAGACATTGAGCCTATAGTTTGTGATCCTAGAGAAGTTAAATAAGAAGGTGAATCCAAAGAAAAACATATAGTTATCCTCCTGGTTATTGGAAGTAGACAAGATCGCCGGGCTAAAGTTGAGAGCAGGGAGGTGAGAATGGGTTTGGGGTAAGGGGAGATGGGGAGATAGGGAGCTAGAAGGGAGGAGGAAAGGATTGGAGAGAGCTTGGGGGAATGGTATGGTTGAGATGGCAGAAGGGTCAATATGGGAGCAGGGAATAAGATATCTTAAGTGAGCCATTTTAGGGTTGGCAAGAGTCTTGGCTCTAGAGGGGTTCCCAGGTGTCCAAGGGGATTTCCCCAGCTAGGTCCGTGGTTAGCAGAGGAGAGGGTGCCTGAACTGGCCCTATCCTATAGCCACACTAATGAATATCTTGCGTATCACCATAGAACCTTCATCTGGCGAGGGATGGAGATAGAGACAGAGACCTACATTGGAGCACTGGACTAAGCTTCCAAAGCCCAGATGAAGAGCAGAAGGAGGAAGAACATGAGCAAGGAAGTCAGGATTACGAAGGGTGCCTCCACCCACTGAGACAGTGCAACTGATCTAATGGGAGCACACCAAGGCCAGCTGAACTGGGTCCGAAGGAGCATGTGATCAAACTGGACTCTCTGAATGTAGCTGACAATGAGCACGGACTGAGAAGCCAATGATAATGACACTGTATTTTGATTCTACTGCAATTACTGGCTTTTTGGGAGCCTAGTCTGTTTTAATGCACACCTTCCTAGACCTGATGATGGGGGGGGGGGGCTTGGACTTCCCACAAGGCAGGGTACCCTGATTTCTCTTATGTCTGGAGAAAAAGGGAAAAGGGGAGTGAGGGGAGTAGGAGGGAGAGAGGAGGATGGGAGAAGGTGGAAATTTTAAATAAATAAATACATAAATAAATAAAAGCTGGTATTGACCAATAATGCTAAAACATTATGATACTGACATGATAATGCACACACACACACACACACACACACAAACAGACACTCTGACACACATTCTCTATTCTTTGTTCCCCTTCAAAGAACAGGAATCCTATTTTTCTTTTACCAAGAAACTAACTGAACTAAAGAAACATGCAAAGTCAAATGCTGAAACATATAAGTCAGCATGGAATCTAGAGACTCTACCCTCATAGAAGCAAAAGTATAACAACGGATCATGAATAAATGGGATGGAATAGAAAGGTGAAATTGGAGATATTTGTGAAATGGGCAGAAGCATAATTAGACAGGATGGATAATTTCTGGAGAATCATGGCACAGTGAGGTGACTGTTACTAACAGTAGGGCTTACATGAAAAACAGTAAGTGCAGAACTTCACCATTCATTTTCTAAATCAGTATGGCTTACAACATGCACGTGTATTTTACATTTTTGTATTTTATATATTCACATATATAAAACATCTCATTGTACACTATAAATATACACAGAATCTATTTGTAAATTGTGCCTTCATAGAACTAGAGGAAGAAAAGTTTCCTACTAAACTCACAGAATTTGAAATTGTAATCATGCAGAGAAGCTGCCGCCAGTCATACAGTCATGTTGAGACATTTATGAATTCAATATGCCTCTACTTTCAAACCAGAGTGAGTTCAGAGATGTTTCTCATGAGATGGACAATTAGTCAATACATCAATTCATCCCCCAAGTTCTTTACACTTTCCTTTGAAGACTAATATATTACCAGTTCAAATACAGAATAAAAAAACTATTCATCATTGTTTTAACTATCCATGTTGATATCTATAGCAAAGGCTACAGACCTTATTGTGATATATTGTCTCTTAATTCTAACATCTCTGGAAAATATTTAACATCAAGATTATGAAATGTGTCCCCTTACCATGAAGTCTTGCTTACAGCATTAGTATTAATGTACTTTCCTTTATTTGAGCTAACTGGACACGAGACTCACTCCCCAAACAGAAGCAGGCTGATACATGTTTTTATTCTTTGAAACAACTATTTATGAATTTTATCATGTTGTGTACACAAATTATTTTAAGAAATTTTTCTAGCAACTGACATCATGACAAGTTAAGTATCCAAACCACATTCTTGGAGACTATCAGTCCTTGAAGTACTGGGAATAATAGAAATCACTGCCCTAAAGTAATTCCAACTGACCTGAATCCTCTGTAAGATGACATCATGTAATAGTAACTGTATGTTCATATCTCCGTAAAATGGGTTGTCACATTATACTGTAGGGTTTTGTTCTATTTAAATAACTAACAGATACAAGATAGAATAGGATTTTTGGTCCAAAAACCAATATTAACACCATACTTTAAATACTGATAGTTTAATACCAGGTAAATTGCTTAACAATCTGATAATTGGTATTACTTATTTATTGAACAAACAAAAATATTGATTCATATTTAATTGTCAAACCAAAATGAATATCCTAACCATATACTCAATAAGTAAGTATATAAATGTGAGACTTCAATAAATGTTATCATTTTAGTTCCTTCCACTTGTCCGTAATTGGGTCCAGCACATCAGATAAACCAATTTAAAAAGTGAATGTCAGTTAGCAAAAAGCACCAAAAATATAGATTGAAAATATAGTAAGTCACTTATTTAATAATATTTGAATGTCCATGTTTACAGTCTGGCTAATAAATGAATGTATATTTACTTGCTCTCAAAGAACGGTTGATCTGTACTTACTACTCATCAAAAATATAATTCATTAAACCCTCCTCAATTAGACAACAGCCTATGAGCCTTAATCTTACATATATTTTCCTGTCTTTTTCCCCCAAACCTTACAATCAGAAATACTTTAAAATAGGAAGAAGCAAATATTTGCTAAAAATGTTCTTTTTATTGCTTTTACTGAGCTATACATTTTCCCCACTCCTTTTCCTTCCTTCCCTTTCTTTCCTGTCCCAATGTACTTCAAGAGATCTTGTCTTTTTTTCCTACTGAGGTAGACCCATATATAGCTCTCTTAGGATTCTTTTTGTTCTCTAGCTTCTCTGAGGTTGTGGACTGTAGGCTGATTTCTTTAGTTTATGTCTAAAAGTCACTCTGAGTGAGTACATATTATAGTTGTCTTTCTGGGTCTGGGTTACCTCACTCAATATGCTTTTTTTTTTTCTAGATCCATCCATTTGCTTGCAAATTTCAAGATGTCATTATTTTTTAGACAGAATGGGAAAAGATGTCATTTGTCGATTAAAAACTCTATATGTAGCTGTATAGTTTAATGAGATAGTCTAGGCAGAATTCTGAAGCAACAGAACAAACTGAAGAAAAATAATATCATTAAAACTGAATAATGGATGGAGAATAAATAAATGATAATAAACAGAAAGTCAAAAACTACAATGATTACACTTGTCTAAATAGCTTTTGCAATGCCTTTGCATTAATGATTCTTTTTTTCACATTCTACTATACCTGCTTGACAAAACTTTTTAACCATTCTCTATTACTTACAGCAAAGAAACAAAATTATCAGTACTATTTACAATCTTTAGAATGAACCAGAAAATAACTCTAACTCCTGGCACCTCAGGTATCATTGTAATCTGAAATTTCACATATCATGATGAAAAAAATGACATTACATTACATATAGCATGCTTTCAACACTGGGTCATGTATTTTCCATGTTAAGCACCATTTTCTACTCAGGAATACAAGAGGCACTTCCATTTTAAATCACAAAAGTATCTAATACAATTTGCTTCTATGTTAGAGAAAATGATAAGTTTACATCTTTTCTTTGTAAAATTTAATAGAAAGGGCAACAACTCTTGCCATTTTATTTGTATGTGTTAAAAAGCTATTCTTAATTTGTCATTTAGTAGGAGATTATATCATTTTATCATTACTGATCATAGAATAACTGATTAATGGATAAGTTTCACACAAAACTTTACATTTTTGGCATTCTTCTAGTACTATTTATATTTCCCTATGTGTAATATGGTACTAGTTCAAAGTCAGTCAGTTATTATGCTTTTTCCAATATTTTTAAGGACATTTTCTCTTATTTTTGAAATTATGATATATTCTCATTACATCATTTCTCCCTTTTCTTTCCTCCCTTCAAATCATTCCACATACCCATCCTTGATCTATTTCCAACCAAATTCAAAGCCTCTTCATACAGTGAATGTTGTTACTATTATTCTTCTGTGTTGCTCAATTCCTTTTCTTGTCTGTGCTCTACTTTGCTCTAGACTTCCTCAAGTACTTTAGGAGGCAACTCAGGTCCACAGCAACACTAATCACAAACTTCACAAACTAACATCTGGGAATAATCAGTATACATACTGTTAAGTTTATTTCCATCTATCCATTTTACCTGAATGATAACAAAATCTTGTAGAGCCAGGTTTCCCTGTGTCCTCTCAGATAAAGTGCCACATAGAATCTTCCATTAGGAATATATTAAGCTAATTATATACACCTTGTGAGGCTCTGACCAAGGGACACTGCAAAATTTTCTCTAGAGAATTATTTGTTTTGGTCAGTGTGTCCAAAGAACTCTGAAACTCTGATACTACTGAGAAAGAAGGAAATAAAAGTGGAATTGTTTTGGTCTCATTAAGCTATTGATCCACATTGATATTTACTCATTGCAATTACTCCTTGCTTCGAGGTAAATATTTTATCAAAATTAAACATCAATAATCAAAGGACTAGAAATATACTGGACCAAAGAGTTGGATCAAGAAAAAAGCACTTATTATCAAGCTTGAGGATGTGAATTCAGTCTCTGGAGCTAACATGTGGAAGAAGAGAATAGACTCCTAAGAGTTGACGCCATCTCTACACAAGCCTCTTTTACAAAACAAACACTAATTATAGAATTTTAAATTTTATAATTCATTGTTTTGTGTTGAGTAAAATTTCTTTGTGCATATGTACCACAATTTCATTATCTATTCACTAAGTGATCTGTGACTTATTCCATTCTTTAGCTATTGTAAATAGAATAGCAAAAAGATGAATATATAAATATCTTTGTAGTAGAATGTTGTCTATGGCCATTCAAATAAAATATCTTCCATATGCTCAAATGTTTGTATATTTGGTCCCCAGTTGGTGGCACTCTTTGGGTAGGTTTAGGAGGTATACACTACCTGGTAAAAGTAGGTGACTGTGATGGGCTCTGAGGGTTCAAAGCCTCGCAGCACTCCTAGTGTGGTCTGGTTTGTGTTTATAACAAGGATGTAAGTTATTAGTTCCTGTCACCATGCTTCTGCTATGCCATCATAGATGTTTATTTCTCTATAACCATAAATCTAAATAAACTATTAATTCTAGAAATTGCTTTGGTCATTGTGTATTATCTCATATAAATGGAAAAGTAAGTAAGATAGGGTCTTTTATGCATGTGGCCATGCTTGGTATAGCTGCTAATGTGATAGTTCTATTTTAATTTTTTCTTTTCTTTCTCTATTTTTTAAGCTTTTCATACAATGTATTTTAATCACATTCTTTCCCCTAAATCCAACTCCTCCCCACACCCCATCCTTACTCTTCCTAATTCATATTCTTACCTTCTCTTAAAGAAAACAAATAAATGCTTAAATAAACACCTAAACAAACAACAACAAAATCATAAAGTCTGTTTTGTGTTGAGCAAGTATTTCTTAAGTATGTAGCCTTCTCTGTAGTCATATACCCAGTGTCACTCCACTGAAAGAAAATGATTTTTTGTCCGAAAATCAATCAATTGCAAATAGTTACTTGGGGGTAGGAAATTATGCCCATTTCCTCTTCTTCATGATGGGCTATTTTCTGGTTTGAACTTGGTGGATATAGTTCATGCAAATATAGTATCTGACAGTTCATTTGCCCAACATCAATGCTTTTTCCTTAAAGTCATCCACCACCTTTGGCTCCTAGAATCTTTCTATTGCCTCTTCCATATATATCTCTGAGTCCTGAGCGGGGAGGCATAATACAGTCATCTCATTTAAGGATAAGTGGTCTGAAGTCTCTCACCCTGTCCATGTTGTCCAGTTGTGGGTCTCTGTGTTAACTCCCCTCTACTGCAAGGATTTTCATTGATGAGAGTTGAGTGATTCACTAATCTATGGGTATAGTCATATATTATTTAGAATTGTTTTGTTAGCAGAATAATTGGATATTTTCTATAGCGTCTCTGGCCTATGTAGTCTCAGGTTCTTGACATAATTAGAAGTCTCAGAAATGGGTTCATATCATTGAATATGTCTTGAATCCAAGCAAACAATGGTGTGTTAGTTCCATGGCATTTGTGTCACTATTGCACCAATGGGTATATCATGCAGATATGTCGCTATTGTAACTTACAGGGTTTGAGGCAGGGTGAACTTGATGATTACTTTTCTCCTCCAGTAGTGTGCATAGTACTGTTCAGTGCTATGAGCACTAGTCAGTATATTTTAGATGCCTCCACACTGATTTCCATAGTGGCTACACCTATAAGCCCAACAGTAGTGAATAAGGATTCCATTTTTCTGAAAACAATTGTAGTCACTGTTTTCTTAATGATAAGGATTCTGACTGGAGCGAGATGGAACCAATAATAGTTCTAATTTGCAATTCCCTAATGGCTAATGATGTTGAGAATTTTAAAACATTTTTCTTCTTTTTATGTATTCTTTTCTCATGCGATAAATCTCAATTGTACCCTGCCCTCCTCTAAAGCATTAATCTAATAAATCTCTTCCGTTAAAAAAAATCAGGAGTCAGGTATCAGGGTTAGAACCTGAAAGACAAGAGAAGCAGGGAACAGCCTCCAGTGGCTTCATACCTCTAACATTCCTCCATTCAAATAGAGATCCTCTCCCTGCTGGACCTTACTACTTCCTGTCTCCTCTCTGTCTATAGTCCTCCAAATCCCTATGGATAGTTTAGATTAGCTACTCACTAGTACCACCCTTTGACTCCATGGAAGATTGATTTGTCAGAACACAATCAAGATATCACACAACACTTCTCCCAATGCTCCTACCTCTCCTTCCCTCCTCCAGATCCACTTCTCTGATTCCCTTCAAAAAAAGAGCTTGCTTACCATGGAGATCATAACAAGACATCATAATGCAGCATAATATGAAACAATAAGACTAGGCACAAACTCTCATATCATGGTTGGAGACGAAAAAAAAGTAAGAGGAAAAGTGTGGCCCAAACAGGTAAAAAAACAAGTCAGAGATAAGCCCACTCCAACTTCAATGTGTCCCACAAAACCCCCAAGTTAAACATCCACAGCATGTATGCAGAGGGCCTGGTACAGACCCTTCCAGGCTCCATGGATGCTGCTTTATTCTCTGTGAGCACATGTAAGCCTTACTTAGTTGATTCTATGGGTCTTGTTCTCCTGGTATCCTCTGACTCCTACAATCCTTCCTCCCCTTCTGCAAGCTTCCCAATCTCCACCAGGCTGTTGGTCTCTGCATTTGCTCCCATCATCTGCTGGAGAAAAGCCTCTCTGGTGACAATTGGGCTAGACACCAACCTTTGCTTATAGTAGAATATTATTAGAAATCATTTTACTGAATTTTTCCCAGTCATGCTTGATTCTTTACAGATTTTGGAGCCATATAGCTTCCAAGTCCTGGCCATCCAGGCAGTGTCAGCCATGTATCCCTCTTGTGGCTTAGGCCTCAGAAATGGATGGCCACTACCACAAGCTCTGATCCACCATTGTGCTAGGGCATCTTGCAGGCAGGACAGATTGTGGGTCTAAGGTTTTGTGGCTACGTTAGTGTCCCAGGATCACCACTGAGAGCCTAGCCTGTTTATAGAAAATGGCCAGTAAGGCTCCGTATCATTCAAAACATTTATAAACTTTTGATGCTTTTCTTCTGAGAACTTTGTTTAGCTCTGTGGCCCATTTTTATTGGGTTGTTTATTCATAGAGATCTTAAGTCTTTATATAGCCTAGATAGTAATATTCTGTCAAATATAAAGATGGGAAAGATTTCCTCCCATGCAGTAGACTACCGATTCACACAATTAAAATTTTTTGTCTGTTGTATAGATACTTTTAAATTCCATAAAGACCCATTTGCCAATTGTTGGTTTTATTTCCTGAGCAACCAGAGTACTATTTAAGAATCCTGTACCTTATCGTGGACTACTATGGGAGTTTGAATAAGAAGTGTCTCTCCTAGGCTCATGTATTTGAGCACTTGTTCTGTTGACAGTGCTGTTTTGAAGCGTTATGGAACTCATAGGTTATAGATTTTGCTGGAGAACTGCATTTCAGAAGGGGATCTTAAGAGATTACAATATCTCCCTACACCCAGTTCATTCTCTATTTTCTGTATGTGTTTGGCAACTAGATTAGCATGCTTTCTCCTGAAACACCTGCTGCTATTCCTTTCTCGCCACTGTGGAAACATAAGTCAAAATAAATCCTTCCATTAGATGCATTTTGTCATGGTGTTTGTCACAGAAATAAAAGTACCTAATGCACCTATCTACTTTTTCAGCTAATAGTTTCAGAGATTCAATACCATTTTAGCACTTTCTGTTGCCTTATTGCTCTAGCTAATAATTGAATTCTTTTATTGAATAACAGCAGAAAGAATTGTATATCTTTCTTCTGATTTTAAATAGAGTGTTTCAAAAATATTCTTCTTTTGCCATGTTGTTGGTTATAGATTAATAAAGTATACCTTTTCTTGTGTTGAGATATCTCCCTTCTAATGCTAGCTTATTGATAACTTTGATCATGAAATCATGAATTGCATTAAAGGTTGTCTTTCTACATTTTCAGAGAGGATCGTGAAGCTTCTGACTTTGATACTATTTATGTGATGAATGAAGTTTATTGATTTTAAGCATGTTAGATCATCCTTGTAAATATGAATGAAGCCAAATGGGTCCTACAAATAATCTTTGGTGTTTCTTGAATTCTGCTTACAAGTATTTGAGGCACTTGCACATGTATCATGTATTATTTTAAAAAATAAATATAAAGGAAAACCAAAAAGTTTCCTTTACCTGAAGACACTAAAGCAACATTCCCCCTTCTATGTCTAAGAGCTTTCTTCAGGGAAATATTATTTCATATATATTTAGATTTGTTATATTTTGCTATCCAAATAAATGATATATTGTCAGTCTACTAAGTATAAGATGAAATAAAAGATATATGAATATGACTAAACATACCAAAAATTAGAAAGAAATATTTTTCTTAGAAATTGGTTAACTGAACATTTACACTCAATTAAGAATGATCAGAGTGCAAGTGTTTAATTATTTGTCTATAACCCACTATCTGTTTAAATACTCTCATCATTGCCTTTTTCATTTCTTGATTCCTGAATGTATAGATCACAGGATTCATAAAGGGAATGACAACTGCATCAAATATGGAGAGAAACTTGTCCAAGTGTGTGAAAGAAGAAGGCCATGTATAGATGAACATCACAGGGCCAAAGAATAAGACCACCACAGTCACATGAGCTGAAAGCGTAGACAGAGCCTTGGAGGAACCACTTGAAGAATGTTTCTGAACAGTAAATATGATGACAATATAGGAAATGATCAGAATGAAGAAGGAACCTACAGACATGAATCCACTATTGACTGAGACCAGTAATTTCAGTTTGTGTGTATCTACACAGGCAAGTTTGATAAACCGGGGAAAGTCACAGTAGAAGCTGTCCAAAACATTTGGTCCACAGAATGGTAAGTTTACTACAAAAGCCAATTGAATGAGAGAATGCATAAAGCCAACCACCCAAGAGGTCACTGAAAACAAGATGCACATCTTTGGGCTCATAATGGTCAGATAATGGAGAGGCTTACATATGGCCACATATCTGTCAAAGGCCATGACTATGAGTAAAATCATTTCCACACCACCAATGAAGTGGATGAAGAAGATTTGAGTGACACATGCTCTAAAAGTGATGACTTTATGCTTTCTCAACAGATCATAAATCATCTTGGGGGAAATAACAGAAGAAACACCCAAGTCAATGAAGGAGAGGTTAGCCAACAGAAAGTACATAGGAGAGTGTAAGTGAGGGTCAGAAGCCACAGCAAACACGATGAGAGAGTTTCCTGTCATGCTTGCTACATAAAACATGGAAGATAACACAAAAAGGAATAATTGAATGTGCCAAGAGTTGGTGAGTCCCAGGAACACAAACTCTGACACCACAGACTGATTCTTTCCTTCCATTAGCTTTGTTGGCAGTGCTACCTGAAGGAGAAAATATGAGAAACTGTAAATTATAATTTAATAAATAGAATAGGAGAACATTCAAGTTATGAAAATCTACTTTACTACAGCATTGAAACTGGCTTTAAAATAAGTAGTGTGAGAGAAGTAAGTACTATACACAATAATCTGAAATTTATAAATTAGTTTGAAATAGGACTTAACACCTGTAACAAATGTTTTGAACAAAAACTCAAAGACAATAAGGTTTGATGGGTTTTAAAAGAGGATATTAGTGCCTGGAGAGATGCCTCATCAGTTAAGAGCACTTGCTATACTTTCGAAAGACCCCAGTTTTATTCTTAGCATCCATATCAAGTAGCTTACAATAGTCTATATTTCTAGCTCCAAAGAATCTAATGATAACTTTTGTTTTCCCTGAGATTTCCACAAACATGAAGCATAAACTTAGTGAAAATGACACATAATATTTAAATGAACCGTATAAAGAGAATATTTTTACAAACTGTTGATGACAATTTAAATTAACACATTCATTAAAGAAAAAAAGTATGGAAAGTTTTCAAAAACCAAAGTACAGACTTATTGCAGCACAACATAGTTGTGGTTGTCTAACAAATTTTATCCTTATATTGGTTTGATCATTAATAATATAATAAAAAGAGACGTGAGTTGGGGTATAAGGGAGAAAAAAGAAGACATGAGAAAAGATGCAAGTGATTAAAAGAGAAGTACCATATAATATAGAAATTCTCACCTTAAGGGTATATATCCAGAAGAAAACATTATGTCAATATGCTTTCCCATTTTATTGTACAATTATTCCTAAAAATTAGTATTACGATGAGCAACCTCTGTTCATTGAACTTTTATAGACACATGGATTACAAACACACAAACATACACAAAAATTGCACATATATACACAAAAGTAACATGCAAGTATCTTTTTTCATAACTCTAGGAAAAGATTTATCATATTATATAGTAGTTTCATTCAGAGAAGAAACAGCATAGCAGACAACATCTAAGCTTTTGATCCACGATCCGTGATTAATAAGATATGTGCTTTCTGCCATCAGAAAAGAGGTTGAACCCCAATACTGGTATTTTCTTTT
Organism: Chionomys nivalis; assembly: GCF_950005125.1. Taxonomy (NCBI): domain Eukaryota; kingdom Metazoa; phylum Chordata; class Mammalia; order Rodentia; family Cricetidae; genus Chionomys; species Chionomys nivalis. The sequence goes on along the minus strand of NC_080094.1, from coordinate 62,629,432 downwards.
TGTTAAACAAATTAAAATGGTTACTTCAGTGAAGTTATAGGAATGAAACAAAGATCACAATCATGTCTTAAATAAGTATTGTGAAAGAAAGGTGAGAAGGCCATAAACAGAATCATGTCCCCAGTAGATAAGTAGATGTTTAAATAATGCTTACAATATCAATGCATTTCTTCCTCTTGCTCATAACAGTACAAACTCATGAGATTGCTCAAAAACATTAGTGAATATGAATAAGCAGAGGGCATCACACTACCATGTCTAAATATGTTTCAAAATGCACTACCCATCTCCCATTACCTAACACATTACATTTTTCACATCATTCCAACAACAATATAACACAACATTTCGAATGTGAAAATGGTGCATTACTCTCATAGAACATCATATATATGTTAAGTATGCAATTAAAAAATTGAATTCATTGGTTTATTTCTCAAATAGAAACCCCGATGCAGCTCAATTTATGTATGTCTTCTCATTAGTGCATACCAAAGTTTAGACTCTGAAAACCTAGAAATGAGGGAAAAATACATATTTGGTGAAAATGGAAAATTCTGCATTTATATTCTTTAAAACCACACAAATATATATATATATATATATATAATATAGTTATATAATATTAAAGATTGGGTTAAATTATGAAATTATAAAGAAAATAAGCTATAATCTTTGCTTTAAATCATTCTATCTCTGCCCTAAGTCTGTCTTAAGCACACTTCCTCTGGTTCTCAGGGCTTCCTTACTCTTTCTTTAAAATTACCCTCCCCTCCATGTATCTGATTTCTAAGTCAACTTAACTAATTCTAACACACACTCTCTCTCTCTCTCTTTTACTTTCTCAGTCTCTATCTTTCCTCTGCCTCTCTCTCTCCTTCCTCCCCTATAGTACTGACAAGATTTAAAAACTCTCCTCCCTGGGGTAATTTTCTTCTAAACACTAATAAAATTATTCTCGGGCTTCAAAATTGGTAATAAAGATATAAATAAGATTGAAAGAAAAATCTAGACCTGGATTGTGTAGAGTGAACATAGAAAGACTATAAAATTTGAAAAGTTGGTATATAACTGGGAAAAGAAAAATAAGAAAGCTTACTGTAAATTAGGCAAAAATATTTAAATTATGAACTTATCTCCCTCAGTTGAATATGTCTGTATTTTCACTATACTTATTATTTCAAAGCATTTCTTAAATTCAAAAAAACCTAACGAAATTTGGTTGCCCCTAATTTAAAAACATAACTACATCTATTTATCAGTTTGGGAGATATAAATAGTTCTGTATCCTTTTCAAATAAATAATTAGGTAAAAATCACCTCATACATCTTTAACATGTTCCTGATCAGATCACAAATCAGAATCAAATTAATAGAGAAATTCCAACTTTATATTTTAAAAATGAAAACAAAAAAATCAATTCAACTTTTTATATTTTAAGTACCATTTTGTTCTAAAATTAAAATGACATTTTATCACAACATCTGTTTTCAACCTTGATGATTTTGGTCTCATGTTAAAATTTACTTCTGGTCAAGTTTTCATAAAACTCTTCCTATCAGAAAAGCATGAAAGTCCTTAATAAATTTGCTTCTGTTTTACAGAACAGTCACCAAACGTTTTATAGAAGGTGAGCTGTTTGAACTCAACCTATTTTCAAAAGCCAGCGAGGCAAAAACTGCAAATCTTCCCTTTTTATTTATAAGTATCATTGATATTTCATTAGTTACCAGTTCGTAGGGTATTATATAATTCATTCAATCAATTATTGGTGAATAAAGAATGATTCATTATATTGCTACACAAACTTAGTAGAAAATGTTACAAGGTTGTTTGACTTCTTAAGGCCATTTACAATGTGGTTCTAGCTCATAGGCAGTCGGTTACTTAACCTTTGCCAATACTTCAGCTGGTGTTTATCAGCTATCCTCCTATGCGCTCAGTTCCTTTTCCTGACTGCTCTCTACTTTGCTCGTCTTCCTCAAGCCCTTTAGGATATGACTCTTGTCCACAGTAATTTCGAGCACAAACTAACATCTGAGAATTAGCCACCCAAGCATTGCTAAGTTTATTTCCAGCCATGCATTTTACCTGAATAATAACAACATCATCTTAGCAAAGTCAAGCTTCTCTGTGTGCCCTCCCATAAAATATCACATGGAATTTTCCATTAGGGAGATAAGAAACTAATTATATGTACCTCAAGAGGTCACTGACCAAGAGACACTACAAAAACATGGCAATTTAGAAGCATCATGTGGTTATGGAATTCTTATCTTTAGAGTATCTGGTTTGGTCTGTGTGACCAAAGAATTTCTGTAGCTCACAGTATATTAAGGAGGAAGAATAAAAGAAAACCATGTTTCTTTATTATGGTGTCATTAAACTACGGGAATCTGAAAGTTTAACAGTTAACATGGTAGCGCACACCTTTAATCTCAGCAATCAGAAGGCAGAGGCAGGTGAATCTCTGTGAGTTTGAAGCCAGTCTTACATAATGACAGAACATTTAGAGCTACATAGTGAGATCCTGTTCAATGCAAAAATATATCACTGCTATTATTCCCTAATAATAGATAAATATTCTCTCAAAGTTTAACTATCATCACTGAGTTAAATCAAACTAACATGGTGTAGTTTAAGAAGAAGAATTTTTGGGAAGTCTTCATTTTCAGTAAAACCGTGACCTATAACTACAGATGTCTAAAATGTCTGCCAAATAAAAATAACAGAGAAACAAGACTCCACACACATACCTTACTACAACACCAAAAATAATTTTGTGACTATATAAGAAAAGTTACACAGTTTATACAAAGAGCAGATGGCAGAATAGCAGCAAATAAACTGTTGTACAAGTAAATAAACATGAATGTGGACAAAAATAGATTTATTTTTCAATAAATACCACAGCACAGTTAGGGTTTAGGAATAGTATATTATACTGTGATTTAATTTTATACAACTTGTAAGGAAATTGCTGCTACACGGGGTGCATACTCATGTCAAGGGAGTAAACTGGTGCTTAATATATCCACAAATAGGAGAGAAACAGAAACTGGGTGTAACTGGAGGGGGGAATATTTGTACCTTCTGTTTTCTTATATCTGAGGGATGAACAGAATTGGGAAAATATACCAAATTAGGAAAGCATCAGGCCATATAATGAGTAATTATATCATTGCAAGATAACTGTCTGATTGAGAATTGTTCTAACACAATTTCCCTCAGATCATCTTATCCTCCATCAGGATTTGTACTATATTTTATTCTCTACTTAAAAAATAAAATAGTTTCACTTTAATTGGTGATATAGCTTGACATGATACATTTTATATGAATCATTATTTATTTACAATGTATGAAAGCCACCTATCAGAGATTGTTAATAGAACACCAATAAAATCCCTAAATTCTAAATATCATGTTTCAACTTCCCATTGTAAAGTAGAGTTCAAATTGTACACATATAATTTGAAGATTTCTGTATTAGATTTTATTCATTGGATAGTCACTTCTAAGTTTGTCCAGCAATGTATATGAATGCATACACAATACAGGCTAATGTTTTCTCATGTGTTATGGAGAAAATACTGCAAGTTTTATACACAGAGAGAGAGAATATGTACATTATGATTGTCTTTAAAATCAACATGCCACAAAATAGAATCACCTGAGTAGAGAGGAGACTCTCCTGAAAAATTGTCCTGTTTGTCTTATAGATATAGATGTTATCTCCTTGTTTCTTTTACTTAGAGAACCTGTTTAAAATTGTTAGTGTGTGGCCTCTCTCTTCTTGTCCCACCCAGCTTGCATCCAGAACCCTTCTTCCTTCTGCCCCCTTTCCTCTTTGGGCACATAACACCATCCAGCTCAGTCTGTCTGGCGCTGGGGGCAAATCCTCAGGGCAAGTAGGCAGGCGAGACTTCCCTTGTTTCACTGGCCTGCCTGCACCAACCAAGGTAGGCGCTTTGTTTACAAACTACCCAACATGCACGGAGATCTGATCTCGGCACCAGGAGAGACAGCAGTGGGGTGAGTTTGTGACCAGCGGCAGCGGAAGCAGCCCTGGACAGGGAACTCTGAAGTTCCTCATCCCCCTCCCTATACTCCCTGGGCTCCCTGCAGGGACTCTACACCCTGCATACTGCCTCTCTCTTCTTGTCCCACCCAGCTTGCATCCAAAACCCCTCTTCCTTCTGTCCCCTTTCCTCTTTGGGCACATAACACCATCCAGCTCAGTCTGTCTGGCGCTGGGAGCAAATCCTCAGGGCAAGTAGGCAGGCGAGACTTCCTTTGTTTCACTGGCCTGCCTGCACCAACCAAGGTAGGCGCTTTGTTTACAAACTACCCAACCTGCATGGATATCTGATCTCCGCACCAGGAGAGACAGCAGTGGGGTGAGTTTGTGACCAGCAGCAGCGGAAGCAGCCCTGGACAGGGAACTCTGAAGTTCCTCATCCCCCTCCCTATACTCCCTGGGCTCCCTGCAGGGGCTCTACACCCCGCATACTGCCTCTCTCTTCTTGTCCCACCCAGCTTGCATCCAGAACTCTTCTTCCTTCTGCCCCCTTTCCTCTTTGGGCACATAACACCATCCAGCTCAGTCTGTCTGGCGCTGGGGGCAAATCCTCAGGGCAAGTAGGCAGAAGAGACATCCTTTGTTTCACTGGCCTGCCTGCAACAAGCAAGGAGAGACGTCACTGGAGCACCAGGAGAGCTATCACTGCAGAGAGCCATCACTGGGAAGGTACATCAGTAGGCAAGGAGACCTGATCCGGTAAAAGAAGATCCATAGGGGAGCATTCGGAGAAAGGGATGGGCAAGCGCCAATGCAAGAATTCACCCAACAATCTGAAAAACTATATGAAACCACCAGAACCCAGCGACCTCCCAACAGGAGGACATGAACACCTTAATCATGAAGAAGTAGATAAAATTGACTTTATGAAAGTGATTGACGCCCTTAAACAGCATGTAAAAAATGCCCTTATAGAAATGGATGAGAAGTATAACAGAAAGTTTGAAGAATTGAGTAAATCAGTGAATGATACCCTAGGAAACCAAGGAAAAACAATCAAACAGATAATGGAAACAGTTCAAGACTTAAAAACTGAAATGGAGGCAAAGAAGAAAACACAAACAGAAGGCCAGCTGGACAGGGAAAATCTAGGTAAATGAATAGAGACTACAGAAGCAAGCATAACCAACAGAATACAAGAGATAGAAGAAAGAATCTCAGATTCTGAAGATACCATAGAGAAAATAAACACGCTGATCAAAGAAAACAGCAAGGCCAACAAATTCTCATCACAAAACATTCAGGAAATATGGGACACAATAAAAAGACCAAACCTAAGAATAATAGGAATAGAAGAAGGAGAAGAAGCGCAGCTCAACGGTCCAGAAAATATATTTAATAAAATTATAGAAGAAAACTTTCCCAACCTAAAGAAAGATATACCTATGAAGGTTCAAGAAGCATACAGAACCCCGAATAGGCTGGATCAAAAAAAAAATCCTCTCGCCATATAATAATCAAAACACAAAGCATACAGAATAAAGAAAGAATACTAAGAGCAGCAAAGGAAAAAGGCCAAGTTACTTATAAAGGTAAACCTATCAGACTTACACCTGACTTCTCTATGGAAACCATGAAAGCCAGAAGGTCCTGGATAGATGTACTGCAGAAACTAAGAGACCATGGATGCAAGCCCAGACTACTATACCCAGCCAAGCTTTCGTTCACTATAAATGGAGAAAACAAAATTTTCCAGGATAAAAACAAATTTAAACAATACGTAGCCACAAATCCAGCCTTACAGAAAGTAATAGAAGGAAAATCACTAATCAATGAGTCCAACAATGACCACAATATCTCAGACAACTAGAGACCCTTCACCAGCGCAACACAAAGAAGGGGAACACACAAAATTTACAACTTAAAAAATGACCGGAGTTAACAACCACTGGTCATTAATATCACTTAATGTCAATGGACTCAACTCTCCTATAAAAAGGCACAGACTAAGAGATTGGATACGAAAACAGGATCCAACATTCTGCTGTTTACAAGAAACACACCTCAACCACAAAGACAGGCACCTACTCAGAGTAAAGGGTTGGGATAAGGCTTATCAAGTAAATGGACCTAAGAAACAAGCAGGGGTGGCCATACTAATTTCTAACAAAGTTGACTTCAAACTTAAATCAATCAGGAGAGATGGAAAGGGACATTTTCTACTCATAACAGGAACAATTCATCAGGATGAAGTCTCAGTCCTGAATATCTATGCCCCTAATATAAAAGCACCCACGTACGTAAAAGAAACATTGTTAAAACTCAAGGCAGCCATCAAACCGCACACATTAATAGTAGGAGACGTTAATACTCCTCTCTCACCAATGGACAGGTCAATTAGACAGAAACCTAACAGAGAAATAAGAGAATTAATGGAGGTAATGAATCAAATGGACTTAACAGACATCTATAGAATATTCCACCCAAATAGGAAAGAATATACCTTCTTCTCTGCAGCTCATGGAACCTTCTCAAAAATCGACCACATACTCGGTAACAAAGCAAACATCCACAGTTACAAAAAAATATTAATAACCACCTGTATCTTATCAGATCACCATGGATTAAAGCTAGAATTCAGCAACAATGCTACCCCAGAAAGCCTACAAACTCATGGAAACTGAATAGTCAACTACTGAACCATACCTGGATTAAGGAAGAAATAAAGAAAGAAATTAAAGTCTTCCTTGAAGACAATGAAAATAAAGAAACAACATACTCAAACCTATGGGACACTATGAAAGCAGTCCTGAGAGGAAAGTTCATAGCACTAACTGCCCACTTAAAGAAAACAGAGAAAGCACACATTGTAGACTTAACAGCCCACCTGAAAGCTCTAGAAAAAAAAGAAGCAGACTCACCTAGAAGGGGTAGAAGACTGGAAATAATCAAACTGAGGGCTGAAATCAACAAAATAGAAACACAGAAAACAATTGAAAGAATCAATGAATCAAAAAGCTGGTTCCTGGAGAAAATCAACAAGATTGATAAACCCCTATCCAAACTAATCAAACGGCAGAGAGAGAATTTGCAAATTAATAAGATCAGAAATGAAAAGGGGGACATAACCACAGACACAGAGGAAATTCAGAGAATCATTAGATCTTACTACAAAAGCCTGTATGCCACAAAACTGGAAAATGTAAAAGAAATGGATGCTTTTTTAGATAAATACCATATACCAAAGTTAAACCAGGACCAGGTGAACAACCTAAATAGACCTGTTAGTCGTGAAGAATTAGAAGCTGTTATCAAAAACCTCCCTTCCAAAAAAAGTCCAGGACCAGATGGTTTCAATGCGGAATTCTACCAGAACTTCCAAGAAGACCTAATACCTATTCTCCTTAATGTATTTCACAATATAGAAACAGAAGAGTCATTGCCAAATTCCTTTTATGAAGCTACAGTAACTCTGATACCAAAACCACACAAAGACCCAACCAAGAAAGAGAATTACAGGCCAATCTCACTCATGAACATCGACGCAAAAATCCTCAACAAAATTCTGGCAAACCAAATCCAAGAACACATTAGAAAAATTATCCATTATGATCAAGTAGGCTTCATACCAGAGATGCAGGGCTGGTTTAACATACGCAAATCTATCAATGTAATCCATCATATAAATAAACTGAAAGAAAAAAACCATATGATCGTTTCATTAGATGCTGAAAAAGCATTTGACAAAATTCAACATCCCTTTATGATAAAAGTCTTGGAGAGATTAGGGATACAAGGGTCTTACCTAAATATAATTAAAGCTATATACAGCAAGCCGACAGCTAATATCTAATTAAATGGAGAGAAACTTAAAGCCATCCCACTAAAATCAGGAACACGCCAAGGCTGTCCACTCTCTCCATACCTCTTCAATATAGTTCTCGAAGTTTTAGCAATAGCAATAAGACAACATAAGGGGATAAAGGGGATTCAAATTGGAAAGGAAGAAGTTAAACTTGCATTATTTGCAGATGATATGATAGTGTACATGAGCGACCCCAAAAACTCCTCCAAAGAACTCCTACAGCTGATAAACGCCTTTAGTAATGTGGCAGGATACAAGATCAACTCCAAAAAGTCAGTCGCCCTCTTATACACAAAGGATATGGAAGCAGAGAGGGAAATAAGAGAATCATCACCTTTCACGATAGCCACAAACAGCATAAAATATCTTGGGGTAACTCTAACCAAGGAAGTGAAAGATCTATTTGACAAAAACTTTAAGGCATTGAAGAAAGAAATTGAAGAGGATACCAGAAAATGGAAGGATCTCCCTTGCTCTTGGATTGGGAGAATCAACATAGTAAAAATGGCAATTCTACCAAGGGCAATTTATAGATTCAATGCAATCCCCATTAAAATCCCATCAAAATTCTTCACAGATCTTGAAAGGACAATAATCAACTTTATATGGAGAAACAAAAAACCCAGGATAGCCAAAACAATCTTATACAATAAAGGAACTTCTGGAGGCATTACCATCCCTGACTTCAAACTCTATTACAGAGCTACAGTAATGAAAACAGCATGGTACTGGCATAAAAACAGAGAAGTCGACCAATGGAATCGTATAGAAGACCCGGATTTTAACCCACAAACCTATGAACAACTGATTTTCGATAAAGGAGCTAAAAGTATACAATGGAAGAAAGAAAGCATCTTCAACAAATGGTGCTGGCACAATTGGATGTCAACCTGTAGAAGAATGAAAATAGACCCATATCTATCACCATGCACAAAACTCAAGTCCAAATGGATCAAAGACCTCAATATCAATCTGAACACACTGAACCTGATAGAAGAGAAAATGGGAAGTACCCTACAACATATGGGCACAGGAGATTGCTTCCTATGTATAACCCCAGCAGCACAGACATTAAGGGCAACATTGAATAAATGGGACCTCCTGAAACTGAGAAGCTTCTGTAAAGCAAAGGACACTGTCATTAAGACAAAAAGGCAGCCTACTGACTGGGAGAAGATCTTCAGCAACCCCGCAACAGACAAACGTCTGACCTCCAAAATATATAAAGAACTCAAGAAACTAGACTTTAAAAGGATGATTAACCCAATTAAAAAATGGGGCACTGAACTGAACAGAGAATTCTCAACAGAAGAAGTTAAAATGGCCAAAAGATACTTAAAGTCATGCTCAACCTCCTTAGCGATCAGAGAAATGCAAATCAAAACAACTTTGAGATATCATCTTACACCTGTCAGAATGGCTAAAATCAAAAACACCAAGGATAGCCTTTGCTGGAGAGGTTGTGGAGAAAGGGGTACCCTCATCCATTGCTGGTGGGACTGCAAACTTGTGCAACCACTTTGGAAATCAGTGTGGCGGTTTCTCAGAAAAATTGGGATCAACCTACCCCTGGACCCAGCAATAGGTCCAGGAATATACCCAAGAGATGCCCTATCATATGACAAAAGCATTTGTCCAACTATGTTCATAGCAGCATTATTTGTAATAGCCAGAACCTGGAAGCAACCTAGATGCCCTTCAATAGAAGAATGGATGAAGAAAGTGTGGAATATATACTCATTAGAGTACTACTCTGCGGTAAAAAAACAATGACTTCTCGAATTTTGCATGCAAATGGATGGAAATAGAAAATACGATCCTGAGTGAGGTAACCCAGACCCAAAAAGAAGAACATGGGATGTACTCACTCATAATTGGTTTCTAGCCATGGATAGGGGCCACTGAGTCTATAATTTGTGATCCTAAAGAAGCTAAACAAGAGGGTAAACCCAAGGAAAAACATATAGATATCCTCCCAGCTATGGGAAATAGACATGATTGATGGGCAAAAAATTGGAATTTTGGGGGTGGGGTGGGATGGGGATGAGGGGTGATGGGGAGAGAAAAGTGCGAAGGAGTAGATGAGGGGAACTGGGGGAATCGGGGTGATTGGGGATAAAGGAAGGTTGGATAGGGGAGCAGGGAAACTCATACCTTAGGTAAGGGAGCCACCTAAGGGTTGGCAAGAGACTTGAACTTGGAATGGCTACCAGATGCCCAGGGCAATGTCCCCAGTTAGTTCATTGGGGCACCTGAGGATAGGGAACCTGAAATGAACCTATCCTATAATCATACTGATGAATATCTTGCATATCGCCATAGAACCTTCATCTAGCGATGGATGGAGATAGAGCCAGAGACCCACACTGGAGCACCGGACTGAGCTCCCAAGATTATAATGAGGAGCAGGAGGAGAGAGAACATGAACATGGAAGTCAGGACCATGAGGGGTGCACCCAACCACTGAGACAGTGGGGCCGATCTATTGGGAGCTCACCAAGGCCAGCTGGACTGCTACTGAAATAACATGGGATAAAACCGGACTCTCTGAATGTGGCGGACAATGAGAGCTGACGAGAGGCCAAGGAGAATGGCACAGGAACTTTCATCTGGCGATAGATCGAGAGAGAGACAGAGACCCAATTTGGAGCAACGGTCTGAGCTCTTAAGGTCCAAATGAGGAGCAGAAGGAGGGAGAACATGAGCAAGGAAATCAGGACCACGAGGCGTGCACCCACCCACTGTGACATTGGAACTGATCTATTGGGAGCTCTCCAAGGCCAGCTGGACTGGGACTGAATAAGCATGGGTTGAAACTGGACTCTCTGAACATGGCGGACAATGAAGGCTGATGAGAAGCCAAGGACAATGGCACTAGGTTTCGATCCTAATACATGAACTGGCTTTGTGGGAGCTTAGCCTGTTTGGATGCTCACCTTCCTGGGCCTGGATGGAAGTGGGAGGACCTTGGTCTTCCTGTAGGGCAGGGAATCTGGACTGCTCTTCAGTATCGAGAGGGAGGGGGAATGGACTGGGGGGAGGAGAAGAGGAGTGGAGATGGGGGAGGGGAGTGGGGGAGGGGGCAATATGTGGGAGGAGGGGGAGGGAAATGGGAAACGGGGAGCAGTTGGAAATTTTAATTAAAAAAGAATAATAAAAAAGAAAAGAAAAAGAAAAAAATTGTTAGTGTGTGTGTGTCTGTGTGTGTGTGTGTGCATCTGTGTGTGGCTGTGTGTGTGGCTGTGTGTGTATTCAATATAAGGAAACTATGACACTCTACATTGTAATTTTATCTTTTTTCCTACAAAAAAATGCATATGAAGTAACACTTCATCTCCAAACCCACAAATCCCAGGTGACTTCAGCAGCTCCATGAGACACAGACTACAACTGCATAGAACAAACCAAGATGTGAGTGACTAGCCTTTCAGCTGGACAGCACAGTATTTAGGCCCTAGGCAAAACCCAGGCCCTTCCCCCTCACACACACATCTCAGCTACAAGGGCAAACCTTCTATAGGCAGGGGGCCCAAGCACCACCCATCAGGACCTGCAATCTATATGTCCCAATTCATTCTCATCCTTTGCAACCTCAGCAACCCCCTTAGATACAGACTGTGACTGCACAGAACTAACCAGAGATAAGTGACCAGAAGCTCCCTGAGAAACAGACTTCAACTACACAGAGTGAACCTAGAGCCACTCCCTAAAACATAAAGTGACTACACAGATTGGTCCAAGACAAGATACCTGAGACACTGACACCGACTTCTGCAAAAATCTAATTAAAAGGTAAAGACACTGACTGCACCAATTGAACTAAGAGATGGGTAAACATCAATGCAAGAATATATTCAACAACCTAAAGATCAATATGCCACCACCAGAACTTTGTAGTCCTACTGCAGAAAGACCTGAACATCCCAACCCAGAAAAAGCAGAAGAAATAGATTTATCGGTCAAAGAAAACATTAAAGGCAACAAGGTCATAACACAAAAAATCCAGGAAATTTGAGATACTATTAAAAGACCAAACACAAGAATAATAGGGATAGAAGAAGGGGAAAAATAGCAGCTCAAAGGCACAAATAGTATATTCAACAAAACCATAGTAGAAAACTTTACCACCTAAAGAAGGAAATAGCAATAAAAATACAAGAAACTTATAGAGCACTAAACAGACTGGGCCTAAAAAAGTTCGGTCATCACATAAAAATCAAAAAATAAAATATATAGAATAATGAAAGAATATGAAGAGCTCAAAGGAAAAAGGCTAAGTAATATAAAAAGCATAGGGTTGACACTAACCACTCACAGGTTTCTCAGTAAAGGACAATGAACATAAGGATGCACAGGGGCTACTTATGTGAACAAGACTTTATGAATACGGAAATCATTCAGTACTGCAGTTAAGTCTGATCCCATTTAACCTCATGCTGCACCTCAAGCCAGTGAACCAGAACAAGGGAAATGAAAATGTCATGTAGTGAAGAGCAAGGATTAACTATGCTGTGTCTGTCTCGGTGCACCAAATTGGATGATGCAAGTGAGTGTGTGCCATGTGACTGTCATCACAGTGGCAATGACCTGCAAATGACTGGGACCTGGAGGAACTAAACTGTGAGGTCTATAAAAGAACCATTGAAGGGGAGGGAAGAGGTAGGGAGAGGAACAGAGAAAAATGTAGATGTCAATAAAAATCATTTTAAGAAACAGGGCAGAAAATCTTCAGAGATGGTACCAGTCCCGTATCACAGAATACTGGTAGCAATTCATGCAGTTCTTAGTACCTCTCTACCACTCACAAAGTGAACATACATGTTGTTTCAATTCCTCTTTTCAAATGTCACACAATTTTTTGCGTATCTCTGTAACACAGAAATATACTAAGAAAAAAGAAATAATAAATATAAATGAATAGAAATTTGATGTATGTGAATATAATATTGCTAATCTGACAAAAAATCATCTTTACTGAGTTTTTTGTTGATATTTCAAAATGACTCTCAAGTCTTCTACACAAAAAAAAATCTATTAAACCCTTGTGTGTGTTCTCCTGATTTGAATCTCCTTCCACAGCAGAAAAACTCCAAATGGGTAACACATACAAACTACAAGAGACAGACAAATGGCTCAGTAGAATAAGTCTTTATAAGGAAACAAGTAAAGGTGTCCAGAAATTCCTGCATTTGACACAATGTATAGTAAACATATATACATGTGGCCAACATTGTATGAATTCAGTATTTTCTTTATATATTATTGTCTTAACATATATATTTGAATATATTTAAAATTAAAAAGTCATAAATTAGAAAAGTAATGAGGGGTCAGAAATGAATGGAGGGGGGATACAGAAGAATCAAAATTTTTGAATTCAATATCATGCATAAAATCTCAACATATAAAACAAGTGTAAAAGAAGAGAGAGAGAAAGTTCCCTTGTTCTAAAGGCTTAAGTATCAGCTACTTCAAAATAAACATTATTCCTTAGGAATGTAAGTTCAAGATTATTATAATCATTGCTTTATAAATACATGTGATTCGCTGCTTTCAGGAGAGATTGTTAATACAGACTAAGCAGGAGAATATATAGACATATAGAGAAGGAAAAGATATATACTTAATTTATATGTGTGTGAAATATATATATACATACATGCAAAGATTTTTCTCACGTTGATGAAAAGTAAACTTCTGTATTCATTGAAGACAGTCCAAAGCACATAGATTTAAGAAGTTTTCCTATAACTAACTAGCTGTCTGCATATTCTCTTCATTGATACCTTCATTTCCTGATTTCTGAGTGTGTATATCACAGGATTCAGAAAAGGAGTAACTACTGCATCAAAAATTGCCAGAAATTTATCCAGGTGTATTGAAGGAGAAGGCCAGGTATAAAAGAATATCAAAGGACCAAAGAATAAGACAACCACAGAGATATGAGCTGAAAGTGTGGACAGAGCTTTAGAGGAAGAACTTGATGAATGTTTTTGTACAGTGATTATGATAACAATATAGGAAATGATCAGTATGATGAAGGAGCCCACAGAGATGAATCCACTGTTGGCTGTGACCATGAATTCTAATTTATGGGTGTCTGTGCAGGCAAGTTTGATAAATCGAGGAAGGTCACAGTAGAAGCTGTCCAACACGTTTGGCCCACAGAAAGGTAAGTCTACTACAAAAGCCAGTTGAATCAGTGAGTGAATAAGGCCAACCACCCAGGCAGCCACTAAAAACAAGATGCACATCATCGGGCTCATAATGGTCAAGTAATGGAGAGGCTTACATATGGCCACATATCTGTCGAAAGCCATGGCTATGAGCAGCACCATCTCCACACCTCCAATGAAATGAATGAAGAAGATTTGAGTAACACAACCTCTAAAGGAGATGACTTTGTGTTTTCTAAATAAGTCATAAATCATCCTGGGAGAAGAAACAGAAGAAACACCCAAGTCAATGAAGGAGAGGTTAGCCAACAGAAAGTACATGGGAGAGTGTAAATGGGGGTCAGATGCCACAGTGAACACAATAAAGGAGTTTCCTGTCATGCTTGCTACATAAAACATGGAGGATAACACGAAAAGGATTAATTGAATGTCCCAAGAGTTGGTGAGTCCCAGGAACACAAACTCTGACACCACAGACTGATTCTTTCCTTCCATTGAACTTTTTGACAGTTCTACCTGTAAGAAGTCACAAGAGAAATGATAAATTAAAATTGGATTTAGGTAAAGTCCTGCATATGTGTGTGTCCATACACACATACATACATACAAGCGCTGAAAATCACTAGTCATCAGGGGACCATAACTTCAAACCATAGTAAAATATCACCTCACAGTTTCCAAAGATAACAATAGAAGGTGCATGGGAAGTGTTGGGGGAGGAAAAAGAAAGGGAATGAGATAGTTGTTTTTTTATTTCAAAAAGTTTTAATTTTTTAAGATAATAACCTTTGGTGGATTTCAAAAGACTTGATGTGAATATATATTAATATACTTATTCAAGAAGACAAAAAATTAATGGAGGTACTTCAAAAATTATGAGATAAAGACTCAGTTTGTAGCCTAATGAAATAAACTACAGATGAGTAAGGCCCTGTATTTGATTCCCAACACCACAAATTTTAAAGAGGTTGTAGAGATTGTAGACAGAGAAATAAAGGTTGAAGAACAACGGAAAAGACTAAAAACTGGAAATATCGGGCTAGAGATACAGCTTTATTAGTAACGGTATTCATTGTGCAATTGTGAGGACCTGTGCTCAGATCCCAGCATCCAAGCAAGAAGCTAATTGTGTGTGTCTCTATACTGTGGTGAAAAGTGAAAATAAATGATCACTTGAGCTTGGGGACTGCCATACTAGAACCAGGCTCAGCATGAGACCCATTCAAAGGGATAAAGTGGAGATTGAGACAGCAGGACCCAAAACATTGTCTTCTGATCTCCGATGGACACAAGTCTGTGTTACTGTGTGTGCACGTACATGTGCGGGCACACATACACACACACTCACATCAAGTATACATTTACCCTACTCATATATATAAAATCACATATACAAAATAATAATAAAATTATTTTTAAAATCTAAATCTAAAAATACTGTATTATTTGCAATTCTAATTTGAAGAATCTGTATCCAGAAGAAGTAACATTCAAAAATAAAGATTAATATGTATAAATAAGATGTGTTAAATAATAGATGAGTGCAAAACACACATGCACAGACACTCCGACACACATAGACTATCCTTTCATCCCCTTCCAAGAAAAAGAATCCTATTTTTCTTCTACCATGAATAAGACTAGGAGTCATTGTGCTAACTGGATTTAAAAAACATGGAAAGTCAAATGCTGAAATATCTCAGCTGACATGGATTCTAAAGATTCTACAGTGATAGAAGCAGAAAGTATAATAAAGTATCATAAGTAAATGGGATGGGATAGAAAAGTGAAATTGAAAATATTTGTTAAAAAAGAAAATACAAAATTAGACAGGATGTGGACTTTCTGGAAATGCATGGCACAGTGAGGTGACTGTTACTAACAGTAGGGCCTACATGAAAATTGGTAAGTGCAGAACTTCGCCATTCCTTTTCTAAATCAGTATGGGTGGCAACTATGCTAGTTAGCTTACAACATGCACATGTATTTTACGATTTTAATTTTTGTATTTTATATAGTCACATATATAAAACATCTCACTGTACACTATAAATATATACGGATTCTAATTGATAATGGTGCCTTCATAAAACTAGAAGAAAGGTTTCCTATTATACTCATATAATTTGAAATTGTAGTCATTCAATGAAGCTGCTGCCAGTCATGCAGTCATGTTGAGATATTTATAAATTCAATATCCCTCTACTTTCAAACTAGAGTGAGTTCACAACGGTTCCTCATAAGGTGGAAGATTAGCCAATACTAAAGACAACAATTCATCCCCAAGGTCTTTACACTTTCATTTGAAGACTAATATGTTATCAGTTCAATTAAGAATAAAAAACTAGTCATTGTTGTTTTAACCATCCATGTTGATATCTATAGCAAAGGTTACAAATCTCATTCTGATATATAGTCCCTTACTTCTAACTTCTCTGAAAAAAATATTTAACATCAAGATTATGAAATGTGTCCCCTTACCATGAAGTCTTGCTTACAACATTATCATTAATGTACTTTCCTTTATTTGAGCTAACTGGACATGAGACTAATTCCCCCCAAAATGTTAGACTGATGCATAATTTTATTCTTTGAAACAATCACTTATGAGTTTTCATCTTGTTGTGTACATAAATTATGATAAGAAATTTTTCTAGCAATTGACATTGTGATAAGCTAAGTATCCAAACTTACATTCTTGGAGACTATCAGTCCTTGAAGTACTGGGAATAACAGGAATCACTGCCCTGAAGTAATTCCAATTGACCTGAAGCCTCTGCAAGATGACATCATGTAATAGTTCATATCTCTGTAAAATGGGTTGTCACATTATACTGTAGGGTTTTGTTCTATTAAAAGAATTAACATAGATACTAGATAAGATAGGGGTTTTGGTTCAAAAACTATGATTAACGCCAAACTTCAGCTACTGGTAGTTTAATTCCAGGCTAATTGTTTAAATATCTGAGAACTGGTATTTCTTATTTATTGAACAAACAAAAATATTGATTTATATTTAACTGTTAGGCTAAAACAAATATCCTAACCATACACTCAACAAGTAAGTATACAAATGTGAATCTTCAATAAATGTTATTATTTTGTTACTATCAGTTGTCCATAATAGGACCAAATACATCAGCTAAACCAATCTAAAAACTGAATGTTAGTGAGCAGAAAGCACCAAAAATACAGATTGAAAATATAGTAACTTCTTATTTAATAATATTTTAATGTCCATGTTTATAGTCTGGCAAATAAATGTATGTATACTTAGTTCAGTTGTTCTCAAAGAACAGTTGATCTGTATTTACTACTCATCAAAAATATAATTCTTTAAACCCTCCTCAAGTAGACACCAACCTGTGATGCTTCATCTTATATCTGTCTTCCTGTCTTTTCATCTCAAAAATATCAGAAAACCTTTAAATTTGGAAGAAGCAAATATTTGCTAAAAGATGTTTTTTTATTGCTTTTACTGAGCTATACATTTTCTCCACTCCCCTTCTTTCCTCCCCTCTCCTTTTTCATCCTCTTTTGTGACTCCCATGTTCCCAATTTACTCAGGAGATCTTGTCTTTTTTTCCTATCTATGTAGAGCTCTTGTACAATTTTGTTTGTTGTCTAGCTTCTGTGATGTTGTGAACTGCAGGCTGATTTTTTTTTTTGCTTTATGTTTAAAAGTCACTATGAATGAGTGTGTATTATACTTGTCTTTCTGGGTCTGGGTTACCTAATTCAGTATGGCTTTTCTAGATCCATCCATTTGCCTGAAAATTTCAAAATGTTATAATATTTTACTGTAGAATGCGAAAAGATGTTATCAATTATCAATTAAAAACTCTATATGTAGCTGTATAGTTTATTGAGATAGTCTAGGGCAGAGTTCTGAAGCAACAGAGAAAACTAAAGAAAAGTTATATTATTAAAACTGAATAGGGGCGGGAAATAAATAAATTATAATAAACAAAGTCAAAAACTACAATGATTACACTTGTCTAAATAGCTTTTGCAATGTCTTTGTATTAATGATTCTTTCTCACATTCTACTGTATCTGCTTGGCAAAATTTTTAAACCTTCTCCACTATACTCATAGTTTGGAAACAAAATTATCAGTGCAATTTGCATTCTTTAGAATGAAGAAAGAAAGAAATATAACTCTTGGCACCTCAGGAATCACTGTGTTCTGAAATTGCCCCTATCATGATGAAAAATAAAGTTATATGGGATAGTATGCTTTCAGCACTGGGTCTTATTTTCTACATGTTAAGCACTATTTTCTCCTCAGGATTACATGAGGCACTTTCATCTTGCAAACTCCCTAATAAAATTGCTACTATGTTACACAAAATGGAAAATTTATATCCTTTTCTTGAAAAAATAAAAGAAATGGCAACAACTCCTGCCATTTTATTTGTATGTGTTAACAAGTTATTATTTATTTATAATTTAGTAAGAGAGTATATCATTTTATCATTACTGAGCATAGAATAACTGATTAATGCAGAAGTTTCACACAAAACATTACAACGTTTTTGGCATTTTCTAGTAATATTTATATTCCCCTATGTATAATGTGGTTCTAGCTCAAAGGCAGTCCATTGTCTTGCTTTTTCCAATATTTTTATAGACATTTTTCTCTTATTTTTGAGATTATGCTGTAATCTCATTACATCATTTTTCCCTTCACTTTCCTCCATCCAAATCACTCCACGTACCCTCCTTGATCTCTTTCCAATCAAATTCAACACCTTTTTCACACAGTGAATAATGTTACAATCATCCTTCTGTGTTGTTCAATTCCTTTTCTTGCCTGTGCTCTACTTTGCCTTCCTCAAGTACTTTAGGATGCAACTTAGATCCACATCAACACTAACCACAAACTTCACAAATTAACATCTGTGTATGATCAACTTATACACTGTTAAGTTTATTTCCGTCTATCCATTTTACCTGAATGATAACATCTTTTAGAGCCAGGTTTCCCTGTGTCCTCTCAGATAAAGTGCCACATAGAATCTTCCATTAGGAATATATGAAGCTAATTATATACACCTTGTGAGGCTCTGACCAAGAGACAGTGGAAAAGCATGACAACTTGAAAGAGCTCATGGTACAGAATTTTTCTCCAGAGAATTATTTGTTTTGGTCAGTGTGTCCAAAGAACTCTGAAACTCAGATACTATGGAGAAAGTGGAATTGTTTTGGTCTCATTAAGCTCTTTGGATCCAATAATTGATAATTACTCATTGCAATTACTTCTTTCTTCTAGGTAAATATTTTCTCAATATTAAACATAAATAATCAAAGGATTAGAAATATACTGGCCAAATGAGTTGGCTAAATGAAAAAGACACAATCATGCTTGAGGACCTGAGTTCAATCTCTGGAACTAACAAGTGGAAGAGAAGTGACTCCTCACACTTGACTCCATCTCCATACAAGCTTTCTTTACAAAACTAATACTAATTATAAAAATTTTAAACATGATAACTCATTGTTTGTGCTGAATAAAATTTCTTTGTGTGTATTATCTATTCACTAGGTGATCTGTGACATATCCCTTTCTCTAGCTATTATAAATAGAATAGCAAAAACATGAATATACAAATATCTTTGCAGTAGAATATTGTCTGTGGTCATTCAAATAAGAATATCTCCCATATGCTCAATTGTTTGAATATTTGGTCCCCAGTTGGGGGCACTGTTTGGATAGGTTTAGGAGGGATACACTACCTGGTAGAAGTAGGTGACTGTGATGGGCTCTGAGGGTTCAAAGCCTCACAGCACTCCTAGTGAGGTCTGTTTTGTGTTTACAACAAGGATGTTAGTTCTTAGTTCCTGTCATCATGCTTCTGCTTTGCCATCATGGATGCTTAGCTCTCTGTAACAATAAATCTGAATAAACTAGTTCTTCTAGAAGTTGCTTTGGTCATGGTGTTTTATCTCATGTAAATGGAAAAGTAAGTAAGACAGGGTCCTTTATGTATGTAGCCATGACTGGTATAGCTGGTAATATGATACTTTTATTTTAATGTTTTCTTCTCTTAATTTATGTTTTAAACTTTTAATGCAATATATTTTGATCACATTCTTTCCCATAAATTCAACTCCTCCACACACCCCAGCTCTACTCTTCTAAATTTATATTCTTACCCTCTCTTAAAAAAAAAACAAACAAAATCAAAAACAAATAAAAGTTTTAATAAACACCAAAACAAACAACAAAAAAATGGCTTCTGTTTTATGTTGAACAAGTATTTCTTGAGCATGTAGCCTTCTCTGGGGTCATATACCCAGTGTCAATCAGTGAAACTGATTTTCCCTGTCCCAACATCAATTGCAAATAGTTTCTTGGGGATAGAAACTTATGCCCATTTCACCTTCTTCTTGAGAGGCTATTTTCTGGTTTGAACCTGGTGGATATTGGACTTGCAATTACAGTCTCTGACAGTTCATTTGCCCAACATCCATGCTGTTTCCTTAAAGTCATTCAACACCTTTGGCTCTTAAAATCTTTCTATCTCCTCTTCTATATAGATCTCTAGCATGAGGGAAGAGCAGTACTACAGTCATCTCATTTAAGGATAGGTGGTCCATGGTGTCCAGTTGTGAGTCTCTGTGTTAACTAACCACTACTGCAAGAATTTTCTTGATGAGAGTTGAGTGATTTATTAATATATGGGTATAGTAATATGTTATTTAAAGTCGTTTTGTTAGTAGAAAAATTGTAATATATTTTCTATAGCATCTCTGGCCTATGTAGTCTCAAGTTCTTGACATAATTAGCAGTCTCAGATATGGGGTCCATATCATTGAATATGTCTTGAATCCAAACAAACCATGTTTGTTAGTTCCATGGCATTTGTGTCACTATCGCACCAATTGGGTATCATGCAGATATGTTGCTATTGTAATTTAAAGGGTTTGTGGCAAGGTGAAATTGCAACTACTTTTTAAATCAGCATGATGGTTTCTCAGAAAGTTGGGAATCAACCTACCTCAGGATCCAGCAATACCACTCTTGTAAATATACACAAGAGATACCCAATCATAATACAAAAGCCTTTGTTCAACAATGTTCATAGCAGCATTATTTGTAATAGCCAGAACCTAGAAGCAACTTAGATGCCCCTCAATGGAAGAATGGATAAAGTGTGGCAAATCTACACATTAGAGTACTACTCCGCGGTAATAAAACGACATCTTGAATTTTGCATGCAAATGGATGGAAGTAGAAAGCACTCCTCTGAGTGAGATAACCCAGACACAAAAATATGGTTATGGTATGTACTCACTCATTACTGGATTCTAGCCATAAACAAAGGACATTGAGCCTATCGTTCACGATCCTAGAGAACATAAAAAATAAGATGAACTCCCCCCCCCAAAAAAAAATATATAGATCCTCTTGGAAATTGGAAGCAGACAAGATTGCCAGACAAAAGTTGGGAGTGTGGGGCTGGGGAATGGGGAAAGGGGAGGTAGGTGAGAGAAGGGAGAAGGAGGGAGTTAGGGAGACCTTTGGAGAATGGGATGGTTGAGATGGAGGAAGGACAGATATGGGAGCAGGGAACAAGATATCTTAATTAAGGGAGGTATTGTGGGGTTGGCCACAGGATGGACTCTAGAGGGGGTCCCAGATCCCATAGGGATGTCCCCAGCTAGGACCCTGCGCAGTGGAGGAGAGGGTGCCTGATCTGGCCTTGTTCCATATGGCCAGTTCCATATTACTATCTTGAATATCACCATAGAAACTTCGTCTGGTGACAGATGGAGATAGAGACAGAGACCCACATGGGAGCACTGGACTGAGGTCCCAAGGTCCAGTTGAAGAGCAGAGGGAGAGAGAAGATGAGCAAGGAAGTCAGGACCACGAGGGGTTGGTCCACCCACTGAGACCGTGTGCCTGAGCTAATGGGAGCCCACCAAAGCCAGCTGGACTTGGACTGAATGATCATGGGATCAAACTGGACCCTCTAAATGTGGCTGACAAGTGGGCAGACTGAGAAACCAATGATAATGGCACTGGGATTTGTCTCTACTGCATGTACTGGCTTTTTGGGACCCTAGTCTATTTGGATGCATACCTTTCTAAGCCTGGATGGAGGAGGGAGGGACTTGGACTTCCCACAGGCCAAGGTACCCTGCCCTCTCTTAGGACTGGAGGGCAAGGGGAGAAGGGTAAGTGGGGGAGTGGGAGAGCAGTTGGAGGAGGGGAGGAAGTGGAAATGTTGATTCCTATTATTTATAAAGTAATAAAAAAAACAGTGTTTCTTCCTCTTATTTATTCTTTTCTTATGCAATAAATCCCATTTGCAGCCTGCCCAGCTCCAAAGCATTAATCTAATTTGTCTCTTTCAATCCCAGGAGTAGGTATTGGGGTTAGAACCTGAAAGACCAGAGAAGCAGGGAGCAGGCACCAGTCGCTATATATCTCTACCATTCCTCCACCCAAAAGGAGATCCTCTTCTTGCTGGACCTTACTACTTCCTGTCTCCTCTCTGTCAATAGTCCTCCAAACCCCTGTGGTTAATTTAGATCCGCTATTGGTGAGCACCACCCTCTGATTTAAAGGAAGGTTCATTTGCGAGAACACAATCAAAATATCACGCAACAATTCTCCCAATGCTCCTTCCTCCCCTGCCTTCCCCCAGATCCAATACTCTGTTTCTATTCAAAAATGAGCTTGCTTCCCAGGGATATCATAACAAGATATCGTAATACAGAATAAAAAGAAACAATAAGACTAGGCACAAATCCTCATATCATGGCTGGAGACAAAAAAAACAGTAGGAGTTAAAAGGATCCCACAAAGAGGCAAAAGAGTCAGAGATACCCCCAACCCGACTTTTATGTGTCCCATAAAAACCTCAAGTTAAACAACCACAGCTTGTATGCACAGGGCTGGTGCAAACATTTCCGGGATCCATGGTTGTTGACTTATTATCTGTGAGCCAGTGTGAGCCCTGTTTTGTTGATTCTATGGGTCTTGTGCTCCTGGAAACCTATGATTCCTACAGTCCTTCATCCCCTTCTTCTGCAAGATTCTCAATGTATACCAAGCTCTTAATCTCTGCATTTGCTTCCATCATCTGCTGGAGAAAGCCTACCTGGTGACAAATGGGCTAGACACCAACCTTTGCTTACAGCAGAATAATAATAGAAATCATTTTACTGACTTTTTCCCAGTTACGTTTGATTCTTTCCGGATTTTGGAGCCATCCAGCTTCCAATTCATGGCCATCCAGGCAGTGTCAGGGAAATGCTTTCTCTTGTGACTTAGGCCTCAGAATTGGATGGTCACTAACACAAGCTCTGATCCACCATTGTGCCAAGCAGGACAGGTTGGGGGTAAAAGGTTTTGTGGCTGGGTTAGTATCCCAGAGTCACCACTAGGAGCCAAGCCTGGTGATAGAAGATGGACAATCAGGCTCCATATCATCCAAAATATTTATAAATTTTGAAACTTTTCTTCTGAGAACTTTGTTTAGCTCTATAGCCCATTTTTATTAAGTTGTTTATTCATACAGATTTTAGTTCTTCATATAGTCTAGATAGTAATATTCTGTCAGATATATAGGTGGGGAAGATTTCCTACCCTGTAGTAGACTACCTTCTCACTCAATTAAAAATTTTATCTGCTGAACAGAAGCTTTTAAATTCCATAAAGTTCATTTGCCAATTGTTGGCTTTATTTCCTGAGCAACCAGAGTACAATTTAGGAAGTCTGTCTATTATTGTGGACTACTATAGGGGTTTGAATAGAAGTGCCTCTCATAGGCTCATGTATTTGAGCACTTGGTTTGTTGGCAATGTTGTTTTGCAGGGGTATGGAACTAATAGAACACAAATTTTGCTGGGGAGCAGCATTTCCAAGGTGGTCCTGAAAGATTATAACTTCTCTTCACTTCTAGTTCATTCTCTACTATCTGTGTGTGATTGGTAGCTAGATTAGCATGTTTCCTCCTGCAACACCTGCTGCAATGCTTTCCTTTTCATTGTGGGCTTCCCTTTTGAAAACATAAGTCAATATAAACCCTTCCATTAGATGCTTTTGTTCATGGTATTTGTCACAGCAACAAAAGTACCTAATATACCTATCTACTTTCTCCACTGACAGTTTCAGAGTTTCAATACCATTTTAATACTTTCTGTTGTCTTATTGCTCTAGTTAATAATCAAATCATATTATTGAATAACAGCAGGATATCTTTCCTCTGATTTTAAATAAAGGGTTACAAAACTTTTTCTTCATTTGCTATGTTGTTAGTTATTGATTTATAGAGTATAGCTTTTATTGTCTTGAGATAGCTCCCTTCTAATGATAGCTCATACATAACTGTAATCATGAAATCACGAATTGGATTAGAGGTTGTTTTTCTACATTTTCAGATGTGATCATGTAGTTTCTGACTTTGAGACTCTTCATGTGATAAAACACATTTATTGACTTTAATCACGTTGGACCACCCTTGTAAATGTGAATGAAGCTAAATGAGTCCTAACAAATAATATTTGGTATTTCTTGAATTCTGCTTATAAGTATTTCAGGCACATATAGAATACAAAGAAACATAATTAAAGAGAATAATTATTGGAAAGTAGAAGGAAAATATTTCTTTACCTGAAGACTTTAAAACAACATCCCCTCTGCTATGTCTAAGAGCTTTCTTCAGGAAAATACTATTTCATATGAATTTAGATTTGTTATATTTTCACTACTTAAGTAAATGATATATTGCCATTCTTACTAAGTATAAGACAAAGTAAAATATATATGAATGTGACTAAACATACCAAAATTTTCAAGGAAATATTTTTCTTTAATACTGGTTAACAAGGAACATTTATATGCAATTAAGAATTATCAGAGAGCAAGTGTTTAATTATTTGTCTACAACCCACTATATGTTTAAATACTCTCATCATTGCCTTTTTCATTTCTTGATTCCTGAATGTGTAGATCACAGGGTTCAGAATGGGGGTGACAACCGCCTCAAATATGGACAGAAACTTGTCCAAGTGTGTGAAAGAAGAAGGCCGTGTGTAGATGAACATCACAGGGCCAAAGAATAAGACCACCACAGTCACATGAGCTGAAAGTGTAGACAGAGCCTTAGAGGAGCCACTTGAAGAATGTTTCTGAACAGTAAATATGATGACAATATAGGAAATGATCAGTATGAAGAAGGAACCTACAGACATGAATCCAGTGTTGACAGAGACCAGTAAATTCAGTCTGTATGTATTGTATGTATCTACACAGGCAAGTTTGATGAACCCAGGAAAGTCACAATAGAAGCTGTCCAAAACATTTGGTCCACAGAATGGTAAGTTTACTACAAAAGCCAATTGAATGAGAGAATGGATAAAGCCAACCACCCAGGAGGCCACTGAAAACAAGATGCACATCTTTGAGCTCATAATGGTCAGATAATGAAGAGGCTTACATATGGCCACATATCTGTCAAAGGCCATGGCTATGAGTAAAATCACCTCCATACCACTAACAAAGTGAACGAAGAATATTTGGGTGATGCACCCTCTAAAAGTGATGACTTTATGCTTTCTCAACAGATCATAAATCATCTTGGGGGACACAACAGAAGAAACACCCAAGTCAATGAAGGAAAGGTTAGCCAACAGAAAGTACATAGGAGAGTGTAAGTGAGGGTCAGAAGCCACAGCGAACACAATGAGGGAGTTTCCTGTCATGCTTGCTACATAAAACATGGAGGAGAACACAAAGAGGAATAATTGGATGTCCCAAGAGTTGGTGAGTCCCAGGAACACAAACTCTGACACCACAGACTGATTCTCTCCTTCCATTGGCTTTGTTTGCAGTACTACCTGAAGGAGGAAATGTGAGAAACTATAAATTATAATTTTATAATTAGAATAGGAGAATCTCCTAGTTATGAAAATCTATTTTACTGCAGCATTGAAACTGACTTTAAGGTAAGTAGTGTGAGAGAAGGAAGTTCTATATACAATCAATAATCTGAATTTATAAATTAGTTTGAATTATGACTTAACACCTGTAACAAAAGTTTTTATCAAAAACTCAAAAGACAATAAGGTTAGGTGGGTTTCAAAAGGGGATATTAGGGTTTGGAGAGATGACTCATCAGTTAAGAGCACTTGCTATTATTTCAAAAGACCACACTTTTGTTCTCAGCATCCACTCAAGTAGCTTAAAATAGTATATTGTCTAGCTCCTGAAAGTCAAATGACACCTCTTGGTTTCCATGAATTTGCACAAACATGAAACATGAACTTAATCACAAAGACACTTACAAGTAATTTTTAAATGAACCTTTAAAAAGAGAATATTTTCACAAACTGTTGATGACATTTAAATTAACACATTCATTAAAAAAGCTATTTAAAGTTTTCAAAAACTGAAGTACAGTTTAGATTTGCAGCACAGTATAGGTGTGCTTGTCTAACAATTTATTTCTTTATATTGGCTTTATCCTTAATTAGTATAATAGAAAAAGAGCAGTGGGGTGGGGTATAAACTATAAAAACGAAGACAAGAGAAAAAATGCAAATGATTAAAAGAGAAATACCATATAATATAAAAATTCTCACCTTAAGAGTATATAAGCAGAAGAAAACATTATATATGTTTCCCATTTTATTGTACTATTATTCTTAAAAATTAATATTATGACGAACAATCGCTCTTCATTTAACATTTATAGACACGTGGATTATTAAGGCATATATAAAACAAAAAATGTAAGAATCCTTTTATCATAATTCTATGAAAAGATTTATATTATTTGGTAGTTTCATTTTATTTAGAGAAGAAACAGCATAGCAGACATCATCTTTTCTTTAATTCAGGAACCGTGATTAATCAGCTATGTGCTGTCTACCATTAGAAAAGATGCTGAGGGCTGAGAAGTCCCATCTGGATGGGTGAGTGTGTGCTATCCTGGGGCGCACTGTCCCGGTAGAGAGCACAAACGCCCCCCCCCCAGCTCCTGCTGCAAGGCTTTCTTTCCTACACACCCGCCCCCCACCCCCACCCCCAAGCCTGCCTTGTCTGCAAGGTCCTTTACTGTGGAACAGTTTCCTGCCCTTTCACTAAGGCTACCAACCCAGAGCAGTGAGGGCCTGACTAGAGGGCAGGCCTCAGGGTCCCCGCCAGGGAAAGCGGGCCCCCGCTGCTGGGGCTGCAGTCTCTGCTGTGATCTCCTGGACCTGCTCTGCCTGCGCCCTACTTCCCTTTGTCCCTGGCTCATTGGGGCATCCAGGAGTTCCTGTGTAGGTGCAGAGAAGTTTCATCTGGACGGGTGAGTGTGTGCTATCCTAGGGCGGAAGGTCCTGGCAGAGAGCACAAACGCCCCTCCCCCAGCTCCTGCTGCAGGGCTTTCTCTCCTACACACTTGCCCCCACCCCCACCCCCAAGCCTGCCTTGTCTGCATGGTCCTTAGCTGTGGAACAGTTTCCTGCCCTTTCACTAAGGCTACCAGCCCAGAGCAGTGAGTGCCTGACTAGAGGGCAGGCCTCAAGGTCCCCGCCAGGGAAAGCGGCCCCCGCTGCTGGGGCTGCAGTCTCTGCTGTGATCTCCTGGACCTGCTCTGCCTGCGCCCTACTTCCCTTTGTCCCTGGCTCATTGGGGCATCCAGGAGTTCCTGTGTAGGTGCAGAGAAGTTTCATCGGGACGGGTGAGTGTGTGCTATCCTGGGGCTGACGGTCCCGGTAGAGAGCACAAACGCCCCTCCCCCAGCTCCTGCTGCAGGGCTTTCTCTCCTACACACCCGCCCCCACCCCCACCCCCAAGCCTGCCTTGTCTGCAAGGTCCTTAGCTGTGGAACAGTTTCCTGCCCTTTCACTAAGGCTACCAGCCCAGAGCAGTGAGTGCCTGACTAGAGGGCAGGCCTCAAGGTCCCCACCAGGGGAAGCAGGCCCCTACTGCTGGGGTTGCAGTCTCTGCTTGTGATCTCCTGGACCTGCTCTCCCTGCCCCCTATTTCCCTTGGTCCCGGGCTCATTGGGGCCACCAGGAATCCCTGCATAGGTGCTGAGAAGTCCCATCTGGATGGGTGAGTGTGTGCTATCCTGGGGCGCACTGTCCCGGTAGAGAGCACAAACGCCCCCCCCCCAGCTCCTGCTGCAAGGCTTTCTTTCCTACACACCCGCCCCCCACCCCCACCCCCAAGCCTGCCTTGTCTGCAAGGTCCTTTACTGTGGAACAGTTTCCTGCCCTTTCACTAAGGCTACCAACCCAGAGCAGTGAGGGCCTGACTAGAGGGCAGGCCTCAGGGTCCCCGCCAGGGAAAGCGGGCCCCCGCTGCTGGGGCTGCAGTCTCTGCTGTGATCTCCTGGACCTGCTCTGCCTGCGCCCTACTTCCCTTTGTCCCTGGCTCATTGGGGCATCCAGGAGTTCCTGTGTAGGTGCAGAGAAGTTTCATCTGGACGGGTGAGTGTGTGCTATCCTAGGGCGGAAGGTCCTGGCAGAGAGCACAAACGCCCCTCCCCCAGCTCCTGCTGCAGGGCTTTCTCTCCTACACACTTGCCCCCACCCCCACCCCCAAGCCTGCCTTGTCTGCATGGTCCTTAGCTGTGGAACAGTTTCCTGCCCTTTCACTAAGGCTACCAGCCCAGAGCAGTGAGTGCCTGACTAGAGGGCAGGCCTCAAGGTCCCCGCCAGGGAAAGCGGGCCCCTGCTGCTGGGGCTGCAGTCTCTGCTGTGATCTCCTGGACCTGCTCTGCCTGCGCCCTACTTCCCTTAGTCCCTGGCTCATTGGGGCATACAGGAGTTCCTGTGTAGGTGCCGAGAAGTTTCATCGGGACGGGTGAGTGTGTACTATCCTGGGGCGGACGGTCCCGGTAGAGAGCACAACGCCCCTACACTAAGGCTACCCAACCAGAGCAGTGAGTGCCTGCCTAGCGGGCAGGCCTCAGCAACCCCCCGAAAGGGAGCGCAGGCACCTCCAGCTTGTACTGCAGTGTCGCCTGTGTTCTACTCGACCCTGCCCGACCCCTTGCATTCGGCCTCCTTTACGCGGGTCATTGGAATACCACGCATCCATGTTTTGGTGTTGAGGAGTTCATCTGGAAGGGAACGGTTCCTGCCCCTACACTGAGGAGATACACCTAGAGAGTTAGTCACAGCAAAGACTGGTCCAAGACATCAGGCCTCTCCTGGCTCCATTTGAAGGAAAAGATGGGCAGGCGCCAATGCAAGAATTCCCCCAACAACTTGAAAGGCAACGTGACATCACCAGGATCCAGGAATCCCGAAATGAGAAGTGTACACCCTAATCCAGAAGAATTAGAAGAATTCGACTCAAAAGTGAATTTTATGAAAATAATAGAGGACCTTAAACAGGAGGTGAAAAACTGCCACAACCAATTAGAGATTACAAACAAAAAGGTAGAGGAAATGAATAAATCTCTCAAAGATACCCAAGAAAACCAAGAGAAACAAGAAAAAGTAATCAAACAGGTAAGGGAAACGGTTCAAGACTTGAAGAATGAAGTGGAAGTAATAAAGAAAACACAAACCGAGGGAAGGATGGAGATGGAAAATTTGAATAAACGAACAGGAACTACAGAGACAAGTGCCACCAACAGATTACAAGAGATAGAAGAAAGAATCTCAGACACTGAAGATACCATAGAGAAAATAAACACTCTCATTAAAGAAAACAGCATTACCAACAAATTCTCATCACAAAACATTCAGGAAATCTGGGACACAATAAAAAGACCAAACCTAAGAATAATAGGGATAGAAGAAGGAGAAGATCTACAGCTCAATGGTCCAGAAAATATATTTAATAAAATTATAGAAGAAAACTTTCCCAACCTTAAGAAAGATATTCCTTTGAAGGTCCAAGAAGCATACAGAACACCAAATCGACTGGATCAGAAAAAAACATCTCCTCGTCATATAATAATCAAAACACAAAACATACAGAATAAAGAAAGAATATTAAGAGCTGCAAAGGAAAAAGGTCAAGTTACCTATAAAGGTAAACCTATCAGACTTACACCTGATTTCTCTATGGAAACCATGAAAGCCAGAAGGTCCTGGATAGATATACTGCAGAAACTACGAGACCATGGATGCAAGCCCAGACTACTATACCCAGCCAAGCTTTCGTTCACTATAAATGGAGAAAACAAAATTTTCCAGGATAAAAACAAATTTAAACAATACGTAGCCACAAATCCAGCCCTTCAGAAAGTAATTGAAGGAAAATCACAAACCAAGGAGTCCAACAATGCCCACAATAACTCAGACATCTAATGACCCTTCACCAACACAACTTGAAGAAGGGAAACACACAAACTCTACTACCAAGAGAAAGAAAGAAAGAAAGGAAAAATGACCGGAGTTAACAACCACTGGTCATTAATATCACTTAATATCAATGGACTCAACTCACCTATAAAGAGGCACAGGCTAAGAGATTGGATACGAAAACAGGATCCAACATTCTGTTGCTTACAAGAAACACACCTCAACCACAAAGACAGACATCTACTCAAAGTAAAGGGCTGGGAAAAGGTTTATCAAGCAAACGGACCTAAGAAACAAGCAGGTGTGGCCATACTAATTTCTAAGAAAGTTGACTTCAAACTAAAATCAATCAAAAGAGATGGAGATGGACATTTTTTACTCATAACAGGAACAATTCACCAGGATGAAGTCTCAATCCTGAATATCTATGCCCCTAATATAAAAGCACCCACTTATGTAAAAGAAACGTTACTAAAACTCAAGGCAGTCATCAAACCACACACACTAATAGTAGGAGATTTCAACACTCCTCTCTCACCAATGGACAGGTCAATCAGACAGAAACCTAACAGAGAAATAAGAGGATTAAGGGAGGTAATGAATCAAATGGACTTAACAGACATCTATAGAACATTCCACTCAAATAAGAAAGAATATACCTTCTTCTCTGCAGCTCATGGAACCTTCTCGAAAATAGACCACATACTCGGTAACAAAGCAAACTTACACAGTTACAAAAAAATATCGGTAACCACCTGTGTCTTATCAGATCACCATGGATTAAAGTTAGAATTCAACAACAATGCTATCCCCAGAAAGCCTATGAACTCATGGAAATTGGACAGTCAACTACTGAACCACACCTGGATCAAGGAAGAAATAAAGAAAGAAATTAAAGTCTTTCTTGAATTCAATGAAAACGAAGACTCAACATACTCAAACCTATGGGACACTATGAAAGCAGTGCTAAGAGGAAAGTTCATAGCATTAAGTGCCCACATAAAGAAAACGGAGAAAGCACACATTGGAGACCTAATAGCCCACCTTAAAGCTTTAGAAAGAAAAGAAGCAGACTCACCTAGGAGAAGTAGAAGACTGGAAATAATCAAATTGAGGGCTGAAATCAACAAAATAGAAACACAGAAAACAATCCAAAGAATCAATGAAACAAAAAGCTGGTTCTTGGAGAAAATCAATAAGATTGATAAACCCCTATCCAAACTAATCAAACGGCGGAGAGAGAATACGCAAATTAACAAAATCAGAAACGAAAAGGGAGACATAACCACAGACACAGACGAAATTCAGAGAATCATTAGATCTTACTACAAAAACCTGTATGCCACAAAATTGGAAAATGTAAAAGAAATGGACACTTTTTTAGATAAATACCATATACCAAAGTTAAACCAGGACCAGGTGAACAATCTAAATAGACCTGTTAGTCGCGAAGAATTAGAAGTTGTTATAAAAAACCTTCCCACCAAAAAAAGCCCAGGTCCAGACGGCTTTAATGCAGAATTCTACCAGAACTTCCAAGAAGACCTAATACCTATACTCCTTAATGTATTTCACAATATTGAAACAGAGAAGTCATTGCCAAATTCCTTTTATGAAGCTGAAGTTACTCTAATACCAAAACCACACAAAGACACAACCAAGAAAGAGAACTACAGGCCAATCTCACTCATGAACATCGACGCAAAAATACTCAATAAAATACTGGCAAACCGAATCCAAGAACACATTAGAAAAATTATCCATTATGATCAAGTAGGCTTCATCCCAGAGATGCAGGGCTGGTTCAACATACGAAAATCTATCAATGTAATCCATCATATAAATAATCTGAAAGAAAAAAACCATATGATCATTTCATTAGATGCGGAAAAAGCATTTGACAAAATTCAACATCCCTTTATGATAAAGGTCTTAGAGAGATTAGGAATACAAGGGTCGTTCCTAAATATAATAAAAGCTATTTATAGCAAGCCGTCAGCTAACATCAAATTAAATGGAGAGAAACTCAAAGCTATTCCACTAAAATCAGGAACACGACAAGGTTGTCCACTCTCTCCATACCTCTTTAATATAGTGCTTGAAATTCTAGCAATAGCAATAAGACAACATAAGGGGATCAAAGGGATTCAAATCGGAAAGGAAGAAGTTAAACTTTCATTATTTGCAGACGATATGATAGTGTACATAAGCGACCCCAAAAACTCCAGCAAAGAACTCCTTCAGCTGATAAACACCTTTAGTAGCGTTGCAGGATACAAGATCAATTCCCAAAAAATCAGTTGCCCTCCTATACACAAAGGACAAGGAAGCAGAGATGGAAATCAGAGAAGCATCACCCTTCACGATAGCCACAAATAGCATAAAATATCTTGGGGTAACCCTAACCAAGGAAGTAAAGGATCTATTTGACAAGAACTTTAAGTCAATGAAGAAAGAAATTGAGGAAGATACCAGAAAATGGAAGGATCTCCCTTGCTCTTGGATAGGGAGGATCAACATAGTAAAAATGGCAATTCTACCAAGGGCAATTTATAGATTCAATGCAATCCCCATTAAAATCCCATCAAAATTCTTCACAGATCTTGAGAGGACAATAATCAACTTTATATGGAGAAACAAAAAACCCAGGATAGCCAAAACAATCTTATATAATAAAGGATCGTCTGGAGGCATTACCATCCCTGACCTCAAACTCTATTACAGAGCCTCAGTATTGAAAACAGCTTGGTATTGGCATAAAAACAGAGAAGTCGATCAATGGAACCGAGTAGAAGACCCTGAGTTTAACCCACAAACTTATGAACACCTAATTTTTGATAAAGGAGCTAAAAGTATTCAATGGAAAAAAGAGAGCATCTTCAACAAATGGTGTTGGCAGAACTGGTTGTCAACGTGTAGAAGAATGAAAATAGATCCATATCTATCACCATGCACAAAACTCAAGTCCAAATGGATTAAAGACCTCAATATTAGTCTGAACACACTGAACCTGATAGAAGAAAAAGTTGGAAGTACTCTACAACATATGGGTACAGGAGATCACTTCCTACGTTTATCCCCAGCAGCACAGACATTAAGGGCAACATTGAATAAATGGGACCTCCTGAAACTGAGTAGCTTCTGTAAAGCAAAGGACACTGTCACTAAGACAAAAAGGCAACCCACTGACTGGGAGAAGATCTTCACCAACCCTGCAACAGACAAAGGTCTGATCACCAAAATATATAAAGAACTCAAGAAACTAAACTTTAAAATGCTAATGAACCCAATAAAAAAATGGGGCACTGATCTGAACAGAGAATTCTCAACAGAAGAAATTCAAATGGCCAAAAGACACCTAAGGTCATGCTCAACCTCCTTAGCGATAAGGGAAATGCAAATTAAAACAACTTTGAGATACCATCTTACACCTGTCAGAATGGCTAAAATCAAAAACACCAATGATAGCCTTTGTTGGAGAGGTTGTGGAGAAAGAGGCACACTCAT
Organism: Chionomys nivalis; assembly: GCF_950005125.1. Lineage (NCBI taxonomy): Eukaryota > Metazoa > Chordata > Mammalia > Rodentia > Cricetidae > Chionomys > Chionomys nivalis. The sequence goes on along the minus strand of NC_080094.1, from coordinate 62,595,595 downwards.
TCATTGCTGGTGGGAATGCAAACTTGTGCAACCACTTTGGAAATCAGTGTGGCGATTTCTCAGGAAATTTGGGATCAACCTACCCCAAGATCCAGTAATACCACTATTGGGAATATACCCAAGAGATGCCACATCAAATGACAAAAGTATCTGTTCAACTATGTTCATAGCAGCATTGTTTGTAATAGCCAAAACCTGGAAACAACCTAGATGCCCTTCAATGGAGGAATGGATGAAGAAAGTGTGGAATATATACATATTAGAGTACTACTCAGCAGTAAAAAACAATGACTTCTCGAATTTTGCGTGCAAATGGATGGAAATAGAAAACACTATCCTGAGTGAGGTATCCCAGACCCAAAAAGAGGAACATGGGATGTACTCACTCATAATCGGTTTCTAGCCATAAATAAAAGACATTAAGCATATAATGTGTGATCCTATAGAAGTTAAATAAGAAAGTGAACCCAAAGAAAATCATATAGTCATCCGCATGGAGAGGGGGAAGTAGACAAGATTGCAGGGCAAAAACTGGGAACTTGCGGGTGAGGTGGCATGGGGCAAAGGGGAAATGGGATGAGAAATATGAGAAGGGGAGGATGGGAGGAGCTCGGGGGATTGGGATGGTTGGGATATAGGAGGGATGGATGCGGGAGCAGCGAAGTATATGTCCTATCTAAGGGAGCCATCTTAGGGTTGGCAAGAGACTTGACTCTAGAGGGGTTTGCAGGTGTCCAGGAGTATGTCCCCAGCGGGTACCTTGGGCAACTAGGGAGAGGGAGCCTGAAGTGACCCTATCCTATACTGATGAATGTCTTGCATATCACCTTAGAACCTTCATCTGGCGATGGATCGAGGTAGAGACAGATTCTTAATTTGGAGCAACGGTCTGAGCTCTTAAGGTCCAAATGAGGAGCAGAAGGAGGGAGAACAAGAGCAAAAAATCAGGACCACGAGGGATGCACCCACCCACTGTGACAGTGGAACTGATTTATTGGGAGCCCACCAAGGCCAGCTGGTCTGGGACTGAATAAGCATGGGTTGATTCCGGACTCTCTGAGCATGGCGGTCAATGAGGACTGATGAGAAGCCAAGGACAATGGCACTAGGTTTCAATCCTAATACATGAACTGGCTTTGTGGGAGCTTAGCCTGTTTGGAAGCTCACCTTCCTGGACGTAGATAGAAGACCTTCGTCTTCCCGCAGGGCAGAGAATTTGGACTGCTCTTCAGTGTCGAGAGGGAGGGGGAATGGTGTGGGGGGAGGAGAAGAGGAGTGGGGATGGGGGGAGGGGAGTGGGGGGAGGGGGCAGTGTTTGGGAGGAGGGGAGGGAGGTGGGAGACGGGGAGCAGGTGGAAATTTTAATTAAAAAAGAATAAAAAATAAATAAAAGAAAAAAAAAAAAAAAAAAAAAAAAAAAAAAAAAAAAAAAAAAAAAAAAAAAAGAAAAGATGCTGAGCACCCAACCTTGAGCTTTCTTTTTGTTAAACAAATTAAAATGGTTACTTCAGTGAAGTTATAGGAATGAAACACAGATCACAGTCATGCATTCAGTAAGGATTGGGCAGGACAGGGTGAGGCAGCCATAAACACAATCATGTCCACAGGAGATAGGAGCTCCATTTGTGGATGTTTAATTAATGCTAACATAAGAATGCATTTCTTCCTCTTGCTCATAGCAGTGACCAATTCATGAGATTACTCAAAAACATTAATGAATATGAATAAGCAGAGGGCATCACACTACCATGCCCAAATATGTTCCAAAAAGCACTACCCATATCCCATTAATGAACATATTACATTATCCACATCATTTCAACCAGAATACAACAGAACATTTCAAATGTGAAATTGGTGCATTTGCTCTCATAGAACATCATATACATGTTTAGTACTCAATAAAAATTGAATTCATTGGTTTATTTTTCAAACAGCAACCTCTATACAGCTCAATTTACATCTGTCTTCTCATTAGTGCATACCAAAGTTTAGACTCTGAAAACCTAGAAAATGAGGGAAAAATAAATACATATATGATGAAAATTCAAAATTCTCCATTAATGTTTTTTGAAAACTACAAAATATACATGATTATATAATATTAAAGATTGGATAGAATTAGATAGAATTATGAAGTGATAAAGAAAATGAACCGTAATCTTTTCTTTAAGCATTCTAACTCTACCCTAAGCCTGTCTTAAGCATACTTCCTCTGGTTCTCAGGGTTTCCTTACTCTTTCTTTAAAGTTCTTCTCCCTTCATGTACCTGATTTCCAAGTCACCTTAACTAATTCTCTCTCTCTTTGTCTCTCCTTCACATTCTTACCTTCTTTCTCAGTCTCTATCTTTCTTCTGCCCCCGTCTCTCCTTCCTCCCCTAAAGTACTGCTGAGATTTAAAAATTGTCTTCCCTGGGGTAATTTTCTTCCAAACACTAAATTATTCTCAGTCTTCAAAAAGCAGTAATAAAGGGATAAATAAGAACGAAGAAAAAATCTAAATCTAGGTCATGTAGAATGTTCATAGGAAGACTATGAAATTTGAAAAATTGGTGTATAATAGGGATAGAAAATTGAGAAAGCTTGCTGTAAAATAAGCATAAATATTTAAATTATGAACTTATTCCCCTCAGTTGAATCTGTCTGTATTTTCACTATGCTTATTATTTCAAAGCATTTCTTAAATCCAAGGAAACCTAACCAAATATGGTTGCCCCTAATTTAAGACATGACTACATTTATTTAATAGTTTGGGAGATATAAATAGCTCTGTATCTTATTCAAATACATAATTAGGTAAAAGTCACCTCATACATCTTTAGTCTTCCTGATAAGAACACTGATCAGAATCAAATTAATTCAAGCATTCAAATTTTATATTTAATACCACAGATGAAAGCAAGAAAATAATTCAACCTTTTATATTTTAAATACAATTTTGTTCTGAAATTAAAATGACATTTTATCACAAAAAATATTTTCAACATTGAGGCTTTTGTTCTCGTGTTAAAATTTGCTTCTGGTCAGGTTTTCATAACACTCTTCCTATCTGAAAAGCATGAAAATCTCTCACAAATTTGCATCTGTTTTACAGAACATCCACCAAACATTTTGTAGAAGGTGGGTTGTTCACACTCAACCTATTTTTAAAAGTCAGAGAGGAGAAAACTGCAAATGATTATAAGTATCATTGATATTTCATTAGTTACCAGTTTGTAGGTATTATATCATTCATTCAATCAGTTATCAGTGAACAAAGAATGATTAATTATATTTCTACATAAACTTAGTAGAAAATGTTACAAGGTTTTTTGACTTCTCAAGACCATTGACAATGTGGTTCTAGCTCATAGGCAGTCAGTAACTTAGCCTTTGCCAATACTTCAGTTGGTGTTTATCAGCTATCCTCCTGTGCATTCAATTCATTTTCCTGACTGCTCTCTACTTTGCTCGTCTTCCTCAAGCCCTTTAGGATATGACTCTTGTCCACAGTAATTCCAAGCACAAAAAACATCTGGGAATTAGCCACCCAAGCATTGCGAAGTTTAATTCCAGCTATACATTTTACCTGAATGATAACAACATCATCTTAGCAAAGTCAAGCTTCTCTGTGTGCCCTCACATAAATGGCACATGGAATCTTCCATTAGGGAGATAAGAAGCTAATTATACGTACCTCAAGAGGCCACAGACCAAGGTATACTCTAAAAACATAGCAATTTAAAAGCATCATGTGGTTATAGAATTCTTTTCTCTAGAGTATTTAGTTCTGTTTCTATGTGACCAAAGAATTTCTGTAGCTCACAGTATGATATTAAGGAGAAGAACAAAAGAAACCAGGGTTATTATAGTGTCATTAAACTACATGAATTTGAAAGTTTAACAGTTAACATGGTGGCACACACATTTAGTCTCAGCAATCAGAAGGCAGAGACAGGTAGATCTCAGTGAGTTTGAAGCCAGCCTTAAATAGTGACTTTCAAAACATTTAGAGCTACATAGTGAGATCATGCTCAATGCAGAAAATTCTCACTGCTATTATTCCTTAATAATAGACAAATATTCCCTCAAAGTATACCTATCTTCACAGAGTTAAATGAAACTAATATTTTAATTATAGTGTAGTTTAAGAAGAAGAATTTGTGTAAAGTCCTCATTTCAGTAAAATTGTGACCTGTAACTACAATGTCTAAAATATCTATCAACTAAGAATAAAAAAGAAACAATGCTCCACACACATCAGTTCCTACAACCCACTGAAAAGAATGTTGCTACTATATAAGATGAGCTACACAGTTTATACAAAGAAGAGATGGTAGAACATCATTTAATAAACTGTTGTACAAGTAAATAAACATGAATGTAGAAAAATAGATTTATTTCCAATAAGTACCACATCACAGTAAGGGTGTAGGAACAGTGAATTATACTGTGATTTAATTTTATACAACTTGTAAGGAAATGGCCGCAAAAAGAATGGCATACTCATGTCAAGGGTGTGAACTGCTGCTTAATATATCCACAAATAGGAGAGAAATGGAAAATGGGTGCAACAGGAACGGTGAAATATTTGTATCATCCGTCTTCTTATATCCGAGAGATGAACAGAGTTGGGAAAATAATATCAAATTAGGAAAGCATGGGGCCATATAATGAGTAATTATGTCATTGCCAGATAACTGTCTGCATGTTATCATGAGATTTGTTCTATTAACACAATTTCCCTCAGATCATCTTATCCTTTGTCAGGATTTGTATTACATAGTATTCTCTACTTAAAAACTGAAAAAAGTTTCTCTTAAATAACCATCTATCGCCGGGCGGTGGTGGTGCACGCCTTTAATCCCAGCACTTGGGAGGCAGAGGCAGGTGAATCTCTGTGAGTTCGAGACCAGCCTGGTCTACAAGAGATAGTTCCAGGACAGGCTCCAAAGCCACAGAGAAACCCTGTCTCGAAAAACCAAAAAAAAAAAAAAAAAAAAAATAACCATCTATCTTGACATGATACATTTTATATGTATCATTATTTATTTACAATGTATGAAAGCCACTTACCAGAGATTGTTAAAAGAACACCAAAACAATCCCTAAATTCTAAATCTCATGTTTCCAGTCCCCATTGTAAATTAGAGTCCAAATTGCACCCACATAATTGCCAGATTTCTGTATTAGATATTTTTCAGTTGATATTCTCTTTCAAGTTATTCCAGCAATGTATGTGAATACCTTCACAATACAGGTTTATGTTTTCTTCTCCATAATGGAGAAAAGACTGCAAGTTGTATGTGCATACACACACAAACACACACACACACTCAGAGAGAAAGAGAGAAAGAAAGAGAGAGAGAGAATATGTACATTATAATTGGTTTTAATGTCAATTTGCCAAAATTAGAATCACCTAAGTAGGGAGACGACTCTCCTGAAAAATTGTCCTGATGTCTTGTAGATATAGATGTCATCTCCTTATTTCTTTTACTTAGAAAAGCTGTCTAAAATTGTTCGTGTGTGTATGTGTGTGTGTGTGTGTGTGTGTGTGTGTGTGTGTGTGTGTTCAGGATAAGGACACTGTGACACTCTATACTGCAATTTAATCTTTTATTCTACAAAATTTACATATTATTTTCCTGCTCCAGAGGAAATCCATTAAGATAAAGTCTCCACCCTGAATATTTATGCCCCCAAAACAAGGGCACCCACATTTGTAAAAGAAATATTACAAAAGCTTAATTTGCACATTAACCCATACAAGCTAATAATGGGAGATTTCAACACCCCTATCTTACTAATACACATGTCTTCCAAAATTAAAATTAACAGAAAAACAAGGGAATTATGAGATGTTATGAGTCAAATTGAAGGCAAAAATCAATAAAATAGAAGCAAAGAGAACAATATAAAGATTTAATGAAACAAAGAGTTGGCTCCTTGTTTCAACAAAATAAACACTTTAAAGTCAATAAAATAGGCAAATGCTAATCTAAACTAATGAAAAGTCAGAAAAAGAATATACACATTAACAAAATCAAAAATGAAGAGGGGCATAAAAACAGATACTGAGGAAATTCAGAGAGTTATCAGATCACACTTCAAAAATCTGTACTCTACAAAATTGGAAAATGGGTTAAAAAAAATTGATAAGTTCCGTATACCAAAATTAAATCAAGACAAGAAAAACAATATAAATAAACCTATAACCCAAAGGAAATAGAAATAGCCATTAAAAGTCTCCCATTCACAAAAAGCCCAGGACCAGATGACTTCAACACAGAATTATACCAAAATTTGGAGTAAGTACTAATTCCAAAACTCTTCAAATTGTTTCATGGAATAGGAACAGAAGAAGCATGCCCAAACTCTACTACTGTTATAACCAAACCATACAAAGATGCAGCTAAAATAGAGAAGTAAAGCCCAATCTCACTTACAAACATTGATGCAAAAATACTCAGTAAACAGAAAAACAGAATCCAAAACCACATAAAAAAAAAAAAACCCACAATGACCAAGTAGACTTCATCCCAGATATGCAGGATTGGCTCAATATCAAAAATCTGTCGATATAATCCGCCGTATCAAAAAACTGAAAGAAAAAATAAAACACAAGATCATCTCATTAGATGCCAAAAATTCCTTTGACAAAAATTCAACACCCCTTATGATAAAGATCTTGGAGAGTTCAGGAATACAAGAAGCATATCTAAACATTACGAAAGCAATATTTAAAACCCAAAAAATTATCAGAAAAATTAAATGGAAAGAAACTCAAAGTGATTCCATTAAAATCAGGAACATGACAAGGCTCTCCATATATAGTCAATATAGTACTTGAAGTTCTAGCTAGAGCAAAAAGACAGCAAAAGGAGATCAAGAGGATACAAATTATATGGAAGAAGTCAAACTTTCACTATGATGAGATAGGTTAAGTTTATATAAGTGGCCCAAAAAACTCTATCTGGAAACTCCTACAGATAAACATCTTCAGTAATGTGGAAGGATACAAGATTACCTCTAAAAAAATCAGAAGCCCTATTAAATACAAATGATAAATGGGCCAAGGAAGAAATCAGAGAAACATCAGCCTTTAAGGTACCCACAAATAACATAAAATATCTTTGGTTAACTCTAGGTAAAAACGTGAAAGACCTGTATGATAAGAACTTTAAGTCTCTAAGAAAGAAATTGAAGAAGATATGAGAGAGAACTAAACTGAATGCTGAGAGAAAGAAGGAGGCATCTCAAAGACACTATGTAGCCCCACCGGGAGCAGACATGCCAGAATCATTTGAGTAATCCACAGCCATGTGGCAATACACAATGGGTTAAATTAAGTTGTAAGAGTTAACCAATAAGAAGCTAGAATTAATGGATCAAGCAGTGATTTAAATAAGACCGTTTCTGTGTGATTATTTCAGTTCTGTGCAACCAGGAAAAACAAGCGCCAACAATCCAGCAACTGATGGAACCAGATGGAGAGATCCACAGCCACGCACCAGGCCAAACTCTGAGAATCCAATTGAAGAGAGGGATGAGGGAATATATGAGCAAGAAAGGTCAAGATCATGATAGAGAAATCTACAGAGACCACGCCCGTGGAAATTAATGAACTCTAGACCAAAAGCTGTGGAACTGACATGGGACCAAACTAGGCCTTTCTCTATGTCAGAGACAGGGGTGAAAATTGGGCTGTATGTGAGGCACCTGGCAGTAGGATCAGGATCTATCCCTGCTGCATGAACAAGCTTATTGGAGCCCATTCCCTGTGGTGGGATGCTATGCTCAGCCTTAATGCAGGGTGTGGGGGAGGGGCTTAGTCCTGCCCCAACTTAATGTGCCAGACTTTGTTGACTTCCCATGGGAACACTTACACACTGGGAGGAATGGATGGGGTTTGATCTGACAGGGATATATGGTGTGAGAATTACGGATGAAATGTAAAATGTAATTTAAAAAAATAAATTAAAAAAGGAAAAATGCATAACTTCTTAAATCTTGCTCAAGCCAGATGGTTGCAGCACACACCATTAATCTCAGCACACAGAAAGCAGAGACAGGTAGATCTCTGAGAGCACCAAGCCAGCCTGCTCTACAGAGTGAGTTCCAGGACAGCCAAGGTTACACTAAGAATCCCTGTCTTAAAAAAACCTAAATAAATAAACAAATAACAAACAAATAAATAAAAGAATTGTTCAACAATATGATAATTATGTGTGGAATTGGAAACCTTGCCTGCTACTTAGAAAAGGAAATTCATGGACCTTGGAGAAAACAAACAACTGCCACTTTATTAAACTAGTGTTATCTCTAACTGCATTCTAAATATTTGTTCTTATACACACAGATAAGTGACGTCCTTAGTCCTCATTAAGGAAGCTCCTCTTTGGAATGGATGGAGACCATTATTGAACAAAAATAACTCCCACACCTCAGGTTCAGGAGTAATTGTAGAAGAGGTCATAAATATTGTAAGAGTCAGAGGACAGGAAATTTGCTATGAGATTGTGACCTCTAGTAATGTCAAAAGTTGTAATCAGAAAGTCTCAGCATGATTGTCTAAATATGATGTGAACAGGGCCAACATCCATGGTAAAATGGATGAGGGAAAGCCCAAGAGGCTCATTCCTACACAGAGAACTACAGACAGCTCAAGAATGCTGACTTTAGGAGAAATAATCTTCCCCAAGGAAGAACACATTAATTGGGTATCCAATACAAATGGTTTGTCCTATAATATTCGTACAAATATTGTGCAGGCTCTTAATTTCACTGATTCTTGGTGGTTATGCTGGGGGCATCTCACAACTCAGGAATAACAAACACCTACCTATTCCTTTTGGGTTAATCATTGTGTAGTTTGTGTTCTTTCAGATGTTTCTTGTATATTATGATTATATATATATATATACATATATATATATTTGCCTTTGCAAATAAATGCAATTCAATTTTCTGTTTATTGTTTCACAGATGTAACAGGGAATAAATCAAGATCTAGGAAACAAAATATAACAAACCTTGATAATGAAAGAGAATTTATGTAAGCAAAGATACTCAGAGCTTGAGCAGGGTTATGAGAACAAATAAAAGATGATAAAAGAATCAGAGATGTCTAGAATAGTGAGTTCTTACCACAAAAGGGCAACGGAGCTAAGAAAAAAATACAGGCTTGAAAAGCCACAAGTAAAATATATAACTACAGAACAGAGTGAAAAACAGGGATCTGTTAGCAAGATTGGCACAGCTACTTCTGCACCTACCACATTGGAGGGACACCCATTAGCCCAATTCCTAGCCCAAGTTTTCCATCACTAGCTTACAAGGAATGAAGCATGTGGGTAGGCCAGTGAGTTTCATGTGTTGTGAGTTCATTATCATATTTCATCTGCTATAAAAGTGCCCTGTGCTTGATGAAATATCATTTGAATAACATGGAAATTTATAAAATATTTTTTGATTAACAAATCATAGGGTTGACACCAACCACTCACAGGTTTCTCAGTAAAAGACAACGAACATAAGGATGTACAGTGGCTACTTATGTGAACAAGACTTTATGAATACGGAAGTCATTCAGTACTGCAGTTAAGTCTGATCCCAATTAACCTCATGCTGCACCTCAAGCCAGTGAACCAGAACAAGGGAAATGAAAATGTCATGTAGTGAAGAGCAAGGATTAACTGTGCTGTGTCTGTCTCGGTGCACCAAATTGGATGATGCAGGTGAGTGTGTGTCTTGTGACTGTCATCACAGTGGCAATGACCTGCAAATGACTGGGACCTGAAGAAAATGAACTGTGAGATCTATAAAGAGTTAGAAAACCTTCAGGGATGGTTTTACTCCCATATCACAGAGTACTGGTAGCAACACATGCAGTATCTTAGTACCTATTTACGAACTCACAAAGTAAACATACATGTTGCTTCAATTCCTCCTTTCAAATATTACACAATTTATTCTTGAGTTTTACTGTAACATGGAAATATACTAAGAAAAAAAGTAGTAAATATAAAGGAATAGAAATATGATGTATGTGAAAAAATAATGCTAATCTGAGAGAAAAACCATGTTTACTTGGTTTCTTGCTGGTATTCCAAAATGGTTTTCAAGTCTTCTACACAAAACAAGCATCTATTATACCCCTATGTGTGTTCTCCTGATTTGAATTTCCTTCCACAGCAGAAAAACTCCAAATGAGTAACATATACAAACTACAGGAGACAGACAAATGGCTCAGTAGAATAAGCTTTTATAAGCAAACCAGTAAAGGTGTCCTGAAATTCCTGCATTGGAGACAATGTATAGTAAACACATATACACATGGGCAACATAATGGATTCAGTATCTTATTTATATCTTATTGTTTTAACAGATATATTTGAATATATTTTAAATTAAAGAAGCCATAATAAGATAAGAAATAAGAAGGGCCAGAAATAAATGGAGAGGGGAGGAAGAAGAATGGAAATTTTTAAAGCCAATATTCATACATGAAATGCTCAAGAAATAAAACAAGTGTAAAAGAAGAGAGAGAGAAATTTTCCTTGTTCTAAAGGCCTTCAGTATCAATTACGTCGAAGTAAACACTATTCCTTAGGAATGTAAGTTCAAGATTATTATAATCTTTGCTTTCTAAATAAATGTGATTCTCTGTTTTCAGTAGAGATTATCAATCTAGACTAATCAGAAGAATATGCAGATATATAGAGAGAAAGACATATACATAATGTATATATGTGTAAAATATATGTACATATGTGCAAATATTTTTCTGAGGTTGATGGACCATAAACTTCTACATCCATTGAAGACAGTCCTCAGCTCATCAATTTAAGAAGTTTTCCTATAACTAACTAGTTGTCTGCATACTCTCTTCATTGAGACCTTCATTTCCTGATTTCTGAATGTGTATATCACAGGATTCAGAAAAGGAGTAACAACTGCATCAAAAATTGCCAGAAATTTGTCCAGGTGTATTGAAGGAGAAGGCCAGGTATAGAAGAATATCAACGGACCAAAGAATAAGACAACTACAGAGATATGAGCTGAAAGTGTGGACAGAGCCTTAGAGGAACCACTTGACGAATGTTTTTGTACAGTGATTATGATGACAATATAGGAAATGATCAGTATGATGAAGGAGCCCACAGAGATGAATCCACTGTTGGCTGTGACCATGAATTCCAGTTGGTAAGTGTCTATGCAGGCAAGTTTGATAAATCGAGGAAGGTCACAGTAGAAGCTGTCCAATGCATTTGGCCCACAGAAAGGTAAGTTTACTACAAAAGCCAGTTGAACCAGAGAGTGAATAAGGCCAACCACCCAGGCAGCCACTAAAAACAAGATGCACATCCTCGGGCTCATAATGGTCAGATAATGGAGAGGCTTACATATGGCCACATATCTGTCGAAAGCCATGGCTATGAGCAGCACCATCTCCACACCACCAATGACATGAATGAAGAAGATTTGAGTGACACAACCTCTGAAGGAGATGACTTTGTGTTTTCTGAATAAGTCATAAATCATCTTGGGAGAAGTAACAGAAGAAACACCCAAGTCGATGAAGGAGAGGTTAGCCAACAGAAAGTACATGGGAGAGTGTAAGTGAGGGTCAGATGCCACAGCAAACACGATGAGAGAGTTTCCTGTCATGCTTGCTACATAAAACATGGAGGAGAACACAAAGAGTAATAGTTGAATACTCCAGGAGTTGGTGAGTCCCAGGAACACAAACTCTGACACCACGGACTGATTCACTCCTTCCATTGACCTTTTTGCCAGTGCTACCTGAGAGAAGAAACAGGAGAAATGATAAATTATAATTGTATTAAGGTAAGGTCCTGCATTTATATATAAACCATCACTAGTCATCAGGGGATCATGACTTCAAACCATAACAAAATATCACCTCAGTTTCCAAAGATAAGAGAAGGTGTTTGGGAAGTGTTGGGGGAGGAAAGGAAATGAAAATGAGGTAATTGTATTTATATTTTAAAAGCTTTATTTTTTTAAGGAAAACAAATTTGGGTTGCTTTTCAAAATTTTGATGTGAATATGAATTAGTCTATTTATTTAGGAAGACAAAAATTTGTGGAGGTCCTTCAAAAAATTAAAAATATAGACTGGTTTGTAGCCCAATAAAATAAAATTACAGATGAATAAGGACCTATATTAGCTTCTCAGCACCGTAAATGATGAAGAGGTTGTAGGGCAAGAATAAAACAGTTGAAGAGCAATGGAAAAGACTAAAAACTGGAAATATTAAGCTAGAGAGATACCTGGACTGGTAAGGGCATTCACTGTGCAATTGTAATAACCTGTGTTCAGATCCCAGCGTCCAAACAAGAAGCTAATTGTGACTGTGTATGTCTGTACCTACAGTGTAGTGAAAGCTGAAAATAAATGATCACTTGAGTTTGGGGACTGCCAGACTAGATCCAGGTTCAGTATGAGACACCGTTTCAAAGGAATCAAGTCGAGAATGAGAAAGCAGGACCCAGAACATTGTCTTCTGACCTCCAATGTACACAAGTCTGTATTATTTTATATGCACGTACATGTACACACACACACACATCAAGTATACATTGAACATACTCATATATATAAAATCACATTACAATATAATAGTAATAATAATAATAGTAAAATTAATTTTAAAAATAGAGAAATATTATATGATATAGCAATTCTAATGTGAAGAATATATATCCAGACAATGTAACATTCACAAATAACAAGCAATATGTGTAAATAAGATGTGTTAAATAATAGATGAGTGGATAACACACACACGAACAGACACTCTAACACACATGGACTATTCTTTGTTCCCCTTCAAACAAAGAAATCCTATTTTTCTTTTACCACAATAAGACTAGAAGTCAATGGGCTAACTGAATTAAAGAAACATGGAAAGTCTAATGCGGAAATAAATCAGTCGGCATGGACTCTAGGGACACTAAACTCATAGAAGCAGAAAGTATAACAACAGACCATGAATAAATGGGATGGGATAGAAAGGGGAAATTGGAGATATTTGTAAAAAGGGAAATGCATAATTAGACTGGATGGGTAGCTTCTGGAGATTCATGGGACAGTGAGGTGACTTTACAAACAGTAGTACTTACATGAAAATTGGTAAGTGCAGAACTTCACCATTCATTTTCTAAATCAGTATGGGTGGCAACTATGCTAGTTAGCTCACAACATGCACATGTATTTTACGGTTTTATATATTTTTGTATTTTATATATTCACATATATAAAACATCTCACTATACAATATAAATATTACAAAATCTATTTGTTAATTGTGCCTTCATAAAACTAGAATAAGAAACATTTCCTATTATGCTCATATAATTTGAATTTGTTGTCATGCAATGAAGCTGCTGCCAGTCATGCAGTCATGTTGAGATATTTACAAATTCAATATCCCTCTACTTTCAAACTAGAGTGAGTTCACAGCTGTTCCTCATAAGATGGAAGATTAGCCAATACTAAAGACAACAATTCATCCCCAAGGTCTTATACTTTCATTTGATGACTAATATGTTATCAGTTCAATTACAGAATAAAAAACTATTCAACAATTTATAACTATCTATATTGATATCTATAGCAAAGGCTACAGACCTTATTCTGACATATATTCCCTTCCTTCTAACTCCTCTGCAAAATATTTAACATCAAGATTATTAAATGTGTCCCCTTACCATGAAGTCTTACTTACAAATTAGCATTAATGTACTTTCCTTTATTTGAGCTAACTAGACACAAAACTAACTACCCAAACAGAGTTAGATTGATGCATAATTTTATTCTTTGAAACAATCAGTTATGAGTTTTCATCTTTTTATGCAAAAATTATTTCAAAAAATTTGTCTAGCAATTGACATCATGACAAGTATCCAAACTATAGTCATGGAGACTGTAACTCCTTGAAGTACTGGGAATAACAGGACTCACTGCCCTGAAGTTATTCCAAATCACCTGAATCCTCTGCAAGATGACATCATGTAATAGTAACAATATGTTCATATCTCTGTAAAATGGGTTGTCACATTATACTGTAGGGTTTTGTTCTCTTTAAAGAATTAAAAAAGATACTAGATAAAATATGGGTTTGGCTCAAAAACCAAGATTAACACCATACTGTAGCTACTGGTTGCTAAATACCATGCTAATTCCTAAATACTGGTGGCTAAATAAATACTGCTAAATACTGGTAGCTAAAATACCATGATAATTGTATAAAAATCTGAGAATTGGTATTACTTATTTATTGAACAAACAAAAATATTGACTTATATTTTACTGTCAGGCTAAAATGAATATCCTAATCATATACGCAATAAGTAGGTATACAAATGTGAGTCTTCAATAAATGTTCTCATTTTGTCGCTATCATTTGTCCACAATAGGGCCCAACATGTCAGATAAACCAATTTAAAAAGTGAATGTTAGTTAGCAGAAAGCACCAAAAATACAGCTTGAAAATATGGTAATACACTTATTTAACAATATTTTATTGTCCATGTTTATAGTCTGGCAAATAAATGAATGTATACTTAGTTCACTTACTCTCAAAGAACAGTTGATCTGTATTTACTACTCATCAAAAATATAATTCTTTGAACCCTCCTCAATTAGACACCAGCCTCTGAGGCTTAATCTTACATCTATTTTCCTGTCTTCTCATCCCGAACCTTAGAATAGGATAAATTTTAAAAAAGAAAGAAGCAAACATTTGCTAAAAGATGTTCTCTTTATTGTTTTTACTGAGATACACATTTTCTCCACTCCCCTTCTTTCCTCCCCTCTCCCTTTCTATCCTCTTTTGTGACTCCTATGCTCCCAATTTACTCAGGAGATCTTGTCTTTTTCTCCCATCTACATAGAGCCATGTAGAGCTCTCGTACGATTGTGTTGTCTAGCTCCTATGATGCTGTGGACTCTAGGCTGATTTTCTTTACTTTATGTGTCAAAGTCACTATGTGTAAGTGTGTATTATACTTGTCTTTCTGGGTCTGGGTTACCTAACTCAGTATGGTTTTTCTAGATCCATCCATTTGCCTGTAAATTTCAAGATCTCATTATATTTTACTGTAGAATGGGAAAAGATATTATTTGTCGATTAAAAACTCTATTTGTAGATATATAGTTTATTGAGATAGTCTAGGCAGAGTTCTGAAGCAACAGAGAAAACTGAAGAAAAATGATATTATTAAAACTGAATAGGGAATGGGTAATAAATAAATGATAATAAACAGAAAGTCAAAAACTACAATGATTACATTTGTCTAAAAAGCTTTTGCAGTGCCTTTGTATTAATGATTCTGTTTCTCACATTCTACCATACCTGCTTGACAAAATTTTTAACCCTTCTCCATTGTACTTATAGTTTAGAAACAAAATTATTAGTACTATTTACATTCTTTAGAATGAAGCAAGAAATAAATATAACTCCTGGCACCTCAGGAATCACTGTGTTCTGAAATTGCCTCATCATGATGAAAAAGTAAAATTACATGGGATAGTATGCTTTCAGCACTGGGTCTTGTATTCTCCATGTTAAGCACAATTTCCTACTCAGGAATACATGAGGCACTGTCATCTTGCAAACTCACTAATAAAATTTGCTACTATATTACAAAAAAAATGGTACATTTATATTCTTCTCTTTGGAAAAACTGAAAGAAAAGGCAACAAATTCTTCCATTTTATTTGTGTGTGTTAACAAGCTATTTTTTATTTGTCATTGAGTAGGAGATTGTATCATTTTATCATTTCTGAGCATAGAATAACAGATTAATGCAGAAGTTTCACATGAAATATCACAACGTTTTTGGCACTTTTCTAGTACTATTTATATTCCCTTAAGTATAATGTGCTTCTAGCTCAAAGGCAGTGAGTCATTTTGCTTTTTCCAATATTTTTATAGACATTTTTCTCTTATTTTTGAGATTATGCTGTAATCTCATTACATCATTTCTCCCTTCACTTTCCTCCCTCCAAATCACTCCATGTACCACTCCTTGATCTCTTTCCAATCAAATTCAAAGCCTTTTTTCACAGTGAATACTGTTACAATCATCCTTCTGTGTTGTTCAATTCCTTTTCTTGCCTGTGCTCTACTTTGCCCTAGACTTCCTCAAGTACTTTAGGATGCAACTCAAATCCACAGCAACACTAACCACAAACTTCACAAAGTAACCATCTGTATATGATCAACTTATACACTGCTAAGTTTATTTCCATCTATCCATTTTACCTGAATGATAATAACATCTTGTAGAGCCAGGTTTCCCTGTGTCCTCTCAGATAAAGTGCCACATAGAATCTTCCATTAGGAATATATGAAGCTAATTATATACACTTTGTGAGGCTCTGACCAAGGGACACTGCAAAAGCATGACAGCTTTGAAGGAGCTCATGGTTACAGAATTTTTCTCCAGAGAATTATTTATTTGGTCAATGTGGCCAAAGAACTCTGAAACTCAGATATACGGAGAAAGTGGAATTGTTTTGGTCTCATTAAGCTACTTGGATTCAATAACCATTAATTACTCATTGCAATTACTTCTTTCTTCAAGGTAAATATTTTCTCATTTTTAAACATAAATAATCAAAGGATTAGAAATATACTGGACCAAGGTATTGGCTCAATGAATATAGGCACTTACAATCATGCTTGAGGACCTGAGTTCAATCTCTGGATCCAACATGTGGAAGAAGAGAACTGATTCCTCACAGTTGACTCCATCTCCATACGATCTTTCTTTACAAAACTAATACTTATTATAAAATTTTTTAAACATCATAACTCATTGTTTTGTGCTGAATAAAATTTCTTTGTGTGTATTATCTGTGACTTATTCCTTTCTCTAGCTATTGTAAATAGAATAGCAAAAACATGAATATATAAATATCTTTGCAGTAGAATATTGTCTGTGGTCATTCAAATAAGAATATCTGCCGGGCAGTGGTGGCGCACGCCTTTAATCCCAGCACTCGGGAGGCAGAGGCAGGTGGATCTCTGGAAGTTCGAGGCCAGCCTGGTCTACAAGAGTTAGTTCTGGGACGGGCACCAAAGCTACAGAGAAACCCTGTCTCGAAAAACCAAAAAAAAAAAAAAAAAAGAATATCTCCCATATGCTCAAATGTTTGAATATTTGGTGGCACTGTTTGGGTAGGTTTAGGATCTATACACTACCTGGTAGAAGTAGGTGACTGTGATGGGCTCTGAGGGTTCAAGGCCCCGCAGCACTCCCAGTACTCTCTGTTTTGTATTTATAACAAATATATAAGTTCTTAGTTCCTGTCACCATGCTTCTACTCTGCAATCATGGATGCTTAGCTCTATGTAACTATAAATCTAAATAAACTCTTCCTTCTAGGAGTTGCTTTGGTCATGGTGTTTTGTCTCATATAAATGGAAAATTAAGTAAGACCGGGTCCTTTATGTATGTGGTCATGGTTGGTATAGCTGGTAATATGATAGTTCTATTTTAAATTTTTCTTCTCTTAATTTTTTAAAAATTTTCATACAATATATTTTGATTATATTCCTTCCTCTAAATTCAACTCCTCCCCACAACACATCCCTACTCTTCCAAATTCATATTCTTACCCTCTCTGAAAAAAAAAAACAAAAGCAAAAACAAATAAAAGCTTTAATAAACACCAAAACAAACAAAAACAAAGTCATGGAGTCTGTTTTGTGTTGATCAGGTATTTCTTGAGCATGTAGCTTTCTCTGGGGTCATATACCCAGTGTCAGTCCACTGAAAGAAACTGACTTTCACTTTTCCAACATCATTCAATTGCAAATAGCTTCTTGGAGTAGAAACTTATGCCTATTTCCCCTTCTTCATGATAGAGTATTTTCTGTTTTGGACTTGCTGGATATTGTGCATGCAATTATAGTCTCTGACAGTTCATTTGCCCAACATCCATGCTGTTTCCTTAAAGTTTAACATCCACCACCTTTGGCTCTTATGATCTTTCTCTCTACTCTTCCATATAGGTCTCTGAACCTTGAGGGAGGAGCAGTAATACAGTCATCACATTTAAGGATAAGTGGTCTGAAGTCTCTCATCCTGTTTTGGTGACAAGTTGTGGGTCTCTGTGTTAACTACCCTCTACTGCAAGAATTTTCATTGATGAGAGCTGAGTGACTGCCTAATCTATGGGTATATTAATGTTATTTAGGGTCATTTTGTTAGCAGAATAATTGTAGTATATTTTATATAGTGTCTCTGGCCTATGTAGTCTCATGTTCTTGACGTAATTAGCAGTCTCAAATATGGCATTCATATCATTGTATATGTCTTGAATCCAATCAAACAATGGTTTGTTAGTTCCATGGCATTTGTGTCACTATTGGACGAATGCATGTATCATGCAGATATGTCTCTATTGTAACTTACAGGGTTTGTGGCAGGGTGAAATTGATTATTACTTTTCTCCTCCAGTAATGTTCACAGTACCGTTCAGTGCTATGAACACTAGTCAGTATATTTTAGACGCCTCCACACTGAATTCCACAGTGGCTCCACCTGTAACCTCAACAGTAATGAATAAGGATTTCACTTTTCTAACCAACAATTCTATTTTTTCTTTTTTATTAATATTTATTGAGCTCTACATTTTTCTCTCCTCCCCTCCCTCCGTCTTCCCTCCCTGCTTCAATCCTCCACCAAGGTCTCCATGCTCCCAATTTACTCATGATATCTTGTCTGTTTCTGTTTTCTACTTCCCATGTAGATTAGATATATGTAAGTCTCTCTTAGTCTAAGTTATCATTTTGTCTAAATTATCTGAGATTGTGGTTTGTAGGCTGGCTTCCTTTGTTTTATGTTTAAAAACCACATATGAATGAGTACATATGATAATGGTCTTTCTGTGACTGGGTTACCTCACTCAAAATAGTGTTTTCTAGCTCCATCCATTTTTCTGCAAAATTCAAGATGTCATTATTTTTCTCTGCTGTGTAGTAAGTACTCCATTGTGTAAATGTACCACATTTTCCTTACCCAATTTTCAGTCGATGGGCATTTTGGTTGTTTCCAAGTTCTGGCTATGGCAAACAAAGCTGCTATGAATATAGTTGAGCACATGTCCTTGTGGCATGATTGAGCATCCTTTGGATAGATACCCAAAAGTGGTATTACTGGGTCTTGAGGAAGGTTGTTTCCTAATTTTCTGACAAATCACCACACTGACATCCAAAGGGGTTGTACCAGCTTGCATTCCCACCAGCAATGCAGAAGGAGGTTGTAGGGGAAAGGGAACACTTCTGCACTGCTGGTAGGAACAATTTTTTTATTATTTTATTTTATTACTTTAAAAAATACCAATCCAAATTCCTACTCCCTCCTCCTCCCACTCTCTCCACTCACCATCCTACCCCACTTCCTCCAATCCAAAGAGAGGGCACTGCACCCCACAATGGGGAAACTTCAAGGCCCTCCCTACTACATCTAGGTTGAGCAAGGTATACATCCAAAGAGAATAGGATCCTCAAATGCCAGTACATTCAGTAGAGACAAATCCCAGTGTCACTATCAGTGGCCCCTCAGTCTTCCCCAACTTTCAACCACATTCAGAGGGACTAGTTTTTTTTCCCATGCCCGTTCACTCCTAGTCCAACTGGAGTTGGTGAGCTCCCTTTAGCTCAGACAAACTGTCTCAGTGGATGAACCCCTCATGGTCTTGACTTCCTTGTTTATATTCTCACTCCTTCCACTCTTCAGCTGGATCTCAAAAGCTCAGTCCAGTGCTCCAATGTGGGTCTTTCCTTTGTTTCCATCTGTTGTTGGACGAAGTTTCTATAGTGATATTTAAAATAATCATCAGTCAGACTACAGGGCAAGGCCAGTTCAGTCACCCTCTCCACTATTGCTTAGGGTCTTAGCTGGGGTCAACCTTGTGGATTCATGTGCATTTTTCTAGATCCAGGTTTATTACTAATGCCATAAGGGCTTCCTCAATAAAGATATCTCTTTCCTTGTTCTCATATCTGTCCTTCCTCCATCTCGACTATCCCATTCCCTCAAGTTCTCCTCAACCCTCCCATTCTCCCCTCCTTCTATCCTCTGCCCCATGCTCCCAAATTATATCAGATGATCTAGTCTCTTTCCAATTTCCAGGTGGGTAGATAGATCGATGATAGATAGATAGATAGATAGATAGATAGATAGATAGATAGATAGATAGATAGATAGATAGAGATAGATAGATAGATAGATAGATAGATAGATAGATAGATAGATAGATAGATAGATAGATAGATAGATAGATGTTTTTCTTTGGGTTCACGTTATTACTTAGCTTCTCTAGAATCATGAACTATAGGTTCAATATCCTTTGTAGCCACTTATGAGTGAGTGCATACCTTATTCATTTTGGGGGGTCTAGGTTACCTCACTCAGAAGAGTGTTTTCTAATTCCATCCATTTGCATGCAAAATTCAAGATGTCATTGTTTTTTACTGCTGAGTAGTACCTCATGTGTAGATGTGTCACACTTTCTTTATCCATTTTTCAGTTGAGGGGCATCTAGATTGTTTCCAGGTTCTGGCTATTACAAATTATGCTGCTATAAACATAGTTGGACAAATGATTTGTAGTGTGATTGAGCATCTCTTGGGTATATTCCCAAGAGTGGTATTGCTGGATCCTGAGGTAGGTTGATTTTCAGCTTTCTGAGAGACCGGCACACTGATTTCCAAAGTGGTTGCACAAGTTTGCATTCCCACCAGCAATGGATGAGTGTTCCCCTTGCTCCACATCCTCTCCAGCACAAGCTATCATTAGTGGTTTTGATCTTAGCCATTCTGACAGATGTAAGATGGTATCTCAGAGTTATTTTGATTTGCATTTTCCTGATAGCTAAGGAAGTTGAACTTGTCTTTAAGTATCTTCTGGCTATTTTAAATTCTTCTGTTGAGAATTCTGTTTAGTTCAATACGCCATTTTTTAATTGGGTTATTTAGAATTTTAATGCCTAATTTCTTGAGTTCTTTATATGTTTTGCAGACCAGTTCTTTGTCTGATGTGGGGTTGGTGAATATTTCTCCCATTTAGTAGGCTGCCTTTTTGTCTGATTGCTTGTGTCCTTTGCTTTACAAAGGCTTCTCAGTTTCAGAAGGTGCCATTTATTTATTGTTGCTCTTATTATCTGTGCTACTGTGGTTATATTTAGGAAGTGATCTCCTGTGCCTATGCAATGAAGGCTACTTCCCACCTTCTCCTCTATCAGGTTCAGTGTGGTCATATTTAAATTGAGGTCCTTAATCCATTTGGACTTGAGTTTTGTACATGGCAATAAATATGGATCTATTTTCATTCTTCTACAGGTTGACATCCAGTTATGCCAGCACCTTTTGTTAAAGATGCTTTCTTTTTTCCATAGTATAATTTTAACATCTTTGTCAGAAATCAGGTGTTCATGTGTGTGTGGATTAATATCCAGGACTTCAATTCAATTCCATTGATCAATGTCTCTGTTTTTATGCCAATACCAAGCTGTTTTTAATACTGTAGCTCTGTATTTCAGTACTTCAAGCTCTGATTTCCCTCTCTGATTCTTTATTCTTTGTGTATAGGAGGGCTACTGGTTTATTTAAGCTGATCTTGTATCCTGCCACATCAATGAAGGTATTTATCAGCTGTAGGAGTTCTCTTGTAGAGTTTTTGTGGTTACTTAATGTACACTATCATATCATCTGCAAATAACAAAAGTTTGACTTCTTCCTTTTCAATTTGAATCTCCTTGATCTCCTGTCTTATTGCTATCGGAAACTTCAAGAACTATGTTGAAGAGATATGGAGAGAGTGGACAGCCTTGTCTTGTTCCTGACTTTAGTGGAATGGCTTTGAGTTTCTCTCCATTTAATTTTATGTTAGCTGTCAGCTTGTTGTATATTGCTTTTATTATATTTAGATATGATTCTTGTATCCCTAATCTTCCAAGACCTTTATTATGAAGGGGTGTTGAATTTTGTCAAATGCTTTTTCAGCATCTAAAGAAATGATCATATGTCTTTTTTTCTTTTAGTTTATTTATATGATGGATTACATTGATAGATTTTCATATGTTGAACCAGTCCTGCATCTCTGGAATGAAGCCTACTTGATCATGATGGAAGATTTTTTTTTGATGTGTTCTTGGATTCGATTTGCCAGTATTTTATTGAGAATTTTGCATCGATGTTCATGAGTGAGACTGATCTGTAATTCTCTTTCTTGGTTGAGTCTTTGTGAAGGTTTGGTATAAGAGTAACTGTAGCCTCATAAAAAGAGTTTGGTAATGACCCTTCTGTTTCTATTATGTGGAACACATTGAGGAGTATAGGTATTAGCTCTTCTTGAAAGTTCTGGTAGAATCCAGCACTAAAACCATCTGGCTCTGGCTTTTTTTGGTTGGGAGGTTTTTGATAACAGCTTCTAGCTCCTTGTGGCTTATAAGACTATTTAAATTGCTCACCTGTTCTTGATTTAACTTTGGTATATGGTATCTACCTTTAAAATTGTCCATTTCTTTTACATTTTCCAATTTTGTGGAGTAAAGTTTTTTGTAGTAAGACCTAATAATTCTTTGGATTTCCTCAGTGTCTGTTGTTATGATCCGCTTTTCATTTCTGATTTTGTTAATTTGGATGTTCTCTCTCTGCCTTTTGATTAGTTTGGATAATGGTTTGTCAATTTTATTGATTTTCTCAAAGAACCAGCTCTTTGTTCCATTGATTCTTTGTATGGTTTTCTGTGTTTCTATTTTGTTGATTTCAGCCCTCACTTTGATTATTTCCTGTCTTCTATGCCTCCTAGGTGAGTCTGATTCTTTTTTTTTCTAGAGCTTTCAGGTGTGCTGTTAGGTTGCTAATGTGAACTTGCTCCATTTTCTTTATATGGGCACTTAGTGCTATGAACTTTCCTCTTAGCACTGCTTTCATAGTGTTCCATAGGTTTGGATATGTTGTGCTGTCATTTTAATTGAATTCAAGGAAGAATACAATTTCTTTATTTCTCCCTTGACCCAAGGGTGGTTCAGTAGTTGACTGTTCAATTTTCATGAGTTTGTAGGCTTTCTGGAGTAGTACTGTTGTTGAATTTTAACTTTCCTCCATGGTGATTCAATAAGACACAGTGGGTTACTCCAATTTTTTTTTTATCTGTGATTTTGCTTTGTTACTGGATTTGATCAATTTTAGAGAAGGTTCCATGAAGTGCTGAGAAGAAGGTATATTCTTTCCCTTTTGGGTAGAATGTTCTATAGATGTCAGCTATGTCCATTTAATTCATTACATCTGTTAGTTCTCTTATTTCTCTGTTAAGTTTCTGTCTGGTTGACCTGTCCATTGGTGGGAGAGGAGTGTTGAAATCTGCTACTATTAATATGTGAGATTTGATGTGTGATTTAAGTTTTAGTAATGTTTCTTTTACATGTATGGGTGCTCTTGTATTAGGGGCATAGATATTCAGGATTGAGACTCCATATTGATGAATTGTTCCTGTTATGAGTATAAAGTGTCCTTCTCCATCTCTTCTGATTGATTTTAGTTTGAAATCAATTTTGTTAGATATTAGGATACGACACCCACTTGTTTCTTAGGTCCATTTGATTAGAAAACCTTTTCCCAACCTTTTACTCTGAGGTTGTGTCTGCCTTTGAGGTTGAGGTATGTTTCTTGTAAACAACAGAATGCTGGATCCTTTTTCGTATCCATTCTCTTAGCCTGTGTCTTTTTATACGTGAATTGAGTTCATTAATATTAAGCTATATTAATGATGAATGATTGTTAATTTTGGTTGTTTTTCGGTAGTAGTGTTTTTATATTTCCCTTCTTTGGGTGATGCTGATGGGTGGTTATCAGATGCCTGTGATTTTGTGGGTGCAGTTAGCTTCCTTGGGTTATAGTTTTCCTTCTAGTATTTTCTAGTACAATTTTTGTCATCTAACTCCTTGATGATAAAGATTCTGACTGGAGGGAGATGGAATCCCATTAGTTCTGATTTGCAGTTCCCTAGTGGCTAATGATGTTGAGAATTTTAAACATTTTTTCTTCTTTTATTTATTCTTTTCTCATACAACGAATCCCAATTGCAGCCTGCCTTCCTCCAAAGCATTAATCTAATTGATCTCTTTAAATAAAAAGGAGTCAGTTATCAGGTTAGAACATGAAAGACCAGAGAAACAGGGAGCAGGCACCAGTCGCTTTATATCTCTACCATTCCTCCATCCAAAAAGAGATCCTCTCCCCATGGACCTTACTACTACCTGTCTCCTCTCTGTCTATACTCCTTCAAACCCCCATGGTTAATTTATATGAATGAACAGACCAAAATTTGCAAGGAAAAATTTTTCTCCGATATTAACAATGAACATTTGTACTCAGTTAAGAATGATCAGAGAGCAAGTGTTTAATTATTTGTCTATAACCCATTATCTGTTTAAATACTCTCATCATTGCCATTTTCATTTCTTGATTCCTGAATGTGTAGATCACAGGGTTCAGAAAGGGAGTGACAACTGCATCAAATATGGACAGAAACTTATCCAAGTGTGTGAAAGAAGAAGGCCATGTGTAGATGAACATCACAGGACCAAAAGCTAAGACCACCACAGTCACATGAGCTGAAAGTGTAGACAGAGCCTTAGAGGAACCACTTGAAGAATGTTTCTGAACAGTAAATATGATGACAATATAGGAAATGATCAGTATGAAGAAGGAGCCCACAGATATGAATCCACTGTTGACAAAGACCAGTAATTTCAGTTTGTGTGTATCTACACAGGCAAGTTTGATGAACCCGGGAAAGTCACAGTAGAAGCTATCCAAAACATTTGGTCCACAGAATGGTAAGTTTACTACAAAAGCCAGTTGAATAAGAGAATGCATAAGGCCAACCACCCAGGAGGCCACTGAAAACAAGATGCACATCTTTGGACTCATAATGGTCAGATAATGGAGAGGTTTACATATGGCCACATATCTGTCAAAGGCCATGGCTATGAATAAAACCATCTCCACACCACCAATGAAGTGAATGAAGAAGATTTGAGTGATGCACCCTCTAAAAGTGATGACTTTATGCTTTCTCAACAAATCATAAATCATCTTGGGGGAAATAACAGAAGAAACACCCAAATCAATGAAGGAGAGATTAGCCAACAGAAAGTACATAGGAGAGTGTAAGTGAGGGTCAGAAGCCACAGTGAACACGATGAGAGAGTTTCCTGTCATGCTTGCTACATAAAGCATGGAAGAGAACACAAAGAGGAATAATTGGATGTCCCAAGAGTTGGTGAGTCCCAGGAACACAAACTCTGACACCACAGACTGATTCTCTCCTTCCATTAGCTTTGTTTGCAGTACTACCTGAAGGAGGAAAAGTGAGAAACTGTAAATTATAATTTTATAAATAGAATAGGAGAATCTCCTAGTTATGAAAATCTATTTTACTGCAGCATTGAAACTAACTTTAAAGTGAGTAGTGTGAGACAAGTAAGTTCTATACACAACCAATCATCTGAAATTTATAAATTAGTTGGAAATAGGACTTAATACCTGTAACAAAAGTTTTTATCAAAAACTCAAAGACAATAAGTTTTGATGGGATTTAAAAGAGGATATTAGGGCCAAGTGAACTGGCTCATCCATTAAGAGCAGTTGCTACTCTTTCAAAAGACCCCACTCTGTTCTTAGCATCCACATCAAGTAGCTTACAATACTCTATAGTTCTAGCTCCAGGGAATCTAATGACACCTCTTAGTTCCTCAAACATGAATCATAAAATTAGTCACAAAGACACATACATGTAATTTTAAATGAGCGTTTATAAAGAGAGTATTTTTATAAACTGTTGATGACAATTTAAATTAACACACCCATAAAGAAAAAAGTATGGGAAGTTTTCAAAAACTAGAGACTAGATCTGCAACACAATATAGGTGTGCTTGTCTAACAAATTTTATCCTTATATTGGTTTTATACTTAATAGTATAATACAAAAAGAGAAGTGTGGCGGGCTATAAGGTAGAAAAAAGAAGACAAAAGATGTAAATGATTAAAAATGAAGTACCATACAATATAGAAATTCTCACCTTAAGGGTATATATCCAGAAGGAAACATTAAGTCACTATATTTTCCCATTTTTTGTATTATTCCTAAAAATTAGTATTATGATGAACAACCTCTGTCCATTGAACACTTATAGACACATGGATTTCAAATGCACATACATAAAAACAAAAAAATCATGTAATAATCCTTTTATCATTAATCTATGAAAAGATTTATCTCTACAAGAGCCAGTTCCAGGACAGGCTCCAAAACCACAGAGAAACCCTGTCTCGGAAAAAAAAAAAAAAGATTTATCATATTATTTGGTGGTTTAATTTTATTTTGAGAAGAAACAGCACAGCAGACAATATATGAGCTTTTGATTCAGGATCCCTGATTAATCAGCTATGTGCTGTCTACCATTAGAAAAGGTACTGTGTCCCCAAACTTGTGTTTCCTTTTTCTTAAAAAAATTAAAATGATTACTACAGTAAATTTATAGGAATAAAACAAAGATCACAATCATGCATTCAGTAAGGATGAGCAGGACAGTGTGAGGTGGCCAAAGACACAATCATGTCCACAATAGATAAATCCTCCATTTGTGGATGTTCAGTTAATGCTAATAATATCAATGCATTTCTTCCTCTTCCTCATAATAGTGATTAACTCACAAGATTACTCAAAAACATTAATGAATATGGATAAGGATAGGGCATCACACTACCGTGCCCAAATATGTTTCAAAATGCACTACCCATCTTCCCTTAAGTAACACATTACATTATTCACATCATTTCAACAACAATTCATCACAACACTTCAAATGTAAAATCAGTGCATTTGCTTTCAAAGAATATCATATATATGTGTGTGTGTGTGTGTGTGTGTGTGTGTGTGTAGTACTCAAAAATTTTAATTCATTGGTTTATTTCTCAAACAGCAACCCTTATACAGCTCAATTTAAGTCAGGCTTCTCATTAATGCATCCCAAAGCTTAGACTCTGAAAACCTAGAAAATGAGGGAAAAATACATATTTGGTGAAAAGGGAAAATTCTTCATTATTGTTCTTTAAAACCACACAAAATATACATGATTATATAATACTAAAGATTGGGTAGAATTATAAAATAATAAAGAAAATAAACTGTAATCTTTATTTGAATCTTTCTAACTCTGCTCTAAGTCTGTCTTAAGCATTCTTCTGGTTCTCAGGGCATCCTTACTCTTTCTTTAAAGTTCCTTTTCCTTCTCTCTCTCTCTCTCTCTCTCTCTCTCTCTCTCTCTCTCTCTCTCTCTTTCCTTCTCAGACTCTTTCTTCTACCCCTCTCTTTCTCCCCTGAAGTGTTGCTGAGATTTAAAAATTGTCCTCCCTGGGGTAATTTTCTTCTAAAAACTAAAAAATTATTCTCAGGCTACAAAAAGCAGTAATAAAGAGTTAAATAAGATTGAAATAAAAATCTAGACCTAGATCATGTAGATGCACATAAAAAGACGATGAAATTTGAAAAGTTGGTATATAATTGGGAAAAGAAAAATGAGGAAGCTTACTGTAAACTAGGCATAAACATTTAAATTATGAACTTATCTCATTTGAATCTGTCTGTGTTTTCACTATGCTTATTATTTCAAATCATTTCTTAAACCTAAGGATACCTACCCAAATTTGGATGCTTCTAATTTAAAAACATAATTCTGTATTAAATAGTTTGGGATATATAGATAATTCTGTATTCTTTTCAAATATATAATTAGGTAAAAGTCACCTCAACATCTTTTTTTTAAGGTGTAGAAGAACATATTTAAAAATCAAATTTATGGTATAGATGCACGGGCTTCCTTACTAGTACATCAGATAACAGAACCTAGCAAAGCTCCTGAAGTCGCTATAATTTTAATGGACATATAAGCAACACTTTCATTTATTTATTTATTTATTTATTATAGATTTCTGCCTCCTCCCTGCCACCGCCACCCATTTCCCTCTCCCTCCCCCAATCAACTCCCCCTCCCTCAGGCAGCCTGAATCTTTAAAGTCTTTCTGATCAGATCACTGATCAGAATCAAATTAATACAAACATTTCAACTCTATATTTTATACCAGAGATGAAAACAAGAAAATAAATTCAACTTTTTATATTTTAAGTACCATTTTGTTCTGAAATTAAAATGACATTTTATCACAACATCTGTTTTCAACATTGAGGCTTTTGGTTACATGTTAAAATTTACTTATGGTCAGGTTTTCATAACACTCTTCCAATCTGAAAAGCATGAAAATCTAGACCAAATTTACTTCTGTTTTACAGAACAATCACATAACATTTTGTAGAAGGTGACTTGTTCTCACTCAAACTATTTTTGAAAGTCAGTGCAGAGAAAACTACAAATCTCTCCTTTTTACTTACAAGTATCTTTAATATCTCATTAGTTACCAGTTCGTAGAGTATTATAGCATTCATTGAATCAATTATTGGTGAATAAAGAATGATTCATTATATTGCTACACAAACTTAGTAGAAAATGTTACAAGGTTGTTTGACTTCTCAAGGCCATTTACAATGTGGTTCTAGCTCATAGGCAGTCAGTTACTTAGCCTGCCAACACTTGAGTTGGTGTTTATCAGCTATCCTCCTGTGCGCTCAGTTCCTTTTCCTGACTGCTCTCTACTTTGCTCATCTTCCTCAAGCCATTTAGGATGTGACTGTTATCCACAGTAATTCCAAGCACAAACTAGCATCTGGGAATTAGCCACCCAAGCATTGCGAAGTTTATTTCTATCCATATATTTTACCTGAATGATAACAACATCATCTTAGCAGAGTCAGTCTTCTCTGTGTGCCCTCACATAAAATGCCACATGGAATCTTCCATTAGGGAGATAAGAAGCTAATTATATGCACCTCATGAGGCCACAGACTAAGGTATACTATAAAAACATAGCAATTTAAAAGCATCATGTGGTTATAGAATTCTTTTCTCTAGAGTATTTGGTTTGGTCTACGTGACCAAAGAATTTCTATAGCTCATAGTATGATATTAAAAGGAAGAACAAAAGAAAACCAGGATTGTTATGATATCATTAACCTATGTGAATTTGCAAGTTAACAGTTAACATGGTGGCATACACCTTTAATCTCAGCAAACAGAAGGCAGAGGCAGGTGGATCTCAGTGAGTTTGAAGTCAGCCTTACATAGTGACTTTCAGAACATTTAGAGCTACATGGTAAGATCTTGTTAAAGCAAAAAAATCCCATTGATATTATTCCTTAATAACTGATAAATTTTTCTCAAAGTTTAACTATCATCACTGAGTTAAATCAAACTAATGTACTAATTAAAGTGTAGTTTAAAACGAAGAAGAATTTTTGAGAAGTCTTCATTTTCTGTAAAACTGTGACCTATAATTATATATGTGTGCATAGATTTAGCTGTACAGAAATCAAGTGCAGTAAATAAATCTCAAAATTAAATGAAATAACTAAAATTTTTGTCAACTAAGAATAACAAAGAAACTATGCTCCACACACGTAACTTCCTACAACTGCCTAAAAAGTATGTTGAGACTATATGAGAATAGTTATATAGTTTATACAAAGAACAGACAGCAGAACAACATCTAATAAACTGTTGTACAGGTAAATAAACATGAATGTAGACAAAAAAATAGATTTATTTTTCAATAAGTATCATAGCACAGTAAGGGTTAGGAACTGTGAATTATACTGGAAATGGCTGTGACTAGGAATGACATACTATGTCAAGGGCTTGGACAGGTGCTTAATATATCCACAAATAGGAGAGAAACAGAAACAGTGTAACTGGAGCAGTGAAATATTTGTATCTTCCGTTTTCTTATATCTGAGGGATGAACAGAGTTGGGAAAATAATATCAAATTAGGAAAGCATCGGGCCATATAATGAGTAATTATATCATTGCAAGATAACTGTGTGCATGAGAATTGTTCTAATAACACAGATTCCCTCAGATCATCTTATCCTCCATCAGGATTTGTACTATATTGTATTCTCTACTTAAAAAGTAAAATAGTTTCACTTTAATTGGCAATATATCTTGAGATGATACATTTTATATGTATCATTATTTATTTACAATGCATGTAAACCACTTATCAGAGATTATTAAAAGAATATCAATACAATCCCTAAATTCTAAATCTCATGTTTCCAGTTCCCATTGTAATATAGAGTCAAAACCATATAACTGAAAGATTTCTGTATTAGATTTTTTCAGTGGATGGTCAATTCCAAGTTAGGCCACCAATATATGTGAATACATTCACAATACAGGTTTATGTTTTCTTCTGCATTATGGAAAATATACTACAAGTTGTATGCACACACACAGAGAGAAAGAGAGAGAGAGAGAGAGAGAGAGAGAGAGAGAGAGAGAGAGAGAGAGAGAGAGAGAGAAGGAGAATGTACATTATGGTTGGTTTTAATATCAACTTGCCACAAATTAGAATCATCTGAGTAGGGAGGATACTCTCCTGAAAAATTGTTCTGATTGTCTTGTAGATGTTATCTCCTTGTTTAAATTACCTAGAGAACCTGTTTAAAATTGTTTGTGTGTGTGTATATGTGTGTGTCTGTGCATGTCTATGTTCATGATAAAGAAACTGTGACACTCTACACTGCAATTTTATCTTTTTCTACAAAATTTGCATAGTATTGTCTTGCTCCAGAGCCAACTCAAAATGCATAGCATCAGCAAGTACCACTTCATCCCTAAACCCACCTATCTAAGGCTACTTCAGCAGCTCCCCAAGACACAGAGTACAACTGGACAGCCCAGTATCTAGGCCCTAGGCAAAACCTGGGCCCTTTGCCCCGACACACCTCAGCTAAAAGAGCAAGCCTCCTATAGGCAGTGTGCCCAAGCACCACCTATCAGGTACTGCAATCTACATGTCCCATTTCACTCGCAAGACTACTCATCCTCTGTGACCTCAGCAGTCCCCTGAGATATAGACTGTGACTACAAGGAAGTGCCCAGAGGTGAGTGACCAGCATCTCCCTGAGAAACAGACTGCGAGTACACAGAGTGAACCAAGAGCCACTCCCTAAAACAGGCAGTAGCTGCACAGATTGGTCCAAGACATGAGACCCAGACACCTAAGAGCCAAAGACACTGCCTGCACCAACTGGACTAACAGATGTGTAGACACTAATGTAAGAATATATTAAACAATCTAAAGAGCAATGTGACACCACCAGAACCTTGTCATCCTACAACAGAAAGACCTGAACCTCACAACCCATAAAAAGCAGAAGAAATAGATTTGGGGAAGGGGGGGCCAAAGAAAAAATTAAAGGCAAATAGGTCATAAGACAAATGTCCAGGAAATCTGGGACACCATGAAAAGACCAAACCTAAGAACAATAGGGATTGATGAAGGAGAAGAATAGCAGCTCAAAGGCACAGAAAATATATTCAACAAAATCATAAAAGAAAACTTTACAAACTTAAGGAAGGAAATACCTATGAAAATACAAGAAACTTACAGAACACTAAATCGACTGTACTCAAAAGTTCCAGTTTAAAAAAATGGGGTACAGAGCTAAACAAAGAATTCTCAGCAGAAGAATCACAAATGACATAAAGACATTTAAGGAATTGCTAAACATCCTTAATCATCAGGGAAATGCAAATCAAAATGGCTCTGAGATACCATCTTACACCTTCAGAATGACTAGGATCAAAAGTACTGAGAACAGCTTATGTTGGAGAAAATGTAGAGTCAAGGAAGACCCTAAGAGTGACACATGGATGGCTCAGGGAAGGAGAAGCAGATGAGCTCTCTCTGTGGGTAAACAGGTGAAATGGGGTGGTAAAGAATGGGAGATGACAACTTGAGGAAACAGACTGGTTGAGGAGGAAGAGGGACAAAGTGGGAATGAAATGGAGAGATCTAGATAGAGAGAGCCACTATGAGGTTGGGGAGAAACCTAGTGCCAGGAAATTCCCAAGAATCCACAAGGAAGACCACAGCTAAGACTACTAACAATAGTAGAGAGAGAACCCTAAGTGGTCTTCCCCTGTAATCAGATTGCTGAATACTCCAACTATCATCATTAAGCCTTCATTCTGTGATGTGGAATTCCCCTCTGTATGCTGTGATTAACATTAACTAATAAAGAAAGCTAGCTTGAGCCTATAACATGGCAGAATAAAGATAGACAGGGAACACTAAACTGAATGCTGGGAGAAAGAATGAGGCATCTCAGAGACTCTATGTAGCCCCACCAGGAACAGACATGCCAGAACCACGCCGGTAGTCCACAGCCATGTGGTGATACACAGATTAATAGAAATGGGTTAAATTAAGTTGTAAGAGTTAACTAATAAGAATCTAGAGTTAATGGAACAAGCAGGGATTATAATAATATAATTTCTGTGTGATTATTTCAGTTGGGGATGAGAACATGGATGGAATGTAAAATGAAATTAAAAAAATAATTTAAAAAAGGAAAAAAATACATAATTTCTTACAACTTGTTCAAACTGGGCTGTAGTGACACACACAGAAAGCAGAGGCAGACAGATCTCTGTGAGTTCGAGGCCAACCTGGTCTATAGACGGAGTTCCAGGACAGCCAAGGCTACACTGAGAAACCCTGTCTCAAATAAATAAATAAATAAATAAATAAACAAACTGTTCAACAAGAGGGTAATTATGGACGCAAATGGAAACTTTGCCAGCTACTTTGGGCTAGGAGATTCATGGATCATGGAGGAAAACCAACAGCTACCACTTTATTAAACCAGCGTTCTCTCTAACTGCACTCTAAATATTTGTCCTTATGAACAAAGATAGGTGTCATCCTCACCCCTCATCAAGGAAGCTCCTCTTTGTAATGGATGGAGACCATTATTGAAACAAAACAACTCCCACACCTCAGGTTCAGGAGTAATTGTAGAAGAGGTCATAAAGATTGTAAGAGTCAGAGGACAGGGAGTTTGCTATGAGATTGTGACCTCTAGTAATGTCAGAAGTTATAATCATAAAATTTCAGCATGATTGTCTAAATATGATCTGAACAAAGCAAACATCTATGGTAAAATGGATGAGGGAAAGCCAAAGAGGCTCATTCCTACACAGAGAACTACAGATAGCTCAGGAATGCTGACTTTGGGAGAAATGATCTTCCCCATGAAAGAGCACACTAATTGGCTATCCAATACAAATAGTCTGTCCTATAATATATGTACAAGTATTATACAGGCTCTTAATGTCATTGATTTTTTTGTAAATTTTTTCTTTCTATTTTGTTCATTTCAGCTAGTATTTGATTATCTCTTCCCATCTACTGTTTGTGTGAGATACTTGTCAATATTCAAAGGCCTTCAAGCACATAATTTTTTCACTTGACATCTCTCCAAGTTCTGAGTAGGGACATAGTGCTCTAAATTTGCCAATTTATGCTCCATAAATTTTTAGATACTGTGTTTTCATTTATATTCAATTATAGAATTTTTATTTTCCTTCTCCATTTCTTCCTTGAGTCAATTATCATTTGGTAGTATGTTGTTTCTTCCTTGAGTCAATTATCATTTGGTAGTATGTTGTTCGGTCTCTATGAGCTGGTATGCTTTTTGTAGAATCTGCTGGTGTTGATATCCAACCTTATCCCATTGGGGTAATATAAAAGACAAAATGTCATTTCAGTTTTTCTCTTTTGAGTAAAGTTTTGCATCCTAATATATGATCAGGCTTGTAGAAAGTTTCATGGACTGCTGAGAAGTAGATTTATTATTTATTATTGCTGTAGAATGTTCTGTAGATGTCTCTTTAGTCTATTTGTTTTACGTCATTTAACTTCAGGTTTT
This sequence comes from Chionomys nivalis, assembly GCF_950005125.1. Classification (NCBI taxonomy): domain Eukaryota; kingdom Metazoa; phylum Chordata; class Mammalia; order Rodentia; family Cricetidae; genus Chionomys; species Chionomys nivalis. The sequence goes on along the minus strand of NC_080094.1, from coordinate 62,561,670 downwards.
CTCTGTTCAGTTTTTGTCCTATAGACTTACTTATTAGGATATTTAAGTCACCCATTATCACTATTTGGTGGTTAATCTGTGGTTTTAGGAATAATAGTATTTCTTTTATGAAATCGGGTTTCCTTGTGTTCAATGTGTATATGTTTAGAATTGTAATAACTTCTTGGATTTTTCCTTTAATGCATATGAATTGATCCTCCTTATCTCTCTGACTAGTTTTGACTTGAAATCTTTTTCATCAGATGTTAGAATAGTCATGCCTACACTTTTGTAGGAGGCGTATTATCTTAGTTATTCATGTTCTGTCTTTGTGATATGACCAAGGAATCTGGACATAGGTCATTGACAGTGTTCCTTGGTGTGGGTAGCTTGATCCCTCCTTAGTTGAATAGGTGTTTGGAGATCTGTTGTTACCCAAATGTAAAAGGCAGCAGGTCACTAGTGATTGGAATTCAGTCTTGGGGCAACTCTGTATAGATATGTAAATAAAGTATAAGAAGTGATGTCTGTGATAAGAGGAGCCATGGACATAAATTCAGACCCTGATTGCTGCACCACCATGGCCCCAGACATGGCCTAGGCAGCAGCTCCACCAAAATTGTGTGAAATCCTGGCATCTGGTCAGTCACCAGAGACCATGTTGATGTCCAAGGGTCATACTACTGCTGGGAACATACTGATCTGGATGACCATGCTGCCACTGCTGCCATGATGATGTCTGGGATAAAGCAGCTGCCATGTCTGGGTCCCTGGTTCCATTACAGCTGGGGTCTATATTGATGGTCATGTCCAAAGTTCCTACAGGAAGCTGTAAGAGCCATGCCAGTTTCACCCTTCACTGGACCTGGGATAGAGGCCGATGCCCCTCACTGGACACTGAAACAGGAGAGCTGGTTCCCCCCTCATGGGAGAGCTGCCCCCTCCTCGCAATAAGGAGGACCTGATTGCACTGGACTAGGAGAGCTGGCTCTGCCACTTGCCTGGGTGAGTGCCAGTTCCAGTGTACTGGAATGACCAGCACAGTTACCACTCAGACCCACATCCTGGACCTAGGGTTGGCCCATCCTAACATCTACACTACCTAGGATCTGCCGGAGCATTTGAAGGGACTGGTCCTATGGAATACTAGCCACAGAATCCCCATGACTCCTTACAACAGCAGAAACTCTGAAAGGAGTTTTGGTTAGAATCCATTGATGATGGTGTGCTAGAGGCCAGAGACCTTGAACCATACCTATGACTCATTAGCAATGAATATTTGAAGGTGGGGTGAATTGGACAAAACAGTATATCGTGTGTCACACCAGAACTCCCAATGCACTAGGAGGAACGAAGAGGTGTTAGATATGGGGAAGATGAGGGAGAAAGGTGGGGGTTTTGTTTGTTTTATTTTGTTTTAATTAATTTGGGGGAATTTTTGGAGGGTGATGCTGCAAGGATGAGAGACAGACATGGGGAGATTGAGAGGTGAATAAGATTGGGGTGCATGATATAAAATTCCTGAAGAATCAATAAAAAATTATGATATGTATAAAAAAATAGATTTATACAACAAGTATCAGCTTGTTTATTCTTAGAAAAAATTGTCTCAGATCATATCAAATTACTAATTTCAAGCATCCACATATGTATGTCAGTAACCTTTAGAAGTTCAGATACTCTGAAAAAATAAATCTGGATTTTTTTAAATACTCTCTTCCAGATACTATCCTGGAGTTTTAGATTTTCTCAATCTGAAAACTTTAATATTTGTTAGCTAAAGGAAAGTGTTTATAATTCAAGAAGAAGGGCAACAAGAACAAGAAGAAGGACAAGAACAAAATCAAAAGAAAAATGTAAAGCTTAATAAAAATCAATAAAAAAATATAAATCCTCCCCAAAATTGCAAATCTCCCCAAAAGAACAAAAACAAGAACAAGAAAGAGATGTCTATTCACCTAGAAATAGGTACAGCTACTGAGTGTTAGAACAAACTTTTTGTATAGTTAGGAGATTCCCACTGATAACCCTCAGAGGTCTGTGGAAGGCTCACCAAGTTCTGCACATAGAGCTTAGATGGCAGAGCTTGGTATCACAGTAGGAAAGGCAGTGCTATCTACCGTAGGTACACTGACATAGTCCTAAGGTGGCAAGTATGAAATTACAACAGTAAGATCTAGGGGCTGGCTTAATGCGGGTTTTTGATGTATTCCTTTTAAAACCACCAAATCACCATAAAAATCCCACATCAATGAACAGTATGACAAAAACTTTAAGAAGTGTCCCATTAATCTATTAAATTGGTTGCTTATAAAGTGTGTGGGTAGACTACTGGAATCTGTTACAAACTCATTTTCACATTTCATTTGCTGTGAACTTTGTGCCCAAAGCAGATTAAATCCTAGACCTGGATGGAGGGGGGAGGACCTTGGACTTCCCACAGGGCAGCGAACCCTGACTGCTCTTAGGACTGGAGAGGGAGGGGGAAAGGAGTGAGAGGAGGGGGAGAGGAGGGGAGAGGGGGAGAGGAGGGGTTAGGGATAGGGAAATAGGAGGCGGGAGGAGACAGAAATTTTTTCAATTAAAAAAAATTTAGATTGATAAGGCATTCTTGAAATCCACAAATGAAGATAATGAAAGGACATATGAGTCTATGTCCCTCATAGCTTCATTTGGTAAGCTATTCTAAAAATCATCAATAAGGGATTCCTTAATGGAATTCAATGGAAATCTGAGTTTCATTAAAAAGGTTCAGGTACATCTGTTGTTACTAAATCTCACTCTGGACCTGGAGCTTTTGATCCAAAATTGTGAAAGGGAAAAAGGCCATGAAGCAGAAACCAGGAATGTTGTGTCTGTCTTAATGTTTACCATGTGAGCAAAGCCTGGGACTTTTATCACAATGATACTTGCAGCTGACCTGGGACATGGAGGAACTGAAAGGAAAGAATGAGAACAAGGAAGGAAATTTTAAAAATCTTAGTGGTCCCATACATTTGTACAACACCAACATGGCACTAGAAATGTATATTAAGTGTTTTGATTCCAACACTTGCATCTATCTTAAAACAAGAATATTTTACCATCCAAATGTCACCCAAACATCTCTTTGCATTATGATAAGACAAAATAAAAAAAGGAAGATGAAAAATAGGGGAAAAAAAGTTAAATGATATTAAATGTCCTTGAGTAGTCTAATCAGCAGAAGAAAAGATCAACATGTCTCTTTGGCACCTTTTTGTTGTTCCAAACATAACTCACAAAGTTTCTACCCAAGCAATACTTATGTAAGACTCTGATGTGCATTTAAAAGTTCTAAATTCCTTGCGTAACTGCAAAAGTCCAAAAGAGAGAAAAAGGCAGCATGATGGTGCACACATGGAAAAATGATTCTGTTCAATAATTCTTATATAAACACTATGTGGAATGCAACGAGAAGTCTCTGTTTTTCACAAACAGTTCTATTCAAAAGTAGAAACAGAGTCTAGAGAGATGGCTCACCTTTTAAGAGTATATACTATCCTTCCAGAGGGCCCAAGACTGGTTCCTGTCACCTAGTTCAGATGGTTCCAAACAACATATAACTCCACCATCAGCGCATCAAATACACTCTCCCAGGCTCCAGAGGTACCTGCCCTTACATGTACAAAGACACACGCATACAAACATACTCTTAAAATACAAATAATTTTGAGAAAGAGCTAGAGAGAGAGGTTTTTCCTCTTCTGAAGACCTTCAAGTAAATATCCATCTTCTTTATGTGTAAGAGATTACATCATGTAGGTATTATTCCTTAGGAATTGAGCTCATTATATTTTAATATATGTAATATATGTATATTAATATAAATAGATGTAATTAGTATTTTAATAAGATATTGTCACTCATTACTAAGTACAAGACAAAATAGCATATATATTATAGATAAGCATATAAAAATAGGCAAAGAAATATTTCTTCTTAGAAATGTGTTAGCAGTGAATTGCTGTACTCAGTTAAGACTGTTCACAGGTCAGGTGTTAAGAGTTTGCCTGTAGCTCATCAGCGTGCTGAATACTCACATCACTGCCGTTTTCATTTCTTGATTCCTCAATGCGTAAATTATAGGATTCAAAAAAGGAGTGACAATCGCATCAAATATAGCCAGAAACTTATCCAAGTGTGTGTAAGAAGAAGGCCATGTATAGAAAAACATCACAGGACCAAAGAATAAGACCACGACAGTCACATGAGCTGAAAGCGTAGACAGAGCCTTGGAGGAGCCCTTTGAAGAATGCTTCTGAACAGTAAATACGATGACAATGTAGGAAATGATCAGAATGAAGAAGGAGCCCACAGACATGAATCCACTATTGATTGATACCAGTAATTCCAGTCTGTATGTGTCTGTGCAAGCAAGTTTGATGAATCTGGGAAAGTCACAGTAGAAGCTGTCCAAAACATTTGGTCCACAAAATGGTAAGTTTACTACAAAAGCCATTTGAACCAGAGAATGCATAAATCCAACCACCCAGGAGGCCACTGAAAACAAGATGCATATCTTTGGGCTCATGATGGTCAGATAATGGAGAGGCTTACATATGGCCACATATCTGTCAAAGGCCATGGCTATGAGTAAAACCATTTCTACACCACCAATGACATGGATGAAGAAGATCTGAGTAATACAGCCTCTAAAGGAGATGACCTTATGCTTTCTGAATAGGTCACAAATCATCTTGGGGGAAGTGACAGAAGAAACACCCAAGTCAATGAAGGAGAGGTTAGCCAACAGAAAGTACATGGGAGAGTTTAAGTGAGGGTCAGAAGCCACAATGAACACAATGAGGGAGTTTCCCAACATACTTGCTATATAAAATGTGGAGGAAAACACAAAAAGGAACAGTTGAATATTCCAAGAGTTGGTGAGTCCCAGGAACACAAACTCTGACACCACAGACTGATTCACACCTTCCATTGGCTTTGATGGCAAGGCTACCTGAAGGAGGAAATAGGAAAAACTGTATATTACAGTTGTACTAATAGAATAGGAGAACCTCCAAGTTATGAAAGTCTATTTTCACCTAAACATTACAACTAGCCTAAAATAAAACAGCTCTGAATAAGAGCTCAATTTAAGCAACCCTAATAGGATTGTCAATTAAAACTATAGTGCACTATGACATGACACATGTGAAAAGATACTTTGTAAAAAAATCAAAAGATAACAAGGTTGGATGGAAGCCGGCAGATGGTGGCGCACGCCTTTAATCCCAGCACTCGGGAGGCAGAGGCAGGCGGATCTCTGTGAGTTCGAGACCAGACCAGCCTGGTCTACAAAACTAGTTCCAGGACAGGCTCCAAAGCCACAGAGAAATCCTGTCTCGAAAAACCAAAAAAAAAAAAAAAAAAAAAAAAAAAAAAAAAAAAAAAAGGTACCCAGCCACACAAAACAAATGCATAGACATAAATTCACGTAAAATTTTTAGAAATAAATATTTTAAAAGAAGGCATCATAATAAACTCATGATAAGAATATAAATTAATACATCCTCTAAAGAAAATGATGGAATGTTGGCAAATTTTTAAAGACAGATTCAATTTGTAGCACTATAAATTTGTATTTGGCTATCATATGTAAGACCCTAATCTTAATCCTCAATAGTACGAAACAGAAAGAGAAGTGTATAGATTGTAAGGGGAAATGGAGAGAAGAGAAAAGATAGGAAAGATTAAAAAAAGAATTATCATACTATAGAGAAATTCTCACCTTCAGGATATGTATCTTGAAGAAATGACATTTTCTTTTTTCACTGTAGAATTATCCATAAACATTATAAGTAAACAATCTGCCTTCATTGATAGATACATGTATAACACACACACACACACACACACACACACACATCCAAGCACCCCAGACTATTCTGCACCTTTAAAAGAAGAAATGGAAATCTGTATTTTATAATTACATTAACAAGCCAGGAAGTCACAGTGGTAAGTGAAAATAAAGTCATGGAGACTCAGTTACTGAAAGATCTCAGCAGAAATGGAACCTAAAGAAGCCAGGGAGAAAAGGTTGAAGGATTGTAAGAGCCAGAGGTGGTGGATGACGCCAGGAAAAGACCGAAGAGGCATGATGCACATATGAACTCAACAGAGACTGTGATAGCATGCAAAAGACCTGGTGTTCATGTTGATAGGTACATGAACAGTAATCATTGAAAAATTTCTCTAGCAATTTAATGTTAAAATAAAATTCAAATATCAAAATTTACACTTTTCCAGGCCATCAGTCCATAAATCCTGGGTGTGAACATAAGCCAGAGTATATTCCACATGATGTGGGTTCTTATATAATTGGGAAGAAAAAAAATGGTAAAGCTTACAAAAATTAGACATAAAACATTTTGAATTAGGAATTTTACTCCCTCAGTTGAATCTATTTGGATTTTCACTTTGAAGATTGTTTCAAATCCTTAAACCCAAGGAAATTTAGACCCTCCTAATTTTAGAACATCATTAAATTTATTTAATGGTTTGGGAAATATCCTGTAATTTTTTCAAATAAATACTTAAGTAAAAACTCACTTCATGGCTCTTTAAGTCTTTCGGATCACTGAAAGATCACTGAACAGAATCAAATGAATACAAAGATTAAAACTATAAATGGCATATGAAAACAAGAAAAAATAAATTAAACTGGTATCTTTAAGATTTAGAGATTATATTCTACCAGGATATTTGTTTTTAGCATTGAGACTTTGGGCCTCATTTTACTTTGGATCAGATATTTATAAAAATTCTTCCAATCTAGAAAACAAAAATTTATAAAACTTTGCTTCTGCTTTACAGACTATTCACCAAATGATTCATAGAAGGTAAATCGTTCATAGTCACCTATTTTTAAAGTGAATAGAAATATATAAATTTATGCCTTTTATTTATACATATTATCATTTTCCACAGTTATCAGTTCATAGGATATTATATTATTCATTTAATCAATTATTAATGAGTATATAATGATTAATTATGCATAAACTTAGTAGAAAATGTTACAAGGTTGTTTGACTTCTCGAGGCCATTCACAATGTGGTTCTAGCTCATAGGCAGTTGGTTACTTAGCCTTTGCCAATACTTGAGTTGGTGTGTATCAGCTATCTTCCTGTGCGTTCAGTTCCTTTTCCTGACTGCTCTCTACTTTGCTCGTCTTCCTCGGGCCCTTTAGGATGTGACTCTTGTCTATGACAGTTCCAATCACAAAGTAACATCTGAGAATAAACCACCCAAGCATTGTTAAGTCTATTTCCATCCATGCATTTTACCTGAATAACAACAGCATCTTAGCAGAGTCAGGTTTCTTTGTCTTCTCTCACATAAAATGCCTAATGGAATCTTCTATTAGGGAGATAAAAAAACTAATTTTACACACCTCAAGAGGCTACTGACCAAGAGACACTACAAAACATGGCAATTTAGAAGGATCACATGGTTACAGAATTCTTTCTCTGGAGACATCCTTGATTTGGCCTAAGTGACCAAAGAATTTTATAACTTGTAGTATAACACTGAGTAAAATAGAAAACTGGGATTGTTGAGGTATCAGTAACCTACATGGATATAAACGTTAACAATTATGGCTAGGCATGGTGGTATGTGGCTTTAATTTCAGTGTTCAGAAGGCAGAAGCAGAGAGATCTCTGTGAGTTTGAGGTCAGCCTCATCTACAGAGTAATTTACAGAACATCCAGGGCAAAATAGTGAGATCCTAACTAAATATTTTTTAATTAATCATTGCTATTCTTCATTAGTAAATAGATAAATATTATCACAAAGTTTGATGGTCTTCACTTAGTTAAATCAAACTAACAGTCTAAGTATAGTTCAGTTTGGGAAGTAGAATAAAAGTCCTAAAACACCTTGAAAAGAAAGGAAATAAGAAGAGCTTAGATCAACTTATAGAAATGAAAAGGTTCTATATCTACCCAGTAAAATATTATTCAGCTATTAAAAATGAAATTATTAAATTTCCATGTAAATGGATAAAACTGGAAATGGGTTCTGAATGAGGTAATCCAGACCCAGAAAAATAAAGGTCATTGTTATACAGATGGTATGAGAAGTATTCAAAGTTCAGACAAGAAGGCATGCACTGCTCTAATGAGTAAAACAAAAAACTAACTGAAAGAATTCTGCAATATTTTGAGAAGATTTTTAAGAACACCAGACAATTGTAAAGAACCTCAAGACCAGCAATGGAAATCCTATAACTACAGAGCTCTATGGATTTCTAGGATCTTAAATCAAATCTATAATTCCAGAACAGGGTGAGACAATAGGAGGTGTAAATAGGAGAGTACCACAGCTGCTTCTGCAGCTTATCATGGGATTTATTTATGGTCTGTTGGAGCACACATGACTCATTGTAGTCCCACAATTACTATTGTGACTGCCCTTTAGCAAATTACATCACTAAATCTGAAAACTGGTTGCTTGTCATGGGCAACATATGTAAACTAGTGAATTTTGTATTAGGTTTCATTTAAATATGTCCCTTGGTCAAACAATGCCTTGTTGAAGTACAAGATAGCTTGGATGAAGCATTTTATGAACTCACAAATGATGAAGCTGCCAGATATGTAGGATCTCAACCACTCACACTTTAACAAGGGAAGTAGAAAAAGTATGAATGATACACAATAAAGGATTACTTACAGGAACTAGATTTATCAAATGGTCAACTCACAAAGATGCCCAAGAAGGTTGTAACCTCAATCTAGACACAAAGTTAGAGGTGCTATAATCCCACAAGGAAAAATGGATATGAGGTGGAGACCAAAGAGAGTTAATACTATATCTCTCAATGCCTCCAATTCCAATGGTGTTGTTGATAGTTAGCCTGGTGACTAAAAGCAGAATGACACACTTGAAACTAGCTTGATACATGGAGGAATTGAGGATATAGAAAGGGAGGCAGAACGACAATACTACTGCTGTTCTATAGTTGCTTAAGGAGTTAGCACTCTATGTGTGTCTATGAAGTGCCTAGGTTCCTACAATGTATCAACAGATTTTAAAAAGTTATAGCTTCATTTGCACCTCAAAAATATCACAAAACATTCTTGCTAACTCTATCACAGATATATACTAAGAAAATTTGAAATAGAAAGGGAGTAGGAAGGAAACTTGAATAAATTTGAATATCATAATCTTAACCTGACACTTTATATTCTTGACAATTGAATGTGTATGGTTACAGATTCAAAACTTTTTGAATAACCAGACAATCAGAAGAGTGGCTGGAGTGTATCCAAGGTCCAAAAAAGGAAAAAATTTACACAGATCAATGTCAACTTGTAAATTCCACATGGAGTACTATCAGAAAATTCTTTATGTAAGAAAATTTATCTTAGAAAGAGAAACAGAGATATACAGAGAAAGAGAGAGAGAGAGAGAGAGAGAGAGAGAGAGAGAGAGAGAGAGAGAGAGGTTTATGTTTCCTATATTAGTCTTAAAGCATTCTTCTGTCTTCTGGACAACCAAAAGCTTGCTTCACTGAGAATTGAGCTCTGCCTTATAAACTTTGTTTTATGAATATGTAATTGCTTCTCTGTTGTTAGAACACATTGCAAATCTCTCGTAGCAGAAAAGAAAAATCACTCAAATATCAGTATATGTAAACAAATCTGTCTTGGAAAGTAATTTTTCACTAAATTTGGTCAAAATGGACTGTGTTCAATGAGAAAAGTTCACACTACAATCATTTAAGAGATCTTCCCCTATATCATTAGCTGTCTGTGTACTCATCACCATCTTCATTTCTTGATTCCTCAACATTTAGATAACAGAGTTCAGAAAAGGAGGACCAAATGCATCAAATACGGCAAGATACTTATCAAGGTGTGAGAAGGGGGGAGATCATGTATAAACAAATGTCAGGGGAGTCAAAGAACGGGACCACAGCAAAGATGTGAGCAGAATGTGTAGACATGGCTTTGGAGGAACCGTGTGAAGAATGTTTCTGAATAGTGACTATTATGACAATATAAGATATGGCCAGTATGAAGAAAGAACCTACAGATATGAATCTAATGGTTGGTATCTATGCAAGAAAGTCTAATGAACCAAGGAAGGTCACAGTAAAACTGTCCAAAATATTTGGTCCACAGAAAGGCAGATTTACTACATAAACAAATTGAACCAGGGAATGCATCAGGCCAACCACCCAGGCAGACACTAAGATGAAAATGCACATTTTGGCTTCATAATGGTCAAATAATGGAGAGGCTTACATATGGCTACATATCTATCATAAGCCATGCCTATAAGCAGCACCACCTCTACACCACCAATCACATGGATGAAGAAGATCTGAGTGATGCAACCTCTAAAGGAGATGACTTTGCGCTTTCTGAACAGGTCATAAATCATCTTGGGACAAGTGACACATGATGCACCTAAATCAATGAAGGAGAGATTGGCCAACAGAAAGTACATGGGAGAATGTAAGTGAGGATCAGAAGCCACTGTGAAAATGATGAGGGAGTTTCCCATCATGCTTGCCATATAAAACACTGAAGCAAACACAAACAGAAGTACTTGCATCTTCCAGGAGTTGGTGAATCCCACGAACATAAATTATAACACCACAGAGTGATTTGTTCCTATTATTTATGCTCTTTGCAGCACTACCTGAAAGACAGAAGAAAAAACTGAAAATTATTATAATTATATTAATAGTCCAGAAGGTTAGAACTCAGGCTTATAAAAATCTATCTTGGATTTAACATTTAAAGACAATCCAAAGATGAACAGATATATAAGCAAATGCTTACATAGCTGCTTACCAGGGGACTGCAAATTGCAAACGCTCTGAAATACCATTTCACACTTGTTAAAAGAGCTTTTAATAAAGGGTCAAAAATAACAAGTTTTGGTTAAGTGTTAAGAAAGGAAACTTGCACAGAGTTACTGAGAACATAAATTAATGTATGTTTTCATTTAAGAAAGCATATAACCATTTCTATAACAATATTAAAATAGGTCCTCAGTATGCAACCAGTGTAAAGCTCACAGTTTCCAGTTTGTAGAGCCCTGGATTCCATCCCCATCAAAGAAAGAAAAGGAATATGGAAGGAAGGATTGAAGGAAGAAAGTAAGGAAGAAAGAAGGGAGAGAGGGAGGGAAGGAGGAGGGAGGGAGAAAAGAAGGTCAAAGAGTTGAGGACCAAACAGAATAATGGAGAAATAGAGAGGGAGACAGAGGAAAAAAAAAAACACGAGGAAACAAGTAAAATCGAATGGAAGGGAGGGGAGACAGAAAAGATAAAGACAGACACAGACAACTAAGAAAGAGAATTATTAACCATTATCATCTTTGGAATTTATCATCCAGAGAAAATGACCCTGTGTTGGCCCCATGACTATTGAAATATTATTTATAGTAACCAATATAGAAACAACCCAACTGCTCCTTTACAGGTGACAGATGAGTGAACAATAAGCATATAACACAGTCTCTCTCTCTCTCTCTCTCTCTCTCTCTCTCTCTCTCTCACACACACACACACACACACACACACACAGACCCACACACAAACACACACATATATACATAAGTACGCATACAGTGGATTATAGCACGGTCGTTAAAAAGAAGGGATTTTGTGTCTCATAGTAACATTAATGAGAATAACATTAATGAGCCTGGAGATCGGCCGGGGGCCATGTCAAAGGAACAGCAGATGACAATTGACTTCAGGAGATTGGCCCACCAGAAACAAAACCCTGATGGGTGACTCTTGGATAGGGAAGACCTCCGAGAGCATCAGCAACAGAAAATTTCTTGCTAGTGCTGTGTCTTTTGCATACTTATCACTGCCATTTTTCTCTTGTATCTGTCTTAGTATGAGTGAGTGTAGAGATATCCTCACTGCCCTTAATGAGGAACATCTTTTGGAAATATCTCTTTCTACTGGACTTTTTTGGCCTGTGATTATTATAAAGATGATGTCCTCCTAAGCTGTACTGTTAAACTAAAGCAATGATTTTATATGGTAATAGTTTAAATAGGATTCTGATGATGTTTTGTTTTTAATGAATATAATAAGGGGTTATAATAGAGCCTAATTTAGTGGAAAATTAACATAAGTGAAGGTAGGATGAAACATTCCCCTGCCTCTGATAAAGCAAAGGCTGCAGAAAACTTAAAACATTAAATTTTAAAAAAGAAAAAGACAAACCTGTCACATAGCTAAACACTTGAGTTTCTATTGAGGAGGCATATATATTGTGGCTTAGATTAATGATTAAGAAAAACAACTGAGTCCCAAGTAGCCCGGCTATCTTAAATTCTTTTAATTTTAAGGTTGGGAGATGTGTTCACAGGTTTTGGAGTTCATCATAGCTGAAACAAAGCTTTAAAAATAATGTAAGGTTAGATTAAGGTGTTTTTGTCAAATAGTTTTGAGGTGAAAAACTTTAGAAAACAATCTAAAGTTCAAAAGGACACATAGCTGAGTGATAGATTCATTAAGGTTAGGGAACAAAAACAAAGCATCCCACTAATTATTAGATGATGTGCTTTTCTTGCTAGAATGGATTGGTAGCCAAAAGCAATGATTAATTACTTGTGACCATTTCTACCCTCAGCTTCTTGATATAAAAAAAAACTATAGATGAGTCGGCATGTACCCTGAAGATTTAAAATAGAGCTGACTGATTCTTTTTCATAGATGAAAGTTTAAGTGTCTGATTCTTAAAAGATTACATTTCAAAATAAGTAATAAACTCGCTGATTCATTCTTTATAACCATAATATGCATCCTGTGAGTAAAAGGACTAGCTGAGAAAAACACCTTGCTTGCTTATACTCTGTGAATGTATAACAAGTTGCTTGGACAAGAATGTATGTGAGTACTTGGGACAACTTGTTTTTCACCTGTTATACGTAAAATGTTTAATCATGTGAGGGATATAGAAAAATGTTGTTTTTTTATGTGTGTTCATTGTAATCATTCACTTGAAAACAGAATGTAACCAAAATGTAATCTTTATACTCTTTGAAAGATTCTGAGGTATATAGGCCATAAGGAAAAATATTCACCTGCTGTTTTGTTACTGTATTCTGTACTTTAGTTTGAAGTAGCCTATTGTGATACAATAATTTTTACTCTATAGGCTTGGTATTGATTTGGCTCTTTGTAGTCAAGTGATTTTTTTCTTTCCTTCTTTGGTGTGTTTGTGCATGCAGTCAATAGACAGAAAGAGTCCTGAATTTAATGTCAAGTATCTCTCTTCATCACTTTCCACTTCACTTATTGTAACAAGGTCTCTCAATTGAATCCAGAGCTTAGTAATCAGCTAGTTGTCTAGCAGTCCACACACACTGGGATCTCCTGTATTTGCTTCCTGAGTACTTGGGTTACAGGTGTCTATTATGCCTGTTCAGCTTCTGGGGATCCTATCTCAAGTCCTCAAGTTTATGCATAAAGCACATTGTCCACTAAACTTCTTCTTATCTTCATTCATATTTCTATATAAATTTTATTATTGATCACTCCTATTTATCTAAAGAATATAAATTGAATTTTGGTGATGCCAAAGTAGGAACACTCCCAGAAGGTTAAGATTCAACCTTGGCAGCTACATGTTGGGACTATGGCACTCATAGTGACTTCATCACTATGGCAAGGAGCAGAGGTAGCACTACTCCTTATTCTCTGTTGCTTTAAGTAGTGTGATCTCTTCTTTATCGTGATTCAGTTATTTCATAATACCTGGGGGTACTATTCAAGCTGCAAAGAGAAAAACAGTCAATAGCGCTACCCAGCTGTAAAGCCTTGGAACCATAACAATGACTAGCCTGGCAAGATAACTCCAATCGTGCAAGAATGGCACTTCCACCTGGAAAAGAACCAAAGGTTGTCTAACTGGACTCAATACGAAGGCATCCATGCTTGGTACTGTAAACCTAGCCAGATATTCATAGATGTAGACATCATAGACAGGAGAGAACCTCATACTGCCATTCTGCTTTTGGTAATTAATGGATTCTGAGAGAACATGAATCAGTATTCACCATGACTGACATCACTGATAGGGCATCAAATCCCGTGTTGTTAGCCATGAACACAAGTACATATTTGCAAATCTAAGAGGGCTCAGATAATTATATATCTGTATGTGTACACACAGCAACACCAAAAGAAACAGTCATGAATTTGGGACAGATGGGAGAAGGACATGGGAGGAGCTATTAAGACAAGAAGGAAAGGTGAAAATGATATAAATACTGTACATATGCTGCAATCCTCAGAAACCGAATTATGATGTTTAGAAGAAAAAGATGAAACATATGGAGGACAAGTGAATAGAAGTTAAATGAATTTGAATAACTTTTCCTAAGGCAGAGAAAAGTCAACTGTATTCCTTGGCTTCTGCCTGCTATTCCAGCAACTTACATGTCTGCACAGTTTAGACTCCCACAGGTGCTCTGAAATTTATAACCTCCATCCAATATATGAAAAGTCCCAAATATTGGAGAAGAATGTGTGCAAGGTACAGATAAAGAAAATTACTCAATTCAATGTCCCTATTTAAATGTTCCATTGAGTATAGCCAGAAATTACAGTTCATGAGAGTATTATCGATTCAAAATAAAATTTTTCCTGTTCTGAAAGGTTTAAAGAAACATTTCCACTTTTGTATGTCTGAGAGTTTGTTTCAAACAAATGCTAATCGTTAAGAATTAAGGCTCCTTATTTATAAAAATCATTATCTATAAGTATATGTAATTTGGTGTCGATGTACAGAAAAAAATTGTCCTTTCCTTATAAGAAACAGATAAAATGACATGCATGTATGTATACTTAAACCTATCCACATATGCACAGGCTTTCTTCAGAGGTTGGCCAATAATGAATTTCCATGCTCAGTTAAGACTGTTTACAATGCAGTTATTCAGGAGATTTGTCTATAGCCCATTAGCTGTCTGAATATTCTCCTTATTGCCATCTTCATTTCTTGATTTCTCAATGTGTAGATCACAGGGTTCAAAAAGGGAGTGACAACTGCATCAAACAGGGCCAGAAACTTATCCAGGTGTGTAGAGGAAGAAGGCCGTGTATAGAAAACTATGGTAGGACCAAAGAATAATACCACCACAGTCACATGGGCTGAGAGCGTAGACAGGGCCTTGGAGGAACCACTTGAAGAGTGTTTCAGAACAGTAAATATGATGACAATATAGGAAATGATCAGAATGATGAAGGAACACACAGACATGAATCCACTATTGACTGAGACCAGTAATTCCAGTCTGTATGTGTTCATGCTAGCAAGTTTGATGAATTGAGGAAGGTCACAGTAGAAGCTGTCCAATATATTAGGACCACATAGAGGTAAATTTACTATGAAAGCCAGTTGTATCACAGAGTGCACAGGGCCAACTACCAAGGCAGTAATCAAAAGGGAGATGCACATCTTGGGGCTCATCATGGTCAGATAATGGAGAGGCTTACATATGGCCACATATCTATCAAAGGCCATGGCTATGAGCAGCACCATCTCCACACCACCAATGGCATGGATGAAGAAGATTTGAGTGACACATCCTCTAAAGGAGATGACTTTGTGTTTTTTAAATAAGTCATAAATCATCTTGGGTGAAGTGGCAGAAGAAATACCTACATCAACTAAAGAAAGTATGGACAAAAGAAAGTACATAGGGGAATGTAAGTGATGGTCGGAGGCCACAGAGAAAATAATAAGGCAGTTTCCCATCATGCTTGCCATATACAACACTGAGGAGAACACAAAGAGTAGCAGTTGGACATCCCAGGAGTTGGTGAGTCCAAGGAACACAAACTCTGATGACGCAGAACAATTCACTCTTTCCATTGGCTTTGTTGTCAGAACTACCTAAAAGGGAAGTGGGAGAAGCTGTAAATTAGGATAATTATATTAATAGACTAGAAGGAAAAATATGAAATGTGTGAAACCATATTTGTACTTTAATGTCATGGTCAACCTAAAGACCAACAGATATCTGAAGAATATTAACATGACTAATTAACAGAAGTATAAATTTTAACCACACTAAAACATCACTTCACTCTTCTTTAAAGTGGTGTTATCAAAATGTCTAACTGCAACAAGTTTGATGACTACCTTCCTCCTCCAGTTGTAGGCATAGCCCCTTCCAGCACTATTAAAGCTACCAGTGAGGGTGTAGTTTCCATGTGAATGATAGGTTGATTTTCCCAAGTTGAAACAGGGCTAAGAACTAGTGACTAGAAAGGTCACAAGTTTGAGCAGGTAAACTACTGCAATTACATTGTCAAATTGACATAATAACTTGTTTTTGTACTCATAAATTAATGTATCTCTCTGCTAAGTTTTACAGTAAATGACAATTATCAAAGAGATCCACATCTGACCAAGGTAAAGAGAATAAGATATTGGAGAATTCTCAGCCTTACAAAAAGTATCTGTGTTATACCCCTCCTCCCAAGGCTCAAGAATTATTACAGAAGACAGGGCAGGACAATTTTAAAATCTAGAAGTGGCAAACAAGAAAGCCATGTTTTCCTGAAATAGAAGGTCATTTGCACATGAGTATGTGCTCAATTCACAAAGGTTGTGACACCATACACAAGACCTGCACAAGCTCAAGCCATATAAAACTTCAACAAAGAAACAAAGGAAGTGGTCATGAAGTCCTGTGCCCAGCTGAGAAGCTATTAGCAATTGATAGCTTCTGGGAGCTGGAAAGAAGAAAATAATAGACAAAAACAAGAGGGAAAAGGAACAGAACTTGGCATCAGACAGGATCTAGTACATTACTTTTGGGTATATATAGAAAGAGAGAAAATTAAATAAGTATAATGAATAATTAACTTTCAATTTTCATTTCAATATAATTTACAAGAAACCACTATATAAAATAACCTATTTGGAGGGAGATTCCTTGACATTTAAAAAGGGAATTCTGTGTTTTGTAATAACGTTAATGAACTTGGAAGAAGTTGTGCTAAGGGAAATAAGAAGAAAGGAAGAAAAATATTCAAGATTGCACTAAAACATGAAATCTGAAGTCATAGTCATAGAAGCAGAAAATACAATTATGAGAGATACAGTAAACAAGATGGATTGTGGAGATAGAAAAAGAATATGTTGATCAAAAGATACAAACAATGAGATGGGATCATTAGTTTGGGAGGATTAATTATGCATCATGCTAACTATAGTTAATAAAAAGCTTGTTTCTTGTGGGAGAAAAAAACTGAGAATAGAACTTCAAATTATTTTATCCCCAATAATCAGGCATATGAGGTGATGCATATGCTAATTATCCTGACTTATTTATCTTGTTTTGTAAATACTTAATTGAAATGTCACATATATGTACAAATATAATATTTGTTTATTAAAACTTACTAAAATGGAAAGAGGAAAAAACAATATGCCAATAGATTTTGAAAAGGTGACCACAAAGAGAAGGAAGTGGTTCTTATGTCTGATTGTTTTGTTCTATGTAATGCTTCTGAATTTAATAGCACAGCTCTTTCCATAGTGGTACAGCAACTCTCCTTATGAAGTAGAACATGAGCCACAGAACAGCATAAGTCAGTGAACTATCAGTTTTCAGCTTTTATCATGTTAGACACAGAAATGGCAGGTATTTAGAAATTAACCCATGAGTTTGACACTATGGCAAATTTAAATATCTGGATTTGCATTCTAATAAAGTCCTAGGAGTTGGTGATAATCACTGCCCTAAATTATGCAATCCATAACTGCAAACTCAAAAGTCTGAAAAGTACCATGACATCATAGAAAGTATTTCATTCAACCTTCAATACAAGGGTTTATTACACTATGTTGTGGATCTACTTGTATTCAGTTAAGCAATGTGACAAATAAACAGAATATGGTCCTTGGGTCCAAATTACCAACATTGACTGACCCTTGAGCCTCAGATTACCTGTCAAATACATTTAAAGTAGTTGAATATTCTCTCAAGACTTAGGGTGAAACAAGTAAAACATAATAAAGAATTCTTTGAGTGAATCTTGTATCCTGCTACATTACTGAACGTGTATAACCCCAGTAGCACAGACACAGAGAGAAACAATTAATAAATGGGACCTCATGAAATTGAAAAGCTTCTAAAAGCAAAGGATATGGTCAACAAGAAATAACAGCAGCCTACAGAATGGGAAAAAATCTTTACCAACCCCAAGTCACAAAGAGGTCTGATCTCCAAAGTACATAAAGAACTAAAGAAATTTGTCATCAAAAGAACAAATAATAAAAAAAATATGGAGTACAGACCAAAACAGAGAATGCTCAATAGAGGAATTTAAAATGGCTGAAAGACACTTAAGGAAATGCTCAACATCCTTAGTCATCAGAGAAATGCAAATCAAAACAACTCTAAGATTCCATTATGCACCTGTAAGAATGGCCAAGATCAAAAACACTGATGACAACTTATGCTGAAGTCAAGGGAACACTCTCATTGCTGGTGGGAGTGCAAGCTGGTACAGCTCCTTTGGGTGTCAGTGTGGTGACTTCTCAGAAAATTAGGAAACAGCCTTCCTCAACACCCAACAATACCACTTTTGGGTATGTGTCCAAAGGGTGCTCAATCATGCCACAAGGACATGTGCTAAACTATGTTCAAAGCAGCATTGTTTGTCATAGCCAGAACCTGGAAACAACCTAAATGCCCCTTGACCAAATAATGAATAAGGAAAATGTGGTACATTTACACAGTGGAGTACTACACAGCAGAAAAAAATAGTGACATCTTGAAATTTGTGGGTAAATGGATGGAACTAAAAAACATCATATTGAGTGAGAGAACCCAGACCCAGAAAGACAAACAAAATATGTATTAACTCATAAGTGGTTTTTAGACATAAAGCAAAAAAAAAAAAACAGCCTACAAATCACAGTCCCAGAAAACCTAGACAACAATGAGAACCCTAAGAGAGACATACACTGATCTAATCTACATTGGAAGTAGAAAAAAACAATATTTTCTGAATAAATCAGGAGTATGGGGACCATAGGAGAGGGTTGAAGGGGAGGGGAAAGTAAGGGAGGGGAGCAGAGAAAAAGGTTTAGCTCAATAAAAATCGATAAAAAAAGAATTCTTTGTGTATATATTTTATACTAAATATTAAATAACATTAATATTTCTTTCATTTGCCTTTGTGAGCACCCAGCACATTTGAAAAAATAATGAATGAAAAAGAAATATTAGCAGTAGAAATAGGACATCAAAACTAAAAATTAAATAAACATACTTCAAAATGTATTTCAGACTTTTATCCAATGATATGTTATACTATTCAAATTATTTTGCTGCTAAAAATATAAACTTTTGATTGTAAATTTAATTTATTTACACTCGTGGAACACTGTTTCATCTAATAATAATAATAGTACTTACTACTGATTTAAGTCATTAATAAAGTTCTCATATAATAGACACCAACTCCATAAAGGGAAGGACTGAGAATGCACTGTTTTCAGAGAATCTTAAAGCACAGTGTTACAACAGGTATAAAATGGAAACAAATAGACATTTGCTGAAGAACAAAAGAAGATGCATTTGAATTATTAAGTGCCACATAAAAATATAAAGAGACTGGGCAGAGTTCAGATGTGACAGAAAATATGAGATGAAAGGTAGGTTGAACCTACCTCTCGACCCAGCAATACCACTATTGGGAATATACCCAAGAGATGCCCTAACATACAACAAAAGTATATGCTCAACTATATTCATAGCAGCATTATTTGTAATAGCCAGAACCTGGAAACAACCTAGATGCCCTTCAATGGAAGAATGGATGAAGAAAGTATGGAATATATACATATTAGAGTACTACTCAGCAGTAAAAAACAATGACTTCTTGAATTTTGCATACAAATGGACGGAAATAGAAAACACTATCCTGAGTGAGTTAAGCCAGACCCAAAAAGAGGAACATGGGATGTACTCACTCATATTTGGTTTCTAGCCATAAATAAAGGATTGAGACTTTAATTCGTGATTCTAGAGAAGCTAAATAAGAAGGTGAACCCAAAGAAAAACATATAAGCATCCTCCTGAATATTAACCTTCATCAGGCGATGAAAGAAGACAGAGACAGAGACCAACATTGGAGCACTGGACTGAAGTCTCACGATCCAAAGGAGGAGCAGAAGGAGAGAGAGCACGAGCAAGGAACTCAGGACAGCGAGGGGTTCACCCACACACTGAGGCAATGGGGATGTTCTATCGGGAACTCACCAAGGCCAGCTGGCCGGGGTCTGAAAAAGCATGGGACAAAACCGGTCTCGCTGAACATAACAGACAATGAGGACTATTGAGAACTGAAGAACAATGGCAATGGGTTCTTGATCCTATTGCACGTAATGGCTTTGTGGGAGCCCAGGTAGTTTGGATGCTCTCCTTAATAGACCTGGATGGAGGTGGGTGGTCCTTGGACCTCCCACAGGGCAGGGAAACCTGCTTGCTCTTTGGGCTGAGGAGGGAGGAAGACTTGATTGGGGGGGGGAATGGGAGGTGGTGGCGGGGAAGAGGCAGAAATCTTTAATAATTAAATAAATTAATTAATTAATAAAAAAACCACTATAAAAAAAAGAAAATATGAGATGAAAAATGGAAGGAGTATTGGAGAAAAGAAGAGAGGTGGAAAAGAAAAAAGGTAAAGAAATTGAAATTTGAAAAGAGCTACATAACTTGTAATGTATACAACAATGAGAAGAAAAGGAAAAGTATTGCATTTACACTAAATATAATAATTTATGAAACATGATTTGCATTGCTTTTTGCCCACATCTTCGGAAATGAAAAACTATGTATTTCTCAAGTGCTAACGTTCTTGGAATTAGTTCTGAGTATTTGTCAGTTGAGAACTGATCTGTCTTTCATAGTGCCAATTCCTATCATCTAAACAAGAATTAAGATTTTTTAAAAAATGAGTTTGAAGTTAGAATATGATGTAAGTCTGAAACATATTCAAATATCCAAAAATATAGAAACTAATCAAATTTGGTGTTAAGTATTTAAAACCGCTAGGCAAAGGCAAAGTCTAAATCACAGTCAAGAGAAAAAGCCTTTCAGAGGTTTCTAGATTCCAATGTGAAGGTAGTGTTGCCTTTTCTTGTGCTGTAGCTTTGCTTTCCTTGATTTACACCGATTTCAGGGATCTTCCTACACAGATATCCAGACATTTATTTAATCATCATAAGGACAAATTTGATAATTATTTTCAAATAAAGATTTGAATTAATTGGAAAGACATCAACAAGGTTTGTGAGTGGTCATGTGAACTATCACCACCCTCATTTTCCTCCTCTGTCTTCAATCACTAAAAGTTCATTATCTTCCTAGTTCAAATATTTTATATTTTTCGTTTTCAAATGGTCGCAAATCATCTTTAAATATAAGTAAAACCAGGGTCACACCTTTTTAATTCAAAAACACCTTTATTTTACTTATTATAATAAATATAAATAACTGTATATCTCTTAAAATATTTAGGTATATGCATGAAAGAAAGTTACCTAAAGGATTAAGGAAACTCAATTCTTTTACCCATACCTTCTTTATTATTCCTATTCTACTTCCAATCCTCTATCATAACTAGAAACAAGATGATCTGTCAAAATCAATTCCTCCTTAAACAACTAACAGTTCAAAAATAAAATTTAAATAGATAGTTATTATGAAAAAAAACAAGAAATGTAATTCTAACTCTTGGCAGATTTATATATGGTTTTGAAATTGTCCGTATCTCATTTCAAAGTGAAATTGCATTAAGAGGTACTTTTTCAGTGTTGATTCTTTTTATTTCCATGACAAATCTTATTTCTGCCCAGATATATATGATGTTTCCCTTGAGTACATTTGACAAGTTCCTAGGAAATTTAATTGTATTTTATATGGCAACCAGTTTGTATCAATCGCTTTTGAAAGCTAATAAAAATCATATAATCTTTGTGCTTTTATTTTTAATGTATCATTAAATTTTGCTTATTTAACAAGTGGTAAAAGTTAAAACTATTTATATAATTACCAGAGAACAACATAATTAACTATAACCTATCATTATCCAAAATATTATAAAGTTGTTTGTTATTTGCATTGTTTTCTAGATCTCCAGATAAAGTGTTCTATCTCAAAAACTCTGTTATCCTTTTCCAATATGACATTAACTAATTTTAAAATGATTCTAATATCATGTTCAGTTCTTTTTCTTGGATGCTATCTGTTCTGGTTTGGCTCCCTATGAACTTTATGATATGGCCACATTCAGAGCAATTCCAATAATACCATTGTGTGTATAAATAAAAAACAATCTATTCTGTTTAAAGTTTTCTATATAAATCCATTTTTACCTGCATGAAAAGAACAGCATCTTTACAGACTCAGAAATCCAATGCTCCCCTAACATAAAGTGTCTAATAATATCCTGTCATAGGAAAATATGAAACTAGTTATGCATATCTCAAGAGGCTGATGACCAAGAAATACTGAAAACATATAGTTTAGAAGGAGCTTGTGGTTCAGGGACATTTTCTCTAGAGAACCATTTGTTTTGACCAGTAAAATTGAAAGATTTTGAAATTCACATTATGATGCTAAGGAGAAAGAGTGAAGCAGAAATAGAATTATTGTAGCATTGCTATGCTATTTAATAAAATAATTGATTCTTTATTGTGATTAAACTCTAAGTAAATATTAATTCATAAATTAATAGTAAACAATCAGGTAACTCTAAAATGTGCACTAAATTAATAATATAATTTGAGAGACAAGGTCTACTCATTAAATATTCATTTTAAGTAAAAGAACAATCTCTATAATTATATATAAATTTACTTAAAGTTCAATACAATGAATAACAAGAATGGAATCACTAAAATATCTATCAACTTTTAAAAGGGGCTGAAGAGATTGCTCAATGGTAAAAAGCACTTGTTCTTGAAGATATCCCACAAGGATGTTCATAACCTTCCATAACTCCAGTTCCAAAAATCTGACCCTCTTCTAAACTCCATGGGCACCAGACACACTCATGGTGCACAGATATATATGTGAGCAAATCTCTCTCTCTCTCTCTCTCTCTCTCTCTCTCTCTCTCTCTCTCTCTCTCTCTCTCACACACACACACACACACACACACACACACACACACACATATAATGCTCATACACTCAAACTCCGTGAAGTCACAACCAAAATTACAAAGAATCAATGAAACAAAGAGTTAGCTTGGTGTGGGACAATTCTATATTCTGTCAATTATATTTTAAATTAACACTGATTGGCCCATTAGCCAGGCAGGAAGTATAGGAGGAAAAACCAGACAGGAGGTAGAGGTGAGGCAATGAGAACAGGAATATTCTGGGAAGAAGAAAATTCCTCCACAGTCCTGCCCAGACCACACGGAAGAATCAGGATGTGACCTGCCCCGCTGAAAAAGGTACTGAGCCATGTGGCTAACGTAGATAAGTATAATGGGTTAATATAAGTTATAAGAGCTAATACAAAGCCTGAGCTAATGAGCCAATCAATTTATAACATGTAGACCCTCTGTGTGGTTTCTTTGGGGATTACCGGCTGTGGAAACTGGGTAGGACATAAACCCCAACAAGCTGGCCCTCATGTTCCATTGGCTCTTTGTGAAAGTCAACAAGATAGAAAATACCTTATCCAAATTAACTAATAGTCAGAGAAAGAAGAACCAAACTAATAATATCAGAAATGAAAAGGAGGTAACTCTTATGGGAAGATGCTTTTAAAACTGAACCCATGAAAATTGGAAAGAAAGATGATGAATGACACTTGTGGTGGAGATTGCTGACTCTATAGCTTCAGCTATTGTTTCTCAACCAGCAGACACAAAGGCCATGCTGGATGATACATGGAGCTGTTAGCACCAAGGACAGGGTGGTGTGCAGTGGCATGGAGCTTCTGCAGAAACATGTCTTTACTGAATAGGGTCATCCGTAGGCTTGCTTGCTAGGTGGCCCCAAACATGGAATCACTACAGTGGCAGCCCATCCTGCTGGGAGATGGAGAGTGCAGGATAGTGGTGCTGTTCAGCAGGCTACAAGCACAAAGGTAAAGCCCTGGAATGAGCCTTCGGGCAGCAGTCACTGAGAGCAGGTAGGTCTGTGGCAGCCAGAAACTTGCAGACACTGCCCCAAATGCCTTACCTAGGAGCAACATCACCAAGACTCTGGGCAACAGCAGGCTATCCAAGAAGTTGCTGTGGTGATATTTCATTTGTATAAAGCTTGCCTGAAGATCAGAGAGTAAAACAGCCTCACTGGTCAGCCTTACGGACCAAGCATTGGTAACACACACCTTTAATCCCAGTAACCACACTGGTTACCATAGAAACCAAGTGATGTATGCTTTTAATCCCAGTCCTAGAGAGGATTATAAAATGGGAGGCAGCAGCTCTCAATCTCAGTCGCACTCCAAGATTCCTGGAGAACGATCATCATTTTCGGACTGAGGTCGAAGTAAGAGCCAGTGGCTGACTGCTTTGCTTTTTGGATCTTCAGGTTGAACCCTAACATCAGTCTCTGACCTCTAAGTTGCAGCAATTGCCCAGTATTTTTGATAATTCAGAAATAAGAAACTGTGAACCAGACCAATGACTCTTAGCAATCAATATTTGCACCCAAAGCTGTTTGGGAAATGTGTTTGTGTGTGTGTGTATGTGTGTGTGTGTGTGTGTGTGTTTGCACTGTGGGACACATTGCAGCTTCCAGTGCTCTTACAATGAACGAATAAGTGATGAGGAAGAGGAAAACATGGAGGAATGGAACAGCAAGTGCACAGTGGAGATGCGACAGCAATGACAAGCTTGAGAGCAGGTTGCAGTGGACCGGGAAGCACATAATTGCCAAGTGGGACTAACAGGGTGCTGAGCAGCAACCTGGAGCTTGCACATACTAAGCCCCTGAACATGCTACCCAGACACAGGATCAACGGATCAACCTGGTTCTGAACAACAACAGGCATCCAAGATAAAGAACAGTTCATTTTCTGGATTGGACCTCCGCCAAGAACCTCTATGGCCCGTGCTTCAGTTGGAAGCCACATTGGTACACACTGTCCTCTGTCCCATGCTGTATTGAAGCCTGAGGTTCATTTGGATGTCCTTGGTCCTGCAACATTAGAGGAGGGGAGTGTTGATGTCTATGGCCCTTGTTACCACTGAAGGCCATGCTTATGTCTAGGGTCTGAGCTGTTGCCTGAAGCCGTGTTGATGTCTGTGAGTCATGCTGCCACAGAGAGCCGTGTATGTGTCCATGGTCCTACTGTGGGCAGAGATTCTGTTTATGTGCATGGCCCATTTTACTGAAAAAGGCCATGCAGATGTCCATGGTCTGTGCTGTCACCTAAAACCAAGTTGATGTTCATTGGTAATTGCCCAGGACCTTGTTGATGGGAGTTCTGCCACCTGAGACCTTATGGATGACTGTTGGTCTGTGCTGTCACCAGAAACCATGTTCAAGTCCTTGGTCCATGCTCCCACTGACTGTAAAGGTCAAAAAACTATTTTGCAGTGGTATTGATGACAAACATCCATGTTCATAAGGGAAATTATTCTGTAATTAGCTTTCTTTGCATGGTTTGGGTATCAGGGTGCCTGTGACCTCACAAAGTTAATTCAGCAATTTTCCTTCTGTTTCTATTTGGTAAGATAATTTGAGAGGTACTAATATTATCTCTTTCTTGAGAGTCTGGTAGAATTCTGTTCTAAAACTGTCTGGCCATGGAATTTCTTTTTGTTGTTGTAAGACTTTTATTGATTCCTTCTATTTCCTTAGGGATTATAGGTCTATTTAGATGGTTTATTTTTCCAATTTTATAGAGTACACAGTTTTGATCTATGACTTAAAGATTCTTTGGAATTACTCAGTGTCTGCTGTTATATTTCCTTTTTCATTTCTGATTTTGTTAATTTGGATATTCTCTCTCTGCTTTTCAGTTAGTTTGGATAAAATTTTTCTTCCTTGTTGATTTTCTCAAAGAATCAACTCTTTATTTCATTGATATTTTTGTATTTTTCTCTTTGTTTCTATTTTATTGGTTTCAGCACTCAGTTGTCTATTTCCTGCTTTCTACTCATCTTGGGTGTGTTTGCTTCTTTTTGTTCTAGAGCTCTCAAACGTGCTATTGGTTGCTAGTATGAGATCTCACCCTTTTCTTGCCTTTCTCTGTTTTTTGAGACAGGTTTTCTCTGCGTAATAGTCCTGATTGTCATGGAACTCACTTTGCAGAATAGGTTGGTGTCAAACTCACTGAGCTCTGCCTACCTCTACCTACAAGAAATATAATTAAAGGTGTGAGCCACCACCACCCATGACTCTCTGTTTTTTTTATGAAGGTCATTAACTTTTCTCTTAGCACCATTTTTCAGTGTGTCCCATAAGTATGGATATGTTTTACATTCATTTTCATGGAATTCTAGGAAATCTTTAATTTTTCTGTCATTTCTTAAGACAGTTCTTACTCAGTAGAGTGTTATTCCATTTGCATGAGCTTGGAGGCTTTCTTTGTTTCTGTTCTTATTGAAGTCCAGCTTTAATTCATGCTAGACTAATAGGATGCAGGGGTATTTAAATTTTCATGTACATGTTGAGACTTGCTTTGGGACCAAGCATGTGTTCATTTTGAAGAATGTTCTACAAAGTGCTGAGAAGAAACTGTACTCTTTTTTGTTTCAGTAAAAAGTTCTCTATATATGTTAGGTCCATTTGAGTCATAGCATCTGTTAGATCCAGTCTGTTAGCTCTGTTTGATTTTTGTCTGGATGACATGTCTTTGGTGAGAGTTGGGTATTGAAGTCTCCCACTATCAGCGTGCAAGGGTTGATGTGTGATTTAGGAATTAGTATGTTTCATTTACAAACCTGGCTGCCCTTGTGTTTTGGGCATAGATATTAAGAATTGAAAAAAATCTTGATTAATTTTTTTAGTTAAATACATTTCCTTAAAAGCAATGCAACAAAAACAGCTTTCTCTGCAATGCCAGTTGCAAAATTCTGGATCATTTATTTGCAGTCATATTCTGTTCTGTTTGAGACTGTGCTGAGCCTTGTTCCATTTCCAATAGCATATCTTTGTGAGACAGGGCTTACAGCTTGTTGGTAAGGTGATTATATATAGAAATAGATTTGGGGAAGATTATCTTCACTGTGCTCTTGCAAATACAGCTGGAAATTTTCTAATATTATGAGAAAGAAGCAATCTCAACCTTCATTGAAGTTGGTGTTTTACACATACTGTCACAAAACGTAGCAATATAATTTACTATTGTTATATAAAGACTATTATCCAGGCTACACTATACTTTAATATTTAGCAATGAAAATGTACCCTGCTTATCAGATAATTTCATTATGATTCTTAGCAGTAGCAAAATTATAGTTATCAAGTAACAACAAAAATAATTCTATGGTTAGGAGATACCACAACATGATGAACTGTATTAAAGGGTCACAGCATTCAAATGCTGGGGGGGGGAGACAGATGGATCCCTTGGCTCACAAACTATCCAGTGTAACCAATAGGTGAGCTTACATTCAGTGAGAAATTCTGTCTCAAAAAAGGCAGTAAAGAATAATGGAGGACACTTAACGCAGACCTGTGCTCCCTATGCACACTCATGGATAGTGCACTTTCCTGTACATTTACACACACACACACACACACACACACATGCATACACTATGCACACACAAAATGAGGGGGAAAGAATATGCAAGAAATAACTTTGTTCAAGACTATTCATGGCACTATTAGTTACTCAAAAAAATGTTGAAAGCTTTTGTCTATATTTTTTGTAAGAACTTCACATAACTTGATACTCTTTTTATGAAGCTACAGTTACCCTAATACCAAAACAACACAAAGACTCAACCAAGAAAGAGAATTACAAACCAATCTTACTCATGATTATAGATATTAAAAACTCAATAAAATACTGACAAACTGAATCCAAGAACACATCAAAAGACATCATCCAACATAATTAAGTCAGCTTCATCCCAGAGATGCAGGGCTGGTTCAACAAAAATCTATCAACGTAATCTGCCATATAAATAAACTGAAAGAAAAAACCATATGATCATCTCATTAGATGCTGAAAAGCATTTGACAAAATTCAACATCCCTTTATGATAGCCAAAACAATCCTGTACAATAAAGGAACTTCCAGAGGCATCACCATCCCTGACATCAAACTCCATACAGCTTGATATTGGCATAAAAACAAACAGGTTGACGAATGGAATCGAATCAAAGACAAGAATATTAATCCATACCTATGAACATGTGATTTTTGGCAAATAAGCTAAAATTACACAATGGAAAAAATGAAAGCAACATCAACAAATTGTGCTGGCATAACTGGATGTCAACATGTAGAAGAATGCAAATACATCCATGTCTATCCCCACGCACAAAACTCAATTCCAAATGGATTACAGACCTCAATATAAATCTGAACCTAATAGAAGAGAGAGTGAGAAGTAGTCTTCCCTGCATGGGCACAGGAGACCACTTACTACATATAACCCCAGTAGCACAGACACTGAGAGCAACAATAAATAAATGGGACCCCCTGAAACTGAGAAGCTTTTGTAAAGCAAAGGACACAGCTAGTAAGACAAAAAGGCAGCCTACTGAATGGGAAAAGATCTTTACCAACCCTACATCAGACAAAGGACTGATCTCCAAAATATATAGAGAACTCTTTAAAATGGAGTACAGATCTAAACATAGAACTCTCAACAGAGGAATCTAAAATAACTGAAAGACACTTGAGGAAATGCTCAACATCCTTAGTCATCAGAGAAATGCAAACCAAAACAACTCTGAGATTCTATCTTACACCTGTAAGAATATCCAAGATCAAAAACACTGATGACAACTTATGCTGGAGAGGTTGTGGGGTAAAGGGAACACTCCTGCATTGCTGGTGGGAGTACAAGCTGGCACAACCCCTTTGGATGTCAGTGTGGCAATTTCTCAGAAAGCTAACCTTCTTACCCACCAACGCTGTATGAGTTCCCTTTGCTCCACATCTCATGAACATTTGTCATCTTTTATCTTTGGGATGATAAACAGTTATATTTGATAGTAATAAAAAGAAAGTATTTATTAAGTAATATTGAGTATATATTCCACATTGGGTACTACTGTTTCTTTTTTTCATACATTGGGTTGTAGGAGAACATGGCAGTGATCTTAAATTTTGGCAATTGTGCTTTTCCGTAGGAATTACTTGATATGCTAATACTTGAAGAATGATGGACATTATATGAATAGAGGAAACACTGTGAAGAAAAATTATAAAATATAAGGAAAGTCTTATTAAATATAGTCAAAGAAAGTTGTTTAAAAATTTTGACATAACATTGCCTTTTCAACTTAGTAATGATCACTCAATTATTTGACCATACTTCTGTTGGAAAATCTCTACAGTCTAAGGTCTGGGGGCTTGGGACTTTATGGAATTGAAAGGTACAAATTTCCAAAGTGGGTGATAGCTCAGCATCTGCTGGTTTCTCTTTTGCTGAAACTTCATTGCTAATTCTACAATAGGTAGTTAACTCTTTCATCTAGCATCTCTGTCTCTCGAATTTCTGAGGTTCTGACTTTCTCATCAATTACTTTAACCCTCATTCTGAGGCAAAAAAAAAAAAAAAACTTATTTATGATCATTTATGTGAGAGGCACTATTGTTCTTCATTTCCTTTGTCCTTTTTATTCCCTGGGTGACAATACAGACTCAGTGGACCACACTAATTAGAAGCATTGTTTTTGCTGGGAAAAAAAAACACACATCTTAAGGCTCTTTGTTTTGGAAAAGGTGATACATTCTGTTATAAGGTAAAATTATCTTCCTCTCAACCAAGATAAATTCTCTCACTTAGAGAATTACCATGTAGGTAAAACACACATGTGAACTGATAATTCACAGTAGAGAAATATCAGTCCAATCTAACTACGCACAGAGGATCTGTCTACAACTATTGGTCATAAATTATTTGCCCTCAATTTAAGCTACAATTTTGTTCTTGGAACATTTGCTTCGTGTGTTCTAGAAGAAGCAGAGAATAGGACCAGCTGAGCATGTGTAATTTTTGCTCATGTTTTTGGAGAAGCTTTTTTACAAAAAGCTCCAGGATAAGATAAAAGTAGAATGCTTATCCATAAAAATTACAAAAGGACAGTGCATAATATGTTCATGCTTTCTATTTGACATTCCTTCCTTATTTTTTTATCCATTTAGTTTTTCATAGCAATGAATTTCTAACATATGTTCAGCTTTTGTGTTCAATATACTCTTGATTTGTGTCACTTCTCAGCATAACCCAAAGTAATTTTCAGCTTTTCTCTTTGAGAATTACAGCTTTCATATGATTGGAGCTTCTCATTATCTCTTAGTTCTTTAAGAGTGTGACTCCCACCCGAAGACATATTCTGTTGGATTAACTCAGGTAAGAGTTTCATTACCTTTCATTCCAAACAAGACTGCCATTTCCATTTTTCAGTATCAGTCAATGCTAGAGCAATCCATTGTTCTTCATATATATATATATAGGTAATCATTTAGTTACCTGCAGAGTGCTTCAAACTGATCCTGTATGCAATTTACTTGGAAGGGTAAGAGGCTCATGGACCACTACCCTTTACTGGCTACTGATAGATTCTGGGAAATGAAGAAACATTGTCTCCTGTTGTGGACACACTGCTGAGCTCACCAGCCCACAACAGAGAGCACGCAACACATAATTACACAGGGGGCCTGATTAGACTAACTGATAACAAAATGAAATGAATAGATATGGACCAGAAAAGGTATTTGTCAGGGGGGTGAAGAAGGGTTGGTACATAGATGGAAGATGGTGAAGGATGGGGGATGATTTGGGTCAGTATACTCTGTGTGCATGTATGAGACTTTCTGAGAACAAATTTAATTAATTAAAAAAGCACTATTTTCAGCGAAAAAATATTTAATATTTTAAAAAGTACCTTTTTCACTTATGACAGTACTGCAAGCCTACAAAACCAAGATGTGTCAGTCATTTAAACACACAAAACTCCACAACAAAGGAAGGAGGTGATGCACAAAGGCTAAAAGCCCGAATTTCTGTTAGCATGCTTCCATTTCAGGACACTAATTTCCCATGTGGAAGCTAGGGAGCACAGTGTCTGCGGAGCCTATTTGACTTTCCTTAGATTCTCAAGTGCCTTTGCCTCGATTTTTCCTTCTTCGCTATACACTTCAAACTAAACATAGAATTAAAGGATCCAGTGCCCCTAAATATGTAAGCACAGGAAATGGTCTGTACCTAGTCTCTGTGAGCGATCTGTACAATCTCCCTGTAAAACAACAGGGGTATCTTTGGTGTTTTATACTTGAGTCATTGCTCTACAACCAGGACACCCCTTTTGCTTAGAAACAATATTTTCTCCCTCTGTACCCTTCAGGTAGTAGTCACCTCATGGTCAGACCTGCACAACTTGATGGATGGAGGAAATCACTCCATGGTATCAGAATTTCTGTTGCTGGGTCTCACCAATTCATGGGGAATTCAGATTCTCCTTTTCCTGTTCTTCACAGTATTTTATGTGGCAATCATGCTAGGTAACCTCCTCATTGTGCTCACAATCATCTCAGACCATCACCTGCACTCCCCCATGTACTTCCTGCTGGCTAACCTCTCCTTCATAGATACTGGTGTGTCGAGCATTGCTACCCCAAAGATGATGTATGACCTCTTCAGAAAGCGCAAAGTCATTTCCGTGAATGGGTGCATCACTCAGATGTTCTTCATTCATACTGTGGGAGGAACAGAGATGGTGCTGCTCATAGTCATGGCCTATGACCGGTACATCGCCATCTGTAAGCCCCTCCACTACCTCACCATCATGAGTCTAAGGATGTGCATTTTTCTCTTGGCTCTGGCTTGGACCATTGGCCTTATCCATTCTGTGGCTCAGTTGGCTTTTGTTGTCAATTTACCCTTCTGTGGGGCTAATAAAATGGATAGCTTTTATTGTGATTTTCCTCGGTTCATCAAACTTGCATGTACAGACACGTACAGACTGGAGTTCATGGTCACTGCCAACAGTGGTTTCATCTCCATGGCCACCTTCTTCATCCTGGTTGTGTCTTACATCTTCATCCTGGTCACGGTTCGCAAACATTCCTCGGGTGCCTCCTCCAAGGCCCTCTCCACTCTCTCAGCTCACATCACTGTGGTGCTTTTCTTCTTTGGTCCTTGCATTGTTATCTATGTGTGGCCTTTCCCTACTTTGCCCATAGATAAATTTTTAGCAATTTTTGATGTTATCATCACTCCTTTCATGAATCCTGTCATCTATACCCTTAGAAATAAGGAGATGAAAGTTGCAATGAGAAGACTCTTTATTAGGGCTTTAAGTTTCAAAAAATTCTTTCATTGACAGTTCAAAAGCTTCAGATTAAAATAAAACATTATTGAGGATAAATCCTCTTTTATCCTGTATTAAGTGATCTTCCCTGAATACCATAATAAATACATGTAAACAACATTAAATGGTCACAGCGAGTTGTAATTATGTGTTTAATAGTATATAATCATATACATGTATTATATGTGTATGTATGTATATAATTGATATGTATATGCAACAATGGTAAAGGATAAAGTCTTGAATTTGGTGGGGAAGGGTTATCAGACATGAGGGTGGCGTGAGAAAGAAAAGGGAAGAGAGAGATTGTTTAATTATATTTTAATAAAATAATTTAAAATTTTTGTTCTAAAAAACAATTTCAAAAGTCTCTTCAATTTAGTGTTTTAAATATCTACTGTATTCTCTGCAAATCTGACCTATTTTGATAAATAATTGTTAGATACTAAGAATACTGAAAAGCAATAAATTCAGTGTAGATGTGGTTTAAGTCAGATGCTGTGTCTCATGAAAGTAATGGTGACTTCTGGAACCTCACGCACTCAGTGTTCTTTGTTATCATCTCAAATGTTGCAAACATCCTTTTGGTACCGGTTCTCAAAAACAGAACTCTTCTGATCTACCAGCTGCCTAGATTTGGGCTTTGTGGATTGTTCAATGTCTGTACAGCAGCAGGAATACACAAAATAAAGATCTCTAGCTAAAAATACATTGGAACTAGAAAAATTCATCCTGAGTAAGGTAATCTAGACCCAGAAAGACAAACATGATATGTGCTCACTCATAAGTGGATATTAGGTGTAAATAAAGGATAATCAGGCTACACAATTCATAGCCCCCAAAAGGCTAGGTAACAAGGAGGACCCAAAGAGAGACACCTGGATTTGCTTGGGAAGGGGAAATAGAAGAGATCTCCTGAGCAAATGGATGTGAGTGGGGATATGGGGGAGGGGCAGGAGTAAGCAGATTGGGTGGGTTGGAGTGGGACAGGAGAGAGTAATGAAAGAGGTGTCTTGATGTAGGGTGGCATTTTTGGGTTAGGGAGAAACCTGGTGCCGGGAAAACTCCCAGGAATCCTCTTAGATGACCCCAGCTAAGACTCCTAGCAATAGTGGAAAGGGTGTCTGAACTGGTCAGCTCCTGTAATCAGATTGGTGACTACCCTAATTGTCATCAGAGAACCTTCATCCAGTAACTAATGGAAGCAGATGCAGAGATTCACAGCCAAGCACTGGATTGAACTCTGAGAATCTTGTTGAAGAAAGGGAGGAAAGATTGTACAAGCAGGGGGTGAGGGGGTATGCAAGGTTGTGAAGGGGGAGCCCCCAGAGAGAGCTGACCTGAGCTCTGGACTCAGAACCAACACTGAGCTAGGCCCTCTGCATGTGTGTGACAGTTGGGTAGCTTGGTCCATTTATGGGGCACATAGCAGTGGGATCGGGACTGGTACCTCGTGCTTGAGCTGGCTTTTGAGAACCTATTCCCCATGTTAAGTTGCCTTGTCCAGCCTTGGTGCAGAGGGAGGACCTTGGTCCTGCCTCAACTTAAAGTATTATGATTTTTTTACTCCCATGAGAGGCCTGTACCTTCCTGAATGGAGACAGAGGAGGAGTGGATGGGGAGGGGATAAATGGGAAGTAGGGATTGGAGAGAACAGGAAGAGAGGAGGTAGGGGAAACTATGGTCAGCATGTAGAATAAATGAAAAAAATAATTAATAAAAGAAAATAAGATCTTAGCTAGATACATTTAAGACTTCAAGGCTGTTATCATCTGAATTTGTTCACCTAAATGCTCATAGTTTACTTTTCAATTCTAACTCCATGTAAAACTGTTAGAAATAGTGAAATTGGCATTTAGGTGAACAAATTCAGATGATAACAGTTTTACTTATTTATAGTTATAATTGAAAAGTAAGCTATACAGTCAATTAAAAAGGGAGAGAGGAAATTTTAATAATGTTAGTCAATACATATTTTTGAGACTAAAAGTTGTAAATTTCTATTTCACTTATGTATGTGAAAACTATTTCACTCCTCTTTTTCTAGTTATTGTTTTTGGCAAAGAAATCTGTGTCGTTTATAGGTTATTTGGAATATTTTGAACCTAAAAAGAAAAATTATAATTTTTTACAGTGAAATACAAACTAACAATATTATTGGAAACCTTGTTTATAACTATATTAAAAGAAAACAAAGAAATTAGAAAAACAAGACAAACTACTAGTGAGCAGAAATATAAAAATGAGGAAAAACAACTTTTATATTATTTAAATATAATCTTTATTCAGTCCCAGTCCAGCTGGCCTTGGTGGGCTCCCAATAGATCAGTTCCACTGTCACAGTGGGTGGGTGCACCCCTCGTGGTCCTGACTTCCTTGCTCATGTTCTCCCTCCTTCTGCTCCTCATTTGGACCTTAAGAGCTCAGACCGTTGCTCCAAATTGGGTCTCTTGTCTCGTTGAAACCGGACTCTCTGAACATGGCGGACAATGAAGGCTGATGAGAAGCCAAGGACAATGGCACTAGGTTTCGATCCTAATACATGAACTGGCTTTGTGGGAGCGTAGCCTGTTTGGATGCTCACCGTCCTGGACCTAGATAGAAGTGGGAGGACCTTGGTCTTCCCGCAGGGCAGGGAATTTGGACTGCTCTTCAGTATAGAGAGGGAGGGGGAATGGAGTGGGGGGAGGAGAAAAGGAGTGGGGATGGGGGAGGGGAGGGGGAGGGGGCAATATGTGGGAGGAGGGGGAGGGAAATGGGGAGGAGGCGGAAATTTTAATTAAAAAAGAATAAAATAAAATAAAAATAAATAAAAAATAAATATAATCTTTATAATTAATAAAAACTTTAGGGAGAGTTCCACACAACTTGTGCTGCCAGGTGAATCAATTCAGGTGTCACCTAAATATACTATTTCTCAAGATTGGGTTACACAACTGATATGGAACTGACCTGCTACACATGGATCCCCCAAATGATCTACACCATTCCTTGTAAGAAACAAGGAGAAAAAAAGCAGAAAGACAATGGAGAAAGCGTCAAGCAGTATCTGTCACTGGCGTCTTGCTCAAACACCCCACTGAATCTCAGCTTCAGTATAGACTGTCTTTAACCTGAAAAGATGAACTCCTGCAGTAGTTACAAGTATCAGACAAGATAGTGTGTGTAAGAAAGTGTGGTGCCATGCACATAGCTGATGTTGGTTTTGTTTAGACTGGGTTATTACTGTCATAGGAAGCTCATCAATCATGGACTGCTGCAGAGATTCATTGGCTGTGTCAGTAGATCTTTAAGCTCAGATACGAGTTGTATATTAAAAAAGAACACAATGGCTGTCTTTGGATATGTAGCATGGGTTCTGATTTCCTCCAGACCATCACCCTCATCAGACTGAGTCAGAGGTATCGTTTCTACTTCAAAAGAGTTATATGAGCACATTACTAGCTCGGAAATCGTATAAGGTACATTTTTACTATTATTTACATTGTTTGTGCTAAAATGGAAGACTAAATGGTACTCAATATGTTATCATGAGTTCACGAAAGTGCATTTTAATTTGGTCAGTAGCCTGGATCCTTGGACATATCCACACAATGTTCCACTTAGCTTTTGTTGTACCCTTGTCTTTCTGTGGATCTAATATACTAGATCTCCTGGGGAAAGATTTATGGAGTTTGCACAGACGGTGTTCCAGCTATGCTCTAATGTTGACTTGTTCTATGTTTGTTATTGAATGAGTTACCAAAAGTCATCCAAACTCACTGTATGACTCATCTCATCGGCAAATATCAGCAGCAAAGACCCTACAATGAGAGTTATAAGAAATAGAGAAAAGTATCACAAGTTCTGTCAGTTTTGGAGAGGTGAGCACTTTAAACAGTCAACTGTTTTCACAGCTCTCAATGAGTGGGGTGCACTCAACAAAGCTCCAAGTGAGATGGTTATACAAAGGAAAAGTTTTTAAATATACTTTTTAGTGTCATGATGAACTCAATATGTTCTTTAATCAGAAAGCAAGACCACAGTTCAAGGCACTCTTTAGCAATGGAAGTGAATTGCAAAATTTCTTTCCAAAGAGAATGGGCTCCAAAAAACAAGTTCTCTTTAGAGAGATACCTTATTCAGCCAACACAGGGTGGGGAGGGCCTTGATCCTGACTCAAAGCAATGTGCTAAACTTTGTTGACTCCCCATGGGAAGCCTTACCCTCTCTGAGGAGTGGATGGGGGATGAGGGGTGAGGGGTGAGGGGAAAGTGAAGGGAGCAGGACGAAAGGAAGGAGTGAAACCTGGGATTGGTATGCAAAATGAAAAAAAATTAATAATAATTAATTTTAAAAGAAAAACCTTAGGTTATTAAATATATTAAATGTAATAAACTGCAGGTTTTTGAAGTTTTAAGACCATCTGTCTAAATATAAATTTATGACCTTAAAAACATAGCTAACATGACTATAAGTCTGACTACATATATTTCTTAATTATATATTACATATTTAAATGAGTTATATAAACATAATATCTTAAACAAGAGTAAAAATATACATAACATATAACAAAATTAACTTTAAATTTGTATCAATGAACCAAAATCCATACCAAAGTAAAATATGCAAAATAGTTGTTTTTTGGATTAAAGTAAATCCAATAATATACCCTTTTATCCTATAATTTCTATACCATATCCATCTTCTAGAAAGACATCTGTAAATT
Source organism: Chionomys nivalis (assembly GCF_950005125.1). Lineage (NCBI taxonomy): Eukaryota > Metazoa > Chordata > Mammalia > Rodentia > Cricetidae > Chionomys > Chionomys nivalis. The sequence goes on along the minus strand of NC_080094.1, from coordinate 62,524,485 downwards.
TTATTCTTTTCTTTAGCCTATTTTTACTACGACCAATAACAAATTTACCCAACTCCCCCTTAAATGAAAACAAACATTTATAAACAATATTTTGGAAATGTGGACATAGTTTTTTAGACTACTACTTCCTGTTTTGCCACCTGCTTCCTACTTCCTACCTGACTATGGGTATGGGTGATCTTTGGAGAAACCTTGAGAAAATTTAGGATTATGGTCAAGTCCTAACTGGAGTATTCTATGAGGTTAGATCATCTCGGCCAGTAGTCTTCAAGCTGTTTTGGGTGTAGGACTCTGAGAAAACTGTTATAGGTGTTCTGAAAAGTTGGGTCATCTATCTGGGCTACCTAATACCATTAGAGATATTTCAAGGAGTCTTCCTCAATCAACCCTGATTTTTCCTAACTCATAATGAACCCAGAGCTTCTCATTTCCTGTGGAATTAAAATCAGAACCTCTTTCCCAAAGTAATGTATCTTTTCACTTAGATTGTGAAGTCAAGCCATTTTTAAAATATATAGGTTGGTTTAATCTAGCAGCTTTCATAACCCAAGGTCTTTTAGTGGCTGAAAATTTTAAAGACAGCACAATAATATCCATAATCCAGACTCTGCCTATTTCCCATCTTTACACAACTCATTATGTATATATTTTACTTTATTTCTGTTTTTACAGACATTCTCTACACTTTTTCTTTTCTCTCTCAGGCCTATGTATATTTTTAAACACAGTGTAACCCAATTAAAAGGGTTTTTCATTTTGTTTTGCTTTGTCTGAATCTGTCTTCACTGCATATTTCTATCTTTTTCTGACCACATGAGTCTTTAAATTGCTAAACTGCAGTTTGAGCAGCTGGCTCCACCCACCTCATTGGTCTGTAATCGTTTAGCTTCATGGCAGAGGTACCAACATGAGCCATGTGTACCACCTCAACTCTGGGAAGTTTATAAGTCTATGCCACCACCAAGTCCCATGTCACAGGCTGCTCATAAACCCTATGTAAGTGTTTGCTAGTAGGACCTCTTAAAAGAGACTTCTGGCTTTTGTCAATAGTGCTGAGTAAGGCAGCTGTGTCTTAAAGGAGCCAATTCTGCTCACTACCAACAAACAGAGCCTACCCAATAAAATGCAGCCAGCAAGAAGCCATGCTTGACTCTATTCTTTTGTGTGTTTAGAATCCTTTTTTTAAGTTTTCTTGGGTTTTCTGTGGAAATATTTGCCAAATGTTTGGGTGCCATATGTAGATGGAGTTTTCCTGTCCCTGGCCATCTGTTACCAAACACCCCTTCAGAAGCTTATATTAATCATAAATTTCGGCCAATAGCTCAATCCTGTTACTAGTCAACTTTAATCCATTTATATTAATTTATGTATTTTCACATGGCTCACGGCTTTAATCTCTCCTCTAGTATGTCTTGCTTCCTGGGCAGCTGGCTGGCTGGCATCTTTCCTGACTCTCCCTCCTTCTTCTCACCCTTCTTAGTTTGCCTTCTTTGCCTAGTTGTATCCTGTTAAGCTACTGGCCAGCTAGCTTGTTTATTAAACCAATCACAACAACATATATTCACACAATGTAAAGAAATATTCCACAGCAGCTGTGACTTTTGCTTCTGGTGCTGAGGGAGCTGTTTATAAAAGAAACTGGGATGCATATTGAAAGAGGGGTAGAATTTTGACAACATGAAAATGTTAGGAGGGGAAAACTGCACAATAACCTCCTGTCTTCAGTGCCATGTGCCTTCCTACTCTCTTATTCTGTTTTCCTTCTTAGTTTCCTGTGGTTGATAAATTCTGAGATCTATTTGAATTTGTCATTTTGTTTTCAGGATTGTTGAAGCTAATTCATATCTTTTCGCTCTGGAAAAAAAAAACTCTCATACAGCTGAATCTCCTTATTTTCTTGAAAAATGTTGTGTCTGTATTCTTTGGAAGTGCCTTAAGTAACATGTTACACAGGTATACTCTAGTGTGTCCTAGTCTGTGGTCTTTTGACTTCTTGTATACATTTTCCTACCACACTAAATGAGTGGCATTGGAACTCTGTTTCTAATTCTATGGCTCTACAGAATAGAAAATTATACAGGGAAGAAACACTGCCTTATATGACTCTACATCCACAAGTTTCTGTCAAGATTTAAGCACACCTGTTTAACAAAACAAAACTGTAGAACTGCTGAAACTTAACCCTAAACTCATGTATAAAGAAATAATTAAAATATTCTAAACTGGGGTAATAAAAATAAAAGAACAATAAATCATGATACAATTGTCCAAACCTATGAATTTTAGTTTAAAAATAGTATGTTAATTCATAACACTGCCATTAAGGTTGCAAATGCATCACAAGAGATTTATTACAAAGCAACAAATCAGGACAAGAACTTCGGAATTCTAAAGGCTCCTCTAAAGCCATTGCTCTCTGTGTCTTACACACCTGTTTTCAAAGCTTGTACGCACCACTAGGGTGTGTCTAATATATTCTAATAAATAAAATTCTCATTTTAATACTGTCATGTGATACTCTGAAAATTCATAATCCTCCATAAATCATCACAGCATGACCTGATAGAAACGATGATCATTCGGTAACATTTTAAGTTTTTAAGTATATTCTAAAATATACACATCTATTATGAACCTATTCTCTTTATTTCATGAAAATACTTTATCATACAGTATAATCAGATTACAATTTCCCCTCCCCAACTACTCTCAGAACATCCCCACTTCTCCACCTACACAAATCCACTTTTCTATCCCTCATTAGACTAGAAACAGACATATGATAATGATAATGATAATACAGTAAAAATAAAATATAAAAACAAGCAGAAGAAAAAGAGCCAAAAACAGCACAAGAAATACATATAGACACAGAGACACACACATTCACTGACACAGAAATCCCATAAAAACAAAAAAGCAGAAACCACATTCTATATGCAAAGAAGCTGTAAGGTATTTCTAAAAACACAGGCATGAATAAAGGCCCTGGTGAAGTATTATGAGACAAAGTACCTCCAAATGCCAAAGATTGATTTTGCTTTGGCCACCTACTGTTGGACATGAGATCTGGCCTTAGGAGTGGTTTCTATATCAAGTGAGAGTCAATTAGAGAAGACTAATTTTTTTCATTTGCAAGTGGTTATATCTCCTGGGTGAGTAATGAGGGCTTGTGACCATTTCCTCTCTCAATGCTGGGACCTCGATCTTGCAAAGACCTGTGCAGGCCCTGCACATGCTGACATAGGAATTCATATGTGTGTCAGTCCTGCTGTGTTTAGAAGGCTTTGTTTTCCTTGGGATTCTATTCTCAGTGTGAAGCTACATCAGAAATAAAGATCAGCAACTTTTTACTGTGGCCCTTAGTTCAGGGTCTCTGCCTGTATTTCTTCAGATAGCATCATGTAGAATATAGTCTTCTATGTCTTTCTTTGGCTCTGCATTTATATTATTAGTATTTGTCTTTTGACTCATTTATTTCATTGTTCTGCAGATGTTCTCAGAATTTACTAAGGTCCAGACAAGAAGACATACCCTGTTCTTATGAATAAGATAAGACAATCAAGATTTCACTAAGGCTACCAACCCAGAGCAGTGAGTCCCTGACTAGAGGGCAGGCCTCAAGGTCCCCGCCAGGGAAAGCGGGCCCCCGCTGCTGGGGCTGCAGTCTCTGCTGTGATCTGCTAGACCTGCTCTGCCTGCGCCCTACTTCCCTTAGTCCCTGGCTCATTGGGGCATCCAGGAGTTCCTGTGTAGGTGCCGAGAAGTTTCATCGGGACGGGTGAGTGTGTGCTATCCTGGGGCGGACTGTCCCGGTAGAGAGCACAAACGCCCCTACACTAAGGCTACCCAACCAGAGCAGTGAGTGCCTGCCTAGCGGGCAGGCCTCAGCAACCCCCGAAAGGGAGCACAGGCACCTCCAGCTTGTACTGCAGTGTCGCCTGTGTTCTACTGGACCCCGCCCGACCCCTTGCATCCGGCCTTCTTTACGCGGGTCATTGGAATACCACGCATCCATGTTTTGGTGTTGAGGAGTTCATCTGGAAGGGAACGGTTCCTGCCCCTACACTGAGGAGATACACCTAGAGAGTTAGTCACAGCAAAGACTGGTCCAAGACATCAGGCCTCTCCTGCCTCCATTTGAAGGAAAAGATGGGCAGGCGCCAATGCAAGAATTCCCCCAACAACTTGAAAGGCAACGTGACATCACCAGGATCCAGGAATCCCGAAATGAGAAGTCTACACCCTAATTCAGAAGAATTAGAAGAATTCGACTCAAAAGTGAATTTTATGAAAATAATAGAGGACCTTAAACAGGAGGTGAAAAACTGCCACAACCAATTAGAGATTACAAACAAAAAGGTAGAGGAAATGAATAAATCTCTCAAAGATACCCAAGAAAACCAAGAGAAACAAGAAAAAGTAATCAAACAGGTAAGGGAAACGGTTCAAGACTTGAAGAATGAAGTGGAAGTAATAAAGAAAACACAAACCGAGGGAAGGATGGAGATGGAAAATTTGAATAAACGAACAGGAACTACAGAGACAAGTACCACCAACAGATTACAAGAGATAGAAGAAAGAATCTCAGACACTGAAGATACCATAGAGAAAATAAACACTCTCATCAAAGAAAACAGCATAACCAACAAATTCTCATCACAAAACATTCAGGAAATCTGGGACACAATAAAAAGACCAAACCTAAGAATAATAGGGATAGAAGAAGGAGAAGAAGTACAACTCAATGGTCCAGAAAACATATTTAATAAAATTATAGAAGAAAACTTTCCCAACCTTAAGAAAGATATTCCTTTGAAGGTCCAAGAAGCATACAGAACACCAAATCGACTGGATCAAAAAAAAACATCTCCTCGTCATATAATAATCAAAACACTAAACATACAGAATAAAGAAAGAATATTAAGAGCCGCAAAGGAAAAAGGTCAAGTTACCTATAAAGGTAAACCTATCAGACTTACACCTGATTTCTCTATGGAAACCATGAAAGCCAGAAGGTCCTGGATAGATATACTGCAGAAACTACAAGACCATGGATGCAAGCCCAGACTACTATACCCAGCCAAGCTTTCGTTCACTATAAATGGAGAAAACAAAGTTTTCCAGGATAAAAACAAATTTAAACAATACGTAGCTACAAATCCAGCCCTTCAGAAAGTAATTGAAGGAAAATCACAAACCAAGGAATCCAACAATGCCCACATTAACTCAGACATCTAATGACCCTTCACCAGCACAACTTGAAGAAGGGAAACACACAAACTCTACTACCAAAGGAAAGAAAGAAAGAAAGGAAAAATGACCGGAGTTAACAACCACTGGTCATTAATATCACTTAACATCAATGGACTCAACTCACCTATAAAGAGGCACAGGCTAAGAGATTGGATACGAAAACAGGATCCAACATTCTGCTGCTTACAAGAAACACACCTCAACCACAAAGACAGACATCTACTCAGAGTAAAGGGCTGGGAAAAGGTTTATCAAGCAAACGGACCTAAGAAACAAGCAGGTGTGGCCATACTAATTTCTAAGAAAGTTGACTTCAAACTAAAATCAATCAAAAGAGATGGAGATGGACATTTTTTACTCATAACAGGAACAATTCACCAGGATGAAATCTCAATCCTGAATATATATGCCCCTAATATAAAAGCACCCACTTATGTAAAAGAAACGTTACTAAAACTCAAGGCAGTCATCAAACCACACACACTAATAGTAGGAGATTTCAACACTCCTCTCTCACCAATGGACAGGTCAATCAGACAGAAACCTAACAGAGAAATAAGAGGATTAAGGGAGGTAATGAATCAAATGGACTTAACAGACATCTATAGAACATTCCACCCAAATAGGAAAGAATATACCTTCTTCTCTGCAGCTCATGGAACCTTCTCGAAAATAGACCACATACTCGGTAACAAAGCAAACTTACACAGTTACAAAAAAATATCGGTAACCACCTGTGTCTTATCAGATCACCATGGATTAAAGTTAGAATTCAACAACAATGCTATCCCCAGAAAGCCTATGAACTCATGGAAACTGGACAGTCAACTACTGAACCTCACCTGGATCAAGGAAGAAATAAAGAAAGAAATTAAAGTCTTTCTTGAATTCAATGAAAACGAAGACTCAACATACTCAAACCTATGGGACACTATGAAAGCAGTGCTAAGAGGAAAATTCATAGCATTAAGTGCCCACTTAAAGAAAACGGAGAAAGCACACATTGGAGACTTAATAGCCCACCTGAAAGCTTTAGAAAAAAAAGAAGCAGACTCACCTAGGAGAAGTAGAAGACTGGAAATAATCAAATTGAGGGCTGAAATCAACAAAATAGAAACACAGAAAACAATCCAAAGAATCAATGAAACAAAAAGCTGGTTCATGGAGAAAATCAATAAGATTGATAAACCCCTATCCAAACTAATCAAACGGCAGAGAGAGAATACGCAAATTAACAAAATTAAAAATGAAAAGGGAGACATAACCACAGACTCAGAGGAAATTCAGAGAATCATTAGATCTTACTACAAAAACCTGTATGCCACAAAATTGGAAAATGTTATAGAAATGGACACTTTTTTAGATAAGTACCATATACCAAAGTTAAACCAGGACCAGGTGAACAATCTAAATAGACCTGTTAGTCGCGAAGAATTAGAAGTTGTTATAAAAAACCTCCCCACCAAAAAAAGCCCAGGTCCAGACGGCTTCAATGCAGAATTCTACCAGAACTTCCAAGAAGACCTAATACCTATACTCCTTAATGTATTTCACAATATTGAAACAGAGAAGTCATTGCCAAATTCCTTTTATGAAGCTGAAGTTACTCTGATACCAAAACCACACAAAGACACAACCAAGAAAGAGAACTACAGGCCAATCTCACTCATGAACATCGACGCAAAAATACTCAATAAAATACTGGCAAACCGAATCCAAGAACACATTAGAAAAATTATCCATTATGATCAAGTAGGCTTCATCCCAGAGATGCAGGGCTGGTTCAACATACGAAAATCTATCAATGTAATCCATCATATAAATAAACTGAAAGTAAAAAACCATATGATCATTTCATTAGATGCTGAAAAAGCATTTGACAAAATTCAACATCCCTTTATGATAAAGGTCTTAGAGAGATTAGGAATACAAGGGTCGTTCCTAACTATAATAAAAGCTATTTATAGCAAGCCGTCAGCTAACATCAAATTAAATGGAGAGAAACTCAAAGCTATTCCACTAAAATCAGGAACACGACAAGGTTGTCCACTCTCTCCATACCTCTTTAATATAGTGCTTGAAATTCTAGCAATAGCAATAAGACAACATAAGGGGATCAAAGGGATTCAAATCGGAAAGGAAGAAGTTAAACTTTCATTATTTGCAGACGATATGATAGTGTACATAAGCGACCCCAAAAACTCCAGCAAAGAACTCCTTCAGCTGATAAACACCTTTAGTAGCGTTGCAGGATACAAGATCAATTCCAAAAAATCAGTTGCCCTCCTATACACAAAGGATAAGGAAGCAGAGATGGAAATCAGAGAAGCATCACCCTTCACGATAGCCACAAATAGCATAAAATATCTTGGGGTAACCCTAACCAAGGAAGTAAAGGATCTATTTGACAAGAACTTTAAGTCAATGAAGAAAGAAATTGAGGAGGATACCAGAAAATGGAAGGATCTCCCTTGCTCTTGGATAGGGAGGATCAACATAGTAAAAATGGCAATTCTACCAAGGGCAATTTATAGATTCAATGCAATCCCCATTAAAATCCCATCAAGATTCTTCACAGATCTTGAGAGGACAATAATCAACTTTATATGGAGAAACAAAAAACCCAGGATAGCCAAAACAATCTTATATAATAAAGGATCGTCTGGAGGCATTACCATCCCTGACCTCAAACTCTATTACAGAGCCTCAGTATTGAAAACAGTTTGGTACTGGCATAAAAACAGAGAAGTCGACCAATGGAACCGAGTAGAAGACCCTGATTTTAACCCACAAACTTATGAACACCTAATTTTTGATAAAGGAGCTAAAAGTATTCAATGGAAAAAAGAGAGCATCTTCAACAAATGGTGCTGGCAGAACTGGTTGTCAACGTGTAGAAGAATGAAAATAGATCCATATCTATCACCATGCACAAAACTCAAGTCCAAATGGATTAAAGACCTCAATATTAGTCTGAACACACTGAACCTGATAGAAGAAAAAGTGGGAAGTACTCTACAACATATGGGTACAGGAGATCACTTCCTACGTTTATCCCCAGCAGCACAGACATTAAGGACAACATTGAATAAATGGGACCTCCTGAAACTGAGTAGCTTCTGTAAAGCAAAGGACACTGTCACTAAGACAAAAAGGCAACCCACTGACTGGGAGAAGATCTTCACCAACCCTGCAACAGACAAAGGTCTGATCACCAAAATATATAAAGAACTCAAGAAACTAAACTTTAAAATGCTAATGAACCCAATAAAAAAATGGGGCACTGATCTGAACAGAGAATTCTCAACAGAAGAAATTCAAATGGCCAAAAGACACTTAAGGTCATGCTCAACCTCCTTAGCGATAAGGGAAATGCAAATTAAAACAACTTTGAGATACCATCTTACACCTGTCAGAATGGCTAAAATCAAAAACACCAATGATAGCCTTTGCTGGCGAGATTGTGGAGAAAGAGGCACACTCATTCATTGCTGGTGGGAATGCAAACTTGTGCAACCACTCTGGAAATCAGTGTGGCGATTTCTCAGGAAATTTGGGATCAACCTACCCCAAGATCCAGTAATACCACTATTGGGAATATACCCAAGAGATGCCCCATCAAATGATAAAAGTATCTGTTCAACTATGTTCATAGCAGCATTGTTTGTAATAGCCAAAACCTGGAAACAACCTAGATGCCCTTCAATGGAGGAATGGATGAAGAAAGTGTGGAATATATACATATTAGAGTACTACTCAGCAGTAAAAAACAATGACTTCTCGAATTTTGCGTGCAAATGGATGGAAATAGAAAACACTATCCTGAGTGAGGTATCCCAGACCCAAAAAGAGGAACATGGGATGTACTCACTCATAATCGGTTTCTAGCCATAAATAAAAGACATTAAGCATATAATTTGTGATCCTATAGAAGTTAAATAAGAAAGTGAACCCAAAGAAAATCATATAGTCATCCGCATGGAGAGGGGGAAGTAGACAAGATTGCAGGGCAAAAACTGGGAACTTGCGGGTGAGGTGGCATGGGGCAAAGGGGAAATGGGATGAGAAACATGAGAAGGAGAGGATGGGAGGAGCTCGGGGGATTGGGATGGTTGGGATATAGGAAGGATTGATACGGGAGCAGCGAAGTATATACCCTATCTAAGGGAGCCATCTTAGGGTTGGCAAGAGACTTGACTCTTGAGGGGTTCGCAGGTGTCCAGGAATATGTCCCCAGCTGGTACCTTGGGCAACTAAGGAGAGGGAACCTGAAATGACCCTATCCTATACTGATGAATATCTTGCATATCTCCTTAGAACCTTCATCTGGCGATGGATCGAGGTAGAGACAGAGTCTCAATTTGGAGCAACGGTCTGAGCTCTTAAGGTCCAAATGAGGAGCAGAAGGAGGGAGAACATGAGCAAAAAATCAGGACCACGAGGGATGCACCCACCCACTGTGACAGTGGAACTGATTTATTGGGAGCCCACCAAGGCCAGCTGGTCTGGGACTGAATAAGCATGGGTTGATTCCGGACTCTCTGAGCATGGCGGACAATGAAGGCAGATGAGAAGCCAAGGACAATGGCACTAGGTTTCGATCCTAATACATGAACCGGCTTTGTGGGAGCTTAGCCTGTTTAGATGCTCACCTTCCTGGAAGTAGACAGAAGACCTTCGTCTTCCCGCAGGGCAGAGAATTTGGACTGCTCTTCAGTATCAAGAGGGAGGGGGAATGGTGTGGGGGGAGGAGAAGAGGAGTGCGGATAGGGGGAGGGAAGAGGGGGGAGGGGGCAATATTTGGGAGGAGGGGAGGGAAATGGGAAACGGGGAGCAGGTGGAAATTTTAATTAAAAAAGAATAAAAAAAAAAAAGATAAGACAATCAAGTGAAAAAATTCTGTAATAGTTTGGGAAGATTTATGAATACACAAGAAGATTGTAAAGAAATTTGGAAACAGCAAAGGCATTCCTACAGTTACAGAGCTCTAGAGATTTCTAGGGTCATAAATCAAATCTATAGTTCCAGAACAGGGTGAGATAAAAGGAGGCATAAATAGGAGATTAGCACAGCTATTTCTTCATTTTACCATGGGCTTTATTTATGTTTTGTTGGGGACACATCAACCTGGGGTGCAGTGTTGCAATTACCATTGTAACTGTCATTTAGTAAATTATGTCACGAAATTTGAAAACTCAGTGGCTTGTCATGGGGCACATATGTAGACTAGTGAATTCTGTGTTATGTTTCATTTGATATAAAATATGTCCCCGGTAAAACAATACCGGTTTAAGTACAAGGTGTGTTGGATGAATCATTCTATGAGCCTACGAATGATTAACCTAGCAGATATGTAGGTTCTATCTCAATGACAATTTAAACAGTGAAGTAGGAAAGGAATGAATGATATACAATTAAGGATTACTTAAAGGAGCAAGATTTATTGAATGGTCAACCCACAAAGCTGCCCAGGAAGGTGGCAATCTCAATATGGAATCAAGGTTAGAGGTGCTACAGTCCCACAAGGAAAAATAAACATGAGGTGGAGACCAAGGATAAGTAATACTGTGTGTCTAAATGTCTCCAATTTTAAGGCAGTAGTTTATGGCTAGCCTGGTTACTATAATCATAATGATACACTTGCAACTACCTTAAAATAGAAAGTAACTAAAAGAGGATATAGAAAAGGAAGCAGAGCCACAAGGCTACTTGTGTTAAATAGATTTATGATGAGTTAGCAGACTGTAGAGTGTCTATAAGAGGCCTACGTGCCTACATTGTACCAGCTGATAAAAACGTTATAGTTCCATTGGCATCTCTAAGATATCACACAAACTTTCGCTAAACTCTGACTTAGACATATACTGAAAAAAAACATGGGAAATACAAAGAAAACTTAAAAATTGAATATCATAATGTTAACTGGACAGCTTATATTACTGACAATCATGTATGCTTGCAGATTTTAAACAAACAAGTGGTTAGACTGTGTGCAAGGTATAGCAGATGAAAAATTAACTCAGATCAATGTCAATTTGTAAATTCCGCATGGAGTGATAACAGAAAGTCCTGCATCTGAGAAAATTGATGAACAGAGAGAGAGAGAGAGAGAGAGAGAGAGAGAGAGAGAGAGAGAGAGAGAGAGGTTAACATTTCCTTTGTCAGTCTTAAAGCACCTTCTATCTTCAGCACACTAAAAGTTTGTTTCACATAAAAATTCTTCTTTGGGAATAGGGCTCTGTATTATTATGTTTTTGTTTCATAAATACATAATTGCTTGTCTGTTGATAGAATACATTGGAAATCTCACCTAACAGAAGAAAAAAATCACCCAAATATCAATATAGGTAAACAAATCTGATCCTAGAAAGTAATTTTTCACTGAATTTGGTCAACAATGAACTGTGTTCAATGAGAAAAGTTCACACTGCAATTATTTAGGAGATCTTCCCATATTTCAGTAACTGTCTGCATATTCTCTTCATTGATGTCTTCATTTCTTGATTCCTCAGCGTGTAGATCACAGGGTTCAGAAAAGGAGTACCAACTGCATCAAATATGGCCAGATACTTATCCAGGTGTGTGGAGGGAGAAGGCCATGAATAAATAAATATCAAGGGACCAAAGAACAAAACCACAACAGAGATGTGAGCGGAGAGTGTAGTCAGAGCCTTAGAGAAACCAGTTGAGGAATGTTTCTGAACAGTGACTATTATGACAATATAAGACATGGCCAGTATGAAAAAGGAGCCTACAGAGATGAATCCACTGTTGGCTGATACCATTAATTCTAATTGGTTGGTGTCTATACAAGCAAGTCTGATGAACCGAGGAAAGTCACAGTAAAAACTGTCCAAAATATTTGGTCCACAAAAAGGCAAATTCACTACATAAACAAATTGAACCAGGGAATGCATAAGACCAACCACCCAGGCAGACACTAAGATGAAAATGCACATTTTTGCATTCATAATGGTCAAATAATGGAGAGGCTTACATATGGCTACATATCTATCATAAGCCATGCCTATAAGCAGCACCACCTCTACACCACCAATCACATGGATGAAGAAGATCTGAGTGATGCAACCTCTAAAGGAGATGACTTTGCGCTTTCTGAACAGGTCATAAATCATCTTGGGACAAGTGACACATGATGCACCTAAATCAATAAAGGAGAGATTGGCCAACAGAAAGTACATAGGAGAATGTAAGTGAGGATCAGAAGCCACTGTGAAAATGATGAGGGAGTTTCCCATCATGCTTGCCATATAAAACACTGAAGCAAACACAAACAGAAGTACTTGCAACTTCCAGGAGTTGGTGAGTCCGACGAACAGAAATTCTGACACCATAGAGTGATTTGTTCCTTCCATTGATGTTCTTTGAAGCACTACCTGAAGGACAGCAGTAGAAGAAACTGAAAATTATGATAATTGTATTAATACTTTAAAAGGATAGAACTCAAGGTTATAAAAACCCATTTTTCATTTAGCATTTAAATTCAGTCCAAAGATGAATGTATATATGAGCAAATGCTTACATGGCTACTTATCAGGCGACACAAAATTACAAACACTCTTAAATACCCTTCCATACTAGTTAAAAGAGCTTTCATCAAAGGCTCTAAAATAGCAAGTTTTGGGTAGGTGTTTAAAAAGAAACCTTGTATAGAGTTATTGGGAACACAAATTAGTGTATGTATTCATTTAAGAAAGTGTACAGTGAAGTTGGGGATTTAGCTCAGTGGTATAGTGCTTGCCTAGCAAGTACAAGGCTCTGGGTGCAGTCTTCAGCTCTGAAAAAAGAAAATAAAGCATATATCCTTTTCTATAAAAATTTTAAAATAGGGCCTTTATATTTAAATGGTATAAAGTACATGCCTTCCAGTTGTAGGGCCCCAGATTTCATTCCCATTAAAGAAAGAAAGGGAAGAGAAAGGAAGGAAGGAAGGAAGGAAGGAAGGAAGGAAGGAAGGAAGGAAGGAAGGAAGGAAAGAGGGAGGGAGGGAGGGAGGGAGGGAGGGAAGGAAGGAAGGAGGGAAGGAGGGAAGGAGGGAAGGAGGGAAGGAGGGAAGGAGGGAAGGAGGGAAGGAGGGAAGGAGGGAAGGAGGGAAGGAGGGTGTCGGAGCCCATGTGGGTCCAACATAGATTCCCTAACCCAGCTGAAACGGAGTCGCGAGGAATAAAACTGACACAGCTTACAAGGTCATCTTGGAAAAGGCCATCCTCCTCTTTATTCTCAGAACATCTTATATCTACATTCAGTGGGGGAAAACACATTAGGCTGTCTCCAAGGCAACCAGGTGCCTGGGCTTAGGTCAAGTCCGCATCTAGCAGTCAGGTAGGACATGAATTAGCATCTCTATAAGACATCCTCTTAGTTACAAAAGGAAGGAAGCACCGAATCTCTAAACTTCTTGAGTCATCAGCTTTAGCCAACATCTCTCCTCAGGTAATCCACATTCTAACAAAAGAAACTAGGAGCAGCACATCCTGACTTTTGTTAAGGAGGCTATAGCTTGTCTGCAGAGCTATGTGATTAGCTCAGACCGGGCTATGGCTACTGTGCCAAACTGAAATATGGACCCACAGGAGGGAAGGAGGGAAGGAGGGAGGGAGGGAGAAAGAGGAGAGGAACAAACAGAAAAATGATTAGATGGAGATGAAGACAGAGAAAATACAATAGAACACAGGAGAAATGGACTGGGAGAGAGAAGGAGACAGAAACAGACAACTGAGAGAGGGAGTTATTAACAATTATGAATTTTAGAATGAATCACCCAGAGGAAATGACACTGTTTGGCCCATGATCATTGAAACATTATTTATAATAACCAATATAGAAACATCCCAAGTTCTCCTTTACAGATGAGTAGACAATAAATATAAATACAGACATACACATGCACACATAAACACACACATATATATATAGTATAGATATTTGAACTATTCTACAGCGTTTAAAAATCAGGGAATTCTGTGTCTCATAATAACATTTATGAACCTGGATGTCATTTTTTGAGTGCAACTATAGACACAAGAAGATAAATGCTAAAATATCTTATGTACATATAAAATCTGAAGGAAGTCATACTTATAGAAGCAAAGAATATGATGGTGGACCAGGCAAAAAAGGCATCGGAAGTGGGTGTGAAGCATGATGATGATGATGATGATGATGATGATGATGATGATGATGATGATGATGATGATGATGATGATGATGGTAAAAATACAAAAGCTCCATTGACATAATAGTTACTTCCTGGAGATACAGCGTAGCATGGTGATTACAGACAATGATAATTATGAGTGGCACTCTTGCTGAGAGTCCATCATCAATGTTCTCACAACAGGTAAGTATTCAGGTAAATATATACTAAGATATATATAATGTAATGTTATATATATGCTTTTTTATTTATATATAGATATTAAAATTAATCTTATATGTAAACGAATTCTGTATATATATATATATCAAATATATACAATATTTATTTGTTGGTTGTGACTATATAAACCAGAAAGGGAAAAATGACCTATTTGCCCATAGAGGTGTTCTTTTTAATTTAAGTATCATTTCTTTTTTCATTTATTTTAGGTGGGCAAAAGCTCTCTTGATCTTGATTTTCAGTACGAATACAGACCGTGAAAGCGGGGCCTCACGAAAAAATAAATAAAAATTCATTTATTTTATGTACCAATCAATTCCCCCTCCCTGCTCTCCTCCCATCTCCTCCCTTTTCCCATCTACATCCCATCCCCATCCACTCCTCCTCCATCTCCATTCAGTAAAGGGACAGGCCTCCTATGGGCCTGCACAAAGCAAGGCACAACAAGCTGAGGCATGATCAAGCTCATTCTCTTATGATGAGGCAAGACCTGCTAGTACAGGATGAGGATATGTTACCAACAGCCAACTAAGTACCAGGGAGAGGTCCTGCTATCACTCTTAGAAGCCTTACTAAGAGACCAAGCTACACAATCGTTACACACATGAAAAGAGCCTTCGTAGGTCTCATGCAGTCTCCCTACTGTTGGTCCAATGTCTATGAGCTCCCTGAAGCTCAGGTCAACTGTCTCTGGGGGCTCTCCATCACAATCCCCCCTAGAAAGGTACAATCTCTCCTCCCTTTCTTCCAAGGAAAATCTGTCTATCATTTTCAAATAACTACTTAGGAGAATAAATGAAACAAAGTAACACCCTTAGCTTTCTAATTTTAAAATTCAATCAACTCAGTACTTTTTACATTTTAGTTACTCTCTCATTCTCACTTTCACTCAAGAAAAATTAAAATTTTCACTTGTTAAAACTATGTAACTGTCTTACTTACAGTTCAGAAATAAAATTAATATAAAAACTTGTTATGAACCATGGGAGATGGAGTTGAAGGGATGGCTAAATGGTTGAGAGTACTCACTGATCTTGCAGAGGAAATGGGTTCAGTTTATCAGTATCCACATGGCAGCTCATATCTGTCTGTAATTCCAGTTCCAGAGAACCCAACACATCCTTCTGGCTTCCTCGAGTACTGCTTACAAGAAGTGCATATACATTCATGGAAGCAAAAAAATAAATAAACATAAGCACAAAAAATAAACATTTAAAAGAGGAGAAAATGTAAAAAATAAATCTAATTCATGATAGGTAAGTTTTATTCTGTTTTCAAATTCACAACAACACATGGAGAAATGAGTATGTATTGGAAAATTGCACCTCGAGTAAATTAAAAGTACCACAAAGCTTTTTGATGTTTTCTAGTGTCTTTTACATTTCTTCATGTACAATGTTATTTTAGCTCAAAGTCAAATACGATGAACATTTTTCTATACATCAGAGAATTTTTCATAGTTATTTTCCCATGCTATTCAATTTCTTTTCTAATTTGCTATCTACTTTGCTCTAAACAAACACAAATATGATCCATGCTCATAGCAATTTCAAAACTAAAATTGTATCTACAAATAAAGACACACTTCTCATTGTTTAAACATCTTTGTGCATTTTACCTGTATAAAATGTACAGCATCTTCACAGACTGTCTTCCCTGATTTCTCTAGCCTAAAGTACCAAATAATAACCTAACATAAAATATATGAAGCCAGTTATTCTAACCTCAAGAGATCATTGAGCCAAAGAGTCTAAAAACACTAGATAGTTTTGAATGTGTTCATAGTTTAGACTTTCTCCCTAGGGGACTGTTTGATTTGTCCAGTGCAACTAAAGGATTTCATAAAACAACACTAAAGAGAAAAAAGAAAACAAAATGGAAATGTTTATATCATTGTACTATTTTGTTGTAAATATTGATGACCAGTCATTATGATTAATCCCTAAAAGTAGAAAATTAGTTCAAATCCTGACTATACACATTTAATCATTTTAGCATATCTTAAGAAAAAGTATGAAACTTTCACTTTTATGCATTGTATAATTGTGAATTTGTATATAAATTTAGATGTGTAGAAGTCCACAGAAGATATGAAACTTAAAAATGAAAGAAATAATTAACTACCAATCAATAAAACAGGGGTCTAAGAGCAGGAACAAGCCAAGAGTAACCATTGTCTTCACTCCAATACAGTATAGTTCCTAAAGTCTTAAATAGTTCAATAATACAAAAGAAAGGAAGGAGGAAGGAATAGAGAAAGGAAGTAAGGTCAAAAAAGGAAGAAAGATGAAGGAAGGAAGGAAGGAAGGAAGGAAGGAAGGAAGGAAGGAAGGAAGGAAGGAAGGGAAGGAGGGAAGAAGGGAAGGAGAGAGGGAGGGAGGGAGGGAGGGAGGGAGGGAGGGAGGGAGGGAAGGAAGGAAGGAAGGAAGGAAGGAAGGAAGGAAGGAAGGAAGGAAGGAAGGAAGGAAGGGAAGGAGGGAAGGAAGGAAGGAAGGAAGGAAGGAAGGAAGGAAGGAAGGAAGGAAGGAAGGAAGGAAGGAAGGACAAGCAGCAAAAGGAGTCAATGTATCAAGGTAGCCCTTGTTGCTGATAACATGATTCACTATATACGGAGACCTTAAAGACCACCAAAAATCTCTTAAAGCTGATAGTTTCAACAAAGAGTCAGTATACAAAATAAACATGCAAAAATCAAAAGCCAATTTACAAATGTACAAAAAAGAAATCCAAGAAATGATATGGTAGCAAAAAGGGAAAAAAAAGAAAAGAAGAAACCTGGAGAAAAAAATCTAACCAAGAAAATGAAGATCTTTTACAATAAAAACTTTAGAACACTGAAGAAAGAAATTGAGGACTATATCAGAAGATAGAAAGAACTCTTGTGCTCATTGATCAGAAGAATCATTGAGAAAATTGATATCCTACCAACATAAATCTAGAGGCTTTATGAAATATCCTCAGTAAATACTAGAATCATTTTCACAGACATGAAAAACCAATTTCAAAATTTATATGGAGATTAAAAAGACCAAGGATAGCCAAAGTAATCCTGAACAAAAATACTACAGAGGATGTCACCATACTGATTTCAAATCACAAATAGAGCCCCAATAGTAAAAATAACCATGGTACTGGCACAAAAGAGACACATAGATCAATGGCATAGAATAGAGGACCCAAACATAACTCTGCATAGCCACAGAACCTGACATTTCACAAAGACACCAAAAATATGCATTGGAAAAAAGACAGCATCTTCAACAAATGTTGTTGGAAAACCTCAATCTCACCATGTAGAAAATTAAACTAAAGACTTATTTCTCGCCCTGAACAGAATTCAGCTCCAGGTGAAAAAAGGACATCAATGTAAGACCTGATGCCCTGTAATTGCTAGTAGAAAAAGCAGGAAGTACACATAAAATAACAGACACATGGAAGAACTTTCTCAATAGGACAGGCACAATGGCCAACAATTGACAAATAAGATTTCATCAAACTAAAAAGCTTCTGTACAGTGAAGGAAGCAGCCAAGGGAAGAGGCAGCCCCCATAAAGGGAAAAGGTGTTTTCCTGCTATACATCTCACAGCAGATTAATAATTGGAGTATAAAAAGAACTCAAAAAGAACTCCATTGAAGTATCAGCTGTAGGAACTGGAGAGATGACTCAATGAATAAGAATACTT
Organism: Chionomys nivalis; assembly: GCF_950005125.1. Taxonomy (NCBI): domain Eukaryota; kingdom Metazoa; phylum Chordata; class Mammalia; order Rodentia; family Cricetidae; genus Chionomys; species Chionomys nivalis. The sequence continues at coordinate 62,506,145 of NC_080094.1, read as the reverse complement.
GGGGCTCTTGCATAGGACCTGGCTTCAGTTCCCAAGACAACATGGCAGCTAACAATTGCCTATAATATCAATTCTGTGGTATATGGTACCATCTTCTGGCTTCTGGAGGCACTAAGCATGCACAAAATCTGCATACACACATGCAGACAGTACTCATACACATAAAATAACTTTTTTAAAAAAACATGAAAGCATTCCTGTCAGGGAAGCAGGTAGGGTAGTTTCAGATCTTCATCTCTCCTTCTGGTCCTCCAGATCCTATCTCCCAGTCTCATCCCAACTCTGTAGCAGAACACCAGATTTGGTCTCATTTCCTCTCTGATTCATTCATAACAGATAACAAAGATCATCTCCTCCAAAATTCCTTCCCCAATGGATGCCAGTATACAAGTCTCCAACACCAGCAAGTATTCCATGGGAACAAACTAGCTGAGCAGCCTAGCGAAACAGGAAAGCTAACTGAAGACATTCATTACTATCTCCTTTGGGAACAAGCAAAATCATCTTCTCCTAAGTGATGCCATTTTGACTTCAGACACTGTTTTACCAGTAGGGTGAAATAAAGTTCAGTTTCCCAAGCCCTCGGGAAGCTTGGAACCTTTTAATAGTTGACGGACCTCCCCCTTAAATCAAAAATAGTTGTTAAGTATCTTCACTTCTCTGGAAACATCATGGCTGCTCCTAAGAACAGAAAAAACAAATGAATCTGATTGGTTAACCTGAAAGGCTTGCATTGTGTGTCAATTGACAATGATGGAACATTCAAGGAAGATCCTAATCTCTAAATCCTGACTGCTGAGAATTATAACTGTAACATGGCAACAAATATTTTTATGCTTAAATATTTGCTTCAACTGGCATTCAGGGATGCAGTTCAGCTCCCAAGTCTGTTTTGTGGTCCTAAGTGATCAGGCCCCTTCCTCTCTAACTCCTTTTGTGCTGCCCTGCAGTAACTCTTGCCATTACCTCTTGCATCTGCTTGGGTTGATTCAGAGCCTCAAACCACAGCACTTCTTCTCCTCCAAACCTAGTGCCCCAGCCTCCACCCTAGTACTACAACAGAACACCTGCCTCAGCCTTCTTCACCTACTACTACGCATTTCCAGTGGATTCCACAGACCTTCCATTCCTAACCTCCCTCCCCCTGCTCCTTTATTCCAGCCCCCAACTCCAGCAGGCACTTTAGGAGACCTTTTGGGATGCTCTCTCTTGACTCTCTACTCCCATTTCAAGGATACTAAATAAGCATTTATGGCATAGTATTCTGTGGGGTTTTTCCCCTCCAGGGAACCACTCAGTCACATACCCTATCCCCATTCTTAGGTGTCTACTCCCAGTACCCAGAAACACATTTTATTTGGGAGCTCCAGTGACCACACCAATCAGGTCCACAGAAAATTTCCCACCAGGGAACACACAGACACCATACTTTCCTGAAATCCAGAGAAGAATTAGAAAACAAGGAACAAAACACCAATCAGAGACGAAACCAGGTATCAACACCCAGAACTATAATCCTCCCAGTCTAAATGCTCAGAGCCTAGTGTGAAAACAACAGCAATAACAGCTAGGATAATATGCCTTCACTTACATCCCAGCAATCCTACCAGTACATGCCCTGAATATTCCAACACAGCTGAAGCACAAGAAAAAGACCTTAAAGTCAACTCTATGAAGATAATAGAGATCCTTAAAGAGGAAATTAATAAGTCTCTTAAAGAAACTCAGGAAGACACAGCAAGCAGTGGGAGGAAATGAATAAACTCCTTAAAAGAAGCTTAAATCCCACACAACTCACCCCAAAGCACCCCCTCCCCTGGGCTGCATATTACTGCCCACAACTTTGTCTGCTTTACCAGAAACCAGTCTTTTCCTAGGAATCCAAGGTAAGATATTTCCCACTGCCTGCTAATACTCTTTAAAGCCTGCCCTACAACTCCAAATTATACCTCCTCCCCTGAGCTCTATTCCAGCCAACAAGTTCAGTAGAAGACTCCTGTACTTCCGCCTGACTCAAGGCATGACTAGTTCTAGGGACCCAAGGAAAGACACTGCCCACACCCAGCTAACACGGTGTAAAACTGGCCCACAATCAGCCACCTCTACTCCCTCCCTGAGCTCCATTATCCAACCCACAATCTTGGCAGAAAACTCCTGCTGTACTGGAGGGCATTCCATACTAGAATCCCAGAGGCCACACAGTTCATGGAACCACAGGGACAATATTGACATGCAAACCCCCAAAAGTCTTACAGGTCACAAAAACCTCAATAAAGACATACTATTGGACCTGAAAACTCACTAATCATCAGAACTTGGTCACTTAGGTCAGAGAACCAGAAAGGAAACAGAAAAAGGGCAACAAGACATCTATCTAACAAGGACAAAGTCAGGAATTAACACCTAGACCTATACTTATCCATAACCCAGATATGCTTAAATGCCAGTGTAAAATCGTTATTAACCAGAAAAAGGGCAATGTGATACCACCAGAACTGAGCTATCCTTAAACAAAAAGACATAAGCATTCCAAAGAAGCTGAAGCACAAGAAAATTTCCTCAAAACCAACTTTATAATGATAACAGAGGTCCTTAAAGAGAAAATGAAGGAAATCTCTTAAAGAAATTGAGAGAAAAATGAACAAAAATAGGAGAAATAAATAACTCTCTTAAAGAATGCCAAGAAAGCCAAGAAAAAAAATGAACGGGTAAAAGACATTGGTCAACCTGAAAGTGAAAATGGAAGCAATACAGAAACCACAAACTGATGAAATTCTGGTCAGTTTTAGATAAGTTCTATGAGGTGCTGAGAAGAAGGGGGTATATATATAGTTTGATTTTTTTGAGACAGGGTTTCTCTGTGTAATAGCTTGGCTATCCTGAAACTAGCTCTGTAGACCAGGCTGGCCTGGAACTCAGAGAGATCTGCCTGCTTCTGTCTTCCAATTGCTAGGATTAAAGGCATGCGCTACCAACACCTGTTGTTTAGGTGAAATGTTCTGTAGCTAACTACTCTCTCCATTTGAATCATAATTTCTGTTAATTTCATTATTTCTCTGTTTAGTTTTTGTTTGGATGACCTGTCTATTAGTGTAAGTAGGGTATTGAAGTCTCTCACAATGTGTGAGGTTAAATGTGTAAAATAAGTTTTAATAATGTGTGTGTGTGTGTGTTTCACAAATGTAGGTGCCCTTGTATTGTGGCAAAGATGTTAAGAATTGCAATGTTCCCTTGGTGGACTTTTGCTTTGATGAGTATAAAATGTCCTTCTCCATTTTTTTTATTTAATTTTGGTTGAATGTCTACTTCATCTTGATTGAATGTCTCCTTATTAGGTCTGTATGCTTGGAAAATACTTTTCCAACCCTTTATTCTAAGGTAATGCCTGTCTTTGGTGTTGAGGTATGCTTCTTGTATACAGAAATATGGATGATGTTTTCTTATCTATTCTGTTAACCTGTCTCATTTTATTGGGGAATTGAATCAACTGATATTGAGAGATATTAATGACTAGTTGTTTTTAATTTACTTTTTGTTGTTGGTAGTACGTGCATGTGTGTGTTTCCATTCTTTGTGTTTTTCTGGTGTGAGATTATCTATTGCCTATGTTTATGCGGTTGTATTTAATTTTCTTGAGTTGGAGTTTTCCTTTAATACCTTTTGTAGGACTGGATTTGTGAATAGATGTTGTTTAAATTTGACTTTGTCTTAAAAATTTTTGTTTCTCCATTCATGGTGATTGAAAATTTTGTTGGAAATAGTAGTCTGAGCTAGGATCTGTGGTTTCTTAATATCTGTCCAGGACCTTCTGGCATTTAGATTCTGTTGAGAAGTCAGGTTTGTTTGGTGTTTTATAAGTTTTTTGTACCTTTACAGGCATGTCTTACTTTAGATGAGGGAAACTTTCTTATCTCCGCTCAAAAACCAAGAAAATGTATTTAACAAAATCATAGGTGAATGGTATTTGGAAAATGACACTTGAAGTTGACCTGTGTCATCCATATGTACATGAACACATGTACAAACATACTTGTACACTGACAGGAGTGTGAGGCAGACACACTCACATACATACATTAAACATTTCTTTTTTATATGCTGGAGCAGTTGAGATGCTACCATACAGTATTCTAACAAATTCAATGTAATGATTTTATGAGGATATTGGTCACAAGGTATATCCACCAATGTCTGCAAAAGCAGTTATATTCACAAAATAGAAATTGATTTACAATTGATGTTACATTTGGAGTCTGAAATTTTTAGTTTGTACTCTCCATTCTTTTTCAGTGTAATGGGTTTGTTGATCTTAAATAAAAGTATAAGTTGATGAGCTGCAGGAATGGCGTTTTTTCTTTCTGTCACCTAGGCTTACCATGTGATTCTCACTGGATCTTTGTCTTCCTCACTAACACTCTGTCTGAGATCTGTATTTGTCTCACTGCCCAGCTCCATTCAAGCCCGAGTCTTTCACACGACTGTTCCCTTGTAAAAGGACAGTAGCTATTTTGACTGAGGCAAAGATAGCACCCCTTTCAGCTTCATCCCAGGAACATCGAGGTGAGAGGTCATCTCAATACTGAAATGAGAGTCATTGTTTTTTTTGTTTTTTTTTTTTTTTTTTTTTTTTTTTTGGATTTTCGAGACAGGGTTTCTCTGTAGCTTTTGGTTCCTGTCCTAGAGCTAGCTCTTCTAGACCAGGCTGGCCTTGAACTCACAGAGATCCGCCTGCCTCTGCCTCCCAAGTGCTGGGATTAAAGGTGTGCGCCACCACAGCCCGGCTGGGATTTTCTTTTAATTTCTTTATTAAAAATTTCCACCCTCCTCCCATTTCCCTTTCCCTCTCCCTCTCTCCCTCCCCTTCCCCCTTCCTCTCCAATCCTAAGAGCAGTCAGGGTTCCCTGCCCTGTGGGAAGTCCAAGGCCCTCCCCCCTCCATCCAGGTCTAGGAAGGTGTGCATCCAAACGACTATGTTCCCAAAAAGCCAGTACATGCAGTAGAATCAAAACCCACTGCCATTATCATTGGCTACTCAGTCAGCCCTCATTGTCAGCCACATTCAGAGAGTCCGGTCTGATCACATGCTCATTCAGTCCCAGTACAGCTGGCCTTGAAGAGCTCCCATTAGATCAGTTGCACCATCTCAGTGGGTGGACGCACCTCTCACGGTCCTGACTTCCTTGTTCATGTTCTCCCTCCTGCTCTTCATCTGGACCTTTGGAGCTCAGTCCAGTACTCCAGTGTGGTTCTCTTTCTCTGTCTCCATCCATCAACAGATGAAGGTTCTATGGTGATATTCAAGATATTCATCAGTGTGGCTATGGGATAAGGCCAGTTCAGGCACCCTCTCATCTGCTGCCCAAGGACCTAGCTGGGGACAGCTCCTTGGACACCTGGGAACCCCTCTAGAGCCAAGTCTCTTTGCAACCCTAAAATGGCTCCCTTAATTAAGATATCTTCTTCCCTGCTCCCATATCCACTCTTCCTCCATCTCAACCATCCCATTCCCCCAAGCTCTTCCCAATCCTCCCCTTCTCCCTTTTCTCTCCCCATCTACCCTTCCCCCCACCCAACCGCCAGTCCTGTGCTCCCCACTTTTGTCTGGCGATCTTGTCTACTTACAATATCCAGGAGGATAAATATATGTTTTTCTTTGGGTTCACCTTCTTATTCAGCTTCTTCAGGATCATGAATTATAGGCTCAATGTCCTTTGTTTATGACTAGAATCCACTTATGAGTGAGTACATACCATATTCATCTTTTTGGGTCAGGGTTATATCACTCAGTAAAGTGTTTCCTATTTCCATTCATTTGCATGCAAAATTCAAGATGTCATTGTTTTTTACCGCTGAGTAGAACTCTAATGTATAAATGTGCCACACCTTCTTTATCCAATCTTCTATTGAGGGGCACCTAGGTTGTTTCCAGGTTCTGGAATGGGACCTCCTGCAACTGAGAAGCTTCTGTAAAGCAAAGGACACTGTCATTAAGACAAAAAGATAGCCTACTGAATGGGAGAAGATCTTCACCAACTCCGCATCAGACAAAGGTCTGATCTCCAAAATATATAAAGAACTCAAGAAACTAAACATTAAAATGCTAATTAACCCAATTTAAAAATGGGGTACTGAACTGAACAGAGAATTCTCAACAGAAGTTCAAATGGCCAAAAGACACTTAAGGTCATGTTCAACCTCCTTAGCAATCAGGAAAATGCAAATCAAAACAACTTTGAGATACCATCTTACACCTGTCAGAATGGCTAACACCAATCAAAAGCACCAATGACAGCCTATGCTGGAGAGGATATGGAATAAGGGGCACACTCATCCATTGTTGATGGGAACTTGTGCAACCACTTTGGAAATCAGTGTGGCGGTTTCTCAGGAAACTGGGAGTCAACCTACCTCAGGATCCAGCAATTCCATTCTTGGGAATACACCCAAGAGATGCCCAATCATACTACAAAAGCATTTGAGTCATTGGTTTTGAATTTTTAGTGTGTGTGTAGCTGTGTGAGCATGCATGCAGAAGTCCAAGGACAATTTGCTGGAGTCAGCACTCTCCTTCTACCATGCTGAGGATAGAGCTCAGGTACTCAAGTGATAAGCTCCTTTACCCACTGAGCCAGCTCCTCGTTCCCTGAAATGTGATCTTTTATGAAGATTGCAATCCCCTTCAAAATTCTGTCCTTCTGTTTCCATTTCCCTATTATACATGTTATGAAGACCTAATTATTGCATTTAGAGTATAGTTCTTATATTCCTTTCTCTTTTCCTTTCACCCTCTACTAAATCTTCATTATCACCTTTTATTTTTATCTCTTTCCTGCCCACCTCCCTAGCCTTACATCTTACCTTTCTTCAAAATTGAAGCTCCTGTCACACCAGTTCTCTCAAATATCATGAGACACTGTTATATTTCTCATTCCCATGAAATTCTGTGTGTGTGTGTGTGTGTGTGTGTGTGTGTGTGTGTGTGTGTGTGTGAGGGGGGAGGGAGAGAGAGAGAACTCCTCCACTCATAGAAAGTAAGGAAACCAGAGAAACACACTGGGACTTCCAGGCAGTATGGTCTACTGGATTTGTGTAACAATTTATTAACAAATGTTCCTCTTCACAACTCTAATAAAAAGACTCCTAAACTCTTGCTAAACAGTGTGTCTTTCTTGATAATTATCTTCAATACAGATAGCATCATACTTTTTCTTTACATATTTTTGTCTATATTTTTTATTCATCACATTTAAACATAAAATTCAAAGCATGAGAAAGAATGAGGGCAAAAAGAATCTGACTCTTTCTCTTCACAGTGTAAAGGAATATGACAAAATTTCTAAAACGTTGAATAATCTTTTAAATGTTAGCTAGAAGAGTTCACAATCCAATAATTCATGAAGAATAAAGGACTCATTGTGGTACAATTAAGTAGATAATATTCAGGATGAAACTCAGAAAGTTAAATAAACATTAGATCCAAAAACAAAACAGCTACATTACATTAAAATGACAACATATTGAAAAGGGACGTGTTAGGCAAGTCACACAATGGTTACCTATGAATTAATTTTATGTGTGCCTGTTTGACTAAAGTAAGGATGTTAGTATTTGTCTGTGAGTACATGCTGTGGTCTGGATAAAGTTGAAGGGAAGAGAAAAGCTGGGCCTGAAGAATCATGTCCTGCTAAGAGTCTTCCAAACAGACCAAGCTACATAATTGTCACACACATGCAGAGGGCCTAGGTTGGTTCCATGAAAGCTCACTAACTGTTGGTCCAGTGTCTATTGCTTCCACCTGTCCAGGTCAGCTGTTTCTGTGGATTTCCTCATCATAACCTTGACCCCTCTGACTCATACAATCTGTCATCTCTTTCTTCAGGAGGACTCCCAGAGCTTGTACCATTGCTTGGCTGTGGATCTTTGCATCTGCTTCCATCAGTTACTGAATGAAGACTCTCTGATGACAATTAGGATAGTCATCAATCTGAATACAATAGATGGCCAGTTCAGGCACCTTTTCCACTATTGCTAGGATCATTCCACTTAGCTGGGATCATCCTTGTGGATTCTTGGGAGATTCCCTGGCTCCAGGTTTCTCATTAGATCTCTGTCCCACACCAAACTGCTTCTTGCACCCAGCCAGGCCATCCTGCTCCCTCAAATTCTCATCCCTCCACCTCCCACCAGTTTGTACAGAAGATTTCTTCTATTTCCCCATCCTAGGGAAATCCATGCATCCCTCTTTGGGCCTTTTTGTTCTCTATTCTCTCTGGGGCTGAGCATTGTAGGTTGGTTATCCTCTTCTTTACTCCTTATGAGTGAGTACATACCATGTTTGTCTTTCTGGGTCTGGGTTACCTAACTCAGAATTATTATTTATAGTTCCATTCATTTGCCTGAAAATTTCAAGATGTCATTGGTTTTTTACAGCTGATTAAAATACTCCATTGAATAAAAATACCATAATTTTCTTATCCATTCTTCAGTTCAGGGACATCTAGGTTGTTTCTTCGTTCTGGATATTATGAAGAATGTTGCTATGAACATAGTTGAGCAGATGTCCTTGTAGTATGATTGAGCATCTTTTGGGTATATACTGAAGATTGATATAACTGGGTCTTAAGGTAGATTGATTCACATTTTTCTGAGAAACCACCATAATGATTTCCAAAATGGTTATGCAGGCTTGCACTCACACCAGCAGTGGAGAAGTATTCCCCTTACTCCACATCCTCTTCAACATAAACTTTCATCAGTGTTTTTTATTTCAGTCTTTCTGACAGGTGTTAAATGGTATCTCAGAGTCTTTTGATGACTAAGGATGTTGAACAATTCTTTAAGTGTTGTTTGGCCATTTGAGAGTCTTCTGTTGAGAATTCTGTTTAAATCTGTACCCAATTTTTTAATTGGATTATTTGATGTCTGGTATTTTTAGCTCTTTATATATTACGGAGATCAGCCCTCTGTTACATGTGCGGGTGGTAAAGATCTTTTCCCATTCTTTAAGCTGCTCTTTTGTCTTATTGAGAGTGTTCTTAGCCTTACAGAAGCTTTTCAGTTTCAGGAGGTCCCAATTTACTAATGCAGTATCTGTGCTACTGGTGTTATATTCAGGAAGTAGTCTCCTGTGCCAATGCGTTCAAGGCTAGTTCCCACTTTATCTTTAGCAGATTCAGTGTCACTAGATTTATGTTGAGGTCTTTGATCCACTTGGACTTGAGTTTTGTGTATGGTGATGGACATGAATCTAGTTGTATTCTTCTACAGGCCAACATCCTGTTATGACAGCACCATTTGTTGAAGATGTTTTCGTTTTTCCTTTATATAATTTTGATTTCTTTGTCAAAACCAGGTGTCGATAGCTATGTGGATATATCAAGGTCTTTCATTTGATTTGATTGATGCACATAAACAGAGTTAGAAAAAAATATTTTCACAGAGATGGGTCAAAATGCACTCCCAAGTTCATGATGCAAAGATCTTTCTATACCTCAGAAACTGAGTACCCTCTGCATTACTTGGTGTTTTGTGAACTCCTAACTGTGAGTGGGTGTGTCTCTTACTCTTTTGCCTGCTCTTTAAACTATTTTCCTTCTATTTGGTTGCCTTGTCAAGGTTTGATATGAGGGTTTTTGCCTTGTTTTATTGTATCTTGATTTGTCCTGTTTTGGCTGTCATCTCCGGGAGACATGCCCTTTTATGAAAAGAAACAGAGAGGAAAGGTAAGAAGAGGTATGTAGTTGTGATGTATCATATGAGAAAGGAATCTTTTCAATAAATAAATACATATATAAAATACAAACATTAAAAAAGTTTCTAGATCATACACAAGGACAAGATCACTTACTTGGAATCCATACTTACCTACAGAGAAAACTCCTAAGAGATAGTGTTTGGAATTGTCTTCACTTACACATTAGCCCTACTTGAAAGTGCTGTTTCATAAATGCATTCTTTACACTCATAACTAATGAAACCACCATATATCTTTGCCTAGTGTAGTAATTAATGCTTTTCCTTGGCCTATACAAAACTAATAAATCAAAGAAAACATATTCCAAGACATTCAGTCCTTATTGATGGACAAGGTGTTTGGTATTGAGGTTCCTAATACAAAGTCATCAAGTTCAATGTCTCCATTAAGCAGTGCTCGTGTAAACCATCATCCATGTGTACTTCATTTTCAATCTAGAAATAATCCAAGCTTACTCACACACTCAACTGAAACATTTCATATTTGAAACTTCTCAAATTGGTTGGAATATCTCTATTTTGAATTATTATTTAGGGGATTTAAATGATTGTCTCCTTTTCAAATACATACATACATACATACATACATACATACATACATACATACATAAAAGAAAATGACTTTGTAGCTTCAAATTTACTGAACTCAATAAACTAAATGTTTAGTTGTTCTTTTGATACAATGTCCTTTTGTATCCCAGGTTGGCCTCATGACAATCCTCCTGCCTCTGTCAACTAAGCTGTGCAAAAACATGCCCAAAATACCTTTAACAATCCTTTTTATATTTCTGATTTTCTTTCTTACTTTATACCACACATTAAAAATTACTATTTTTCAAACTTCTTTCTTATTTTATTTTTATTTTTTCCATTCAAAAATTTACACTTCCTCCCCTCCTCCCATTCCCCTCCCATTCCCTCACTTACCCTCCTCCCCACCCCCTCCCTCCTTAAGAGAGGGCAGGGAACCCTGCCCTGTGGGAAGTCCAAGGCCCTCCCCACTACATCCAGGACTAGGAAGCTTTGCATTCAAATAGACTAGGGTCCCAAAAAGCAAGTACAGGCAGTAGAAACAAGTTCCAGTGCCTTTATCATTGACTTCTCAGTCAGTCCCCATTGCCAGTCACATTCAGAGAGTTCCGTTTGATCACATGCTCATTCAGTCCTGGTCCAGCTGGATTTGGTGAGCTCCCATTAGAACAGGCACACTGTCTCAGTGGGTGGACCAACCCCTCATGGTCCAGACTTCCTTGCTCATCTTCCCCCTCCTTCTGCTCTTCAACTGGACCTTGGGAACTCAGTCCATTGCTCTGATGATTTATTCTAGTTGTTGTTCAGAAATAAAATGAGTACAAACATTACCTATAAATGGTGGGAGAAAATCAGAAAATAAATACAAATCCAGGTAGCTTTAGATATTATTTTGTTTTGAAATTATCCATATCATATCTAAAACTGAAATTAGCTTTTTATAAAAGAATCTGAGATGAATGTGAATTAGAAGTAGAATTCTGACCACTTGAAAATGCTAGGAGGAAGAAACTGCACAAAAGTCTCTCATCTTCAATGCCATATCCCTTCCTACTCTCTTACTGTTTTCTTTTCTAGTCTCCTGTGGTTGACAAATTCTGTGGTCTATTTGAGAATTTGTCATTTACTTTTCAAGATTGTTTAAGCTAACTCATATTTTTGTCTCTGGAAATTACAACTTTCACATGGTTGAACATTTTATTTTCTTGAAAATGTTGAAGGCCTTTGTCTGTATTTTTGAAAGTGCCTCAGGTAATGTGATACACAGGTGTGTTCTACTGTCTTCCACTCTGTGGTCTCTTGACTTTTTGTATATTCTTCTCCACCACACTAAACTAGTGACATTGAAACTCTGTTTCTCACTTCATTGCTCTAAAGAATAGAAAATTTTCCAGGGAAAGAGCAATGCCTTATATAACTATACATCCACAAGTTTCTGTCAAGATTTAAACATTCAATGAATACCTGTTTAACAAAACAAAACTGCATAAATACTGAAAAATTAATCCTAAGGTTATATAAAAAGAAATAATCAAAATAGTTTAAACTAGGATTATAAAAATAAGAGAACAATAGCCCATGATACAATTGTCCATATATCTTAGTTTCAAAAGGAGTACATAAATTTATAACACTGCCTTTAAAGTCATAAAAGCTTCACAATAGATTGTGCACACAGCAACAATGCAGGACAAGAACACCAGTATCCTCCCACAGACTCCTCTAAAGACACTACTCTCTGTGTCCTACACACTTGCTTTCAAAAGCTTCTAAAACCACTAGAATGTGTCTAATATATTATAGTAAATAAAATTCTTTTTTTTTTTTTTTTTTTTTTTTTTTTTAGTAAATAAAATTCTGGTTTTAATACTGGTCAATGATACCCTGAAAACTCATAATCTTACATAAATCATCACAGCATGACTTGATAACAATGATGATCGTTCAGTAACATTTTTAGTTTCAAAAGCATATTCTAAAATATAAACAATGCATTATGATTTTATTCTTTTTTAATTTTATGAAAATAGTTTTTTCATACAATATATTCAGATTGAGATTTTTCTTCTGCCAACTACTCTCGAAACCTCCCCACTTCCCCACACACCCAAATAAACATTTTTTCCCTTCCTCTTTGGAAAACAAACAGGCATAACACAATAATAATAATAATATAATAAAACTAAGAGAAACAAAGAAACAAGCAGAAGAAAAGAGCCAAAGAAAAAGCACAAATAGACACAATGACACACTCACTCACTCACACAGAATTCCTATAAAACCATAAGAATCCCTTAAAAATCAATACTATATATGCAAAAGACTTATTTTAAAAATAAATAAATAAACAAGCAAGCAAAAAAAAAAAAAAAGACCCAGCATATCATTGAGAGATAAAGAACCTCCAAAATGCCAAACAATTCATTTCGTGTTTGCCACTTTCTGCTGTACATGAGATACAGTGAGACTCAGTTAGAGACAACTAATTTTCATTTGTGAGTGGTTATCAGTTGGAGATAGCTTCTGGGTTAGAAATGAGTGCTTGTGTCTGTTTCCCCTCTCATGGCTGAGGCCCCATCTTTCACAGACATTTGTGGGTCCTGCGCATGCTGCCACAGTCTTTGTGAGTTCATATGTGTATCAGTCTTGCTGTGTTTAGAAGACTTGCTTCATTGGTGTCTTATTCTCATTTTAAAACTACATCCCAAAGAAGGGCAAACACCCTTTCATGGTGGCCCTTAGTTCAAGGTCTCTGCCTGTATTTCTTCAGATGGCATCATGTAGGATATATCTTCTAGGTCTTTATTGGGACTTGCATTTATACTGTATGTATCTGCCTTTATAAATGTGTATGGACTCTATTCTTTTCTTTAGTTTACAGGGTTTATGAGAAATTACTCAAGGTAATTTTTCTTCCATAAATCATCACAGCATGACTTGATAACAACAATGATCCCCCAGTGACCTTTTTAGTTTCAAAATCATAAACATAGTTTCTAAAATATAAACATTGCATTATGATTCTATTCCGTTTAATTTATTTATTTAAAATATTATTAAATATTTTTTAAAATTTTTATCTTTTTTTAACCCTAATCTAATGAATAAAATGAGATTTGATTATAACAAGTGAAGAAATTCTTTAAAAGTTTGAGAAAATTTATACAAACACAAGAAGATCATAAAGAACCTCAGGATCAGCAGGGGAATTCCTACAGCTATAGAACTCTAGGGATTTATAGGAGAATAAATTAAATCTATAGTTCCAGAACAGAGTGAGACAAAAGTAGATGTAAATAGGAGAGTACCACAGATATTTCTGCAGTTTATCCTGGGCCTTATGTTCTGTTGGAGAACACATCACCCTGGGGTGTGGTACTACAATTAACATTGTAACTCCCCTTTAGCAAATTATGTCACTAAACCTGAAAACTCAGTTGCTTCTCACGAGACACACTGTAGACTAGTGAATTTTGTGTTATGTTTCGTTTGGTATAAAATATGTCCCCTGGTCAAGCAATTCCTTGTGTAAGTACAAGCATTCTATAAACCACAAATGATTAAGCTACCATATATGTAGGATCTAGCCCACTCACACTTTAATCAGTGAATAAGAAAAGGTATGGATAATTTACAATAAATATTTACTTACAGGATCTAGATTTATCTAATGGTCAATACTCAAAGCTGCCCATGAAGATTGTAATCTCAATTTAGATGCAAAGTTAGAGTTGCTAGAATCCCACAAAGGGAAATGGGCATGAGATAGAGACCAAGGAGAGTTAATACTGTGTCTCTCAATGCCTCCAATTTCAATGGTATAGTTGATGACTAGCTAGTAACTGTAATCATGACACACTGGCAACTAGCTTGAAACATGGAGGAATTAAAAGGGTATATTGAAAAGGAAGCAGAACAACACTGCTTCTGTTCCAGAGTCTCTTAATGAGTTAGCATGTTATAAAGTGTCAATGAGATGCATAGGTACCTACAATGTAACAACTGATTTAAAAAACATTATAGCTTCATTTGCATCTAGAAAATATCACATATCACATTTTTGCTGAACTCTGACTCAGATATATTCTAAGAAAAAAGGAGCATGTGAAATAGAAAGGAAATATGAAAGGGAACTTGAATAAATATGAACATCGTAATGTTAACTGGACAGGTTATATTCCTGAAAATTGAGTGTGTATGCTTGCAGATTCTAAACAGACAGGCAAATGTGAGGCTAGAATGCATGCAAGGTACAGAAGATGAAAAATTGGCTCATATCAATGTCAATTTGCAAATCATACATGGAGCACTAACTGAAAGCCCTGCATGTGAGAAAATTTATGTTCAGAAGGGAAGAGACAGTGTGTGTGTGTGTGTGTGTGTGTGTGTGTGTGTATGTGGGTGTGTGGGTGTGCGCGCGTGCCTGTGTGTGTTTACATTTCGTTTGTAAGCCTTAAAGCAATCTTCTATCTTCTGTACAACTAAAAGTTTGCTTCACATACAGTTTCTTCTTTGGGAATTGAGCTCTGTCTTATTATAATCTTTGTTTTATAAATATATAATTGCTTCTCTGTTGCTAGAAAACACTGCAAATCTTTCCTAGCAGAAGACAAAATTCACCCAAATATCAGTATATATGACCAAAGAAAGTAATTTTTCACTGAATTTTGCCAACAAAAAAAAATTATTCAACGATGAATTCCACACTGCAATCATTTAGGAGATCTTCCCGTATTTCAGTAACTGTCTACATATTCTCTTCATTGATGTCTTCATTTCTTGATTCCTCAGCGTGTAGATCACAGGGTTCAGAAAAGGAGTACCAACTGCATCAAATATGGCCAGATACTTATCCAGGTGTGTGGAGGAAGAAGGCCATGAATAAATGAATATCAAGGGACCAAAGGTTAGGACCACAACAGAGATGTGAGCAGAGAGTGTAGACATGGCCTTAGAGAAACCACTTGAGGAATGTTTCTGAACAGTGACTATTATGACAATATAAGACATGGCCAGTATGAAGAAGGAGCCTACAGAGATGAATCCACTGTTAGCTGATACCATTAATTCTAATTGGTTGGTATCTATGCAAGCAAGTCTGATGAACCGAGGAAGGTCACAGTAAAAACTGTCCAAAATATTTGGTCCACAAAAAGGCAAATTCACTACATAAACAAATTGAACCAGGGAATGCATCAGGCCAACCACCCAGGCAGACACTAAGATGAAAATGCACATTTTGGCATTCATAATGGTCAAATAATGGAGAGGCTTACATATGGCTACATATCTATCATAAGCCATGCCTATAAGCAGCACCACCTCTACACCACCAATCACATGGATGAAGAAGATCTGAGTGATGCAACCTCTAAAGGAGATGACTTTGCGCTTTCTGAACAGGTCATAAATCATCTTGGGACAAGTGACACACGAAACACCTAAATCAATGAAGGAGAGATTGGCCAACAGAAAGTACATGGGAGAATGTAAGTGAGGATCAGAAGCCACTGTGAAAATGATGAGGGAGTTTCCCATCATGCTTGCCATATAAAACACTGAAGCAAACACAAACAGAAGTACTTGCAACTTCCAGGAGTTGGTGAGTCCGACGAACAGAAATTCTGACACCACAGAGTGATTTGTTCCTTCCATTGATGTTCTTTGAAGCACTACCTGAAGGACAGCAGTAGAAGAAACTGAAAATTATGATAATTGTATTAATAATTTAAAAGGGTAGGACTCAAGGTTATGAAAACCTATTTTTCATTTAGCATTTAAAACCAATCCAAAGATGAACAGATGTATGTGAAAATGCTTACATGGCTACTTATCAGGTGACAGAAAATTATAAACACTCTGAAATACCCTTTCATTCTCTTTGAAAGCATTTTTATCAAAGGTTTATAACAAGTTTTTATTTGGTGTTAAAAATGAACCTGTGCAAGAGTTATTGGGATAATAAATTAGTATATACATTTATTTAAGAAAGCATACACTGGAGTTGGAAATTTAGCTCAGGGATAGCGTGATTGCCTAGCAAGTACAAGGCCCTGGTTTTGGACCTCAGCTCCAAAAGTAGAAAAGAGAGTATATAGCCATTTCCATAACAATTTTAAAATCGGGTCTTGGTATTTACTGGTATAGTACTCATGCCTTCCAGTGTGTAGGGTTCTGGATTTCATCCCCATTAACAAAAGAAAGGGAAGAAGGGAGAAAGAGAGAGAGAGGATGGAAGGAAGGAAAGAACGAAGGGAGGAAAGAAAGAAGGAAGGGAGGGAGGGAGGAAGGTGAAAAAGGAAAAGTAGAAAAATGGAGAGCTGGAGATGGAGGCAGATAAAATACAGGAGGAAACAGGATAAATGGACTGGGAGAGAGAAGAAGGCAGAAAAGATAGGGACAGAGACAGACAGACAACTAAAAGAGAGAATTATTAACCATTATTATTTTTGGAATTAATCATTCAGAGGAAATGGCCCATGATCATTGAAACATTATTTATAGTAACCAAAATAGATATCCCATGTGCTCCTTTAGAGATGATTGGAAAATAAACATAAATGCAGACACACACACACATATATACATAGTAAAGATATAGTAGACTACTCTATAGCCTTTAAAAATAAGGGAATTTTGGTCTCATATTAACATTAATGAAACTGGATGCCATTTGTTGAGTGAAACGACAGCCACCAAGAGATAAATGCTGAAATACCTTATGTGCATATAAAATCAGAAGAAAGTCATACTCATAGAAGCAAATAATATGATGGTGGACCAGGCAAAAAGGGTGTCAGAAGTGGGAGCAAGATAATGATGATGTTAAAAGTACAAAAGCTCCATTGACATAATAGTCACGTCCTGGAGATCCAACGTAGCATGGTGATTACAGACAATGATAATTGTGTGTGGCACTCTTGAATATTGCTTATTGCCACTTATCAATGTTCTCACAACAGATAGTATGTAAGGTAAACATTTTTGTTGGTGTAAGATATATGTTTTTATATATAACTTAAAATATGTATCATGAATTAATATGTAATATATATATTATATGACATTAAATGTAATTTGATATGTGTTTTAGCCTAATATATGAATATATAATAATAACAAATATATAATAGCTTAATATATCACATATGCAGGCAAATGTTGTGTACCAAAATATACAATATAGTTTTGAAACAGAGACCATACAGTGATGCTGGTGGCAGTCATGTAGTATTCTGTACTATGTGGTATATTTGGATTACAGTGATGCCCTTTAGTATAGAAAATGACAGTTCAATGTCAAATTTCATATTCTAGCTAAGTGTTTGCTGTAAAATAAGATGCATAGATGAGAATTACTTCCTGGATAGTTCAGCTCATGCATAGAAATTTTAAACCTCACATGGTAGCCATGCTGTAGTAGAAAGCATTTGTTCAACACTGAAAAAAAAAATTATGACAGTATGTTGTAGGTCTACGTCGCCTTATAGAACAAACATCACAGTAGAAACAAAACAGGCTCTCAAAGCAAAATTAAGAAAAAAGCAAAATTCAGAAAAAGAAAATAATACCATTGTTCGGCCACTAGCAAATCATTCCAGAGATTGTTTATTAATCTTTTGGATATATTATAAAACTCACATTTCATGTTAGTATATAAACATAAGATGTATTCAACATATAGGTGTTCTGCATGAACTAATTAATCTTGATACTAATATTCTTTCATTTTTCATAATACTTTGAATACATGAGATAAATAAATGAATTAAAAGAGATATTATCATAAAATAGAGAGAAAGAAATTCCATTTCTGGAAGGCATTTCAAAATGTATTACTTATTCCCCTTCAAAATATGTTAACTACCACTTATTCAATAATAGATTTTTCAGGTTATTTAGTAATCAAAGTATACTTTCAATGTAATTTAAATGTATTTTTCTCAAAGAACTCTGGGTGTCTCCTTAGTGCTTATAGTTAATTAAGTGGAATTCATTAAGTGTTATATATCAACTAGATATACCTCCCATAGATTTAAGGACTACAGTGATTTTTTATAACCTATGCTAAAATTCAGAATTGTAACATAATATATATAAGTATTTGTTGAAACATAAAGATGTAGTTTGATTATTTCAAGCACACATGAATATATACCTGATTATAGGTTTAAAGACAAGAAAGGAGATTTACAGAGTTCTAAAGTGACAGAGAAACTAGAAGCAAACCATAATAAAAGTAAAGAAAAGTAAAGAGGTCAAAGTGAAAATCTAAAACCAACAATGAAATTTGAAATGTATGTGTGGTTATGGAGAAAAAGTAAAGTATAAACAATTTATTCAATTTGTATTGTTTTCCAACCATTCCTCAAAAGTTGCATAGCTATAACCAATTACAGAGCTTCAAACATCTTTCAAGTTCAAAAGCTATGGGAAGCATTGTCAATGAACCCTGTATCCACCATGAATTTGTCTTTTGGATGGCCAATCTCCATCACCTGGGTAAAACCCAAGAATGCTTTTGAGTTTAGAGTAGAATGATATATAACTATATCACAACAACATGGAATTTAGAAAGAGATAATGGTTAAGACATGATGGGCTTATATTCACTTGACACAGAATAGCATCCAAAAAGTGTCATGTAGACATCTGCAGAGAGTGAAGGATATGATGTTCATTTGTCTATGAGCCACCAACAACAAAGGAAACACACACAGGAAAGGTCATTTTAAATCTTTTCTTACCTTTGGTTGTGTTTTAATTTTATTCCTGTTTATTATTTAACATACATTCACTTACAACTATTAAAATATCCATGATACAAAAGGCAGACTTCATTTTTTTAACTTACATTGTGACTATTCCCCTTGTTCATACCTATATAGTCCTAAATATGTCATGTATAGAATTCTCTAAAACAGATTTTTCAGACACCTAAGTTTTTAATAATTACCTAATTCTTACAGGAAGCATTTGGTAATAAAGTTCCTACTGCAGAGCTGTAAGTTCAGCACCCCTATCTGCTATGTTAGAGCAAAGCACCCATCAAAACTATCACCTGTGAATATTTTCTCCTGTTTTGATAAATATTGTAAGTTTATTACTCCTGCAAGACAGGCTCTGGATTTTTACTTCTCAAATTGTCATGAACACTGTTTTACACTCAAAGAACCCCAAACCCTTCTAATTTAAGAACAACTGCTGCCCTTATTGATTATTGTGGAAAATATAAATAACTGTGTGTCTTTTCCAAATAACTACTTATGAGAATACACAAAACAAAGCAACACCCTTAATTTTCTAATTTCAAAATTCAATCAACTCAATACCTTTTGCATTTTAATTACTCTGACTCTCATTGTCACCCAAGAAAAATTATGATTTACTATTTGCTAAAATCTTTAACTGTCTAACAGTTCAGAAAATAAATTAATATACACATTTGTTATAGGCCACGGGAGATGGAGTTGGAGGGATGGCTCAGTGGCTGAGAGTACTCACTGATCTTGCAGAGGAAATGGGTTCAGTTTATCAGTACCCACATGGCAGCTCATATCTGTCTGTAATTCCAGTTCCAGAGAATCCAACACATCCTTTTGGCTTCCTCAAGTACTGCTTGCTAGATGCACATACAAACATGAAAGCAAGAACTTCATATTCATAAAATAAAAACAAATCTTTTACAAACAGAGTAAATGTGAAAAATAAATCCAATTCATGATAGGTAAGTTTTATTCTGTTTTCAAATTCTCCACAATGCACAGAGAAATGAGTATGTATTGGAAAATTGCACCTTGAGGAAATTAAAATTACTACAAAGCTTTTTGATGTTTTCTAAGGTCTTTTACATTTCCTTGTGTACAATGTTATTCTAGCTCAAAAATCAAAGAAAATTGGCATTGTTCTAAACATCACAGAATTTTTTCATAAATATTATCCCATGCTATTCAATTCCTTTTCCAGGTTGCTATCTACTTTGCTTTTAACAAACACAAGCACATTAGGTATTCTCTATGCTCATAGCAATTTCAACACAAGAATTGTATCTACAAGTAAAGCCACATTTCCATTGTTTAAACATCTCTGTGCATTTTACCTGTATAAAATGTACAACATCTTCACAGACTGTCTTTCCTAATTTCTCTAGCCTAAAGTACCAAATAACAACCTAACATAAAATATAGGAAGCTACTTAATAAAACCTCAAGAGATCACTAAGCAAAAGATCCTGAAAACACTAGATAATTTTGAATGCAATCATAGTTTAGATTCTCTCCCTAGAGGACCATGTAATTTGTCCAGGGCAACTAAAGGATTTCATACCTCATGAAACAGCACTAAAAAGTAAAAGGGAAACAAAAATGGAAATTTTATATCATTGTACTATTTTGTTGCAAATACTGATAACCAGCCATTGTAACTAATCCCTAAAACTAGAAAATAAACTCAAATCCTGACTATAAACAATCATTTAATCACTTTAGTATATTTTTTATTTTTTGTTGGTTTTTGGTTGTTTTTCTCTTTTAATTCTTTTTATTTTATGCTTTAAAACAGAAAACCAACTATCTTTTAACATTTTACATGCCAATCCCAGCTCCCACTCCCTCCCTACCTCCCGTTCCCTCTACCTTTCCCTAAGCTAACACCATCCAACTATCAGAGAGGGTAACGCACATTGTTTGGGGAAGGTCTGAGGCCATCCATACTAGATCTAGGCTGGCAAGGTATCCATCCAAAAAGAATGGTTTCCCAAAAATTCAGTACAATCAGTAGGGATAAATCCTGGTGCTACAGTTAGCGGCCCCACAGTCTGTCCAGCTATACAACTGTCACCCACATTCAGAGGGCCTAGTTTGGTCGAATTCTGTTCCCTTCCCTTTCTGTCTGGAGTTGATTAGCTCCCATTAGCTCAGGTAAACTGTTTTAGTGGGTGTCCCCATCATGGTCATGACCTATTTGTTGATATTCTCACTCCTTCCACTCTTCAACTTGACTTTGGGAGCTCAGCCCAGTGCTCTGCTGTGGGTCTCTGTTTCTATCAATTGCTGGATAAAGATTTTATGGTCATATTTAAGATGTTTATCAATCTGAGAAGAGGTCTAGGTGAGTCTGGGACCTCCTAGGAAGGAGGCCTGAACCAAGACCTCTGCAGTTCTGGGAAAACCCGAGTCTGGGGACTCTGAGGGAGTAGACTAGAGCCAGAGCTCTTTGTGGGATCAAGTCCAAGTCAGGGACCTTTGCAGGAGCAGACTCAAACCAGGGACATTTACAGAAGCAGGACTGAGCCAGATACCTAGGCCAGAGCAGCCTGAGGCAGCGAACTCCACAGGATCAGGTACAATGGAGCAAACACTGAGGGAGCAGGCAAGAATCAGAGACTTCTGTGGGTCTTGGGAGTGAATCTGCAGAGGGAATAGGCCTGAGCCAGGACCTCTGCCAGAACTGGCCCAAGGGAGTAACCTCAGCAGAAAGAATCCCAAGCAAGCAATCTCTGTGGGAGGAGGCCCAAATGAACCCTGGTATGGCAGAGCAAACTGCAAGAGCACCAAGAAACCTCCAGGAACATGAATTGACCAGTGCGGTGACTGGAACTGTGGCCCTGACTGCACCATGAGGAGCAATGACCTGAGCCTTGAATACACTGGCGTCTGGAGGATTGATCACCAGAGTCACAGACAATCCCAACTACAGAGGAAAAATGGGTAGACAATCACAATCAACACCACAAAGAGCAACACAATATCAGTAAAAACTAGTGACCCTAAAACAGTAAGACTGGAGCAACCAAATATGGATGAAACAGAAGAAAAGAACCTAAAAAAATAACTTTAGGAGAATGTTTAAGACACTCAAAGAGGAAATTAAAAACTCCCTCAAAGAAATGGAGGGAAAGACTAACAAAAAAATTGGAAGATATCAACAAATCCCTTAAAAAAATACCATGAAAAATAAATCAACATATGAAAGAAACTATTTAAGACTTGAAAACTGAAATACAGACAATAAAGAAAACACAAGCTGAGGAATTATAGTAACAGAAATCATGAGAAAATGATCAGGAACCACAAATGCAAGCTTAAATAGCAGAATACAAGAGATGAAAGAGATAATCCTGAGTGCTGAAGATAAAATACAAGAAATAGACTCATCAGTCTAAGTATCATTAAATCTAATAAAAGTGTAACACAAAATATCCAGGAAATATGGGACACTATGAAAAGACTAAACCTAAGAATAATAGGCATAGAAGAAGTTCAACTCTAAAGCACTAAAATATGTTTAAGAAAATCATAGAAGAAAACTTTCCCAACCTAAAGAAAGATATGGAGCTTTTGTCTGTGGGGTCCTTGGACTACCAGGAGCCCCTGTTCTGGTGCTGAGGAGATTCATCCAGACGGGTGACTGTGTGCCTGCCCAGAGTGGACAGTTCAGGAACAGAGCACAGGACCCCTCCAGCCCCTGCTGCAGGGGCTTCTTTGTTCCACATGACCCTGCCTCCTCCAAGCCTGTCCTATTGTCTATGAGGTCCTTGGCCCAGGAACAATTCCTGCTCATGCACTAAGGCTATTCACTCAGAGGGGTGAGTGTGTGGCAGCCTGGCCAGAAGATCCCTGGAAAGGAGTGCAGGGCACCTCCAGCTCCTGCTGCAGGGGCTTCTTTGTTCTACGTGACCCTGCCCCCCACCAAGTTCACCCTTTTTTCTGCAGGGTCCTTGGCCAACCAGGAGTTCCTGTGCCTGTGCTGAGAAGATCCATCTAGATGGGTGAGTACAGTTTCTGCAAAGATTTTACCTGTTCCTGGATATCTTTGAACTCTGAGCTAAGCAACTTGATGAAGATAGGCACTGCTCCTGCCTGAAACACAATCCAGGTCTGAAGAGAGTTTCCTGAAGCAATATTTGTCAGGACATAAGCTGTTTCAAACTATAAAGACAAAAGTAAGTTTCATTGTCTTATTAAAATTTAGAAGGTTCTTTACTTAAAGCAATACAATGTTTAGTACAATTAAAAAAAAAGTCTAGGATCAATCTTGGATCATTATTGGCATGTTGTAAATACCATGCTAATTTAAAAGTAATTTCCAGAATCTCTCAGTCACATAAAGATGGAATATACACAGTCAGTCTGATTTATGTATATTATTGTGTTTTCTTTGAATTTTTTGACTGTGACTGAGCTACACACAGAAAGACATTTCACTATACGGGCTGCTAGGCTAAGCCAACATATATATTTTAAAGGTATCTTCACTTCAAAATTTGGGTGTAAGGATTTGTTGCTTTGGAGAAGAGGTTCTCTTTTTGTTTCCACAGAAGATGATAACCTATGGATTCCTTCCAGACTAATGTGATTTGATGGACCAAGACCCCCAGAAAAGTCACTGTGAACACCTCCCAAAAATTACTTTGCCCAGCAAAAAGCAGGAAGCAGTTTGGAGAATACTACACCCAAATTCCCTAAACAATTGTTTATAAATTTTTGTTTACACATAAAGGGGGATATGAGATAGATATAAATACTTTGCATTGGTATGGATCTTGGTCTATTGATACAAATTTTAGGTTAATTTTGTTATATGTATATTTCTGCTCTTGACTAAGGTATTGTATTTGTGCAACTCATTTAAAAATGTAATGTATAATTAAGAAATACAGGTTAATAGATAATCATCTATGATAGTCAACTCATGTTACTTAGGTATTCTAGATGTATGGAGATATATCTTAGATGGATAAGTATTCTTCAAATCTTTCAAAAACATACAGAATATGGCATTTAAATGTTTTAAGACATTAAAACTTTTCATGACAATAAGACACATCTGCTCCTGGCAGCATCAATCTACTTCAAGAGGAAGATGTGCATCTAAGAGTCTCCTTTTGGAGTTTGTTAGTATTTGGGCAAGAGCTCTTGCCTGGACTGCTTGATGATATGCTGTATAAACTGGACATGCAGGACACACAGAAAAAATGATTGCTGAACTTGCCTTGTAAGACAAGTCCTTCAGGGTTTCTGCTTCATGAAAGAGTCTGCCAGATACTATGGGCCTGTAGGCTGAAGATGGATACCTAGAAGAATGTTACAGAACTTTGGGTGACTGTCCAGACAGTGAGATGTCTCTGTCAATTCTAGAGCTTTGGAAGTGGCTTACAATGCACTTCCTGCTTTCTTAGGTAATATTATATCCTTCTGGAGTCTTTGATGGAATTGAAAAATAGATAGTTATAATTATAGTTTTCTTTAGTTATGCTAAAAGATAAAGTAGATATAAAATTGTAACTGTTATTTTTGTTTGATACTAGCTTTGTTATATGTAATTTTACCATGTTAAAGTTAAATCCTTCTTTTTTATTTGAACATAAAAGGGAAAATGGTGTGGGAAATCCTTCCTGTATGTGTTGTTTTTATTGGTTAGTGAATAAAGAAGCTGCTTTCAGCCAATGGTTTAACAGAGTATAGCCAGGCTGGAAAAGATATTTAGAGAGAGTAGGCAGAGTCAATGAGGAGCCATGTAGCTGCCAGAAAATAAAAACGTGAGCTGCCAGTTAGAACCTTACTGATAGGCCAAGAGACTCAATGTAAAATATAAAATAATAGAAATGGGTTAATTTAAGATGTAAGAACTAGTAATAAATATGCATAAGCTAATAAGTCAACCAGTGTTGTAATTAATAATTTCTGAGTGATTGTTCTAAGCAGCCAGGAAAACAAACAAACAAACAGCCTCCAACAACAATAAAAGAATATTTAAAATGCCTAAAATTTCAGAACAAAGTATAGTTACCATGAAACCATATGAAAAAAGTGTTTCATAAGTTGATACAGAATGATCTCAAATTTTTGTTGTTGTTGTTGTTTTTCAAGAAAGAATTTCTCTGTGTAGCCCTGGGTATCCTGGTGTTCACTTAGACCTGGCTGGCCTTGAACTCAGTCTACCTGCCTCTGCTTCCCAAGTGCTGGGATTAAAAGTGTGCACCATCACCACTCAGCGAGCACCAAAAATTTTAATGAAAGGAACAAAGCAACAAAAAAAATGTACTTTCATACAGTAACACACCATTTCATTAATTAAAGGGCTAAAAAGGAGTAAGTACATTAACACAGGCACTGTACAGATCATCCCTAGACAGAATCACAAGACACCATCAAGACTTATTGCTTGGGGCTGGAGAGATGTCTCAGAGGTCAAGAGCATTGCCTGCTCTTCCAAAGGTTCTGATTTTGATTCCTGGCAACCACATGGTGGCTCGCAACCATCTGTAATGAGGTCTGGTGCCCTCTTCTGGCCTGCAGGCATATACACAGACAGGATATTGTATACATAATAAATAAATAAATAAATATTTTTAAAAAAAAACTTATTGCTTACAAGACAGGCCTAGATGACTTGAAAAAGGTAAGACTCTAATGACCATTCTATGCTCCTTTGAGCTTTGTACTGTGGTGCTATATTTATGATCCAATAAATAAATAATTGTACGGAATGGGCAAAGTGAAATAGAAAGAGAACATTAGTGTGAAGTGTATTTTACACAATTACAATTGAAAAGGGCAAAAGATATTGTAAGTAAATTAAACAGGTAAAAAGATAACAAAAGGCATATAATTAAAAGCAATGTCTGCTTCAGAGTATATGAGCATCTAATAGA
Organism: Chionomys nivalis; assembly: GCF_950005125.1. NCBI lineage: Eukaryota > Metazoa > Chordata > Mammalia > Rodentia > Cricetidae > Chionomys > Chionomys nivalis. Next base: position 62,480,206 of record NC_080094.1, on the reverse strand, counting down.
TGAGAAGTCTTCAAACCCAAGTCCAAAGAGAAGTTTCTTTTTTTCTTTAAAATATATTGGCCCCCTTAGAGACAAGAGTCTCACTCTTGTTCTTACTGGCCCGGAGCTCTCTGTGTAGACCAGGCTGACCTTGAAATCAGAGATCTGCGTGCCTCTGCTTCCTGAGAGGAGAGATTAAAGACAATTGCTGCCATTTCCAGGCAAAGAAAAGGTTCTTAATAGAGATAAGAAAAAGGAAAAAAAGGAGAAGGAAGTGGAAGAAGAAAAAGGGGTGGTGGCAAAGGTAAATTGAGCAAAAATCAATCTAGTATTACAGCATTGGTAAGCAGAAAATATGAAGAAAATTATAACCAACAAAAACTGCAGCCTATTACCAATTTTAGAGATGCCTAACTTTCTCTTCAGCTTAACATTAAGAAATCTAAGAATGAAAGTGTATATCCCTATATTCAGTCAAGACCCCTATATTAAGTTTTTTAATTCTTCCCACCAGTCTCTATCCTTTAATAAATAACTTATGCAGTTGAAAAAAAAATGTCACATTTCGGTTTAGTAATAGAACATTGAATGTGAGATCAATTACATCTCATCAAAAATATACTTGCAGAGAGAACTGCCAAGTCAGTTCCGGCTGAGAGCATGGCGAGCTAGGGTGTGCCGCCTCCTTCCTCCGGGCCCCCACGGCCTCCGGCCTGCGCCGGGTGAGCCGGGGGGCCCGGGAGCAGCCTTGGTCTCCGTCCTGCGGACCCCAGGAGCCCAAGCCCTCACAACAGCCGCCGATACGGCCGAGCCGCGATCCTGCAGCGCCCCTTCCCCCGCCAACGAAGGGCCTCGATGGCGGCGGCCTCTGCGCACCGCCTCCTCCATCCACCGGCGCCCTGCTCTCCAGGCCCGGGCCCATGGAGAAGCCCCAGCCAGGACTTCGAGGACATCTCCAGTTGTCGGTGTTGGCGAGCGGGACGTGGCGGAAAGAATGGCGGCCACCCGAAGGCCAAGACTGGCCCTCGAGGGCCTCTGCAGCCTGAGGCGGCGGGTCTGCGCAGGAACACTCGGCCATCACTGGGAGGGGACCGCCCTGTTGAGCCCTCGGACTTGGATGAACAGAGGCCTCGGCGGCCCTGGAGCGAGGTGAGCCGAGTCCGGCATAGCGGGAGGAACGATCGGTCGTAGGGCCGCGGGGTCCCCTTCCACCCGAGAGAAGACGGGACGTGACATCGCAAGCGGCGAAGATTTCCCGCCGCCGTAGAAGGCCTTGTCGATAATATGAAAACGCTGCTCTCAACCTTTCCCCCGACCCTTTTAGAGAGACCTCGGTTAAATCTGGACGCGTAGCTGTCGAGATTGCGGACGCAGGGTAGAGGTAAGAAATCACACGTGCGTACCTAGTTGTCTTTAAAAACACCGTAGACGTGTCTTCTAGAAGTGACTTTGAAGTGGAATTGTTTAGGCCACCTCTAGAAAGACCCCTGGAGCAACATTCGTCCTTGTTTATTCAATAGGTTAGAGGACCCAGCTGGAGGAAGAAGAGGTCCGGAGCCATATTGATCCTGTGAAGGAGACATCTTTTTTTTTGTTGTTTTTTTCTGTTGTATTGTGTGCACATTTTGTTCATTTCTCAACCCCCGCCCCCCGTTTGTGTGTGTGTGTGTGTCAATGCCAGGTGTTTTTTGGAACTATCTTTCTAGATGCTCTAAAGTGCCTGACATATTTTATAAGTAGTGGTAGAAAAACAACACATTATGTAAATACGTTTTTGTTAGGATTCATTTGAAATATTGTTTGGGGAGGAAGAGCTAAACCATTCCCGAGTTGACCACATTGTGTTTGTGCCCTGGTTCCCAGGGGAAGGCAGAGCTCTGGCCATTGTGCTCCATTGTGTTTGGCTTTGCCGTGTACATAGCATATATAAAGGACGAAGGAGTCCTAATTTACGACATCTAGTCCCTCTAGGTGTCAAAGAGGTCGCCAGTGTATGACAAAGTAGAGGTAGTAGAATACATTTTGTGTTTTTTATGTTAATATTTTCTTTTTGTGTTAAAATTTTTTAATTACTACTCTTGTTCCATGTGTGCCGTTTACTGGACTGATGTGTACACAGTGGACAACAGTCCTTACTTGAAACATCTGGTCTGTCTAGATGTTTAGAAGTGCCCAACGTATGTTAAATGTAGAGGTGGTAAAATATCACTTTGTAAATATCTTTTTGCTAAAATTCATGAAACGCTGTCTTTTGGGAGTAGAATTATGGAGCCCTCTGTGAGCAGTACTGTCTGTACGTGCTCAGTGGTCTGGAGGAAGTAATGGGAAGCAGCGCGGTCATGTACAGTGTGTTTATACGGGACCTTTTCAGATATCATTGCTATATATTTGCATTTTGTTTTGCTGTGTGTAGTCTGTATATAATGGACACATGCCTAAAATTTTCAGCTTCTCATCTCTAGATGGTAAAGAGGTTGCCAGTGTCTGACAAAGTAGTAAAATTAGCACATTGTATACACTGTTAATTTGTAGGAAAGATTGCTCTGTAAATGGTTTGGGGATATGAATTTGTTCAGCTATTTCTAAGCATTGCCTATGTCTATACTTGTCTACTGGCTTGAAGGCAGAGAAGGGAGAAGAAAGTGGGTCAAAGTCCAGATGGTTATATTTAGAAGATACCTCAGATAATAACCATTGCTTCGCATGCAGTTTTATTTGCCAGTGTAGTGTGTATAGCGGATAAGTTCTTACATGAGATACCCGGTCTAGGTATTTTCAGTGTTTGATACATTTAAAAGCAGAAGTAGTAGAATAATACTTTATGTAAATAGTTTTGAAAAACTGGAGATACTATGTTTAGAAGTAGAATTGCTAACCCACCTCCGAGAACAGTGCACAGGCTGGACTTGTCCAGTGGACTGAGGAGGTGGGAGGGAAGGAACTGCAAAAAGATCCCATTAGTGTGCTAGACGTTTTTAGCTTACCCATCACCCTGTATGTTATATACATTTACCTTTGCTACACTGGACATACTGGACAGAGGGGTCCTCATTTATGATACCGAGTTTCTAGGTATTAAATTGCCTGTATATGACAAAAATAGAGTTAGTAAACTAACACCTTCTGTGTACTCAGTGTCAAAATTCACAGCAAGGCTGTCTTCTGAAGAGTTGTGAAAGTATCGTCCAAGTGACAGGTGCCTGTGTCTTGTGATACAGGGGAGGGGCTGAAGAAAAAGGTCAGAGACCAGAATGCTGTCAGCAGAAGACACTTTGAGATCTAACCATTGTTACATGTGTGTGGTTTCCACACTACTGTATATATAGGGGAAAAATTCATGTCCTCATCTGAAACATCTAGTCCTTCTAGGTGTTTAGAAGTGCACAAAGTATGTTAAAGGTAGATGTAGTAAATACATGTTGTAGATTCTCCTGTTTAAACTCGTGGTGAAATGCCGTCTTTTGGAAATGGAATGAAAAAAATCACTTCTGAGCAATACAGACTTGTGCTGGATTGGGAGGGAGGAAGAAAAATGTATGAAGGCCTAATTCTAATGTAAGTTTTGGTAACGCAAGATTAGCCCTTGTCCCTTTCACTGTGCTTCTTATTTTGCAGTATATCATGTGTACAGAAGTCGGACGAGTCAAATATGCAGCACCTAGTCTTCCAGAAGGGAAAGAGGCTGCCAGTATGTGACTGAGTAGAGTAGTGTTTGAAAGTTGTGTTAAAGTTCATAGGAAAGAACTCTTAAAACCATGTAGGAAATGAGGCTGTTATCCCCACAAAACCATGACAGGTTCATAAACCTGACCCTTGGGTTAAGAGAGGTGGGGAGGTTCTAGACCAGAGCTTTGCTCTCAGGTCTGTTAGGGATGCGTGGTTTATTCTCTGCCCCGCACTGTACATATGCGGGGAAACGGAAGTGTTACTAGAAACATCTTGTCGTTAAGCTTTTCAGTGCATAATAACTTGGTGTAGTATGCACGCTTTTAATCCTAGGCTGAGGCAGGTGGATCTTGTGAGTCCCAGGCCAGCCAGGGCTACAAGCCAGGGCTTTTTCTCCCACAGTGAGAAAATGTGCATAATGGACTGGTAGGTGGCTCAGCAGGTAAAGGCGCTTGCCACAAACTGGTGACCCGAATGTGATCTCCAGGATCAACATAAGAGGAAACTGATCCACAAATTGTCTTCTAGCCTCATACAAAGTGGCATGCATGTGCCTACACACATACACTAATCATAAATGTAAAAATGCACGCACAGTGAAAATAGAGGGTTAACAGCACCTTTTAAGGATTGTTATTTCATAGGAATGGTCACACTGGAATGGAACTGTTAGACGTGTTCTTTGAGCAGATGCTGTTCCCAGGTGGTGGAGGTGGGCAGGGAAAGAACAGTGCAGAGTGAGGTGCTGTGCCAATTGGTTGGTTCCCCGTTCTCTGCCATTGTTCCCGTGTGCATTTCCGTTAATGTTGCCAAGTGTTAGAGGATAAGTCCCAGTGCCCAAAGGGTGTTAGAAGCAGAACGGTCATTATAAATGTCCTGCCAGTCTTTTGGAGAGGCTGTTTTCTGGAGGTGCTCTTTGTCGTACTTTCACTATCATCATTCTGAACTGGAGTTGGACAGAGAAGAGGACGGATGAGGGAAGAGCTCTTGGCTAGGACCACCACATCTAGAAGACAATTTTAACTGTACCCAGGAATCCATATATGCATTGTTGGGAAGATACTTGTGTTTATTGTGCTCAAAGTTCATTCCACAACATCTGACCGTCATAAATGACCTAAAAGAGCGGATATGGTTAAAGGTAGCTTGACAGAAAAGGTTCCTCTTGAACATGGAATTGAGCCGTGTCTGGACATATTGCTAGGTTGACTGTGAAGGGACAGAGGGAGGCTCACAGGGCGAGGTCTGCAGCACTGCACTGTTGAGATTGACATCCTGAGAACCCCTGCCGTAGTGCATCTTCAGTGCTCATAGGAATACATTTATTGAGCAGGAATATGCCTTCACATTTTAGTGTACAGATCTGAAGATAAACTTAGGAATGCTGTGCTTAGTGTGCTCTGTTGCTTTGTGTTTCCCTGTAAGCTGAGCATTGAGGGAATATAGAATTTTAATTGTAACTTCGCCAGTACTTCTATCTAGAGGCCTGCTGCCATTTTTGTCTTCTATGAAATTTTTGTTGCCAAGGAAGACAGGATTACTGCTTTATCTGACAGATTGACATGGCATGGTGTATTCTGGTTATCAACATACTCATGTAGCGTGGGGTTTTAGATGGTGAATAATCACAATGTGGGGGCAAGCATGGTACATACTGTGTAACCTCAGTTACCTGATGTATGTACACTTACAGCACCCGAGGGACACAGCAAGCTGAGCTGCGTGTGACTGGGTGGCTGTTCTTGGCTTCTTGTGTTTTGTTTCCTGTAATGCACATGCTACAAAATAAATAAAAGCTTCTTTTTAAAGTTTAAAAAATATATATACACTTGTAGCTAATTATTTTCTAAGCGTTTATATGAATTAAAAAGGCATCAATCGTAGGAAAAATTACGTCATCAATCATTGAAGATAGCAGAACAAATTCAGGTGACCGACAGTACATTCCTAGCAGAAGAAACAAGAAGGTCAAATGAGAGAAACTTATATGTTCTTTGTTGCCCCTTGAGGGTTGTTTGGTTTGTATATTTTTAAGATTAATGTAACCAGTGACTCAATCTATGATTGTATCGACAGTTGGAAAAATGACACCAGAACAATAGGGCTGTCAAAGACACCTCTGAAAGCAGAAATTTTAGCTAATGCTGCAAAACCTACATATGCATAACTATATCAATAAAGTTTGTGGAGGAAGGCTTAAAAATCTAACACAGAAATATCATGGGGAGAAGCACTTTATACATTTATCTCTAGTTAAGTTACTAATGAAAGAAATGCTCAAACTATTTTCAATCTCTCCAAAACATACACACTTCAACTGCGTTTGGTTCTACCACCTAGAGCAAGAAATCTCAAATAGTATAGCACATTATTTAACTACAGAGGAGGTGTAGCCTAAGATGTAGTTTATGTAACTCACTATTAAAATGAACCTGGAAAAATATAAAGCTAATGATGTAAGAAGGCAGCAGACCATCTGACTAGAAGGTGGGCTCAAAGTTAAAAACTAATTGCCCAGTTACTCTAGATATCAAGTCAGAAGTCAAAAGCTCTGAGGACAAGTGATCTGGAAAGAGCAAGTCTTATCTGGATACTGCATTTCCGTGAGGAAAGGGGTCGCAGTCAGATTCTGATGCGCATCACAGCAAGACCCTGATAAGGGAACATATTAAAGAGCTATCAGTGGGAAAAATCAATTAGCATAGTATTGCTGCCAGGGTTCATACTGCTGACTGAGTTTAACAAACGTCTGTGAGAAATGCAAGGATCAGAAGCCTACTCAGATGAACCAGACAGAAAAACAGTTGTGATGATGATCAGGAAAGTGAACAAGTGAGCACCAGCGAAGTATGGACGAGAAACATTAGATGTGCTTCTGAAAAAGTGAATGTGCCAGAGCTATGCTTATATTCAGTACATAATCATGATGATGACCATCTTTAAATACAGACAAGATTCCAGAAGGGGAATTTAAAAGTAGTATTGGTATTTCCTATTCCAGTGTTTTCACCCTGTGATGAGTTATAGCTGTAAGGGTGGGAGAGAAAAGAAGAGAGAGGGAAGGGTAGAAAAAAAACCACTTCAGAAATGTAAGTCCTTATTCAGATGTGTTTAATGTGCAGGTACACCTTTTTAAAACTTGGATGTAAGCTGCCTAGATACCCTTTCCTTACAGTCTATCCTGTATTTCACTAAGATTTATAGCTTTGTTTTTAATATTTTGGTCTTAGGTGCTAGATTAGAATGTAACCAGAGAGAGACAGTAAAGAGGAGAGCTCAAACTAATGGTGAATACAAATACATGAAGATATGATAGAAACATCCAAAGGAAACAATAATAACTTACATAATCGTATAACCCAATAGGAGAATAACCTGGAAAGTGAAAGGCGTACCTAAGAAATGTTATCACCAAAAGTAACAAATCATGGACAAAATAATCACAGCCTTAGCTTTCTCTGTGTTGTCTTATACTAGCATAATCTTAGCAGTCCAAGAACCGCATCACAGGAAAGAACCTACTGTGTAGCTATAACTGCTTATACATTATTACTCCACTGATGTTTTACATACGGACTGATCGCTACAACTGCCATCTGTATTCTTCAGATTTGAGGTTTTTCTCTCTGTCCTCTTTCTGAGTCTCTACCTTCTGGTGCTCAGTTCCTTTAATAAGGAAAATGAGAATCCAAAGCTGAAGCACTTCTGGGCTCCTATCAAGTTTCCCACTCTAGGTTGAGGTTCGCCTGGCTCCTTTTCTCCTTTGGATCAGGACTCTGTTGTTGGCCACTTTGCTGGTTCCACTCTGATTCTTAGCAAATGCCAGGCTCATCTGGAGAGCAAGTGAAAAGAAAGACTCACATCAGAAAAGCAAACCCAGATTACCAAACTCTGCAGAGAAGCACACCTGAGATATCTGAGCAACCCTCCAGGAAATGGAGAGACATCAGTGAAGACAGGGAGGGAAGAGGATGAAGGTTTACTGCAGTTTATCACACTAAGCTTCCTTCCAGAGGGGACAAGAAAGCCAAGAAAGGGAAAAAAAAAAAAAAGCTAAGCCAACTTCATTCAAATTTACAACTTCTGGAGGAGTGCCATCTAATATTTAGAAGTAAAAAGTAATTTATCGTTTCTAGATAAAACTTAGTAAAGGTTTGGCAGCGCAGTATATTAGCACTGCAGAAGATAGTATAAAGATGCTGGACCTGACCTCAAACAAGTGAGCCCACAGACTACTCGAGGTAGAGCAGTCTCCTGCCAAAGGCTAGAGGGTGTCACTAAGCCTGACAGCACTCTAAAGCTAAGGAACTGCCTAATCCCCAAATCCTGGACTCTACCCTTATTCACCTCCAGTTTGAATGGCAAGACAGTATCTGGGTAGTGATGTCCCAAAGAAGGCATTTAGGGCTCTCTTATTTGAGACAATCCACTGATCTGAGAAGACAAAATGGTAGTGACATTCACTAATACTCAATTCTTGGGATGAACAAAACTTGACCCTGGGATTTATTATTGAATTAAGCCACCCAATTTTATTTGTGCCACAGACTATCAGTCTCTGTGTGAAAGAGAAATGGCAGAAACCTTATTCTAAAGATGTGCCACTCGCTGTCTTACACTTAGTACTGCCCCCGTTCACAAAGCAAGGAATTCCCTCCAGACACATCTAATTATCTGAAGACATGGCAGAGAATTTATGTCCCTGGCTCCTCCCTGAGCATAATTGTTCTTAACTGCTTTGCAGGTGATCGATGTCACCCAACACTCAGACTGGAGAGAGATGCGACACTGTACTTCACATGCAGAAGGAAAGCTGGAGACAAACACTCTTATATAACTGAGGTAAAAATTCATGAAGGGTCACTTCAGAGAAATCATTTTTCAGTCTTTCATCTCAATTACCAGTCTGGACAAGGGTGGAATCTAGAAATTTAGATAAAAGCAAATCAGAGGTTTTGAAGGCTTCACCTAAGTTCTAACAGGTAATGAACCACAAAATAATATAGAATTTTATGTGTCAGTCAGAAAAGGGCACTGTATATGAACATACTATACTGCTTATAGACAAGACTACTGAGAGTATAGAGACAAGATTCATTTCTCAAGAGTTTTCACTTTAATTCTGGAAGCTTCTGCTTTATTTCTTTTTTAAAATATTTTTATGGTTTATTTAACTTTATTTTATGTGTATTGGTGTGAAGGTGTCAGATCCCCTGCAACTGGATCTTCAGACAGTTGGGAGCTGCCATGTGGGTGCTGGGAATTGAACCCTGGTCCTCTGGAAGAGCAGTCAGTGCTCTTAACCACTGAGCCATCTCTCCAGCCCCTCTGCTTTATTTCTTTAGTGCATAAGAGAGTAGACCTCTATAAGTACCTAATTAAAAACTGCCTACCTGAGAGTAGAGCTGCTACCACTCAACTACACAAACAGTCACTTAGGGGCTCAGGCTCTGTTCTCTGCAGTGTTGGTCATCTGGATTCCCTTTTTCCTGAGAAAACTCTCTCTTTCCTTGCTCTCAGAGTAAATATAACTTTTCAACTGTCTGGGGATTCTGGACCTAGATGGAGACCAGAATTACAATAATCCAGGAGGCAGCAAGCAAGACAGAATCTTAATTCAAATCAACACAGGCAAAAGTCAAACTGGAGAAGAAAACCAATGGATTTTTTTTTACCTTTGCTGGATTTCCTCCTTCTCCTCTGGAAGACATTCATCACCACAATAAAGATGTAAGATTAAAGAGAAAGATGGAGCAGGAGGAGAAAAAATAGTAAGACAAAGCATTAAGACTCACAAATCATCTGCAATAAGGAGCCTGGGACAGGAATTACCATTTATGAAATGCCTCGGTCAAGAGTAACAAAGGAGGCGGGAATTGCCTTATGATTGGCAAGTATTTCTCCCATCTTGTGATCTACTTGCAATTTAACCAAATTTTATAGCTACAAGTTACCTCTAAAAGACCTGAGTCCTTCACATTACATAAAAGACGTTGGTGAGAATTTATGGATTATAGGTATTTGTTAATAATTCAGATATTAAAGGAATCTGCTAATGAACAATCAAATTAGTAGAAAAAGTTGAACTTTACCCAGGGAGAAAGAGTAGTATTTTTAGAATTCCAGATACTCAAAGGCTGTGAGTTTGACAGCTGGCTCCTCTTGCTGTAAAAATTATTCAATCCTAGGGGGCTGGAGAGATAGCTCAGTGGTTAAAGCACTGACTGTTCTTCCAAAGGACCAGCGTTCAAAATTCCCAGCACCCACATGGCAGCTCACAACTGTCTGTAACTCCCGTTCCAGGGGACCCAACAGTTCAGGCAAAACACCAATGCACATAAAAATAAAGATAAAAAAATAAGTTAGAAATTAATACTAAAAAATAATAATAAAATATTCAATCATAAGGTGGTAAACTCTTTGTATAGTATTGGTAGAAAATCAAACTTGTGGCAAAGTTTTCTTGTAGTCTAGTAAGACCAAATCTGAATATTGAGTTTCTAGGACAGTCCGTGTTATATACACCATCTTTAGAACAAGTAGTCTAACAACCCCCCCCACACACACACACATACACACACAAGAAACTTCACATAAATTGCACAGGCTCCTGGTTATGACAACTCCTACTGCTAAAAATTCAAATAAGACACAAATTCTAGCAAGTATTGATCAGGACCCCTACATGTTAAACAAACCTATACAAGCAGTTTACAATGTAGTTATCACTGATACCATTATAAACAAACAAGCCTTCATATAGATTAGTAACTCATAATACGTTTTCAAGAACAAATATCTAAGGCAAGAAATGAAAGTAACAGCTGGGCAGTGGTGACACACACCTTTAATCCCAGCACCAGAGAGGCAGAGACAGGCCGATCTCTGTGAGTTGAAACTAGCATGGTCTACAAGAGCTAGTTCCAGGAAAGGCTCCAAAGCTACAGAGAAACCCTGCCTCGAAAAACCAAATAAATAAATAAATAAATAAATAAAGTGGGGGTGGTGGTGGCAGGGGCTGGAGAGATGGCTCAGAGGTTAAAAGCATTGGCTGCTCTTCCAGAGGTCATGATTTCAACTCCCAGCAACAACATGGTGCCTCACAACCATCTGTAATGAGATCTGGTGCCCTCTTCTAGTGTTCAGGCAAACATGTAGACAGAACACTATATATAATAAAATAAAATTTTTTTTAAAAGAAATGAAAATATCTGCACCTGCAGTGTACAATTTTCACTTCAGCAACTCCACAAACCTGGCCACTCACTCCTGGTGTGTTGACGACTTCATCAATTAGGATTAGGTTCTGTTTCCCCATAAAATAAAATAAAAGATTTCAATATAATGACTTTATAGATCCAAGTTAGTCACAATACCCCTCTCATCATTCACTGGTCAACTTTCATATTAGAAATTTATACCCCCAAAAAGGTCAATATTGAATTTTGTCACTTTAAAAGTTATGTAGCTTGAAAGGTATCACGAAAATATAAGCTTAAATATTAAAAGTGAAAGAAGAGCCTCCATTGAAATAACTCACTGAATCCTTTCTGACACACGAATTGAAGCTGGGATGTCAACAACAGGAACAACAGAATGTATACAAACTCGTGAAAATGAAGTAAATTGCTACTGAATGAAAAATGGGTCAGGACAGAAGTTATGAAAGAAATGTAAAACTTTCTAAAACTGAATGAAAATAAAACACAACATACTAAAAAATTATGGGACACAATGAAGACAGTTCTAAGAGGCAAGTTCATAGACCTAAGGGCCCACATAAAACACTGGAGAGATCTCATCCTTGTAACTTAACCCACACACAAAAACTCTAGGAGAAAAAGAATAACACCCCAAAGGAATAAATGGCAAGAAATAAACTCAGGGGAGAAACTTATTAGTTATTAGTAGAGACAAACAAACAGTACAAAGAATCAATGGAACAAATATTTGGTTCTTTGAGAAAAATCATTAAGATTGACAAACTTATAGTCCAATTAACTAAAAGGCAGAGAGAGAAGATCCAAATTAACAAAACTAGAGGTGAAAAGGGGGGGATAACAACAGACACTGAGGAAATTCGGAGAATCATAAAGGGCATACTTTAAAAACTAGTACTCCGCCAAAGTGGAAACTCTAAAAGAAAGGGATAATTTTCTTGATATACACCATCTATCGAATGCAGTGTGAGATTCCACGAGATTCCACAGAGCCTTTGCGTCTGGCTTGAATTCCAGAGTGCTAGTAGCACTGAGGCTTTGAGCTACCTTTTGTTTAAAGTCAGGGATTGTTATCTGAGTTGCTCTTTTGAAGGAATTCTAGAGCCTTTGCATAACTTAGTCTGGAGAGAACCTGAGATCTAATTAGGCAAATGATTCCTTTAAGTAACTCCAGAAAAGAGGTTTTGGTATGCGGAAATTGACTTGCAAAAGGTTTTTTATAGGTGAGAAACCACCAATCAGTCAGCTCATCAGAAGGCTGGACATGTCCTCTGGCATTTCCATTTAGGTGTCCTAGGCTAACTATAATGGTGGCCTTTAGCTTCAAATAAGTAAAGATGGCTGCAAAATGGAATGGCTAAGCACATACCATAGTCTAGCGCCCAGAACAGAATTATCTTTGGAAATACAATAGGGATACCTACTGGCTGTCATCTTGACATGAGCTACAGTCGTCAGGAAAGAGAGAGCCTCTATTGAGGGTCGCCTCTATCAGATGAGCCTATGGGGCATTTCATCTCCATCAGAGGAGCCTGTGGGGCATTTCATTGATTAATGGTTAATATGAGCGGGCCCAGGCCTGTGGGCAGTGTCACCCCTGGACAGGTGGTCCTCGGGTGAATAAGAAAATAGGCTGAGGGGCTGGAGAGATGGCTCAGCGGTTAAGAGCATTGCCTGCTCTTCCAAAGGTCCTAAGTTCAAATCCCAGCAACCACATGGTGGGTCACAACCATCTGTAATGAGGTCTGGTGCCCTCTTCTGGCCTACAGGCAGAATACTGTATACATAATAAATAAAATGAATATTTAAAAAAAAAAAAAAAACAGGCTGAGCAAGCCATGGCAATCAAGCCAGTAAGCAGCACCCACCATGACCTCTACTGCAGTTCCTGCCCTGACTTCCCTAAATAAAGGATTGTGGGGACAAAATATAAGGCAGATAAACCCTTTCCTCCCCAAGCAGACATCTCATGCAATAGGAAGTATAGTGAAACCGGATCCCACAACCAGGAGCGAGGAGAAACTGTACATGTGTTCAGCTTCGTATCAAGTGAGAGCCAGACTAAGCCTCGCAGGAGCTGGGGCTCTCTCCTTTGGGCTAGACTCATCTGAGCATTCTGCTTGCCTTACCTAACTCACTTGTGGGTGTCGGTCAGCTGGGACTAAAGCTGGGGATGGTTGGGCTAGGATAACTTAATTCATATAGCAAGTGACAAGTGTAGGCTGCAGGGAGTCAGTAGCCCCTGTGGCCTTTCTAGCAGGTTAACTCAGGCTTATTCTTTTCTTTTTATTTATTTATTTTTTTTCGAGACAGGGTTTCTCTGGGTAACATTCCTAGCTGTCCTGGAACTTGCTCTGTAGACCAGGCCAGCTTCTGTGCCTCCCGAGTACCAGGGGTTTTTAGCCTGCACCACCACTGCCCTCAGGTTTATTAGTTCTGGAGAGAGTAGAAATGACAAGGTTTCTTGAACCCTGGGGCCAGGACAATGTGATTCTGTTACATTCTTCACCCAGATCCAAGGGGTAGAAACAGACCAAAGCTCCCAACGGTAGGATCACCAAAGAATGGGGGGCCATTGTTCACCCATCATAAATGGCTTTGGTGGGCTAATGAAAGTATGTGTCTCTTACACAAATACACACTTACACACAGGCCCTCACCTTGCTCAGTCTGAGCCCCTAAAGCACTATCCAGGTACTCAGGGCCTAGGGGAAGAGGTGATAATGTTAGAGACCCTCTAAATGATGGTGTTGTTTGTTGTTTACTCTTAGCTCTTTTGCTCTTTGGTCTTTTGGGGGCCTGCCACCCAGCTCCCAAATAAATCACACACAGAGACTTATTCTTACTTATTAATGCCCTGCCTTAGCTTGGCTTGTTTCTTGCCAGCTTTTTTAAATTGAACTATCTCGACTACCTTTTGCCCTGGGCTTTTTCCTTTTTTTACTTCTGTGTATCTTACTTTTTACTCTTATTCCATGGCTGGCCAGGCGGCTGCCCCTAGTGCCCTCCTTCCCCCTTTCCAGATTTCTCCTTCTATTTATTCTCTCTGCCTGCCAGCCCTGCCTATCCTTGCTCCTTCCTCGCTATTGGCCATTCAGCTCTTTATTAGGACCATCAAGTGTTTTAGACAGGCAAAGAATCACAGCTTCACAGAGTTAAACAAACACAGCATACTACTGGGTGATGGTGGCTCACGCCTTTAATCCCAGCACTCGGGAGACAGAGGTAGGCAGATCTCTGTGAGTTCAAGGCCAGCCTGGTCTATGAAGCAAGTTCCAGGACAGTCAGAACTGTTATACAGAGAGACCCTGTCTTGAAAATCTTAGATGATAGATAGATAGATAGATAGATAGATAGATAGATAGATAGATAGATAGATAGATAGATAGATATACATACATACATACATACATACATACATACATACATACATACATAAAAGTATTTAATTTGGGGCTTCAATATCAGAGGGTAAGACCCTGACCATATGACAGAGAACATGGCAGCAGGCAGGCATGGCCCTGGAGCAGTAGTTGAGAGCTCACATCCTGAGACACAACCTTGAGACAGAGGAAATTAGCTGGAAATGCTGTGAGCTTCTGAAACCTCAAAATACTCCCTCAGTCCCTACCACCTACCCCACCCCACCACCACCCACTGGCAGACACATCTCCTCCAACAAGGCCACACTTCCTAATCCTTTCCAAACAGTTCTACCAGCTTGAACCAAGTGTTCAAACATACGAGCCTATACTGGCTATTCTTATTCAAACCAATGCAGTGAGTTTATTAAGTATTTAGACAGAGAAACATGCAGGAAAAGAGCTGTACACAACCCCAAGTCATGGAGTGGGCTTCTGGAGACAGTCACACTTAAGTGCCTTAAAATAGCTGGGATATCCTGGGGCTTTCCCAGTTACATTCCTCAGTGCATGTAAATTACAAGTTTTTGTTTTTGTGTTTTTTATTTGTTTATTTGGTTTGGTTTTTCGAGACAGGGTTTCTCTGTAGCTTTGGAACTAGCTGTCCTGGAACTAGCTCGTATAGACCAGGTTGGCCTCAAACTTACAAAGATCTGCCTGCGTCTGCCCCCTGAGTGCTGGGATTAAAGGCGTGTGCCACCACTGCCTGTTTTTTCTTGTTGGTGTTGTTGTTCTTGTTGTTCTTTTTTAAAAAATGCATAGCTCAGGCTAGCCTCAAAATCCTGATTCGCCTGCCTCTGCCTCCTTCAGCAAATCCTACCGGTATGCACCACCACTACTGGCAATGAATTGTAAGTTTTAAAGATTACACAAAGCTTAAAATTTAAGTAAGGTATAAAGGATATATAAAAATGTGAGCTGGTTTATTTATTGTTCTTTTTTGAATTTCTTTTTACTCTCTGAAGTATTCATAGAAGTATACAGTGTATTTAATGCTAGCCCCCCACTGCCTCCTCCACCTCTGTCTGACCTCCCCAATATCTGTTTCCCCTTAAGTCCTCTTTTTTTTAAAAAATATTACTCTGTATCCATTAGTGCTGTCCTTATGTGCTTTACTTTGGGTTATCCATTGGTGTGTGAGGAATCTGCCAATGGCCAGCCACCCCTCAAAGAAAAGTGAGTTTTCCTCCTGTGTCAGCCATCAACTACCAGTAGGTCCTTGGGCGGGGTGAGGCCCTTAAGAGCCCCTCCCTACTCCATTCTGAAAATTTTGACTGAACTGATCTTGTCAGGTCCTGCACATTCCTCCCCATCCCCTGGCTTTGACATTCTTTCTTCCCCCTTTCCACCTTATTTCCCGGGCCTTGGGGTGAAGAATGACCCAGATAGCCCATCTACAGCTGAGTGCTCATAGTCACTGTCAGAACTTGCAAACAGTTAAGAGTCTACATTAACTGCCTACTACAATGAAAGACTTCTCTGCCCAAGGTTGCGAGTACAAGCTGGGTTTAAAGGCCATGTGGGGCAACTGGAGGGTCCCTATTGCGGACAGCACTGAAATCTGTGGAGTCCTAAAGGTAAGGAAGATCTCTGTTCCAGCAGAGGATTCTGGTTTGTGAGTCCACCCCTAAATAAATAACCGTCTATTGCCGGGCAGTGGTGGCGCACGCCTTTAATCCCAGCACTTGGGAGGCAGAGGCGGATCTCTGTGAGTTCGAGACCAGCCTGGTCTACAAGAGCTAGTTCCAGGACAGGCTCCAAAGCCACAGAGAAACCCTATCTCAAAAAACCAAAAAAAAAAAAAAAAAAATAACCGTCTATTTGTTAGTTCTGAGCTAGTGTGGGATTTCTTTTAAGCGTCCTTCCACATAACTGAGAACTTTTTCACATAAATTTTTAATTTTTTACTCAGTTTATGTGGTAAAAAAATTCATTAGAAGATATTATCTAATGAATTAGTGGAATATTAGGGGGGGTACCTGACCAAAGTGTAGTTAAGACTCAGATCTACATGATCCACATGTGCCTTCTGTAATTTCTCTTCAATCAAAGCCAATTCTCTTTTCCATCTGATAATCCCCTGGGTCTGTTTAAGTCCTTGTCACCAGCTAAGGTTTTATTTAAATTAATCAGGTCATCAGGTTTTATCCCAATAGTGTGCCGTAGAAGGGAAATGTCCCCTAGCAATCTTTGGAAGTCGTTACGAGTCTGCCATCAGTCTCTCCTAATTTGCACCTTTGGGGGTCTAATTTCTTGTAAACCTATTTTATAACCTAAATAATTTAAGTTTATTATATTGCATTTAAATTAAAGATAATCACACATAATACCGCTTCAAGGGACATTTACTACCCCCTGTATATTATTCTGGGACCTGGACATACAACTGAGATCAAAAGAGATAAAAAAAAACCTCAGGACTTCTTATAATGAAGTGTGATAAGGCAATAAGATAGTTATGTTAGGTGGCAAAATAGATGTAGTAAATATACAACTTTAAATTAGCAGCTGAGAGATGCCTTTCTGAGCTACTATTTGAGCCTCGGGATTGTGTGGTCATTAGGATGAGATTGCAAATACAGTGGGCTAGCTGAGTGCTTGGTGTACAACGAGATTTCACAAACATTCTTACGAAGAATGTCTGAAATCATTAGGAGTTGGCTATATTTCTGCACCCTCCACCACCGGCCGGCCTTTTAGGGTGAAGGAGCACTTGATGAGCGCTCTCTGTCTCTTGTTGGAGCTCCTCACTGACTCTTCCCAGAGCCTGAGCCCTTAGATCTCTGTCTGCTTACCCCAGCTGAAGCACCACTTTCCAACTCGTCACTGTCTCTTACATTCACATCCTGAGCGATCCCAACAAAGGATGCCTTGTGACGTCAGGTTGTAGTCCGACCTTTTGCTAAATTGCTGTTGCCTTGACTAGCCCTGTCTCTGGTTCTCATTTTTTCATCACAAAGTTAAAAAGCCATACTAAGCCAAGTTTCAGGCTCTACTCCGGGTTGGTACTCATAGTAGCAGCTTGTGCCCCTAGTCCAAATCTCCTCAAAAGCCTGGCCCATAGTCTCTAGCACAAACAGCAGTAGGTAAGAAATTAGGGTAAACCGGAACTCCCAAACTACACAGCAAACACCCGGTGTTTGAAGAATACCCACCCTCTCGGCATTGCCCGGCCTTCTTGGATATTCCCTGGTCACACCCCAACACATAATCATCTGCCATGCCTCTCCTCCTTAGAACCCCTTGATTCTGTCTTTGTGGAAGTGGAAGGTTGTAGGGCATCAATTGGTGTCTGTCATTGTGACGCGATAGGTAACAAACAAGGCGTGCCTGGTCACCAGGGTAATGGCCAGTTCACAATTCCAAAGGCAGAAGCCTCAGTCCCGTCTTCCGTCCCACGGAGAGTGGTCGTGTTTCAGGGGCGCGGCGGCGGAGGCGCTAAATTTGGGATTCCCGAGTTGACGTGGCTTAGGTCGAGCGGGGGGAGGCCGGCGTGGCCGGTGGCGCCCACCTGCAGGTGAGTGTAGTGGGCAGGCCTCATGGAGAGCCCCGCATTGGCCAGCCGCACACCGCTGGCCAGGGGACACTGGAGCTCAGCCGGCCGCCCCGCCCCTCGGGGCTCTGCCTCTGTCACCTGCCCATCCTAGGTGGCAGCCCAGTGCTGCCGCCCTATGTGGCCCAGGAGCATTTAGACACCTGGGCGGCAGGCGGCAGGCAGGGTCCTATCTCCTCGGGGGAGCCGCAGAGGTGGGCTAGCCAGCCAGTCCTGCGTGTTTCTAGGTCGGGGTGTGTGACAAAGCCTGGCTTTAAGTCTAGAAACTCCTTTATGAATATGCTAATCACCCTGAGTTGATTACCACCCACTATATGCCTGAATCTCAACATCATATACCTTAGGGACTGTGCAGATATGTGTCAATAAAAATAAGAACTAAAGTTTCCTTATGTGTGACCCTAAACATAATTATTTTACAGTTTCTGTTAATTTTTCTTTAGAAACCCACTTCTCATTGATAAAACACAGATATAGAAAATCACACTATAAAATATATAGTTACTGTAACAAATATAACTTGGTTGACTATTCTAGAAGCCCTTCTTTGTGGTTTCCTTTTAGTTTTATTATCTATTTGGGAATCTTGCTCTTTTCACTTGCTATGTCTTCCATCTTTTCCTTACAACTGTGTGCTGAGGGACATGGGTCCTGCGGCTGTGGAGTTGGACACTCCGCAGGAATGCACATGGGTTATGTGGTTCAGTGTGTTCCTCTGGCCTCTGCGTTTTCTGCAGATGTAGCAGGATGGGTGGCCTGAGTTTCCATCCTTTGACAAGACTCTAGAAGGTGGTTGTCTTCTTTCTTTGGGAAGTTCATAATATCTGGACATTGCTTTATTATCAGCTGTTGACTGATCAGTGTCTAGATACCTTGATCAGGGCCTGAAAATGTTAGAACAGCTGTTTTTTTCTGAATAGTTTTGTGGGAAGGTAGTGCACTCTCGTGCGTGCATTCATGTGTGTGTGTGTGTGTGTGTGTGTGTGTGTGTGTGTGTGTGTGTGTAGGCCAGAGGTCAACCCTGGGTGCCCTTAGGATTCCTCCTCCCTTGTCCTTTTGAGACAGGGTCTCCCTGGGACCTGTGCTGGTCAGATAAGTGAGGATGGCTGTCCAGGGAGTTTCGAGGTCTTGCCTCCACATTTTCGGTGCTAGGATTCCGAGTGTGCTGCCAGACCTGGCAGTGTGTGAGCCGTTCCCTCATCAGTGTGCTTGACACACTGATTAGTGAACAAACGCCAGTTGGCTCTGCACTTTGCTTGGTTTGTTGCACACCCGTGACTACATCTGTTTCCTCTTGAACAGACACTGCTGACGCCGGATCTGGTGGTGGTCATTGATTTTGACTGTTGCTACGTTAACTTGGGGTTGACAGGAAACTTGATTATACGGGGACTTTATATTGTGTGTGGGGGGGGGCACTGTTTGTTCTGCTCAGGTTGCCCACAGGTCTTTGCTGTTCCTCTCCTTGCTTTGCTCCTGTCTGGGATCTAAGAAGCACACAAATGTTCCTGCTTCCCCGCCTAAGCCATCTTCTGAGTCCATCAGTTGGTTGTTCGCTTAATCCCAAGAGCGGCGTGTAAAATTTAAAGACAGAATGATCGTCTGATAAGTTATATTCTAGTGTGAATTTCTTTAGAGGATTTATACAGATCTCTATGAAAGATTACTGATGGTGTTCATTTCCTTTATTAAAATTAATCTTCGATGGCTGGAGTGTGCATTAGCGGTAGAGTGTCTACAAAGCTTGCACAGGCCCTGAATCCTCAGCATAGGGACTTTGGGGGTGTAGCTTTTCTGAGCGCTGCCTTTTCTTTATGGGTTTAATTTTCTGTTCACTGATTTCTGCTCTGGGCTTTATCTCCTGTTCTCTGCTTATGTTGCCTTTTGTTTTCTAATTCTGCTCACAACAAGCAGATACTGATTTCAGTCATTTACTACTGTAAATGTTTATACTCCACATTGAATAGTGACTCTCCACTGACACCACATGGTCTGTCAGGAAAACTACAAAAAAAAAAAAAAACGGGCTTCGGGGAACACACGAGAAGGGACATTTTGTTGAGTCTTGGGGTTTTATCAAAAATAAGAAAAGGATCAATGTGGGAAAAGGAAAACTTAAGATTTTCGTTTATCAATGAAAAAAATAGGGCATTAAAGGCAGCCCTTAAGACGTCCTTGACAATGACGTCCTTGCATTTAAAGATTGTGTTCTTGCATTTTATTACTCAAACTGATCCTGGTGATGGTGTGTACAATATGGCGCCTGAGCAGGACAGGGTGCGGCTACACCATGCACACAGCTGGCTGCACCCCGAATCCAGTGACAGTCCCTGCTCTCACATAGATGATATGGCTCCTAACGTCTAGCTGCACCCATCTGCTTTACTTACTCTCCAGCAGCCCGTATCTGTTTTTACTGACTGTTGTACTTTCTATTTCTCTTGCAGAGATGCTGAGCCGATTTTCGGAAATAGGAAATGTTCTTTTGCGTGAACTGTCCGGCTATAATGCCGAACAGAACATGAAAGTTCTCTTAGAAGCTGTGAGTAACTTTGTCCAGATCCAGAGTAACAAGACCTCCATTGTGTGTTCTTCTGAGGAGATTACTTTAAGCCAGAGGGATGTGAGCAGCCTCCCTCATGCAAAGTAGAAGTGATGTTTAAGAAAACCACTGCCACTCTGTAAATGGTCCTGTGCTAAGGACTGTTAGTCCGAGAGCTGTGGGGACAGAAACCAAGTGTAGATGAGCCAGGAAAGATGGGTCTCTGTTGTCTGCTTAGTCAGTTTAGTACCAAACTGTCTTAAGAAGTTACTGTTAACATCTTCCTCCTCCCCTTCCGCCTCCCTCTCCTCCTCTTCTTCCTCCTTGGGGACATAGCTCTAAAGAGTAAATGGGACTGGAACACTATTTTTGTTTAAAAACCTCTGTTTATTTCCATAAATTTGTCTGCCTTTCTTGTAGTTTGCATTGTATTTTCCAACCCTTAAGGATTCAAAAGATGTCCATTAACTTTTTCAAAGACAAGTGGCAAGCCAAATAGTTGAGGGCTTTTGTTTTGTTTTAAAAGTTTTTTGATAACTTAATTTAATTTAATTTGTTTGAGATAGGGTCTCATGTATTCCAGGCTGGTCTCCAACTTGCTCTGTAGCTAGCCAAAGATGACCTTGGACTCCTGATCTCTCAGCCTCTGCCTTCTGAGTGTTGGGTCCTAACCACATGTGGGTACCCCTGTAGAGAACAGGAACTGTCAAGTATTGGGGGCGTGTCCAGATTACACTGGTGCTGCTGTGCGCCTGTGGCTCACAGAGGTTGTAAGTCAGCCTCGACTGCCCTTGCTCCCTGTATTATATTATCAGAAGTGTTCCTTCTGAGGGGACTTTTTCAAGTTCTGAGCCCACAGCCCTTGAGAGCACTTCTTACCTCCCAGTTCCCTACTTAGCCTTGCCTTTCAGGGACATTGCTGTTCCTTGTCTGCCCTGGGGATGTGGCTCAGGAGAAGAGCACCTATGCAGTGTGGATAAGGCCCTAGGTTTAGCCCCTCCTACAGCAGGGGCACGAGAAGGAGGGGAATAGAATAGGGTTGTTTAATTTCTCAAAGTTGGTTTTAAAAGCAAGTAATTTCTTTGAATTCTTTTCCTCCTCTATGGTTCCTATGGCAACTCTCTTCCCCTGTCTGTGATGGCAGGCACTAAATCTTCCTTTTCATGTTGATTCTTTCAGACATCCCTTGAGTCGAGTTGTTAGATTTTTTTATTTATCCATTTTCTACTCTGCATTTCACTCTAGCTTACTACTTTGCCCTCAGGCCTTAAACGTGCCAGCATCTTCTATTATCATTTCCTTTCCATGTTCAATAAATGATGTCCAGCCATCCCAGTTCACTCCAGCTGTCAGTCACAGAAGCCCTGTACCCATGGTGTGTCATGGTGTGCTTAGCGCAGCGTGCATGTGTGCATATGTGTGGCAGGGGTCATGGACGGACAGCAACAGAGAAGGGTATCATAGACTAGAAGATGGTGTGTCTGATCCCTTGAAGCTGGAGTAACAGGTGTTTGTGGCTTCTAGGATCCAAACCCTAGTTGCTGTGATTCCAAAATAAGCTTTCTTAAACTCAGCTATCTTCCCAGCCAAAAATTTATCCCTTTGTGTTAATTTTTTTTCTTGATTCTGTTGTTGCTGTTTAATTTTGTTGTTGTGGTTGGTGGATTGGTTTTATTGTTTTTTGTTTGTTTGTTTGATACAGGGTCTTTCTATGTAGTTCTGACTGTTCTGGGACTCTAAACCAGGATGGCTTCTAAGAGAAATCCTCCTGCTTCTCGCTCCTGAGTGCTTCTATCACTTTAATGAAGCTGTAATTAAATGTCTCTAAAAGGCAGTGTAAAAGATAAAATATATATTGATTATAACTCTTAAGCAAGTGACTTCAATCTATTGCAATTTTCAGCAATATAAGAACTCTATGAAAGATGAGCTGAAAGAGCTAAACCGTGAACTCCACGAGAAGGAGAAATTGATTAGCCATTTGCGAGCCCAGCTTCACCAGGCGCAGTCAGAACAAGCCATGAAGGTAGGAGTGAGTAACCTCGTTATTAGCTTAACAAATCTTTACCAGCCAAAGGATATCCAGGGCAAATGCCTCTTTCTAGACAATCAGTAGCAATCTCCCGTCAGCCGGTCCCTCCCTGCCTGCCCCTCCCTCTCTCCCTTACTTCCACCTCTACGCATTTATTAGAGTTTGCACACGTGTGTGTGGCATTCTCGGTTGGTATTTGCACATACTCGGTATGTTCTTTCATATATGGATCATGTGTTTTCAGAAACTCTTGAATTGCATGATTCATAGCATTCGGTCAGCTCCGATGCTTTCATATTTTCCTTGCAGGATTCTGTTAACCTTTGTTTTTGGTTGTGTATTTTTTTTCACCAATTTTGATTAATATTTTTTGATTTATTCTTTTTCTTATTTAACTCAAGGCATTCTGTTTGATGTTTGGCTTTCTCTTCTGAAATGAGTTTTCTTTTATATTTTATTATTTTTTAAAACTTTTCTAATTCTAACTTTCCTTTCATGTCCTGTTCATTTTTCTTACACATGTTTAACTCTGAAATATAAGTTACACTGTCTTTAAGCATATTGTTCTGCTCCTTATTCTTCATGATTTTTTTTTGTTTTTGAGGGAAGGTCTCACAGTGTAGCCCAGTTTTACCTTGAACTTGTGGGAGTCCTCCATTCTCAGCCTCTTGAGTGCTGGAATTATAGGCATGAGCCACCATGCCTGACTTTTGAATGATATTATGTAATTGTTCATTCATCTTTTGTGTGAATATTTTTGCTTACACGTATGTATATGCACTCCATACCCCCAGAGGTCACACGAGGACATCAGATCCCCTGGAATTGGAGTTACAGATAGCATGGGTGATGGGACTGAACCTGGATGTTTTCACAAGAGCAGCAAATGCTAGATGCAACCGAACCATTGCTGAGCCTCTGTCTATACAGATCTCATATGGAAATCTTTCCTGTAGATGGCCGGCGTTTACCAATGATCAAAGAATGGGAAGTGTTGCTTCTCTTCTAATGCTGGCTGCCATCTATTCCTACAAATACTTCTTGGTTACCATGGATATTTTTCATATTCCACATATTCATGACATGTAGATCTATTGCTTTATTATTATTATTGTTGTTGTTGTTATTGTTATTGTTGTTATTATTATTATTTTACAGACTTTATTGCCAAAAAAATCCCAATTATCATGGTTTGCCCTTAATTTGTTTAGTCAATGGTTTGTAGGATAGCTTCAAACATATTGTTACTGTTGTCCATGATTTTCTGCTCACTGTCAAATTGGTCTGTATCTTTGCTATGTTAACTTTCAAAGAAATTGAAAAACATATTGCTATTGCTTCTGTCTTATTCTGAAAAGTATTGGCGAATTTATGATACTTTATGAATTAGCAAATGAAAATCTTTTTGCATTGAAGTTGAAATTAGAAGGAAATATGGTAGTTATTCAAGGCAAATGAGAAAGTCAAAAGAACTAAGAATGCCAACCATATTGCTTAAGTATATATTTTCCCCTTGGATAAGACTTCGGCAGAGATGGAGAAGTTTGTCCTGATGAATCAGCAGCTTCAAAAAAAGGAAGAACTCATTAGCACTTTACGGACTCAGCTCAGAAAGACACAGGCAGAGCAAGCTGCACAGGTAGGATGATGGCACCTCCATTAAAATAAAATCCATGGGGTCCAGAATGGTGCAGGTGGCAAGTCAATCCCGGCAGTCACTTGAAAAGCTTGGTGGATGAAAATATGGTAGCTAGGATATTAAAGCCAAGCCTAGGAGGGTGTGGTGGAAGATGCTACAAGTATGGTAAGTGGGTCATATCTTAGTAGGAAACACCAGAACCCCTCAAAAATGCCATTTATGTTGGTGAACTTGCCATAGCTTTATGATGACTGTTTTATTCCTTAGGTCCAAATACTCTATTTTTAATACCACACAGAGATTCTGTATCTCATGAACGGTCTCACAGCCGAACTCAAAAAAAAAGGATAAATAAAAGAAATCAAATAATTACTTCCACTCTTTTCTGATTAAAATCTTGTTAGGAAGATATATCTTACCTTGAAGCTACTTACTGAACAGAGACTAAAGAAGTGGAGAGGGTATGAGGCTCCTTGCTAATGACTCTAGTATGCAGCGTTCTTCTTCGTGGTCATTCTGAAGCCAGAGCCAGCCTGTTGGCGCCGGCTCCCTTAACTCTGTTTTTCTCAGTTTCCCATAGTTCTCCTTCAAGGATGCTTTTGTGCCATGCCACATTTTCATCCCTGGAGATCTTCGCACACAACACGCAGCTGATGTTACCCATCAGACATCTTGATAACAAAGGTGTCTTCCATGTAGGAATGTCTGACAGTTGGGCACCCAGAGTTTTATACCCAGAAATTGATAATCTTATCCTATTAGCTTCTGTTGGAGCTTTCATGCTTCATATATAGTGGAGACTAGAAAAAAGTTACACATTCTTTATTCTTTTAAGTTACTTAAAACAAAGGCAGCGAAGACATATGAATATGGTAACAGGTCCATTGTGGAGCAAGCCACTCCAAACAAAATACCAAAGGCCAAGTGTGGTAACACAAGCCATTGCCCTAGCATGCAGAAGACTGGGTGTACAGATCATGGCTTTGACACCAGTGTTGGCTGCATGACAAGTTCCAGGCTAGCCCAGGCTATACAGGGGGACCTATCTCAAAAAATAAAATGGATAAAAGTAGCCTCAGCTTTAACATATTTGTGAATATGGTAGTTATAGAAACATACAGAAAAAAAGATGGGATTTAAACAGAAATGGGGTAAACAGAACCCTGAGAGCTAGGTAACACTCTAGACAATCCATGTTCTTGTGGGGAAGACAGAGAGAAACGCTGAGAGCTGGGAAACACTGGAGACAAGCCAAGTTCTTGTGGGGAAAACAGAGAAAAACCCTGAGAGCTAAGTAATCCTCTAGAAAGCCAGGTTCTTGTGGGGAAGACAGAGAGGAACCCTAAGAGCTAGGTAACACTCTAGTCAATCCGTGTTCTTGTGGGGAAGAGTTGGGAAAGACAGAGAAGAACGCATTATAGAGAACAGCCTGCAGCAGTGACAGCTGGACATGGCTATGTAGCTCTATTGCTGTCTTTTTTTTTTTTTATTATTATTTTACAGACTCTAGTTCCAAGAAAATCCCAATTTTCATGGTTTGCCCTTAAAATGTTTAGTCCAGCCTGGAGGTGGTGGCGCACGCCTTTAATCCCAGCACTCGAGAGGCAGAGGCAGGTGGATCTCTGTGAGTTCGAGACAAGCCTGGTCTAAAAAAGCTAGTTACAGGACTGGCTCCTAAGCTACAGAGAAACCCTGTCTCTAATGAAAAACAAACAATAAAAAATGTTTACTCTAAAGTTTGTAGGATAGCTTCCTACATATTGTTACTGTTGTACATGTTTTTCTGCTCACTGTCTAATTGCTCTGTCTTTTGCTATGTTAGTTTTCAAAGAAATTAAAAAACATACTGCTATTGCTTCTGTCTTCTTCTGAAAAGTTTTGGCAATTCAATGATACATCATAAATTAGCAAATGAAATTCTTTTTGCATTAAAGTTGAAATTAGAAGGAAATATGGTAGTTATTCAAGGCAAATGAGAAAGTCAAAAGAACTAAGAATGCCAACCACATTGCTTAAGTAAATATTTCCCCTTTACTTGGTTAAGAGTTCGGCAGAGATGGAGAAGTTTGTCCTGATGAATCAGCAGCTTCAACAAAAGAAAGAACTGATTAGCACTTTGCGGACTCAGCTCATAAAGACACAGGCAGAGCAAGCTGCACAGGTAGGATGATGGTGCCTCCATTAAAATAAAATCCGTGGGGTCCAGAAT
Organism: Chionomys nivalis; assembly: GCF_950005125.1. Classification (NCBI taxonomy): domain Eukaryota; kingdom Metazoa; phylum Chordata; class Mammalia; order Rodentia; family Cricetidae; genus Chionomys; species Chionomys nivalis. Next base: position 62,453,944 of record NC_080094.1, on the reverse strand, counting down.
GGTGCAGGTGGCAAGTCAATCCCAGAATTCAATTGAAAAGCTTGGTAGATGAAAATATGGTAGCTAGGATATTAAAGCCAAGCCTAGGAGGGTGTGGCAGAAGAAGCTACAAGTATGGTAAGTGGTTCATATCTTAGTAGGAAACACCAGAACCCCTCAAAAATGCCATTTATGTTGGTGAACTTGCCATAGCTTTATGATGACTGTTTTATTCCTTAGGTCCAAATACTCTATTTTTAATAGCACACAGAGATTCTGTATCTCAGGAACGGGCTCACCGCCGAACTCAAAGAAAACGGATAAATAAAAGAAATCAAATAATTACTTCCATTCTTATCTGATTACAATCTTGTTAGGAAGATATATCTTACCTTGAAGCTACTTACTGAACAGAGACTAAAGAAATGGAGAGGGTATGAGGCTCCTTGCTAATGACTCTAGTATGCAGCGTTCTCCTTCGTGGTCATTCTGAAGCCAGAGCCAGCCTGTTTGCGCCGGCTCCCTTAACTCTGTTTTTCTCAGTTTCCCATAGTTCTCCTTCAAGGATGCTTTTGTGCCATGCCACATTTTCATCCCTGGAGGTCTTTGCACACAACACGCAGCTGATGTTACCCATCAGACATCTTGATAACAGAGGTGTCTTCCATGTAGGAATGGCTGCCGTTTGGGCACCCAGAGTTTTATACCCAGAAATTGATAATCTTATCCTATTAGCTTCTGTCGGTGCTTTCATGCTTCATATATAGTGGAGACTAGAAAAAAGTTACACATTCTTTATTCTTTTAAGTTACTTAAAACAAAGGCAGCGAAGACATATGAAAATGGTAACAGGTCCATTGTGGAGCAAGCCTCTCCAAACAAAATACCAAAGGCCAAGTGTGGTAACACAAGCCATTGCCCTAGCATGCAGAAGACTGAGGTGTACAGATCATGGCTTTGACACCAGTGTTGGCTGCATGACAAGTTCCAGGCTAGCCCAGGCTATACAGGGGGACCTATCTCAAAAAATAAAAGGATAAAAGTAGCCTCAGCTTTAACGTATTTGTGAATATGGTAGTTATAGAAACATACAGAAAAAAAGATGGGATTTAAACAGAAATGGGGTAAACAGAACCCTGAGAGCTAGGTAACACTCTAGACAATCCATGTTCTTGTGGGGAAGACAGAGAGAAACGCTGAGAGCTGGGAAACACTGGAGACAAGCCAAGTTCTTGTGGGGAAAACAGAGAAAAACCCTGAGAGCTAAGTAATCCTCTAGAAAGCCAGGTTCTTGTGGGGAAGACAGAGAGGAACCCTAAGAGCTAGGTAACACTCTAGTCAATCCGTGTTCTTGTGGGGAAGAGTTGGGAAAGACAGAGAAGAACGCATTATAGAGAACAGCCTGCAGCAGTGACAGCTGGACATGGCTATGTAGCTCTATTGCTGTGTTTTTTTTTATTATTTTACAGACTCTAGTTCCAAGAAAATCCCAATTTTCATGGTTTGCCCTTAAAATGTTTAGTCCAGCCTGGAGGTGGTGGCGCACGCCTTTAATCCCAGCACTCGGGAGGCAGAGGCAGGTGGATCTCTGTGAGTTCGAGACAAGCGTGGTGTACAAAAGCTAGTTACAGGACTGGTTGCTAAGCTACAGAGAAACTCTGTCTCTAAAGAAAAACAAACAATTAAAAATGTTTAGTCCAAAGTTTGTAGGATAGCTTCCTACATATTATTATTGTGTCCATGTTTTTCTGCTCACTGTCTAATTGCTGTCTCTTTGCTATGTTAGTTTTCAAAGAAATTGAAAAACATACTGCTATTGCTTCTGTCTTCTTCTGAAAAGTTTTGGCAATTCAATGATACATTATAAATTAGCAAATGAAATTCTTTTTGCAAAAGTTGAAATTAGAAGGAAATATGGTAGTTATTCAAGGCAAATGAGAAAGTCAAAAGAACTAAGAATGCCAACCACATTGCTTAATTATATATTTTCCCCTTTACTTGGATAAGAGTTCAGCAGAGATGGAGAAGTTTATCCTGATGAAGCAGCAGCTTCAGGAAAAGGAAGAACTCATTTGCACTTTGAAGACTCAGGTCGTCCAGACACAGGCAGAGCAAGCTGCACAGGTAGGATGATGGCGCCTCCATTAAAATAAAATCCGTGGGGTCCAGAATGGTGCAGGTGGCAAGTCAATCCCAGAATTCAATTGAAAAGCTTGGTAGATGAAAATATGGTAGCTAGGATATTAAAGCCAAGCCTAGGAGGGTGTGGCAGAAGAAGCTACAAGTATGGTAAGTGGTTCATATCCAAGTAGGAAACACCAGAACCCCTCAAAAATGCCATTTATGTTGGTGAACTTGCCATAGCTTTATGATGACTGTTTTATTCCTTAGGTCCAAATACTCTATTTTTAATAGCACACAGAGATTCTGTATCTCAGGAACGGGCTCACCACCGAACTCAAAGAAAACGGAAAATAAAAGAAATCAAATAATTACCTCAATTCTTTTCTGATTACAATCTTGATAGGAAGATATATCTTACCTTGAAGCTACTTACTGAACAGAGACTAAAGAAGTGGAGAGGGTATGAGGCTCCTTGCTAATGACTCTAGTATGCAGCGTTCTTCTTCGTGGTCATTCTGAAGCCAGAGCCAGCCTGTTGGCGCCGGCTCCCTTAACTCTGTTTTTCTCAGTTTCCCATAGTTCTCCTTCAAGGATGCTTTTGTGCCATGCCACATTTTCATCCCTGGAGGTCTTTGCACAAAACACGCAGCTGATGTTACCCATCAGACATCTTGATAACAAAAGTGTCTTCCATGTAGGAATGTCTGACAGTTGGGCACTTAGCGTTTTATACCCAAAATTGATAATCTTATCCTACTAGCTTCTGTTGGAGCTTTCATGCTTCATATATAGTGGAGACTAGAAAAAAGTTACACATTCTTTATTCCTTTAAGTTACTTAAAACAAAGGCAGCGAAGACATATGAAAATGGTAACAGGTCCATTGTGGAGCAAGCCTCTCCAAACAAAATACCAAAGGCCAAGTGTGGTAACACAAGCCATTGCCCTAGCATGCAGAAGACTGGGGTGTACAGATCATGGGTTTGACACCAGTGTTGGCTGCATGACAAGTACCTGGCTAGCCAGGATACATTGGGAGACCTATCTCAAAAAATAAATGGATAAAAGTAGCCTCAGCTTTAACGTATTTGTGAATATGGTAGTTATAGAAACATACAGGAAAAAAGATGGGATTTAAACAGTAATGGGGTAAACAGAACCCTGAGAGCTAGGTAACACTCTAGACAATGCATGTTCTTGTGGGGAAGACTGAGAGAAATGATGAGAGCTAGGAAACCATCTAGACAAGCCATGTTTTTATTGGGAAGACAGAGAAAAACCCTGACCCTAGGAAACCCTATCGACAAGCTGCGTACTTTTGGGGAAGACAGAGAGAAATCCTGAGAGCTACGTAACACTCCAGACAAACCACGTTCTTGTGGGAACAGAAAGGAACACTGAGAGCTTGGTAACAATCTAGACAACCTGCATTCTTGTGGGGAAGACAGAGAGGAACCCTAAGAGCTAGGTAACACTTTAGAAATGCCGCGTTCTTGTCGGGATAGTTGAAAAGACAGAAAAGAATGCATTAAAGAGAACATCCTGCAGCAGTGACAGCTGGACACGGATATGTAGCTCTATAGCTGTCGGGTTTTATTATTTTAGGGACTCTGGTGCCAAGAAAATCCCAATTTTCATGGTTTGCCCTTAACATGTTTAGCCCAAAGTTTGTAGGATGGCTTCCTCTATATTGTTACTGTTCTCCATGTTTTTCTGCTCGCTGTCTAATTGGTCTGTCTCTTTGCTATGTTAACTTTCAAAGAAATTGAAAAACATATTGCTATTGCTTCTGTCTTCTTCTGAAAAGTTTTGGCAATTCAATGATACTTTATAAATTGGCAAATGAAATTCTTTTTGTATTAAAGTGGAAATTAGAAGGAAATATGGTAGGCATTCAAGGCAAATGAGAAAGTCAAAAGTACTAAGATTGCCAACCACATTGCTTAAGTAAATATATTTTCCCTCAGTCGGATAAGAGTTCAGCAGTGATGGAGGAGTTTGTCCGGATGAAGCAGCAGCTTCAAGAAAAGGAAGACCTCATTAGTACTTTGCAGACTCAGCTCAGCCAGACACAGGCAGAACAAACTGCACAGGTAGGATGATGGTGCCTCCATTAAAATATAATCCATGGGTTCCAGAATGGTGCAGGTGGAAAGTCAACAGCAGCATTCACTTGAAAAGCTTGGTAGGTGGATATTCAAGCCAAGCCTAGGAGGGTGTGGCAAAAGAAGCTACAAGTATGGTAAATGGTTCATATCTTGTTGGGAAACACCAGGAAACCTCAAAAATGCCATTTATGTTAGTGAACTTTCCATTGTTTTATGATGACTGTTTTTATTCCTTAAGTCTAGATACTCCATTTTAGTAGCACACAGAGATTCTGTATCTCAGGAATGGGCTCATGGCTAAACGGATAGATAAAACAAAAGAAATCAAACTATCAGCTCCATTCATTTCTGATTAAAATCTTGTTAGGAAGATATATCTTAACCTTTAAGCTACTTACTAAACAGAGACTAAAGAAGTGGAGAGGGTATGAGGCTCCTTGCTAATGACTCCAGTATGCAGAGTTCTTCTTCATGGTCATTCTGAAGCCAGAGCCAGCCTGTTTGCACTGGCTCGTTAACTCTGTTTTTCTCAGTTTCCCATAGTTCTCCTTCAAGGATGCTTTTGTGCCATGCCACATTTTCATCCCTGGAGGTCTTGACACACAACACACAGCTGATCTTAGCCATCAGACATCTTGATAACAGAGGTGTCTTCCATGTAGGAATGTCTGACGTTTGGGCACCCAGAGTTTTATACCCAGAAATTGATAATCTTATCCTATTAGCTTCTGTTGGAGCTTTCATGCTTCATATATAGTGGAGACTAGAAAAAAGTTACACATTCTTTATTCTTTTAAGTTACTTAAAACAAAGGCAGCGAAGACATATGAATATGGTAACAGGTCCATTGTGGAGCAAGCCACTCCAAACTAAATACCAAAGGCCAAGTGTGGTAACACAAGCCATTGCCCTAGCATGCAGAAGACTGGGTGTACAGATCATGGCTTTGACACCAGTGTTGGCTGCATGACAAGTTTCAGGCTAGCCCAGGCTATACAGGGGGACCTATCTCAAAAAATAAAATGGATAAAAGTAGCCTCAGCTTTAACATATTTGTGAATATGGTAGTTATAGAAACATACAGAAAAAAAGATGGGATTTAAACAGAAATGGGGTAAACAGAACCCTGAGAGCTAGGTAACACTCTAGACAATCCATGTTCTTGTGGGGAAGACAGAGAGAAACGCTGAGAGCTGGGAAACACTGGAGAAAGCCAAGTTCTTGTGGGGAAAACAGAGAAAAACCCTGAGAGCTAAGTAATCCTCTAGAAAGCCAGGTTCTTGTGGGGAAGACAGAGAGGAACCCTAAGAGCTAGGTAACACTCTAGTCAATCCGTGTTCTTGTGGGGAAGAGTTGGGAAAGACAGAGAAGAACGCATTATAGAGAACAGCCTACAGCAGTGACAGCTGGACATGGCTATGTAGCTCTATTGCTGTCTTTTTTTTTTTTATTATTTTACAGACTCTAGTTCCAAGAAAATCCCAATTTTCATGGTTTGCCCTTAAAATGTTTAGTCCAGCCTGGAGGTGGTGGCGCACGCCTTTAATCCCAGCACTCGAGAGGCAGAGGCAGGTGGATCTCTGTGAGTTCGAGACAAGCCTGGTCTAAAAAAGCTAGTTACAGGACTGGCTCCTAAGCTACAGAAAAACCCTGTCTCTAATGAAAAACAAACAATAAAAAATGTTTACTCTAAAGTTTGTAGGATAGCTTCCTACATATTGTTACTGTTGTACATGTTTTTCTGCTCACTGTCTAATTGCTCTGTCTTTTGCTATGTTAGTTTTCAAAGAAATTAAAATACATACTGCTATTGCTTCTGTCTTCTTCTGAAAAGTTTTGGCAATTCAATGATACATCATAAATTAGCAAATGAAATTCTTTTTGCATTAAAGTTGAAATTAGAAGGAAATATGGTAGTTATTCAAGGCAAATGAGAAAGTCAAAAGAACTAAGAATGCCAACCACATTGCTTAAGTAAATATTTCCCCTTTACTTGGTTAAGAGTTCGGCAGAGATGGAGAAGTTTGTCCTGATGAATCAGCAGCTTCAACAAAAGAAAGAACTGATTAGCACTTTGCGGACTCAGCTCATAAAGACACAGGCAGAGCAAGCTGCACAGGTAGGATGATGGTGCCTCCATTAAAATAAAATCCGTGGGGTCCAGAATGGTGCAGGTGGCAAGTCAATCCCAGAATTCACTTGAAAAGCTTGGTAGATGAAAATATGGTAGCTAGGATATTAAAGCCAAGCCTAGGAGGGTGTGGCAGAAGAAGCTACAAGTATGGTAAGTGGTTCATATCTTAGTAGGAAACACCAGAACCCCTCAAAAATGCCATTTATGTTGGTGAACTTGCCATAGCTTTATGATGACTGTTTTATTCCTTAGGTCCAAATACTCTATTTTTAATAGCACACAGAGATTCTGTATCTCAGGAACGGGCTCACCGCCGAACTCAAAGAAAACGGATAAATAAAAGAAATCAAATAATTACTTCCATTCTTATCTGATTACAATCTTGTTGGGAAGATATATCTTACCTTGAAGCTACTTACTGAACAGAGACTAAAGAAATGGAGAGGGTATGAGGCTCCTTGCTAATGACTCTAGTATGCAGCGTTCTTCTTCGTGGTCATTCTGAAGCCAGAGCCAGCCTGTTTGCGCCGGCTCCCTTAACTCTGTTTTTCTCAGTTTCCCATAGTTCTCCTTCAAGGATGCTTTTGTGCCATGCCACATTTTCATCCCTGGAGGTCTTTGCACAAAACACGCAGCTGATGTTACCCATCAGACATCTTGATAACAGAGGTGTCTTCCATGTAGGAATGGCTGCCGTTTGGGCACCCAGAGTTTTATACCCAGAAATTGATAATCTTATCCTATTAGCTTCTGTCGGTGCTTTCATGCTTCATATATAGTGGAGACTAGAAAAAAGTTACACATTCTTTATTCTTTTAAGTTACTTAAAACAAAGGCAGCGAAGACATATGAATATGGTAACAGGTCCATTGTGGAGCAAGTCACTCCAAACAAAATACCAAAGGCCAAGTGTGGTAACACAAGCCATTGCCCTAGCATGCAGAAGACTGAGGTGTACAGATCATGGCTTTGACACCAGTGTTGGCTGCATGACAAGTTCCAGGCTAGCCCAGGCTATACAGGGGGACCTATCTCAAAAAATAAAAGGATAAAAGTAGCCTCAGCTTTAACGTATTTGTGAATATGGTAGTTATAGAAACATACAGAAAAAAAGATGGGATTTAAACAGAAATGGGGTAAACAGAACCCTGAGAGCTAGGTAACACTCTAGACAATCCATGTTCTTGTGGGGAAGACAGAGAGAAACGCTGAGAGCTGGGAAACACTGGAGACAAGCCAAGTTCTTGTGGGGAAAACAGAGAAAAACCCTGAGAGCTAAGTAATCCTCTAGAAAGCCAGGTTCTTGTGGGGAAGACAGAGAGGAACCCTAAGAGCTAGGTAACACTCTAGTCAATCCGTGTTCTTGTGGGGAAGAGTTGGGAAAGACAGAGAAGAACGCATTATAGAGAACAGCCTGCAGCAGTGACAGCTGGACATGGCTATGTAGCTCTATTGCTGTGTTTTTTTTTATTATTTTACAGACTCTAGTTCCAAGAAAATCCCAATTTTCATGGTTTGCCCTTAAAATGTTTAGTCCAGCCTGGAGGTGGTGGCGCACGCCTTTAATCCCAGCACTCGGGAGGCAGAGGCAGGTGGATCTCTGTGAGTTCGAGACAAGCGTGGTGTACAAAAGCTAGTTACAGGACTGGTTGCTAAGCTACAGAGAAACTCTGTCTCTAAAGAAAAACAAACAATTAAAAATGTTTAGTCCAAAGTTTGTAGGATAGCTTCCTACATATTATTATTGTGTCCATGTTTTTCTGCTCACTGTCTAATTGCTGTCTCTTTGCTATGTTAGTTTTCAAAGAAATTGAAAAACATACTGCTATTGCTTCTGTCTTCTTCTGAAAAGTTTTGGCAATTCAATGATACATTATAAATTAGCAAATGAAATTCTTTTTGCAAAAGTTGAAATTAGAAGGAAATATGGTAGTTATTCAAGGCAAATGAGAAAGTCAAAAGAACTAAGAATGCCAACCACATTGCGTAATTATATATTTTCCCCTTTACTTGGATAAGAGTTCAGCAGAGATGGAGAAGTTTATCCTGATGAAGCAGCAGCTTCAGGAAAAGGAAGAACTCATTTGCACTTTGAAGACTCAGGTCGTCCAGACACAGGCAGAGCAAGCTGCACAGGTAGGATGATGGCGCCTCCATTAAAATAAAATCCGTGGGGTCCAGAATGGTGCAGGTGGCAAGTCAATCCCAGAATTCAATTGAAAAGCTTGGTAGATGAAAATATGGTAGCTAGGATATTAAAGCCAAGCCTAGGAGGGTGTGGCAGAAGAAGCTACAAGTATGGTAAGTGGTTCATATCCAAGTAGGAAACACCAGAACCCCTCAAAAATGCCATTTATGTTGGTGAACTTGCCATAGCTTTATGATGACTGTTTTATTCCTTAGGTCCAAATACTCTATTTTTAATAGCACACAGAGATTCTGTATCTCAGGAACGGGCTCACCACCGAACTCAAAGAAAACGGAAAATAAAAGAAATCAAATAATTACCTCAATTCTTTTCTGATTACAATCTTGATAGGAAGATATATCTTACCTTGAAGCTACTTACTGAACAGAGACTAAAGAAGTGGAGAGGGTATGAGGCTCCTTGCTAATGACTCTAGTATGCAGCGTTCTTCTTCGTGGTCATTCTGAAGCCAGAGCCAGCCTGTTGGCGCCGGCTCCCTTAACTCTGTTTTTCTCAGTTTCCCATAGTTCTCCTTCAAGGATGCTTTTGTGCCATGCCACATTTTCATCCCTGGAGGTCTTTGCACAAAACACGCAGCTGATGTTACCCATCAGACATCTTGATAACAAAAGTGTCTTCCATGTAGGAATGTCTGACAGTTGGGCACTTAGCGTTTTATACCCAAAATTGATAATCTTATCCTACTAGCTTCTGTTGGAGCTTTCATGCTTCATATATAGTGGAGACTAGAAAAAAGTTACACATTCTTTATTCCTTTAAGTTACTTAAAACAAAGGCAGCGAAGACATATGAAAATGGTAACAGGTCCATTGTGGAGCAAGCCTCTCCAAACAAAATACCAAAGGCCAAGTGTGGTAACACAAGCCATTGCCCTAGCATGCAGAAGACTGGGGTGTACAGATCATGGGTTTGACACCAGTGTTGGCTGCATGACAAGTACCTGGCTAGCCAGGATACATTGGGAGACCTATCTCAAAAAATAAATGGATAAAAGTAGCCTCAGCTTTAACGTATTTGTGAATATGGTAGTTATAGAAACATACAGGAAAAAAGATGGGATTTAAACAGTAATGGGGTAAACAGAACCCTGAGAGCTAGGTAACACTCTAGACAATGCATGTTCTTGTGGGGAAGACAGAGAGAAATGATGAGAGCTAGGAAACCATCTAGACAAGCCATGTTTTTATTGGGAAGACAGAGAAAAACCCTGACCCTAGGAAACCCTATCGACAAGCTGCGTACTTTTGGGGAAGACAGAGAGAAATCCTGAGAGCTACGTAACACTCCAGACAAACCACGTTCTTGTGGGAACAGAAAGGAACACTGAGAGCTTGGTAACAATCTAGACAACCTGCATTCTTGTGGGGAAGACAGAGAGGAACCCTAAGAGCTAGGTAACACTTTAGAAATGCCGCGTTCTTGTCGGGATAGTTGAAAAGACAGAAAAGAATGCATTAAAGAGAACATCCTGCAGCAGTGACAGCTGGACACGGATATGTAGCTCTATAGCTGTCGGGTTTTATTATTTTAGGGACTCTGGTGCCAAGAAAATCCCAATTTTCATGGTTTGCCCTTAACATGTTTAGCCCAAAGTTTGTAGGATGGCTTCCTCTATATTGTTACTGTTCTCCATGTTTTTCTGCTCGCTGTCTAATTGGTCTGTCTCTTTGCTATGTTAACTTTCAAAGAAATTGAAAAACATACTGCTGTTGCTTCTGTCTTCTTCTGAAAAGTTTTGGCAATTCAATGATACTTTATAAATTGGCAAATGAAATTCTTTTTGTATTAAAGTGGAAATTAGAAGGAAATATGGTAGGCATTCAAGGCAAATGAGAAAGTCAAAAGTACTAAGAATGCCAACCACATTGCTTAAGTAAATATATTTTCCCTCAGTCGGATAAGAGTTCAGCAGTGATGGAGGAGTTTGTCCGGATGAAGCAGCAGCTTCAAGAAAAGGAAGACCTCATTAGTACTTTGCAGACTCAGCTCAGCCAGACACAGGCAGAACAAACTGCACAGGTAGGATGATGGTGCCTCCATTAAAATATAATCCATGGGTTCCAGAATGGTGCAGGTGGAAAGTCAACAGCAGCATTCACTTGAAAAGCTTGGTAGATGGATATTCAAGCCAAGCCTAGGAGGGTGTGGCAAAAGAAGCTACAAGTATGGTAAATGGTTCATATCTTGTTGGGAAACACCAGGAAACCTCAAAAATGCCATTTATGTTAGTGAACTTTCCATTGTTTTATGATGACTGTTTATATTCCTTAAGTCTAGATACTCCATTTTAGTAGCACACAGAGATTCTGTATCTCAGGAATGGGCTCATGGCTAAACGGATAGATAAAACAAAAGAAATCAAACTATCAGCTCCATTCATTTCTGATTAAAATCTTGTTAGGAAGATATATCTTAACCTTTAAGCTACTTACTAAACAGAGACTAAAGAAGTGGAGAGGGTATGAGGCTCCTTGCTAATGACTCCAGTATGCAGAGTTCTTCTTCATGGTCATTCTGAAGCCAGAGCCAGCCTGTTTGCACTGGCTCGTTAACTCTGTTTTTCTCAGTTTCCCATAGTTCTCCTTCAAGGATGCTTTTGTGCCATGCCACATTTTCATCCCTGGAGGTCTTGACACACAACACACAGCTGATCTTAGCCATCAGACATCTTGATAACAGAGGTGTCTTCCATATAGGAATGTCTGACGTTTGGGCACCCAGAGTTTTATACCCAGAAATTGATAATCTTATCCTATTAGTTTCTGTTGGAGCTTTCATGCTTCATATATAGTGTAGACTAGGAAAATGTTACACATTCTCTATTCTTTTAAGTTACTTAAAACAAAGGCATCGAAGACATATGAATATGGTAACAGGTCCATTGTGGAGCAAGCCACTCCAAACAAAATACCAAAGGCCAAGTGTGGTAACACAAGCCATTACCCTAGCATACAGAAGACTGGGGTGTACAGATCATGGGTTTGACACCAGTGTTGGCTTCATGACAAGTTCCAGGCTAGCCCAGGCTACACAGGGAGACCTATCTCAAAAAATAAAAAGGAAAAAGTAGCCTCAGCTTTGAAGTATTTTGTGAACATGGTAGTTATAGATACTTCTACAGAAAAAAAAAGAAGGGATTTAAACAGAACCCTGAAAGCTAGGTAACACTCTAGACAAGCCACGTTCTTGTGGGGAAGCCTGAGAGCTAGGTAACACTCTAGACAATCCATGTTCTTGCTGGGAAGACAGAAGGGAACACTGAGAGCTAGGTAACACTCTAAACAAGCCGCGTTCCTGTGGGGAAGACAGAGAGGAACCCTAAGAGCTAGGTAACACTCTAGAGAAGCCGCGTTTTTGTGGGGAACAGAGAGGAACCCTAAGAGCTATGTAACACTTTAGAAAATTCGCGTTCTTGTGGGGATAGTTGGGAAAGACAGAGAAGAATGCATTAAAGAGAACATCCTGCAGCAGTGACAGCTGGACATGGCTATGTAGCTCTATTGCTGTCTTGTTTTTTATTATTTTACAGACTCTAGTGCCAAGAATATCCCAATTTTCCTGATTTTCCCTTAACTTGTTTAGTCTAAAGTTTGTAGGATAGCTTCCTACATATTGTTACTGTTGTCCATGTTTTTCTGCTCACTGTCTAATTGGTCTGTCTCTTTGCTATGTTAGTTTTCAAAGAAATTGAAAAACATACTGCTATTGCTTCTGTCTTTTTCTGAAAAGTTTTGGCAATTCAATGATACATTATAAATTAGCAAATGAAATTCTTTTTGCATTAAAGTGGAAATTAGAAGGAAATATGGAAGGTGTTCAAGGCAAATGAGAAAGTCAAAAGAATTAAGAATGCCAACCACATTGCTTAAGTATAAAATTTCCCACTTCAGTTGCATAAGAGTTCTGCAGAAATGGAGGAGTTTGTCCTGATGAAGCAGCAGCTTCAAGAAAAGGAAGAACTCATTAGCACTTTGAAGACTCAGGTCCTCCAGACACAGGCAGAGCAAGCTGCACAGGTAGGATGATGGCGCCTCCATTAAAATAAAATCCGTGGGGTCCAGAATGGTGCAGGTGGCAAGTCTATCCCAGCATTCACTTGAAAAGCTTGGTAGATGAAAATATGGTAGCTAGGATATTAAAGCCAAGCCTAGGAGGGTGTGGCAGAAGAAGCTACAAGTATGGGAATTGGTTCATATCTAAGTAGGAAACACCAGAACCCCTCAAAAATGCCATTTATGTTGGTGAACTTGCTATAGCTTTATGATGACTGTTTTTATTCCTTAGGTCCAGATACTCCATTTTAATAGCCCACAGAGATTCTGTATCTCAGGAATGGGCTCATGGCTGAACGGATAGATAAAACAAAAGAAATCAAACTATTAGCTCCATTCTTTTCTGATTAAAATCTTGTTAGGAAGATATATCTTAACCTTGAAACTACTTACTGAACAGAGACTAAAGAAGTGGAGAGGGTATGAGGCTCCTTGCTAATGACTCTAGTATGCAGCGTTCTTCTTCATGGTCATTCTGAAGCCAGAGCCAGCCTGTTGGCGCCGGCTCCCTTAACTCTGTTTTTCTCAGTTTCCCATAGTTCTCCTTCAAGGATGCTTTTGTGCCATGCCACATTTTATCCCTGGAGATCTTGGCACACAACACGCAGCTGATCTTAGCCATCAGACATCTTGATAACAGAGGTGTCTTCCATGTAGGAATGGCTGACGTTTGGGTTCCCAGAGTTTTATACCCAGAAATTGATAATCTTATCCTATTAGTTTCTGTTGGAGCTTTCATGCTTCATATATAGTGTAGACTAGGAAAATGTTACACATTCTTTATTCTTTTAAGTTACTTAAAACAAAGGCAGCGGGCGGAACTCCAGTCCGCGGCAGACGGAAGCCGCGGAACCCCGGCCCGCTGCTGACGGAAGTAGCGGAACCCCGGCCCGCGGTGGACAGAAGCGGCGGAACCCCGGCCCGCGGTGGATGGAAGCGGCGCACAGAAGCGGCGGAACCCCGGCCAGCGGTGGACGGAAGCAGCGGAACCCCGCCCCGCGGCAGACAGAAGCGGAGGAACCCCGGCCCATGGCGGACGGAAGTGGCGGATCCCCGTCCCTCAGCGGACGAAAGCAGCAGATCCCCGGCCCAAGGCGAACTGAAGCGGTGGAACCCCGGCCTGCGGCGCACGGAAATGGCGGATCCCCGGCCCGCGGCAGACGGAAGCCGCGGAACCCCGCCCCGCGGCGGACGGAAGCGGCGGAAACCCGACGCGCGGCGCACGGAAGCGGCGGAACCCCGGCCCGTGGCGGACGGAAGCGGCGGATCCCCGGCTTGCGGCGGACGGAAGCGGCCGAACCCCGGCCCGCGGCACACGAAAGCGGCGGAAGCCTGGCCCGCGGCGGACCGAAGCGGCAGATCCCCGGCCCGCGGCGTACGCAAGCGGCCGAACCCCGGCCCACGGCGGACACAAGTGGCGGATTCCGGGCCTGCGTGGACGGAAGCGGAAGTCCCCCGGCCCACACTGTTAAAGCAAGTAGGTTTTGGGGGCCTGGCCTGTACAGAGGGAGGCTTTTTATTGGCGAGGTCCACGGGTGAATGGGGAGCTGCGTCCTGTCCCTGAAGACCTTCCTGAGTGGGGAGAGTGTTCTGGGCCTTAGCTGAGACACAGGAAACGGAGCGGGAGCATTCTCACACCCCTTTACCCCCCTGGTAAGCCTGCGAAGGCTGATACCCTCTGCCGGGGCTGCTCCTCCTCTGCTGCGACCTCTCTATATCTGGCACATCCCAGCTTGTGCCCAGGGCCCTCTTCCACTCTCCCTCCCTCTTACGGGGCTGCGGGATCACCCAGGATAGCCTGTTTGGGCACTGGGTTGGGAGCTCGGGGCAGAGGACAGCGGGAGTTTCTCTGTCTTGGTGGCTGGTCTACAGAGGGGTAGGCCTTTTGTGGATGAGGTCCTGGGCAAACGGGGAGCCTGGCCCTGGTCCTGAAGATCCTTCTGAGTGGTGAGAGCAATCTTGGCCCACGGCGGGAGCCAGGAAACGGAGCGAGGGCACTTTGTAAACGGAGCCCTTGGCCAGCAGGGAAACCTGTTCTTGACTTAAAAGACCCATTAGATAGCATTGTTAGGAGGAGAGGGGCAGGTGCCAAGGCAAAAATTCCCCCAACAATATGAAAAACAAGATGGAAACACCAGAACCCAATGATCTTACAACAGAAGGACTTGAACACCCTAACACAGAAGAAGTGGAAAAAACTGACTTTATGAAAGCAATAGAGTCCCTTAAACAATATGTAAAAAACACCCTTATAGAAATGGATGAGAAGTATAACAAAAAGTTTGATGAAATGAGTAAATACTTAAATGATGCCCTGGGAAACCAAGAAAAAATGATCAAACAGGTAATGGAAACAGTTCAAGAACTGAAAACGGAAATTGAAGCAAGGAAGAAAACACAAAATGAGGACCAGTTGGATATGGAAAATCTAGGTCAACGAGCAGAGGCTACAGAAACAAGCATAATCAACAGACTACAAGAGATAGAAGAAAGAATCTCAGATTCTAAAGACAACATAGAGAAAATAAACGCACTGATCAAAGAAAACAGCAAAACCAACACAGTTTCGTCACAAAACATTCAGGAAATATGGGACACAATAAAAAAACCAAACCTAAGAATAATAGGGATACAAGAAGGAGAAGAGGCACAACTCAAAGGTCCAGAAAATATTTTTAACAAAATTATAGAAGAAAACTTTCCCAACATAAAGATATTCCTTTGAATATTCAAGAAGCATACAGAACACCAAACAGACTGGATCAAAGAAAAACATCCCCTCGCCATATTATAATCAAAACACAAAATATACAGATTAAAGAAAGAATATTAAGAGCTGCAAATGAAAAAGGGCAAGTTACTTATAAAGGTAAACCGATCAGACTTACACCTGACTTATCCATGGAAGCCATAAGGTCCTGGATAGAGGTACTGCAGAAACTAATGGATGCAAACCCAAACTACTATACCCAGCCAAGCTATCGTTCACTATCAATGGAGAAAACAAGACATTCCAGGATAAGAACAAATTTAAACAATACGTAGCCACAAATCCAGCCCTACAGAAAGTAATAGAAGGAAAATCACAACACAAGGAATCCAACATAGCCAACACTGCCTACAATAACTCAGGCATCTCGTGACCATCACCAGCACTACTCAAAGAAGGGAGACACACAAACTCTACTAAAAAAACAATAAGAATAACCAGAGTAATCAACCACTGGTCATTAATATCACTTAATATTAATGGTCTCAATTCACCTATAAAAAGACACAGACTAAAAGATTGAATACGAAAACAGGATCCAGAATTCTGCTGTTTGCAAGAAACACATCTCAACCACAAAGACAGGCATCTACTCAGAGTAAAGGGATGGGAAAAGGTTTTTCAAGCAAATGGTCCTAAGAAAAAAGCAGGTGTGGCCATACTAATTCCTAACAAAACGGACTTCAAACTAAAATCAATCAGAAGAGATCGAGATGGACACTTTATACTCATAACAGGAACAATTCATCAGGATGAAGTCTCAATCCTGAATATCTATGCCCCTAATATAAAAGCACCCACTTATGTAAAAGAAATATTACTAAAACTCAAGGCAGACATCAAACCACACACACTAATAGTAGGAGACATCAACACACCTCTCTCACCAATGGACAGGTCAATCAGACAGAAACCTAATAGAGACTTAAGAGAATTGTTGGAGGTAATGAAGCAAATGGACTTAACCGACATCTATAGAACACTCCATCCAAATAGGAAAGAATATACCTTCTTCTCTGCAGCGCATGGAACCTTCTCGAAAATTGACCACATACTCAGTAACAAGGGAAACCTCCACAGATACAAAAAATATCAGTGTCCTCCTGTGTCTTATCAGATCACCACGGATTAAAGTTAGAAGGCAACACCAATCCTACCCCCAAAAAGCCGACAAACTCATGGAAACTGAACAGTCAACTACTGAACCACACCTGGGTCAAGGAAGAAATTAAGAAAGAAATTAAAGTCTTCCTTGAAGTTAATGAAAATAAAGAGACAACATACTCAAACCTATGGGACACGATGAAAGCAGTGCTCGGAGGAAAGTTCATTTAGCACTAAGTGCCCACTTAAAGAAAATGGAGAAAGCATACGTTGGGGACTTAACAGCACACCTGAAAACTCTAGAAAAAAAAGAAGCAGAAGCACCCAGGAGGAGTAGAAGATTGGAAATAATCAAACTGAGGGCAGAAATCAACAAAATAGAAACACAGAAAACAGTCCAAAGAATCAATGAAACAAAAAGTTGGTTCTTAGAGAAAATCAACAAAATCGACAAACCCCTATCCAAACTGATTAAACGACAGAGAGAGAACACGCAACTAAATAAGATCAGAAATGAAAAGGGGGACATAACCACAGACACAGAGGAAATTCAGAGAATCATTAGATCTTACTACAAAAGCCTGTATGCCACAAAACTGGAAAATGCAAAAGAAATGGACATTTTTTTAGATAAGTACCATATACCAAAGCTAAACCAAGAACAAGTGAACGATCTAAATAGACCGGTTAGTCGCGAAGAATTAGAAATGGTTATCAAAAACCTCCCTTCCAAAAAAAGCCCAGGACTAGATGGTTTCAATGCAGAATTCTACCAGACCTTCCAAGAAGAGCTAATACCTATATTTCTTAATGTATTTCACAATATAGAAACAGAAGAGTCATTGCCAAATTCCTTTTATGAAGCTACAGTTACCCTGATACCAAAACCACACAAAGACCCAACCAAGAAAGAGAATTACAGGCCTATCTCACTCATGAACATTGATGCAAAAATCCTCAATAAAATACTGGCAAACCGAATCCAAGAACACATCAGTAAAATTATCAATTATGATCTAGTAGGCTTCATCCCAGAGATGGAGGGCTGGTTCAACATACGCAAATCTATCAATGTAATCCACCATATAAATAAACTGAAAGAAAAAAACCATATGATCATTTCATTAGATGCTGAAAAAGCATTCGACAAAATTCAGCACCCCTTTATGATGAAGGTCTTGGAGAGATTAGGGATAAAAGGATCATACCTAAATATAATAAAAGCTATTTACAGCAAGCCGACAGCCAACATTAAATTAAACAGAGAAAAACTCAAAGCCATCCCACTAAAATCAGGAACACGACAAGGATGTCCACTCTCTCCATACCTCTTCAATATAGTGCTTGAAGATCTAGCAATAGCGATAAGACAACATAAGGGGATCAAGGGGATTCGTATTGGAAAGGAAGAAGTTAAGCTTTCTTTATTTGCACATGATATGATAGTATACATAAGCGACCCAAAAAACTCTACCAAAGAACTCCTACAGCTGATAAACACTTTTAGTAATGTGGCAGGATACAAGATCAACTAAAAAAAAATCAGTTGCCTTCCTATACACAAAGGATAAGGAAGCAGAGAGGGAAATCAGAGAAGCATCACCTTTCACGATAGCCACAAATAGCATAAAATATCTTGGGGTAACTCTAACCAAGGAAGTGAAAGATCTATTTGACAAGAACTTTAAGTCTTTGAAGAAAGAAATCGATGAGGACACCAGAAAATCGAAGGATCTCCCTTGCTCTTGGATAGGAAGGATCAACATAGTAAAAATGGCAATTCTACCAAAAGCAATCTATAGATTCAACGCAATCCCCATCAAAATCCCATCAAAATTCTTCACAGATCTGGAAAAGACAATAATCAACTTTATATGGAAAAACAAAAAACCCAGGATAGCCAAAACAATCTTATACAATAAAGGAACTTCTGGAGGCATTACCATCCCTGACTTCAAACTCTATTACAGAGCTACAGTATTGAAAACAGCTTGGTATTGGCATAGAAACAGAGAAATCGACCAATGGAATCGAATAGAAGACCCTAGCTTTAACCCACAAACCTATGAACACCTGATTTTTGGTAAAGGAGCTAAAGGTATACAATGGAAAAAAGAGAGCATCTTTAACAAATGGTGCTGGCAAAACTGGATGTCAGCCTGTAGAAGAATGAAAATAGATCCATATCTATCACCATGCTCAAAACCCAAGTCCAAATGGATTAAAGACCTCAATATCAGTCCGAACACACTGAACCTGATAGAAGAGAAAGTGGGAAGTACTCTACAACACATGGGCACAGGAGAACACTTCTACGTACAACCCCAGCAGCACAGACATTAAGGGCATCATTGAATAAATGGGACCTCCTGAGACTGAGAAGCTTCTGTAAAGCAAAGGACACTGTCACTAAGACAAAAAGGCAACCCACTGACTGGGAGAAGATCTTCACCAACCCCGCAACAGACAAAGGTCTGATCTCCAAAATTTATAGAGAACATAAGAAAGTAGACCATAAAGGGCAAATCAACCCAATTAAAAAATGGGGCACTGAGCTGAACAGAGAATTCTCAACAGAAAGAAGTTCGAATGGCCAAAAGACATTTAAGGTCATGCTCAACTTCCGTAGCCATCAAGGAAATGCAAATCAAGACAACTTTAAGATACCATCTTACACCTGTCAGAATGGCTAAAATAAAAAACACCAATGATACCCTTTGCTGGAGAGGTTGTGGAGAAAGGGGTACACTCATCCATTGCTGGTGAGAATGCAAACTTGTGCAACCACTTTGGAAAACAGTGTGGCGGTTTCTCAGGAATTTTGGAATCCACCTACCCCTGGACCAGGCAATACCACTCTTGGGAATATATCCAAGAAATGCCCTATCGTACAACAAAAGTATATGCTCCGCTATGTTCATAGCAGCATTGTTTGTAATAGCTAGAACCTGAAAACAACCTAGATGCCCTTCAATGGAAGAATGGATGAAGAAAGTATGGAATATATACGTATTAGAGTACTACTCAGCAGTAAAAAACAATGACTTCCTGAATTTTGCAGGCAAATGGACGGAAATAGAAAACACTATCCTGAGTGAGGTGAGCCAGACCCAAAAAGAGGAACATGGGATGTACTCATTCATATTTGGTTTCTAGCCATGAATAGGGGACGTTGAGCCTATTATGTGTGTTCCTAGAGAAGCTAATTAAGAAGGTGAACCCAAAGAAAAACATTTAGGCGATGAAAGGAGACAGAGACAAAGACCCACATTGGAGCACCAGACTGAAATCTCAAGGTCCAAATCAAGAGCAGGAGACAGAACACGAGCAAGGAACTCAGGACCGCGAGGGGTGCACCCACACACTGAGACAATGGGGATGTTCTATCAGGAACTCACTAAGGCCAGCTGGCCTAGGTCTGAAAAAGCATGGAATGAAACCGGACTTGCTAAACATAACGGACAATGAGGACTACTGAGACTCAAGAACAATGGGAATGGGTTTTTGATCCTACTGCACGTACTGGCTTTGTGGGAGCCTAGGCAGTTTGGATGCTCACCGTACTAGACCTGGATGGAGGTGGGTGGTCCTAGGACTTTCAACAGGGCAGGGAACCCGGATTACTCTTAGGGATGATGAGGGAGGGGGACTTGGTGGGGGAGGGAGAGGGAAATGGGAGGTATTGGCGGGGAGAAGGCAGAAATCTTTAATAAATAAATAAATAAATAAATAAATAAATAAATAAATAAAAATAAAAAAAATGGCAGCAAAGACATATGAATATGATAACAGGTCCATTGTGGAGCAAGCCACTCAAAACAAAATACCAAAGGCCAAGTGTGGTAACACAAGCCATTGCCCTAGAATGCAGAAGACTGGGGTGTACAGATCATGGGTTTGACACCAGTATTGGCTTCATGACAACTTCCAGGCTAGCACAGGCTACACAGGAAGAACTATCTCAAATATTAAAATGGAAAAAGTAGCCTCAGGTTTAAAGTATTTTGTGAGCCATGGTAGTTATAGATACTTACACAGAAAAAAAAATATGGGATTTAAACAGAACCATGAAAGCTAGGTAATAAACTAGACAAGCCACGTTCTTGTGGGGAAGACAGAGAGGAAGCCTGAGAGCTAGGTAACACTCTAGACAATCCATGTTCTTGTGGGAAAGGCAGAGAGAATCCTGAGAGCTACGTAACACTCTAGAAAAGGCGCGTTCTTGTGGGGAAGAGACAAGAGGAATCATGAGAGCTACATAACACTCTAGACAAGCCACGTTCATATGGGGAAGACAGAAGGGAACACTGAGAGCTAGGTAACACTCTAGATAAGCCACGTTCTTGTGAGCAAGACAGAGAGGAACCCTAAGAGCTATGTAACACTCTAGAGAAGCCGCGTTCTTGTGGGGATGACACAGAGGAACCCTAAGAGCTATGTAACACTTTAGAAAATCCACGTTCTTGTGGGGATAGTTGGGAAAGACAGAGAAGAATGCATTAAAGAGAACATCCTGCAGCAGTGACAGCTGGACATGGTATGTAGCTCTACTGCTGTCTTGTTTTTTATTATTTTACAGACTCTAGTGCCAAGAATATCCCAATTTTCCTGGTTTGCTCTTAACTTGTTTAGTCTAAAGTTTGTAGGATAGCTTCCTACATATCGTTACTGTTGTCCATGTTTTTCTGCTCACTGTCTAATTGGTCTGTCTTTTGCTATGTTAGTTTTCAAAGAAATTGAAAAACATACTGCTATTGCTTCTGTCTTTTTCTGAAAAGTTTTGGCAATTCTATGATACTTTATAAATTAGCAAATGAAATTCTTTTTGCATTAAAGTTGAAATTAGAAGGAAATATGGAAGGTATTCAAGGCAAATGAGAAAGTCAAAAGAACTAAGAATGCCAACCACATTGCTTAAGTATAAAATTTCCCCCTTCAGTTGCATAAGAGTTCTGCAGAAATGGAGGAGTTTGTCCAGATGAAGCAGCAGCTTCAAGAAAAAGAAGAACTCATTAGTACTTTGCAAACTCAGGTCGTCCAGACACAGGCAGAGCAAGCTGCACAGGTAGGATGATGGCGCCTCCATTAAAATAAAATCCGTGGGGTCCAGAATGGTGCAGGTGGCAAGTCTATCCCAGCATTCACTTGAAAAGCTTGGTAGATGAAAATATGGTAGCTAGGATATTAAAGCCAAGCCTAGGAGGGTGTGGCAGAAGAACCTACAAGTATGGTAAGTGGTTCATATCTAAGTAGGAAACACCAGAACCCCTCAAAAATGCCATTTATGTTGGTGAACTTGCTATAGCTTTATGATGACTGTTTTTATTCCTTAGGTCCAGATACTCCATTTTAATAGCCCACAGAGATTCTGTATCTCAGGAATGGGCTCATGGCTGAACGGATAGATAAAACAAAAGAAATCAAACTATTAGCTCCATTCTTTTCTGATTAAAATCTTGTTAGGAAGATATATCTTAACCTTGCAGCTACTTACTGAACAGAGACTATAAAGAAGTGGAGAGGGTATGAGGCTCCTTGCTAATGACTCTAGTATGCAGCGTTCTTCTTCATGGTCATTCTGAAGCCAGAGCCAGCCTGTTGGCGCCGGCTCCCTTAACTCTGTTTTTCTCAGTTTCCCATAGTTGTCCTTCAAGGATGCTTTTGTGCCATGCCACATTTTCATCCCTGGAGGTCTTGGCACACAACACGCAGCTGATCTTAGCCATCAGACATCTTGATAACAGAGGTGTCTTCCATGTAGGAATGGCTGACTTTTGGGCACCCAGAGTTTTATACCTAGAAATTGATATTCTTATCCTATTTGCTTCTGTTGGAGCTTTCATGCTTCATGTAAAGTGTAGACTAGGAAAATGTTACACATTCTTTATTCTTTTAAGTTACTTAAAACAAAGGCAGCGGGCGGAACCCCGGCCCGCGGCGGGCGTAAGCGGCAGAACCCCGGCCCGCGGCGGACCGAAGCGGCGTAACCCCGGCCCGCGGGGGACGGAAGCGGCGGAACCCCGGCCCGCGGCGGACCGAAGCGGCGGACCGAAGCGGCGGAACCCCGGCCCTTGGCGCACGGAAGCGGCCGAACCCCGGCCCTTGGCGCACGGAAGCAGCGGAACCCCGGCCCGCGGCGCACGGAAGCGGCCGAACCCCGGCCCTCGGTGGACGGAAGCGGCGGACGCCCGGCCCTCGGCGGACGGAAGCGGCGGAACCCCGGCCCTCGGTGGACGGAAGCGGTGGAACCCCGGCCCGCACGGATGGAAGCGGCGGACCCCCGGCCCACACAATTAAAGCAAGTAGGTTTTTGGGGCCTGGCCTGTACAGAAGGAGGCTTTTTATTGGCGAGGTCCACGGGTGGACGGGGAGCTGCGTCCTGTCCCTGAAGACCCTCCTGAGTGGGGAGAGTGTTCTAGGCCCTAGTCAGGACACAGGAAATGGAGCGGGAGCATTCTCACACCCCTTTACCCCCCTTGCTAAGCCTGCGAAGGCTGATACCCTCTGCCGGGGCTGCTGCTCCTCTGCTGCGACCTCTCTATATCTGGCACATCCCAGCTTGTGCCCAGGGCCCTCTTCTACTCCCCCTCCCTTCTGCGGGGCTGAGGGATCACCCAGGATAGCCTGTTTGGGCACTGGGTCGGGAGCTGGGGCAGAGGACAGGGGGAGTTTCTCTGTCTTGGTGGCTGGTCTACAGAGGGGTAGGCCTTTTGTGGACGAGGTCCTGGGCAAACAGGGAGCCTGGTCCTGGTCCTGAAGATCCTTCTGAGTGGTGAGAGCAATCTTGGCCCACGGCGGGAGCCAGGAAACGGAGCGGGGGCACTTTGTAAACGGAGCCCTTAGCCAGCAGGGAAACCTGTTCTTGACTTAAAAGACCCATTAGATGGCATTGTTAGGAGGAGATGGGCAGGCGCCAAGGCAAGAATTCACCCAACAATATGAAAAACAAGATGGTAACACCAGAACCCAATGATCTTACAACAGAAGGACATGAAGACCCTAACACAGAAGAAGTGGAAAAAACTGACTTTATGAAAGCCCTTAACTTGTTTAGTCTAAAGTTTGTAGGATAGCTTCCTACATATCGTTACTGTTGTCCATGTTTTTCTGCTCACTGTCTAATTGGTCTGTCTCTTTGCTATGTTAGTTTTCAAAGAAATTGAAAAACATACTGCTATTGCTTCTGTCTTTTTCTGAAAAGTTTTGGCAATTCTATGATACTTTATAAATTAGCAAATGAAATTCTTTTTGCATTAAAGTGGAAATTAGAAGAAAATATGGAAGGTATTCAAGGCAAATGAGAAAGTCAAAAGAACTAAGAATGCCAACCACATTGCTTAAGTATAAAATTTCCCCCTTCAGTTGCATAAGAGTTCTGCAGAAATGGAGGAGTTTGTCCAGATGAAGCAGCAGCTTCAAGAAAAAGAAGAACTCATTAGCACTTTGAAGACTCAGGTCGTCCAGACGCAGGCAGAGCAAGCTGCACAGGTAGGATGATGGCGCCTCCATTAAAATAAAATCCGTAGGGTCCAGAATGGTGCAGGTGGCAAGTCTATCCCAGCATTCACTTGAAAAGCTTGGTAGATGAAAATATGGTAGCTAGGATATTAAAGCCAAGCCTAGGAGGGTGTGGCAGAAGAACCTACAAGTATGGTAAGTGGTTCATATCTAAGTAGGAAACACCAGAACCCCTCAAAAATGCCATTTATGTTGGTGAACTTGCTATAGCTTTATGATGACTGTTTTTATTCCTTAGGTCCAGATACTCCATTTTAATAGCCCACAGAGATTCTGTATCTCAGGAATGGGCTCATGGCTGAACGGATAGATAAAACAAAAGAAATCAAACTATTAGCTCCATTCTTTTCTGATTAAAATCTTGTTAGGAAGATATATCTTAACCTTGAAGCTACTTACTGAACAGAGACTAAAGAAGTGGAGAGGGTATGAGGCTCCTTGCTAATGACTCTAGTATGCAGCGTTCTTCTTCATGGTCATTCTGAAGCCAGAGCCAGCCTGTTTGCGCCGGCCTCCTTAACTCTGTTTTTCTCAGTTTCCCATAGTTGTCCTTCAAGGATGCTTTTGTGCCATGCCACATTTTCATCCCTGGAGGTCTTGACACACAACACACAGCTGATCTTAGCCATCAGACATCTTGATAACAGAGGTGTCTTCCATGTAGGAATGTCTGACGTTTGGGCACCCAGAGTTTTGTACCCAGAAATTGATAATCTTATCCTATTAGCTTCTGTTGGAGCTTTCATGCTTCATATATAGTGTAGACTAGGAAAATGTTACACATTCTCTATTCTTTTAAGTTACTTAAAACAAAGGCAGCGAAGACATATGAATATGGTAACAGGTCCATTGTGGAGCAAGCCACTCCAAACAAAATACCAAAGGCCAAGTGTGGTAACACAAGCCATTGCCCTAGCATGCAGAAGACTGGGGTGTACAGATCATGGGTTTGACACCAGTGTTGGCTTCATGACAAGTTCCAGGCTATCCCAGGCTACACAGGGAGACCTATCTCAAAAAATAAAATGGAAAAAGTAGCCTCAGCTTTAAAGTATTTTGTGAACATGGTAGTTATAGATACTTACACAGAAAAAAAAATATGGGATATAAACAGAACCCTGAAAGCTAGGTAATACTCTAGACAAGCCACATTCTTGTGGGGAAGACAGAGAGGAAGCCTGAGAGCTAGGTAACACTCTAGACAATCCATGTTCTTGTGGGGAAGACAGAGAGGAATCCTGAGAGCTACGTAACATGCTAGAAAAGCAGCGTTCTTGTGGGGAAGACAGAGAGGAATCCTGAAAGCTAAGAAACACTCTAGAAAAGCCGCGTTCTTGTGGGGAAGACAGAGAGGAATCCTGAGAGCTACATAACACTCTAGACAAGCCACGTTCTTGTGGGGAAGACAGAAGGGAACACTGAGAGCTAGGTAACACTCTAGACAAGCCGCGTTCTTGTGGGGAAGACAGAGAGGAACCCTAAGAGCTAGGTAACACTCTAGAGAAGCCGCGTTTTTGTGGGGAAGACAGAGAGGAACCCTAAGAGCTATGTAACACTTTAGAAAATTCGCGTTCTTGTGGGGATAGTTGGGAAAGACAGAGAAGAATGCATTAAAGAGAACATCCTGCAGCAGTGACAGCTGGACATGGTATGTAGCTCTACTGCTGTCTTGTTTTTTATTATTTTACAGACTCTAGTGCCAAGAATATCCCAATTTTCCTGGTTTGCCCTTAACTTGTTTAGTCTAAAGTTTGTAGGATAGCTTCCTACATATCGTTACTGTTGTCCATGTTTTTCTGCTCACTGTCTAATTGGTCTGTCTCTTTGCTATGTTAGTTTTCAAAGAAATTGAAAAACATACTGCTATTGCTTCTGTCTTTTTCTGAAAAGTTTTGGCAATTCTATGATACTTTATAAATTAGCAAATGAAATTCTTTTTGCATTAAAGTGGAAATTAAAAGAAAATATGGAAGGTATTCAAGGCAAATGAGAAAGTCAAAAGAACTAAGAATGCCAACCACATTGCTTAAGTATAAAATTTCCCCTTCAGTTGCATAAGAGTTCTGCAGAAATGGAGGAGTTTGTCCAGATGAAGCAGCAGCTTCAAGAAAAAGAAGAACTCATTAGCACTTTGAAGACTCAGGTCATCCAGACGCAGGCAGAGCAAGCTGCACAGGTAGGATGATGGCGCCTCCATTAAAATAAAATCCGTGGGGTCCAGAATGGTGCAGGTGGCAAGTCTATCCCAGCATTCACTTGAAAAGCTTGGTAGATGAAAATATGGTAGCTAGGATATTAAAGCCAAGCCTAGGAGGGTGTGGCAGAAGAAGCTACAAGTATGGGAATTGGTTCATATCTAAGTAGGAAACACCAGAACCCCTCAAAAATGCCATTTATGTTGGTGAACTTGCTATAGCTTTATGATGACTGTTTTTATTCCTTAGGTCCAGATACTCCATTTTAATAGCCCACAGAGATTCTGTATCTCAGGAATGGGCTCATGGCTGAACGGATAGATAAAACAAAAGAAATCAAACTATTAGCTCCATTCTTTTCTGATTAAAATCTTGTTAGGAAGATATATCTTAACCTTGAAGCTACTTACTGAACAGAGACTAAAGAAGTAGAGAGGGTATGAGGCTCCTTGTTAATGACTCTAGCATGCAGCGTTCTTCTTCATGGTCATTCTGAAGCCAGAGCCAGCCTGTTTGCGCCGGCCTCCTTAACTCTGTTTTTCTCAGTTTCCCATAGTTCTCCTTCAAGGATGCTTTTGTGCCATGCCACATTTTCATCCCTGGAGGTCTTGGCACACAACACACAGCTGAACTTAGCCATCAGACATCTTGATAACAGAGGTGTCTTCCATGTAGGAATGTCTGACGTTTGGGCACCCAGAGTTTTGTACCCAGAAATTGATAATCTTATCCTATTAGCTTCTGTTGGAGCTTTCATGCTTCATATATAGTGTAGACTAGGAAAATGTTACACATTCTCTATTCTTTTAAGTTACTTAAAACAAAGGCAGCGAAGACATATGAATATGGTAACAGGTCCATTGTGGAGCAAGCCACTCCAAACAAAATACCAAAGGCCAAGTGTGGTAACACAAGCCATTGCCCTAGCATGCAGAAGACTGGGGTGTACAGATCATGGGTTTGACACCAGTGTTGGCTTCATGACAAGTTCCAGGCTATCCCAGGCTACACAGGGAGACCTATCTCAAAAAATAAAATGGAAAAAGTAGCCTCAGCTTTAAAGTATTTTGTGAACATGGTAGTTATAGATACTTACACAGAAAAAAAAATATGGGATATAAACAGAACCCTGAAAGCTAGGTAATACTCTAGACAAGCCACATTCTTGTGGGGAAGACAGAGAGGAAGCCTGAGAGCTAGGTAACACTCTAGACAATCCATGTTCTTGTGGGGAAGACAGAGAGGAATCCTGAGAGCTACGTAACATGCTAGAAAAGCAGCGTTCTTGTGGGGAAGACAGAGAGGAATCCTGAAAGCTAAGAAACACTCTAGAAAAGCCGCGTTCTTGTGGGGAAGACAGAGGAATCCTGAGAGCTACATAATACTCTAGACAAGCCACGTTCTTGTGGGGAAGACAGAAGGGAACACTGAGAGCTAGGTAACACTCTAGACAAGCCGCGTTCTTGTGGGGAAGACAGAGAGGAACCCTAAGAGCTAGGTAACACTCTAGAGAAGCCGCGTTTTTGTGGGGAAGACAGAGAGGAACCCTAAGAGCTATGTAACACTTTAGAAAATTCACGTTCTTGTGGGGATAGTTGGGAAAGACAGAGAAGAATGCATTAAAGAGAACATCCTGCAGCAGTGACAGCTGGACATGGTATGTAGCTCTACTGCTGTCTTGTTTTTTATTATTTTACAGACTCTAGTGCCAAGAATATCCCAATTTTCCTGGTTTGCTCTTAACTTGTTTAGTCTAAAGTTTGTAGGATAGCTTCCTACATATCGTTACTGTTGTCCATGTTTTTCTGCTCACTGTCTAATTGGTCTGTCTCTTTGCTATGTTAGTTTTCAAAGAAATTGAAAAACATACTGCTATTGCTTCTGTCTTTTTCTGAAAAGTTTTGGCAATTCTATGATACTTTATAAATTAGCAAATGAAATTCTTTTTGCATTAAAGTGGAAATTAGAAGAAAATATGGAAGGTATTAAAGGCAAATGAGAAAGTCAAAAGAACTAAGAATGCCAACCACATTGCTTAAGTATAAAATTTCCCCTTCAGTTGCATAAGAGTTCTGCAGAAATGGAGGAGTTTGTCCAGATGAAGCAGCAGCTTCAAGAAAAAGAAGAACTCATTAGCACTTTGAAGACTCAGGTCATCCAGACGCAGGCAGAGCAAGCTGCACAGGTAGGATGATGGCGCCTCCATTAAAATAAAATCCGTGGGGTCCAGAATGGTGCAGGTGGCAAGTCTATCCCAGCATTCACTTGAAAAGCTTGGTAGATGAAAATATGGTAGCTAGGATATTAAAGCCAAGCCTAGGAGGGTGTGGCAGAAGAACCTACAAGTATGGTAAGTGGTTCATATTTAAGTAGGAAACACCAGAACCCCTCAAAAATGCCATTTATGTTGGTGAACTTGCTATAGCTTTATGATGACTGTTTTTATTCCTTAGGTCCAGATACTCCATTTTAATAGCCCACAGAGATTCTGTATCTCAGGAATGGGCTCATGGCTGAACGGATAGATAAAACAAAAGAAATCAAACTATTAGCTCCATTCTTTTCTGATTAAAATCTTGTTAGGAAGATATATGTATTCCTCGTTGATTCCTTTTGGGGCCCACTCCAGATCTCAGATTCTCCTGTCACACTTCTCAGTTGCTTGCTTCTGTTTTGCCTTCCTACCTCCAAAGTGCCTGCACACAAGTGCCTATGCTCTCGGCTTTATCTTTTGACCCCATTTGATAATTTTGTTTCTCTCACCTTGTTGTTGGTGTTCTTTGTTCTTGGTGTTGTTAGCTATGTATAGTTAGCTATTTTGTCTGCATGTGTGTCTGTGTACCACATGCATACCTGGTGGTCTTGGATGTCCTCAGACTGTGGTAACAGTTATTACCATCATGTGGGTGCTAGAATTGAATCCAGCCTAGTTCCTCTGGAAGTGCAGACAGTACTCTTAACCACTGAACCATCTCTCCGGCCCTGCTTTTTAATTTGAAAGAAATTTCTTTTTTCTCGTTTTTTTATGTATTTTTTTTCTTGTTTCATGGGTAAATTTTCTAACTTACCTTTCCAAGGATGGTGGTGTTTTGCTTCGTTGTTGTTTAATTCATCTGTGAGTGTATGACATGTGCAGGTACCTGTGGAGGCCAGGAAAGGGCGCTGAAATTACAGGCAATTTTGAATTGCCCAACATGGGGATTGAACTGGGGTCTTCTGGAAGAGCAGTGAGGGTTCTTAACTGCTGAACTACTTCTCCACCCCCCGTTTTGCTATTGAGACAGGGTCTTATTATATAACTGAAGTTTGCCTAGAGGGTTCAGTGTGGTCCAGGATGCCCCCAAACTCACATCATCCTGCACCAGTCTCTCAAAGGCCAGGCTTACAGGTTTGTGCCTCCACACCTGACTGGCTGCTTCTTTTGGTGAGTTTCTCTTGGTAATTCTTTATTGATGCTATAATGTTCTGGTTGCCAGCATTCTCGCCTGTCTCTCAGCGCCTGTGGTTTCCCCTGCTAATGTGTCATCTACTTCTGGGCCTCAAGTGTGTGTTGCTGTTGTCCTTTGTTGTCTTCCCGCTCTTGTGTTTGTTGATTTTTAAACAGCTACTGGTACGATAGCATTAACGTTTGTGAGTGGGTGAAAGGTGTGTGTGAAGGCTGTTGTCTTCTCCAGGTGTCCTGACATCATTTCTGGATCGAGCTCTTAGTGGGTATTGGGAAAGAGTTTTAAAATGGATCGCAGTTTTGCTAAAGGCGAGTCCGTCTTAACATCCATTAACCTTGTGTGTGAGACGCATTGTTTATTTAATTAATTCTCATGTTTGTATGAGGAAAAGTGCTGAATTATCTTCATTTAATAGGTGAAGGAAACAAAGACTTAGATCAAGAAACAAGGTACCCAATTCTAGAACCCAAGTGTCCTTAACCATAGGGTGTGCACCTTCTTTATAATAGTGGACATCAGCTCAGCTTGAGTTAAGGCTGGAGTCCAGCTGGGATGTGGCTTAGTGGTGGATCCCTTGCCTGTGTGCCTGAGTTCTGCCCGAGAATTGAGAAGCAAAGACAAAATAAACAAGTAAACAACAACAACAGCAGCAGCAAGGAAAATGGCTGGTGTTCATGTATAAATACAGAAGCTTATAGCGGGCACATGTGTAGGTGGGAAGCCACTCTTTACCTTCCCGTTCACAATAACCTGTAGGTCCCTTAAGTCTGTCTCAGATCAAAGTCGGAGCTTCGGACCTCCGAGGTGGGGCTATGGGGTAGAATGGAAGGGATGATTAGGCCCTGGAGCCTTGATGGCAGCTCCTTGGCTGTCTGTGGACTGTGGGAAGGTGCTCACAGTCTGTGGTGCCTGTGTGGCAAGAGCGACTGGTCAGTAAGGAATGGGAAGTCACCCTTTGCTCCCTCTGGTTAAAGCTGGAGGAACTGAAGACCCTGCAGCAGCAGTACTTACTGAGGAATCAGGAGGTCACTGAGCTATGGCCACTGAAGGCTCAGCTCCAGGAGTATCAAGAGAAGACAGAAATCATGCAGGTGATGCAGAAGGAACTTAGGCGGGAAAGCCTGGCCTGGCAGCAAGAGCTACATCAGCTCAGGTAGGACTATTCCTGCATCTGCATTTTGACCCTTTACTATTATTATTTTAACACTTTATTTTGAAATAGGTGCTGCTTTATAGAATACTGTGGAAACAGTGAGAGAGCATGTATGTACACTTCACTTAGTTTCCTCCAGGAAAAGCATCCTATGTGACATGCACCTGTCACACCCAGCATGCTATGTGACATGTACCTGTCACACCCAGCATGCTATATGACGTGATACATGTCACACCCAGCTGCTTTTATGCATAACAAAGAAATAGCTGGTGTTCATTAGAAACTCCGCTCTTTACCAAGTTCAGGAAAATAAAAAAAAAAAAAAACCAACAACTAATGCCTATTATTTGATATTTAACATGTGCCAGGCTTTGTGTTTGATGAGTGATGTTTGGTGTCTCATTTAATCTTACAATAGTCCTAAGGAATAACTAGCTTATTCTGAGTTTATTGAAGGAACTTGGCAAGACTGGCATTTGCTCAGTTCTTGTACCTAATATATGCAAGAACCAGAGTTCTGAGTCCTTCAGAGTCAACCCTGGTGGCATGATGCAGCTGAAGGACTGTGGTGGTTCCAGTGCCCTACCTGGTCCTGCCATCCACATCCGTACATACTGTTGTACACACTGACTACCTGGTCTCACCATCCACATCTGTACATTCTGTTGTACACACTGACTACCTGGTCTCGCCATCCACATCCGTACATACTGTTGTACACACTGACTACCTGGTCTCGCCATCCACATCCATACATACTGTTGTACACACTGACTACCTGGTCTCGCCATCCACATCCGTACATTCTGTTGTACACACTGACTACCTGGTCTTGCCATCCACATCGGTACATTCTGTTGTACACACTGACTACCTGGTCTCGCCATCCACATCCGTACATACTGTTGTACACACTGACTACCTGGTCTCGCCATCCACATCCGTACATACTGTTGTACACACTGACTCATGCAGTTTTGCACATCACTCTGCATTCATTCTGCTGAGTTTTCCTGCCAATTTTGAATTGCGTTTCCCATTTGGAAACCTAGCTCTTTGCTCAGGATCCAAATCCAATGATGGCTTTTCTATGAAGGTCCTCCAGTCCTGCCAATAGGAGCTCCTCCTCCATTCCTGTCACAGCCTGCTCTCACCCCTTACTGGGTGCTTCCACTTGCAAAATAATCTTTACTCTGATATGTATTAGTTTTGCTATATTGATAACATTGCATAAGAATGTTTGGAATATGGAATTTTTCTTCTTTGCACCATGAGTATATTTGAGCCATTTTTTTCATGGTGTAGAATGCAAAAAAATAACTGGGAACATCGTGAGAAGTGGATGAAGGAGCAGTATATTATGGCCATCGCAGAAAAAGATGAGCAGCTCAGTCATCTGCAGAGTCTCCTGTGGTCTTCCTCACAAAGCCAGATTCTCTTCTGCACAGTACCAGAGACAGGTGAGGAGATCATGTAGTTTGCTCAGGGTGCCACGATCCAGAAAAGCATCCTTCTCCTATAAGTAACTGCCCATCTGTGACTTCTTCTACAGTGGGCATGATTTCTTCTAGGGAGAGGAGTTAAGTCTTAGGAGACAATACCATGGATGTTTGTTTCCTGGCAGGCATCCCCAGAAACATCAGTCTCCATCGATGGGTCACAAAACCTTGTTTATGAGACAGAACTTCTCAAGGCTCAGCTTAATAACTCTTATTCTTTTTTATGTATTTATTTATTTATTTATTTATTTATTTATTTATTTATTAAGATTTCTGCCTTCTCCCCGCCACCACCTCCCATTTCCCTCCCCCTTCCCCATCAAGTCCCCTTCCCTCATCATCCCTAAGAGTAATCCGGGTTCCCTGCCCTGTGGGAAGTCCAAGGACCACCCACCTCCATCCAGGTCTAGTAAGGTGAGCATCCAAACTGCCTAGGCTCCCACAAAGCCAGTACGTGCAGTAGGATCAAAAACCCATTCCCACTGTTCTTGAGTTCTCAGTAGTCCTCATTGTCCATTATGTTCAGCAAGTCCGGTTTTATCCCATGCTTTTTCAGACCCAGGCCAGCTGGCCTTGGTGAGTTCCTGATAGAACATCCCCATTGTCTTAGTGTGTGGGTGCACCCCTCGTGGTCCTGAGTTCCTTACTCGTGCTCTGCCTCCTGCTCTTGATTTGGACCTTGAGATTTCAGTCCGGTGCTCCAATGTGGGTCTTTGTCTCTGTCTCCTTTCATTGCCTAAATGTTTTTCTTTGGGTTCACCTTCTTAATTAGCTTCTCTAGGATCATGCATAATAGGCTCAATGTCCCCTATTCATGGCTAGAAACCAAATATGAGTGAGTACATCCCATGTTCCTCTTTTTGGGTCTGGCTCACCTCACTCAGGATAGTGTTTTCTATTTCCGTCCATTTGCCTGCAAAATTCAGGAAGTCATTGTTTTTTACTGCTGAGTAGTACTCTAATATGTATATATTCCATACTTTCTTCATCCATTCTTCCATTGAAGGGCATCTAGGTTGTTTGCAGGTTCTGGTTATTACAAACAATGCTGCTATGAACATAGTTGAGCATATACTTTTGTTGTATGTTAGGGCATTTCTTGGGTATATTCCCAAGAGTGGTATTGCCTGGTCCAGGGGTAGGTGGATCCTGAAATTCCTGAAAAACCACCACACTGTTTTCCAAAGTGGATGAGTGTACCCCTTTCTCCACAACCTCTCCAGCAAAGGGTATCATTGGTGTTTTTTATTTTAGCCATTCTGACAGGTGTAAGATGGTATCTTAAAGTTGTCTTGATTTGCATTTCCCTGATGGCTACGGAAGTTGAGCATGACCTTAAATGTGGTAACTCTAACCAAGGAAGTGAAAGATCTATTTGACAAGAATTTTAAGTCTTTGAAGAAAGAAATCAATGAGGACACCAGAAAATGGAAGGATCCTCCTTGCTCTTGGATTGGGAGGATCAACATAGTAAAAATGGCAATTCTACCAAAAGCAATCTATAGATTCAACGCAATCCCCATCAAAATCCCATCAAAATTCTTCACAGATCTGGAAAAGACAAAAATCAACTTTATATGGAAAAACAAAAAACCCAGGATAGCCAAAACAATCTTATACAATAAAGGATTGTCTGGAGGCATTACCATCCCTGACTTCAAACTCTATTACAGAGCTACAGTATTGAAAACAGCTTGGTATTGGCATAGAAACAGAGAAGTCGACCAATGGAATCGAATAGAAGACCCTAGCTTTAACCCACAAAC
This sequence comes from Chionomys nivalis, assembly GCF_950005125.1. NCBI lineage: Eukaryota > Metazoa > Chordata > Mammalia > Rodentia > Cricetidae > Chionomys > Chionomys nivalis. Next base: position 62,419,885 of record NC_080094.1, on the reverse strand, counting down.
CTATGAACACCTGATTTTTGATAAAGGAGCTAAAGGTATACAATGGAAAAAAGAGAGCATCTTTAACAAATGGTGCTGGCAAAACTGGATGTCAGCCTGTAGAAGAATGAAAATAGATCCATATCTATCACCATGCTCAAAACTCAAGTCCAAATGGATTAAAGGCCTCAATATCAGTCCGAACACACTGAACCTGATAGAAGAGAAAGTGGGAAGTACTCTACAACACATGGGCACAGGAGAACACTTCCTACGTACAACCCCAGCAGCACAGACATTAACGGCATCATTGAATAAATGGGACCTCCTGAGACTGAGAAGCTTCTGTAAAGCAAAGGACACTGTCACTAAGACAAAAAAGCAACCCACTGACTGGGAGAAGATCTTCACCAACCCCGCAACAGACAAAGGTCTGATCTCCAAAATATATAGAGAACTCAAGAAAGAAGACCGTAAAGGGCTAATCAACCCAATTAAAAAATGGGGCACTGAGCTGAACAGAGAATTCTCAATAACTCTTATTCTTAAAACGTTCCCCGAGGCGGGCTGGCGGAGCCAGTGACAAGCGGCGACATTTTCCCACCAGTGGGAGGGCACGCGCTGTGCAGCTGATGGCGGCGGCTACCAGACATATAAACACAAAGATAGGATAAAGCATTTTATTGGGGGAGAGAGGCAGAGAGAGAGAGGGAGAAGAGAAAGAGAGAAAGAGGAAAAGAGCCAGAGAAAATGCGTGCACACGCCAAAGAAACAGAAGAGGGAAGAGCAAGATGGCACGGGCAGGTCAGAGGTAATGGGAGTGGGCGTGGCTTGTCCCTTAAAGGGACAGGAAAGCACAACAATAACACCTTAAATGAAACTCACCAGAAGGAATTAAGAATTGAGCAGCTGAACAGCAAGGTATGTGTTTTGTGCTAGACTGAAATTCAGTTTCTTTTTTCATCCTCCTGGAGGTAAGATTCAGCACGGGTACCAGCTCCAGCAGAACTTAGGAACAGAAGTTATAAGAGCAAGTGTTTATTCCAGAGCAGAGGACACTGGCCACGTTCTTCTTGCCCTTGGCCAGTCTTTGAGAGCGACTTGGGGAAACCCATGCAGAAACTTCACCCCATCTTATCACGTGTTAGTAATGTGTCAGCATCTCCTCAAGCATCTCCATGAGTCACTGTCTCCCTCTGCTCTGACTGGTCCAAGTGTTCTCAATGGTTCTTCCCAGTCCTTCCCTCTTCAGAGAAACCTACATAGGTAGGGTCTGCCAAAATTAGACGTCATTCATGAGGCTAGTGGTTAGTGAGTCCAGGGGTCTGTGAGAAGAGTTTGAATGCCCACAATTGTCTGCACAATGTGGTGTGGGTGCATGCATCTTCTCACAGGAAGTCACGGAACACAGGCATTGAGGCTGCTCATGGGTGAAAGTGCTCGCCTCACAATCCTGATGACTTCCGCTTCATCTCTGGATCCTACAGTGGAAAGATAGAATCAGCTCCTGAGTGCTCCTCTCTGTTCTCTACATGTGTGCTGTAGGATGAGCATGCCTACACTCGTGCATGTTTATTACACACACGCGCGCACACACACACACACACAAATACTAATAACATTGTGATTCAAAATCATAAAAATCGGGAGATGGTTTTCCCAGATGATGAGAAAAGCCCACTAGCTCAAGATTGCAGTCATTCTAAAGTCAGTGGTAATGTGTGTGACTAGTGTGTTTACCATACATAGAAGGTACTCATTAGATGATAAATTCAACCATCACTAGAGTATCAGAGACTCCATTGGCTTTGAATCCAAATGAATCGATGAACTAAATGGCTTAGTTTTGTTTGGTGGGGAGGGGTCTCCTCTCACCAACCTATTACAGAGGTTCTGACCTTTGTAGCTCTGTGGCTGTGAAGACCTAGTGACTCCTTCCAGTCACACCTCAGTTCTTGTTCCTCTCTAAATGCTAGTCTGTGGCTCTGTCGAGGCTTCTCCTCCTATGGCAGCATATTAAACAGAAACAGCTATTTATAGATGATGAAATAAATTATTTTGGTAGATGATAACAGCTAAAAATTTTAAATGTTTTATCGAAGTAAAATGTAATTGATTGTCTTTTACTCTTTTTATTTTTAAAAAAATATTTATTTATTTATTTATTTATTTATTTATTATGTATACACTATTCTGTCTGTGTTTATGCCTGTAGGCCAGAAGAGGGCACCAGACCCCATTACAGATGGTTGTGAACCACCATGTGGTTGCTGGGAATTGAACTCCGGACCTTTGTAAGAGCAGGCAGTGCTCTTAACCTCTGAGCCATCTCTCCAAACCCTCTTTTACTCTTTTTATGCTCGATCTTTTGGGGGCCCATCATCCAGCTCCCAAATAAATACACACATGGAGGCTTATTATTACTTATAAAAGCCCAACCTTATCTTGTTTCTGTCCAGCTTTTCTTTAACTTAAATTATTCTGACTACATTTGCCTCAGGGCTTTTCCTTTTCTCACTTCTGTATACCTTACTTTCACTCTTACTCCTTTCCCAATCACAGGCACCTACCTTAGAACTAAGTGGAGCCGTTTGCAGTATGAACATACTGCTATAGGCCATTGTCACTCTGGATAAGAAATAGTTCTCTTTAGAGTCTGGCTATGAGGAAGGCACCTCCCTAGCCTCACTCATCCACTAGTTAACAAGTAACTGTCATTTGCCTGCTGAGAGTCTGGCCATATGGTAGGCACTGAGGACACACATAAAACCTTAAGTCATGTGAGCTTAGTCTCACTCCCTGTAGGTCCCAGCTTCTCACTTGAGATGAAGTTCAGGGGCCATCACACGTTTCTAATCCTGTCTGCCCTTGCTCCTTTGCTGAATGCTAAGGTGTTCTACACAGCTCTGCCTGCTCAGCTAAATGTTTCTGTGCAGTGTAGGAATGTGTTAGAAACCTTAAAACGTGACTAATGGTATAATGTTAGTCTAGCCTTAGTGGACTGAATTCAGTTAGCCTGTGAGTAGAGGCAGAAGCTGAGGAGCCTAAGTGGTCCGTGTTCCACACATCTCTGTAGTGGCAGGCCCACAGCGGCAGTTTCTATGAGCAGTGCTTGCTCCAGTGAGACTCATGGACACTGGGAGGGCCGTGCCCCTGGATCCTGTGCCTGCTCCTAACCCCGGAAACCTAGACAGAATGCAGACAGCCAAGACAGATTATGAGTGGCTGGTTAGTGATCGACTATTTGTTTTTGTAGTTCATAAGCCTTCGCTTCCAACAAGTTTATGGGTCTACCCTCTCTTTCTAGATTTACTAGAGACAAAATGAGAAGACAATTTTAAACACTGGGGAGATTTGTTTTGCTTGTGTTTACTTGTGTTTGGTGTGCCCTGGGCTGTTCATTCCAGCTAGGAATGCTTTTCCTGTGGTGGAAGAGCATGAGGTTAGTCCTCAACCTGGAGATCCTATTGTACTCAGCCCACCACCCTCAAATAACTTTAACTCCCCCAAAATTCACACCCTTTTCTTTAGTAACAGCCTTTCTCCCCACACCCTGCCTTCCCAGTGCCCTTACTGTAGTTTGGATTGGGCCACATCATAAAGCAGGTGGGACTCAAGACTGAGACCCACATTGTGAGTCTTGCTCTGGGAGCTGCTGCTGCCATGGCCTTGAGTAGTGTAAACGTGCTTCTTTTTTCCATCTGTAAAAAAGGAGGGAGGTTCTTTCTCTGCTTCTTTCAATGAAGATGGAATTTGTCCAAATGTTTTGTAAACTGAAACTTGATCTTCAGAGTAACAACCACACACAGAGTCATCTGGAGCCACGTTCAGTTACAGAGCACGTTGTGATCATGTGTGTTATCTGTGTGCATCCAATGCGTTTTCCCAGATGTCTCTAGAAAACTTTTCTCTGAAGCATTGATGAACTTTCTTACACAAACATGTAGAAAAGAATCCTCAAGAGAGCACAAGACTCCCAGCCAGATCCATCCATTTCCTCTGACCTAAGCCTTCCCGTGTCTCCGTGGTGGGTAATCAGGAGGACGTCTCCATGGCTACCAATGTATCTAGGTGTTAATCGTGACTGAAGTTTAAAATGACAGTCCGCAAGTGAAGAATCCCAATTCTGGTTCCAGAGGAGTCCATCCCAGTCAGCTAAGTGTTTTCACTCATAGTAAAAATGTTTTGTGAATTAGAAACCAGCAGTTAGATTGCTTTGCCGGGTAGTGGACAACCGACACTGAACTTGTGCAGGGACAGATCTGACTGTGGCCTGTCCCTTGGGACCTAGAGGAAAGGTTGGCATTGAGACTGTACTGTTTCCACTTGGTGAGCACCTGGGCTGCCACTTCCGCTTCTCAAGTCCACATAGACACATATGACTTCTGTCTGCGCTCTTGGAAACATGTCCACCCAGTAATACTATTACACACATTTTTAAGTGTGAGCTTGCTCTCTGTCTATACTGAGTTCTAGGGCTTGTTATTTGTTAGTAATTTAAGCATGGACCCAACCTTCTGCCCTCTGCTTACATTCCTGGAATAGCCTGTTCTACTGGAATTTTTGTTAGGGGGTTCTGTTTAACCGTTGTTCAGTTCATAGACCTTGGAACCAGTAAAAATAAACCAGTTTCCTGCTATTCTTCCAGAATTAGTTTCCTTTTGTGGCTGAAACACTTAGGTATTTTTCCCTTTGAAGAAGCAGACCACAGTAGGACTCTTAAGTTAGGTTCTGCACTGCAAATCAGGTAGGTCCTGCAAGTTCAGGCCAGTTGCCTAAGCACTGCTTCCAGTGATGTGGTCTGGGGTGGCACTTATCTTCTCCCCTGCTGCAGTTCTCTCAGCTGCTGGAGGAGGAGAATACCCTCTCCATCCACCTCAGCAATGCCAGCCAGAGTCTCCGCAAGAGCCAGCACCACTCCAGTGACCTCTTCAAGTACTGTGCTGTCCTGGAGAAGCAGGTGCAGGAGCTTCAGGCAGTAAGGCAGCAGTGGGAAGTGCTCAGAGTGATAGCTAGGGACTTTCACTTCCCTACTCAGTGGAAGGCTCTCAGTTTGCACACACATGGTGTCTGAAGAGCTTCCATCATAACTGTTGTTTTTTCTAGGAGCCACCAAATATAAATATTCCGGGCGTGCCCCAGGAAATGAATGGAGAGAAAAAGAGCGATCCAGAGGCCACAGGGGAGACACAGCCAAGGTACAGGAGCAGGATTCCCCCTCCATCATACACTGTGTGCAAAGAAATTGGGTGGTAGACAAGAGAGGGTGATAGGTGAATATGATAAAACTCTATTACCTACGTGTAGGAAAACACCGTAATGAAACCTATTGTTGTGTATGGGCAGGGTGAGTTAAGATCTTATCTCCCCTTGACTTGACGCGGTCCTAGAGCAACTTCAGAGTCATCACCAAGAAGCTTGGTACTTGTGGGGTTACAGAAACCTGTGCTTTCCAGGGCAGTAGCTCGTAGGGGTTAGAAATATATTTCCCATCCATATTACACAAGGAAACTTATATAAGGTGTCTTACTTCATCCCAGCAGTAACTATGTGAGGTGCATGTTGGGTTCTTGTGTGTGTGCGTGTTGGTGGCAGGGGGACAAGGTCAGAGGACAATGGTAGGTGCCTTGGTGTAACCCTTTCTAACATTGTCCTCTGAGACAGAGTCTCTCATTGAACCTGGCACTTGCCATTGTTCAGTGACCAGGGGTCATTAGCCATCCTCCTGCCTCTGTCTTCTCCCTAGCCCTGGGGACCCCAGGTGCACACCATCAGGCAGCTCTCACAGGGCTGCCTGGGGTGGGGATGCAGATGCTCATGTTTGCAAAGCCAGCGCTCTTCCCCACTGAGCCATCTCCACGACCCCAGTGTCAGAGCCTTTAGAGGGCCAAATGAGCACATTCTCATTGCCTGTCTGAATCCCAGATTCTGTTTGTTTGTTTTTGAGACAAGGTCTTTCTGAGTAGCTCTGGCTGGCCTGAAACTTAATTTGTAGACCAGGCTGGCCTTGAAGTCACAGAAATCCACCTGTCTCTGCCTCCCAAGTGCTGTGATTAAAACTGTATGTCACCGCACCTAGCTAGGCAATTGAAATTTTAAAGATTGTGATCTAAGGGGAAATAGAAGACCACTTTAGAAGGAGTGCTGCTTGATTTATTGGCAATGCACTCCCTAACCCTGAACTTCCCTTTGCCAGTCACCGGCTTTTGCCGAGCTAGGAGGGGATGTGGATGATACTGTGGGCACTCTACCCCGAGTGTGAGTGGAAGGACACAGCAGTGTCCTGCTCATTACTTATCCACATCAAGGAAACCAGAGATCACTGTGTGAGAAGGTGGTGTGGCTGCAAGTGTTCTGTTGCTGGGATCCCCTTTACGTGGAAAGAAACATCAGGCACCTCCATTTTGTGTGTAAGGGTGAGTCACTGTGTCTGCCATCTCTTCCCTAAGAATAAACAGCGCTGGGGGTGTTTCTGCCTTCTTGCAATGCCTTCCCCAGGGAGCAGGTCTTAGCTGGGATTTCCTTCTTTCCTATCCAGCATATATACAGCTTTTTTTCTCAACACCGTCTAGGTAGCCTTGAGGGTAGGCTCTACGGGAACACAGTAGAGCTTGTGTAGAGGCCTTGCAGAGACATTCAGACCTATTTGTTCATGGCCGTTTTCTCTGCCACTTTTGAGAAACCTGGTCCATGGGAGGCTCGGGACCACTTGAGACAGAGTAGTCAGAATGACTCTGGAGCCTGTGTCTGGACCGCATTAACCTAAGGTTAGCCCCTCCCCCCTTTCCTTCTGACTGAGAGCAGAATGGAGGCCAGGTGTTGGTGATGCACACCTTTAATCCCAACACTTGAGAAGCAGAGGCAGGAGGATCTCTGTGAGTTCGAGGCCAGCCTGGTCTACTGAGCTAGTTCCAGGACAGACTTTCTAGGTACATAGAGAAACCCTGTCTCGGGAAACAAAATAATAACAAAAAACCCAGAATGGAGAGCAGGGCGACTAAATACGGCCCACCTCAACCAGGTTCAGATTAAGGTGTTTCCTCTCTGCTGAAGAAGAGAGCGGCACACAGAGAAGTGTTCACTTGATGGAGATTCCCTGTGTGGGGAAGAAACATGAAGTAGAAGGGGCTTTGCATGCTCCCCACACCAGTTAAAACCTCTGCCCTGTAGGCAAATGAGTGACGAGACAGGCCTTGCCCTTTTGTCCGCAGACGCCACTGCGTAATGGCAGCTTCTCCTTAAATGGAGAATTTCCAGAATGAAGTAATAAGTACATCAGCAGAAATCAGAGCAGAAGCTGCAGAAGCTGCAGTGGCTGAAGCTCAGCCTCATGCTAAGAGTCCGACAGAATTTCTTGAGTTCTTTGCCTATTATAAATTGAAAAAAAAAAAGGTAGTGTGTGATGGAGCATGCCTGTAATCCCAGTCCTGGGAAGTAGAGCCAGGAGAATCGTAAGTTCAAACCCTGGGCTGCATAGTAAGCCCCTTTCTCAAAAACAAAGAAAAAACCAGGGTGGGGTGGAGACGGAAGGGGAGAGAGAAATGAGTGAGTTCTGAATGAAATGCAGTGTAGAGGGGAAGAACATGAGGCACAAAGACAAACGGGCACTGGGGTCTAGTTCCGTTGATGGTTAGTCGTGCTTCCATGGGTAAGACACTAACCAGCTTCCCAGCCAGAAGCCCCCAAGCCAGCATCCTAAATAAGCAGTTCCTTTACTACTGTGTGGGCCTGGCCTATGGGAGAAAGCTCTGCTGCCAGTCCCCTAGGCCACCTTCCTAGGCTGACTGGGAAGATGCTCATGCAGGTGACATGTGTTGTATCTTTCTCTCAACACAGGCAGGGGCAGAGTGAATGGGATCCGGCCCGGACTCCCACCATTGGTGCCGGTGTCTCTCAGGAGACGTCAGTGTGGATAGACATCCCGGACAGCAGCTGCCAAACGGTAAGAGGGAAGGACCCGGGGAGACCTCGGCTGTGGGACCGGGCTGAGGTACAGAGATGGGCAGTGGTATTGGTGGTCAGCCCCTGAGGAAACTTTCTCCCGGGATGCCCCTCTGCTGTGAGGATGGGATCAGTTGGCTGAGATGCAACTGGTGAAGGGAAGAGCCTCAGGTGCAGCTGACTTCCTCATTTTGTTGTTGTTGTTTTGTTTGTTTCAGACCCAGAGTGCTGCTGGATGGAAGCGGGTTCTGCATTCACTCTGCCATTCCTGGTCCCGAGTGTGACTTTTTGCAACCATCTATTTCTTGATGGTTCATGTCCCCCTCATCCTGTGTTTCACAGCTCATATATAAACTTCTCACTCAACCACAGCTCTCAGAACTTGTAATTCCATCATGTCTATGTCAGAATTGTAGTTTTTAGAACAGCCTTCCCACTTCCAACCCTTCCGTATCTCCTTGGAAAGTTCCCGTAACAACAGAGGTGGCTATGAGGACAGGTTAGAACGCAAGGCCTGGTGCATCCCGTTTTCTGGATGTCCCTCCATTGGGGCTGGGGCATGTGTGGGGGTCCTGAATCCACTCAGGAGCCGGAGCATCACAACTTCTAGCCTCAAGAACCCCTGAGTTACGGCTCGTGGTTGTGAGTTATTCTGTCTTCAATGCCATTGTCACTCGGCTCTGCGAACAGGGCTGAGGCAATGGGAAGAGAAGACAAAACTCCTGATCCAGACCTGAGAGCAGTGGTCACGAGTGACACCACTGTGCCTGTGCCCCCCTTGCTAGCCACCGGCTTTCTCATTGCTGACTGACATCATGTCTTCCCTGCTGAAGCCAAAGCAGACGAGTTGAGGGGAAGAAATCCATCCTGAAACTGAGTTAAAGGAGCAGAGTGCCGGGGTGAGATCCTGAAGCCTTGTGTATTGTTCTGAGAGAACACTGGAAAACGTTAGGCACTTGCCTGTAACTCCAGCACTCAGAAGGCCGAGACAGGAGATCATAAGTCCGGGGTCAGTCTTGTCCATATAGTTAAGTTCAAGATAGCCCGTGCTACATAGCAAGACTCTGTCTCAGAAGAAAACAGCACAACAGCAAATCAGTCTCCTAGGACACGCAGTGCAGGGGTTTCGTAGCTCATGCAGGTCGGGTGGGTATAATTATGCTTTTGTATGAAATTGCTGCTTGGAAAAGCTGGCCAGCTATCTCATTGTACAATTGGATTTCTAACCCAATCCCTTTGGTTTCAAAGCTATTCCTGCATGTCACACTCCACTCAAGGGACGAACGGTGGATATCTGTAAAGGGGAAATGAGTTTTCTCGGTCTCATCTCTAAAGTCCTATGGTTTCTTCAGAGAACTGCATTACCATATGATGTGTTAGAATGTCTGCTCTGATACTCTAATTCTGACATTGGATTAGAATTCCAAGTTAGCTAGAAGATTTCCCCTTTCTACAATTTCTCTACTTTAAAACAGCTTTAACAGAACAAATGAAATGTCCCGAGTCTAATGCCCATTTGGAAGGGACCTTAGAAGCTTTCTGTTCTCCTGCAGAAAAGCTCTGTTCTTCTTTAGAAATGCTCTTTTCAGTCCAAGATTAGAAAAACCGGTCTGGGACCCTTTCTGGGTTCATTATCTCTAAGCCAATCAGGTCACAATTCCACAGCCCACCGAGGTCAGAAGAGCCTGGGTCAGATTCAATAACAAATTCTTATGATTATCTTGGGACTTCTTTGCTGCCTCTTTGTCACTGAGGGCCCCATACTGTCAGAGGAGTCAGGTGTGTTTGGGGGAAGGGTAGATGGGGAGGGAGAAGTGGAGGATGGGGAGAGTTCGGGGAAATGGGATGGCTGAGATGGAGGAAGGGTGGATATGGGAGCAGGGAAGAAAATATCTTAACTAAGGGAGCCATTTTAGGGTTGGCAAGAGTCTTGGCTCTAGAGGGGTTCCCAGGTGTCCACGGGGACTTCCCCAGCTAGGTCCTTTGGCAGCAGAGGAGAGGGTGCTTGAACTGGCCTTCTCCCATAGCTTCTTGCATATAACCATAGAACCTTCATCCAGCGATGGATGGAGATAGAGACAGAGAACCACATTGGAGCACTGGACTGAGTTCCCAAGGTCCAGATGAAGAGCAGAAGGAGGGAGAACATGAGCAAGGAAGTCAGGATCGCGAGAGGTGCGTCTACCCACGGAGATGGTGTGACTGATCTAATGGAAGCTCACCAAGGTCAGCTGGACTGGGACTGAATGAGCATGTGATCAAACCCGACTCTCTGAATGTGGCTGACAATGAGGGCTGACTTTTGACAAAGAAGCAAAATTGTGAAATGGAAAAGAAACATATTTAACCTTATTATTTACTTTTAATTCACCTGAAGTTGTAGTTCTCAGAGGCTACCTTATTTTAAACCTGTAATGCAGCTTTCAGTTGAAATTACACTGCACGGCAGGGGGAAGAACACAATCTCTCTCGGTCTGCCAGCCTGTCTTTCCAAGCTCTGGCGGGCAGATTTTTAAATATCTTTTTCATTTTAACTTGTAAATCATAAAATTAGGAGAATTTTTGAATTCTCTCCTTTGTTTTATTGATTGACTCTGGGGTACTGACTGTGGGAGGCTAAATTTGCTCTCTAAACTTACTTTTGCTCCTGCTTGCCTTTTACCCACAGGTGGGTTAGAATCAGGTGGCTACTGTGCTCACATGGTGCCTCAATCTCAATGGTAACCGAGGTGATTCTTGGGCCAAAAGCTGTTTTCCTTCCCTTTTCCACCCCTTTATCAAGTGATAAAAGTTGTAATTCTGCATCTATCGCACTTACAGATTTTAAATATCTTTGCCATTGTTTTTCTTCTTCTCTTATAACTCCCTTTAGCTATCAATGTGTATAACTGAATACTCTTTTCTATTATTTACAAATTTTTACTCCAGATATAAATTTTGTCCCACTTTTCTACACTTTTTTAAATTCTGATCTCTATTTTTGAGTGCTCAATATTCACGTACCCACCAATTTTTTTCTCATGGGTTCCTCACATCTGGTCACTTATTCCTTGTTATTTTGGATGTTACAGATCAGCCCCACATTGGGTGCCATTATGTCAGGGTCTGATGCTAGCCTGGACCTTCAATTATTTCTCTGAACCAGACCCCAATATAAACTATCTCTCTCTAGACTGGCATGGAGGTGTAGAAATAAAGACACAACTCACATGGCTTTATCGAGAGGGAGATTCTCAGTGATCCCCATGAAATCCTGAGTTCACATCCTGAAGAATTTCTCTCATTTATTTTCCAAACAGCTTTTTATTCCAAAACATAAACTGAGTGGAAAATATATTAGCATTCTGTTTCCTAGGTAACCAGGTAAATGGCTTTTAGTCACGTCCACAACTACCTGTGTGCTCTGTATGCTAGCTGGCATGTAGGCTTGAATCAGCATCTCTATCAGGCATCCTCCAAATTACAAAAGAAAAGGAACAAAACAACATCCTGACCCTTTGTTAGGGTAGGGGCAGCTTGTCTGGAAGGCTATCTGACCACCTCAAGTGGGGCCTAAGGCTTTAGAGCATGGCTGCCACAGCATATAAAATTATGGGCCTACAAAAGACCACATTAAAATACGTTATTACATAGCCAAAGAAGATATGCAAAGAGACTAACCAGAATTATAAAGTGATAGAGGATTAGAAAATAAAGGATTATAAAATTAAAGATTTGGAGAAAAAGTAGAAATAAATAAGAATAAAGAGAAAATCTTTAAAAGTACTAAGAAAATTGAACAGCATTTGTGCAATTAGAAAGAGAAAAATAAAGCAGTTTCCTTTACCAAAATGGATATTTTATGAAAAATCATAAGCAGTGATTTTCAGAGCTATCCTTCAGAAACCATAAAATTAGAGCAATAAAAATACAATAATTTCAGGTATGTTTTATATATAAGTATTTTCCATGTATTCATTGCACAGTGATAAATTTCATAAATCCATTCTCTCTTTTAATTCTTTTGAATTAAAATAACATTTGAATTAAGATAACATTATTATGGTATTTTGGGGTTTTAAGTTCTAAAACTCTTGGAAGACATTCTCAATTCATCCGTTGTGAATTTGACTATCTTTTATTTGCAATGCCCTTCATCTAGCAAGAACTAGAAATTTGCCTAAAGTGACTTTAGCCTAAAATGATAACTCATAATTAGAGAAGAATGAGATAAGTACAGGAAAAAAATACCAGAATATATCATATATGATAAATTAGGAAGATTAGAATTAAAAGACAACAGTGCTGACTGCTAAATTTTTAGTACAGGGAAAGGCATATAAATATGTCTAGACCTGTTTAACTTGAGGTCCATGTGACGAGATAGAGCCTCATGCCCTACAGTGCCTAGATGGCCTGGATAACCCAAAGACTTGAGATAGAAGCAAACATAATTGGAAAAATAATCATTGAAGTGATTTCCAATGATATTCTGCTATACTCATAGTTCAGTGTCTTGTCCAGTCATCATCAGAGATGAGGATGGCAGCATCTCTGGCAGCAAATGTGAGCGGGTGAAGAGATCCACAGGCAGACATTATATGGAGAGAATGTGTAAATTGGAGGTCTCTGTCTGGTCCCTCCCCTCAGAGATCGGGGACCTCCAACAAAGACAGGGAGTAAAGACTGTAGGAGTTAAAGGGGATAGAATACACAAGGAGAACAGGGCCCACTGAATCAATTATGCAGGACTCACATGAGTCATAGAGACTAAAACAGTAGGCACTGGGCCTGCATGTGTCTGCTCTGCAGGAGGTTTTCTGCATAGGTCATGACTGTTAGCTCGGTGTTCTGGGAGACACCTAACAGGGAGTGGGTGTCTCTGGCTCTTCTTACCTGCTCCTTTAGCGCTTTTCCTTCTGTTGAGTTGCCCTGTCCTGCCTGATCTGAGGGCTTTTGCCTTGTCCTATTGTATCTTGTTTTGTCCGATTTTGGCTGTCATTTCTCATCTTTTAGAGACCTATTCTTTCTGAAGAGGAAACAGAAGGAGTGGAACTAGGTGAGAGGGGAGGTAGGGAGAGGTATGAGGAGTGGAGGCGGAAGACTGTAGGTAGAATGTGTTGTAAGAGAGAAGAATCTTTTCAATAAATAAATATAGATATGAAATACAAACATTAAAAAAAGCTTCTAGATTGTACACAAGGACAGGATGTTCACTTACTTGGAATCCATACTTACCCACAGAGAAAACTCCTAAGTCTGGTGTTTGGAATTGTCTCCACTGACACATTATCCCTACTTGAAAGAGCTGTTTCATAAACACATTCTTTACACTCATAACTATTGAAATATCCATGATGATATATACTTCGGTGGGGCTGATCCAATGGGAGCTCACCAAAGCAAGCTGGACTGGGACTGATGGAGCATATGATCAAACCGGACTCCCTGAACGTATTGGACAAGGAGGGCTGACTGAAAAGCCAAGGACAATGGCACTGGGTTTTGATTCTACTGCATGTACTGACTTTGTGGGAGCCTAGCCTGTTTGTATGCTCACCTTCCTAGACCTGGATGGAGGGGGGGAGGACCTTGGACTTCCACAGGGCATGAAACCCTAACTGTTCTTTGGACTGGAGAGGGAGGGGGAAGGGGATGGGGGGAGGGCGATGGATATGGGAAGAGGGGAGGAGGTGGAAATTTTATTTTTAAGTAGAAAGAAAGAAAGAGAGAAAGAAAGAAAGAAGAAAGAAAGAAAGAAAGAAAGAAAGAAAGAAAGAAAGAAAGAAAGAGATCCATGATGAGAAAGACCACCCTATGTCTTTGCCTAGTGTGATAATTAATGCTTTTCCTTGGCCTATACAAAACTATGAACAGAGGAATACATATTCTAAGACATTCAGTCCTTAATGATGGACAAGGTATTTGGTATTGAGGTTCCTAGTACAGAGTCAAGTTCAATGTCTCCACTGAGCAGTGCTCATATAAACCATCCTCCATGTGTATTTCTTTTTCAATCTAGAAATATTGCAAGCTTACTCACACACTCAATTGAAATATTTCATATTGGAAACTTCTCAAATTGTTTTTAATTATTATTGTGGGAAATTTAAATGATTGTCTCCTTTTCAAATAAATACATACATAAATAAAAGAAAATGACTTTGTAGCCTCAAATTTACCGGACTCAATAAACTAAATGTTAGTTGTTGTTGTTGTTGTTGTTTTTGTTTTGTTTTGTTTTGTTTTTGAGACAATGTTCTTTTGTGTATCCCAGGTTGGCCTCCTGGCAATCCTCCTGCCTCCGTCAACTAAGCTGTGTACCAACGTGCCCAAATAGCTTAAAAATCCTTTTCATGCCGGGCAGTGGTGGTGCACGCCTTTAATCCCAGCACTCGGGAGGCAGAGGCAGGCAGATCTCTGTGAGTTCGAGGCCAGCCTGGTCTAGAAGAGCTAGTTCCAGGACAGGAACCAAAAGACATGGAGAAACCATGTCTCGAAAAATCAAAAAAAAAAAATCCTTTTCATGATTTTTTATTATCTTTCTCACTTTACACCACACTTTAAAACTTACTATTTTTCAAAATTCTTTACCAATAATTATTCTAATTGTTGTTCAAAAATAAAATTAGTACAAACATGACCTATAAATGATAGGAGAAAATCAAAAAATAAATATAAATCCATGTAGCTTTAGGTATCATTTTGTTTTGAAATTATCCATATCTTATCTAACAAGGAAATTAACTGTTTATAAAAGAATCTGAGATAGATATGAATTAGAAGTAGAATTTTGACCACTTGAAAATGCTAGGAAGAAGAAACTGCACAAAAGTTTCTCATCTTCAATGCTATATCCCTTCCTACTCTCTTATTCTGTTTTCCTTTGTAGTTCCCTGTGGTTGATAAATTCTATGATCTACTTGAGAATTTGTCATTTAGTTTTCAGGATTGTTTAAGCTAACTCATTTCTTTTGTCTCTGGAAATTAAAACTCTCACATATTGAATATTTCATTTTCTTGAAAAATGTTAAAGGTTTTGTCTGTATTTTTGCAAGTGCCTCAGGTAATGTGATCCACAGGTGTGTTCTGCTGCCTTCCCGTCTTTGGTCTCCTGATTTTTTATATATACTTCTCTACCACACTAAACTACTGACATTGGAACTCTGTTTCTCACTCTATTGCTCTAAATAATAGAAATTTTTTCAGGGAAGGAACATTGCCTTATATAACTATACATCCACAAGTTTCTGTCAAGATTTAAACATTCAGATAACATCACCCAGCTCAGCCTCTTTCGGCGCTGGGACCAAATCGTGAGGGCAACCAAGAGGGCGGTAGTTCCTTTGTCTCAATAGCCTGCCTGCAGCAAGCAAGGTAGGCCCTTTGTTTACGAGCTACCCAACCAGCACGGAGATCCTATCTAGGCACCAGGAAAGCCATCACTGGGGAGTGCCATCACTGGGAAGGTACATCAGTGGGCAAGGAGACCTGATCCTGTAAAAGAAGATATATAGGAGAGCATTCGGAGGAAGAGATTGGCAGGAGCCAATGCAAGAATTCACCCAACAATCTGAAAAACAACATGAAACCACCAGAACCCAGCGACCTTACAACAGGATGACATGAATACCTTAATCAAGAAGAAGTAGAAAAAATTGACTTTATGAAAGTGATAGAGGCCCTTAAACAGCATGTAAAAAACACCCTTATAGAAATGGATGAGAAGCATAACAGAAAGTTTGAAGAATTGAGTAAATCAGTGAATGATACCCTAGGAAACCAAGGAAAAACAATCAGATAATGGAAACAGTTCAGGACTTGAAAACTGAAATGGAGGGAAGGAAGAAAACACAAACAGAGGGCCGGCTGGACATGGAAAAGCTAGGTAAATGAATAGAGACTACCAAAACAAGCTTAACCAACCGAATACAAGAGATAGAAAAAAGAGTCTCAGATTCTGAAGATACCATAGAGAAAATAAACACACTCATCAAAGAAAACAGCAAATCCAACAAATTCAAATGGCCAAAAGACACTTAAGGTCATGCTCAACCTCCTTACCAATAAGGGAAATGCAAATTAAAACAACTTTGAGATACCATCTTACACCTGTCAGAATGGCTAAAATCAAAAACACCAATGATAGCCTCTGCTAGAGAGGTTGTGGAGAAAGGGGCACACTCATCCATTGCTGGTGGGAATGCAAACTTGTGCAACCACTTTGGAAAGCAGTGTGGCGATTTCTCAGGAAATTTGGGATCAACCTACCCCAAGATCCAGTAACACCACTCTTGGGAATATACCCAAGAGATGCCCTATCATATGACAAAAGTATCTGTTCAACTATGTTCATAGCAGCATTGTTTGTAATAGCCAGAACCTGGAAACAACCTAGATGCCCTTCAATGGAGGAATGGATGAAGAAAGTGTGGAATATATACATATTAGAGTACTACTCAGTGGTAAAAAACAATGACTTCTCGAATTTTGCGTGCAAATGGATGGAAATAGTAAACACTATCCTGAGTGAGGTATCCCAGACCCAAAAAGAGGAACATGGGATGTACTCACTCATAATCGGTTTCTAGCCATAAATAAAGGACATTGAGCATATAATTTGTGATCCTAGAGAAGCTAAATAAGGAAGTGAACCCAAAGAAAATCGTATAGTCATCCGCCTGGATAGGGGAAGTAGACAAGATTGCAGGGCAAAAACTGGGAACTTGCGGGTGAGGTGGCATGGGGCAAAGGGGAAATGCGATGAGAAACGTGAGAAGGGGAGGATGGGAGGAGCTTGGGGGATTGGGATGGTTGGGATAGAGGAAGGGTGGATACGGGAGCAGTGAAGTATATATCCTAACTAAGGGAGCCATCTTAGGGTTGGCAAGAGACTTGACTCTAGAGGGGTTCGCAGGTGTCCAGGGAGATGTCCCCAGCTGGTACCTTGGGCAACTGAGGAGAGGGAACCTGAAATGACTCTCTCCTATACTGATGAATATCTTACATATCACGTTAGAACCTTCATCTGGCGATGGATCGAGGTAGAGACAGAGACTCAATTTGGAGCAACGGTCTAAGCTCTTAAGGTCCAAATGAGGAGCAGAAGGAGGGAGAACATGAGCAAGGAAATCAGGACCACGAGGGGTGCACCCACCCACTGTGACAGTGGAACTGATTTATTGGGAGCCCACCAAGGCCAGCTGGTCTGGGACTGAATAAGCGTGGGTTGAAACTGGACTCTCAGAGCATGGCGGACAATGAAGGCTGATGAGAAGCCAAAGACAGTGGCACTAGGTTTCGATCCTAATACATGAACTGGCTTTGTGGGAGCTTAGCCTGTTTAGTCGCTCACCTTCCTGGACATAGATAGAAGACCTTCGTCTTCCCGCAGGGCAGGGAATTTGGACTACTCTTCAGTATCGAGAGGGAGGGGGAATGGTGTGGGGGAAGGAGAAGAGGAGTGGGGATAGGGGGAGGGGAGTGGGGGGAGAGGGCAATATTTGGGAGGAGGGGAGGGAAATGGGAAACGGGGATCAGGTGGAAATTTTAATTAAAAAAGAATAAAAATAAAAATTAAAAAAAAAAGAATTAGAAGCTGTTATCAAAAACCTCCCTACCAAAAAATGCCCAGGACCAGATGGTTTCAATGCGGAATTCTACCAGAACTTCCAAGAAGACCTAATACCTATACTCCTTAATGTATTTCACAATATAAAAACAGAAGAGTCGTTGCCAAATTCGTTTTATGAAACTACAGTTACTCTGATACCAAAACCACACAAAGACTCAACCAAGAAAGAGAATTACAGTCCAATCTCACTCATGAACATCAACGCAAAAATCCTCAGTAAAATACTGGCAAACCGAATCCAAGAACACATTAGAAAAATTATCAATTATGATCAAGTAGGCTTCATCCCAGAGATGCAGGGCTGGTTCAACATATGCAAATCTATCAATGTAATCCATCATATAAATAAAATGAAAGAAAAAACCATATGATCATTTCATTAGATGCTGAAAAAGCATTTGACAAAATTCAACACCCCTTTATGATAAAAGTCTTGGAGACATTAGGGATACAAGGGTCATACCTAAATATAATAAAAAGCTATTTACAGCAAGCCGACAGCTAACATCAAATTAAACGGAGCAAAACTCAAAGCCATCCCACTAAAATCAGGAACACGCCAAGGCTGTCCACTCTCTCCAAACCTCTTCAATATAGTGCTTGAAGTTCTAGCAATAGCAATAAGACAACATAAGGGGATCAAGGGGATTCGAATTGGAAAGGAAGAAGTTAAACTTTCGTTATTTGCACATGATATGATAGTATACATAAGCGACCCCAAAAAAACTCCACCAAAGAACTCCTACAGCTGATAAACACCTTTAGTAATGTGGCAGGATACAAGATCAACCCCAAAAAATCAGTTGCCCTCCTATACACTAAGGATAAGGAAGCAGAGAGGGAATTCAGAGAAGCATCACCTTTCACAATAGCCACAAACAGCATAAAATATCTTGAGGTAACTCTAACCAAGGAACCGAAAGATCTATTTGACAAGAACTTTAAGGCATTGAAGAAAGAATTTGAAGAGGATACCAGAAAATGGAAGGATCTCCCTTGCTCCTGGATTGGGAGGATCAACATAGTAAAAATGGCAATTCTACCAAGAGCAATCTATAGATTCAACGCAATCCCCATCAAGGTCCCATCAAAATTCTTCACAGATCTTGAGAGGACAATAATCAACTTTATATGGAAAAACAAAAAACCCAGGATAGCCAAAACAATCTTATACAATAAAGGAACTTCTGGAGGCATTACCATCCCTGACTTCAAACTCTATTACAGAGCTACAGTAATGAAAACAGCGTGGTATTAGCATAAAAACAGAGAAGTCGACCAATGGAATTGTATAGAAGACCCGGATTTTAACCCACAAACATATGAACACATCATTTTCGATAAAGGAGCTAAAAGTATACAATGGAAGAAAGAAAGCATTTTCAACAAATGGTGCTGGCACAATTGGATGTCAACCTGTAGAAGAATGAAAATAGACCCATATCTATCACCATGCACAGAAATCAAGTCCAAATGGATCAAAGACCTCAATATCAATCTGAACACACTGAACCTGACAGAAGAGAAAGTTGGAAGTACCCTACAACATATGGGCACAGGAGATCGCTTCCTATGTATAACCCAGCAGCACAGACATTAAGGGCAACATTGAATAAATGGGACTTACTGAAACTGAGAAGCTTCTGTAAAGCAAAGGACACTGTCACTAAGACAAAAAGGCAACCCACTGACTGGGAGAAGATCTTCACCAACCCTGCAACAGAAAAAAGGTCTGATCTCTAAAATATATAAAGAACTCAAGAAACTGGACTTTAAAATGCTAATTAACCCAATTAAAAAATGGGGCACTGAACTGAACAGAGAATTCTCAACAGAAGAAGTTCAAATGGCCAAAAGACACTTAAGGTCATGCTCAACCTCCTTAGCGATCAGGGAAATGAAAATCAAAACAACTTAGAGATATCATCTTACACCTGTCAGAATGGCTAAAATCAAAAACACCAATGATAGCCTTTGCTGGAGAGGTTGTGGAAGAAGGGGTACCCTCATCTATTGCTGGTGGGAATGCAAACTTGTGCAACCACTTTGGAAATCAGTGTGGAGGTTTCTCAGGAAATTCGGGATCAACCTACCCCTGGACCCAGCAATACCACTCTTGGGAATATACCCAAGAGATGCCCTATCTTATTACAAAAGCGTTTGTTCCACTATGTTCATAGCAGCATTATTTGCAATAGCCAGAACCTGGAAACAACCTAGATGTCCTTCAATGGTAGAATGGATGAAGAAAGTGTGGAATATATACACATTAGAGTAGTACTCAGCGGTAAAAAAACAATGACTTCTTGAATTTTGCATGCAAATGGATGGAAATAGAAAACACTATCCTGAGTGAGGTGTCCCAGACCCAAAAAGATGAACTCATAATTGGTTTCTAGCCATAAATAAAGGACATTGAGTCTATAATTTGTGATCCTAAAGAACCTAAATGAGAAGGTGAACCCAAAGAAAAACATATAGTTATCCTCCTGGATATGGAAGTAGACAAGATTGCCGGGCAAAAAACTGGGATCTTGGGGGTGGGGTGGGATAGCGGTAAGGTGAGATGGAGAGAGAAAAATGAGAAGGGGAGGATGGGGGGGGGACTTGGGGAATTGGGGTGGTTGGGATAATGGAAGGATGGATATGGGAGCAAGGAAGCATATATCTTAATTAAAGGAGCCATCTTAGGGTTGGCAAGAGACTTGAACCTAGAGGGGCTCTCAGGTGCCCAGAGGGATGTCCCCAGTTAGTTCCTTGGGCAGCTGAGGATAGGGAACCTGAAATGGCCCTATCCTATAGCCATACTGATGAATATCTTGCATATCACCATAGAACCTTCATCTGGCGATGGATGGAGATAGAGTCAGAGACCCACGTTGGAGCACCAGAATGAGATCCCAAGGTCCCAATGAGGAGCAGAAGGAGGGAGAACATGAGCAAGGAAGTCAGGACCATGTGGGGTGTTCCCACCCACTGAGACAGAGGGACTGATCTATTAGGAGTTCACCAAGGCCAGCTGGACTGGAACTGAAAAAGCATGGGATAAAACAGGACTCTCTGAACACGGCGGACAATGAGGGCTGAAGCCAAGGACAACGGCACTGGGTTTTGATCCTACTTCATGTTCTGGCTTTGTGGGAGCCTAGCCAGTTTGGATGATCACCTTCCTAGACCTAGATGGAGGGGGAGGACCTTGGACTTTCCACAGTTCAGGGAACCCTGACTGCTCTTCGGACTGGAGAGGAAGGGGGAAAGGAGTGGGGGGATGGGGAGAGGAGGGGGAAGAGGGGGAGAGAAATGGGAGGCTGGGAGGAGGTGGAATTTTTTTTTCAATAAAAAATAAATAAATAAGACCTTTGTCAGTTGCGGGGTTGGTGAAGATCTTCTCCCAGTCAGTGGGTTGCCTTTCTGTCTTAGTGACAGTGTCCTTTGCTTTACAGAAGCTTCTCAGTCTCAGGAGGTCCCATTTATTCAATGATGTCCTTAGTGTTTGTGCTGCTGGGGTTGTACATAGGAAGTGTTCTCCTGTGCCCATGTGTTGTAGAGTACTTCCCACTTTCTCTTCTATCAGATTCAGTGTGTTTGGACTGATATTGAGGTCTTTAATCCATTTGGACTTGAGTTTTGTGCATGGTGATATATATGGATCTATTTTCATTCTTCTACAGATTGACTTCCAGTTTTGCCAGCACAATTTGTTGAAGATGCTCTCTTTTTTCCATTGTATACTTTTAGCTCCTTTATCAAAAATCAGGTGTTCATAGGTGAGAACTGAAGAACAATGGCAATGGGTTCTTGATCCTATTGCATGTAATGGCTTTGTGGGAGCCCAGGTAGTTTGGATGCTCACCTTAATAGACCTGGATGGAGGTGGGTGGTCCTTGGACCTCCCACAGGGCAGAGAAACCTGCTTACTCTTTGGGCTGAGGAGGAAGGAAGACTTGATTGGGGGAGGGGGAGGGAATGAGAGGTGGTGGCGGGGAAGAGGCAGAAATCTTTAATAATTAAATTAATTAATTAATAAAAATCAGAAAGAAAAAAACAAAAAAAAAATAAAATAAAATAAAATTGAAATTCACAGTTATTAATTTAAATTTGCAATTCTCAACATTTTAATGAAAATAAATTTTAATCACTGAAAAAAAAAATAAAAATAAATAAATAAAATAAATTAAAAAAAAAGATTTAAACATTCAATGAATACCTGTTTGACAAAACAAAACTGTATAACTACTGAAAAATTAATCCTAAAATCATGTATAAAGAAATAATTAAAATAGTTTAAACTCGGATTATAAAAATAAGAGAACAATAACTCATGATACATTTGTCCAAACATGAATTTTAGTTTCAAAAAGAGCACATTAATTCATAACACTGCCTTTAGAGTCATAAATGCTTCGCAATAGTTGTGAACACAGCAACAGTGCAGGGCAAGAACACCAGTGTCCTCCCATAGACTCCTCTAAAGACACTGCTCTCTGTGTTCTACACACTTGCTTTCAAAAGCTTCTACAAACCACTAGGGTGTGTCTAATATATTATAGTAAAAAAAAATTCTGGTTTTAATACTGGTAGAAGATACCCTGAAAACTCATAATTTTCCGTAAATCATCACAACATGACTTGATAACAATGATCCTGCAGTACCATTCTAAGTTTTAAAAGCAATTTCCAAAATATACACAATGTATTATGATTCTATCCTTTTTAAGTATATGAAAGTTTTTTCATACAATATATTCAGTTTCCTTCTCCCATCTGCTCTCAGACCCTCCCCATTTCCCCGCCCACCCAAATACACAGCATTTCCCTTCCTCTTTATAAAACAAACAGGAATAACATAATGATAATAATAATATAATAAGAATAAGAAAAACAAATAAACAAACAAAAGAAAAGAGCCAAACAAAAGTCACAAATAGACACAAAGGCACACACATTCACTAACACAGAAATCCCATAAAAAAACATAAAAATTCCATAAAAATCAATACTATGTATGTAAAGGACTATTACGTTTTAGAAAAATAAATATGCAAGCAAAAAAAAAAAAGACCTGGCAAAACATTGTGAACCAAAAAGACCTCCAAAATACCAACCAATTCATTTTGTGTTGGCCACCTCGTGCTGTACATGAGATATGGCCTTAAAATTGGTTTCTGTATTCAGTGAGTCTCAGTTAGAGACAACTAATTTTTCATTTGTGAGTGATTATCAATTGGAAATTGATTCTGGGTTAGGAATGAGTGCTTGTGTCTGTTTCCCCTCTCAGGACTGAGACCCCATCTTTCACAGACATTTGCAGGTCCTGCGCATGATGCCACAGTCTTTGTGAGTTCATGTGTGTATCAGTCTTGCTGTGTTTAGAAGACTTTGCTTCATTGGTGTCTTATTCTCATTTTAAAACTACATCCCAAAGAAGGGCAAACACCCTTTTATGGTGGCCATTAGTTCAAGGTCTCTGCCTGTATTTCTTCAGGTGGCATCATGTAGAATATAGTCTTCTAGGTCTTTCTTGGCATTTGCATTTATATTACAAGTATTTGCCTTGATAAATGTGTATTGACTCATTTCTTTTCATTATTTTGCAGTCATTATGGAAAATTACTCAATGTAATTTTTCTTTCATAAATCATCACAGCATGGTAACAACAATAATCCTTCTGTAGCATTTTTGGTTTCAAAAGCATATTCTAAAATATATACAACGTATTATGATTCTACTTTTTATTTTATTTATTGGGCTCTACATGATTCTATTTTTTAATTTAAATATTTAAAATATTATTAAATTTTTTAATTTTTTTATTTTTTTCTCCATGCTCTAATGAGAAAAATGAAATAATCAAATGATAGAATTCTGTAATAGTTTGAGAAAATTTATACAAACACAAGAAGATTGTAAAAAAAAACCTCAGGACCAGCAGGGGAATTCCTACAGCTACAGAACTCTAGGGATTTCCAGGAGCATAAACCAAATCTATAGTTCCAGAACAGGGTGAGACAATAGGAAATGTAAATAGGAGAGTACCACAGATATTTCTCCAGTTTATCCTGGGCCTTATGTTCTTTTGAAGCACACATCACCCTGGGGTGTGGTGCTACAATTACCATTGCAACTCCCCTTTAGCAAATTACATCACTAAGCCGGAAAACTCAGTAGCTTGTCACAGCACACATATGTAGACTAGGGAATTTTATGTTATGTTTCATTTGGTATAAAATATGTCCACTGGTCAAGCAATACCTTGTGTAAGTACAAGATGGCTTAGACAACGCATTCTATAAACCCACAAATGATTAAGCTACTATATATGTAGGATCTAGCCCACTCACACTTTAATCAGTGAGTAAGAAAAGGTATGGATGATTTACAATAAAGAACTACTTACAGGAGCTAGATTTATCTAATTGTCAATACTAAAAGCTGCCCATGAAGATTATAATCTCTGTTTAGATGCAAAGTTAAAGGTGCTAGAATCCCACAAGGGAAAATGGACATGAAACAGAGACCAAGGATAGTTAATACTGTGTCTCTTAATGCCTCCAATTTCAATGGTGTAGTTGATAGTTGCCCTGGTGACTATAATCATAATGACACACTTGCAACTAGCTTGAAACATGGAGGAATTGAAGGGGTATATTGGAGAGAAAGCAGAACTATAACACTACTTCTGTTCCAAAGTTTCTTGAGGAGTTAGCATGCTATAGAGTGTCTATGAGGTGCATAGGTACCTACAATGTAACAACTGATTTAAAAACATTATAGCTTCATTTGCATGTCAAAAATACCACACAAACATTTTTGATGAACTCTGGCTTAGACAAATAATAAGAAAAAAACATGTGAAATAGAAAGGAATTATAAAGGAAACTTGAATAAGTTTGAATATCATAATGTTAACTGGACAGCTTATATTCCTGAAAATTGAGCGTGTATGCTTGCAGACTCTAAACAAACAAGCAAAAGAGGCTATAGTGCATGCAAGGTACAGAAGATGAAAAATTGACTCAGATCAATGTCAGTTTGCAAATTATACATGAAGTACTGCATGAAAGTCCTGCATGTGAGAAAAATTGTGTTCAGAAAGGGAGAGACAGTGGTGTGTGTGTGTGTGTGTGTGTGTGTGTGTGTGTGTGTGTGTGTGTGTGCGCACACGCACCTGTGTGTGTTTACATTTTCTTTGTAAGCCTTAAAGCAATCTTCTATCTTCTGTACAACTAAAAGTTTGCTTCACATAAAAATTCTTCTTTGGGAATTGAGCTCTGTCTTATTATAATCTTTGTTTTATAAATATATAATTGTTTCTCTGTTGCTAGAAAACACTGCAAATCTCTCCTAGCAGAAGACAAAATTCACCCAAATATCAGTATAGGTAAGCAAATATGACAAAGGAAAGTAATTTTTCACTGAATTGTATCAACAAAAAAATTATTCAATGGTGATTTAATCATTTAGGAGACTTCCCATATTTCAGTAACTGTCTGCATATTCTCTTCATTGCTGTCTTCATTTCTTGATTCCTCAGCGTGTAGATCACAGGGTTCAGAAAAGGAGTACCAACTGCATCAAATATGGCCAGATACTTATCCAGGTGTGTGGAGGGAGAAGGCCATGTATAAACAAATATCAAGGGACCAAAGAACAAAACCACAACAGAGATGTGAGCAGAAAGTGTAGACATGGCCTTAGAGAAACCAGTTGAGGAATGTTTCTGAACAGTGACTATTATGACAATATAAGACATGGACAGTATGAAGAAGGAGCCTACAGAGATGAATCCACTGTTAGCTGATACCATTAATTCTAATTGGTTGGTATCTATGCAAGCAAGTCTGATGAACCGAGGAAGGTCACAGTAAAAACTGTCCAAAATATTTGGTCCACAGAAAGGCAAATTCACTACATAAACAAATTGAACCAGGGAATGCATAAGGCCAACCACCCAGGCAGACACTAAGATGAAAATGCACATTTTGGCATTCATAATGGTCAAATAATGGAGAGGCTTACATATGGCTACATATCTATCATAAGCCATGCCTATAAGCAGCACCACCTCTACACCACCAATCACATGGATGAAGAAGATCTGAGTGATGCAACCTCTAAAGGAGATGACTTTGCGCTTTCTGAACAGGTCATAAATCATCTTGGGACAAGTGACACACGAAACACCTACATCAATGAAGGAGAGATTGGCCAACAGAAAGTACATGGGAGAATGTAAGTGAGGATCAGAAACCACTGTGAAAATGATGAGGGAGTTTCCCATCATGCTTGCCATATAAAACACTGAAGCAAACACAAACAGAAGTACTTGCATCTTCCAGGAGTTGGTGAGTCCCACGAACATAAATTCTGACACCATAGAGTGATTTGTTCCTTCCATTGATGCTCTTTGCAGCACTAACTGAAACACAGCAATAGAAGAAACTGAAAATTGTGATAATTTTATTAATAGACAAAAACATTAGAACTCAAATATATGGAAATCTTGTTTTGATTTAGCATTTAAAGCCAATCCAAAGATGAACAAATATTTGTGAAAATGTTTACACGGCTACTTATCAGGTGACAGAAAATTACAAACACTCTGAAATACCCTTCCATACTTGTTAAAAGAGTTTTATCAAAGGTTCAAAAATACAAGTTTTGTTTAGGTGATAAAAAATGAACCTTGTGCAAGAGAAGTTACTGGGAACATAAATTAGTGTATGCATTATTTTAAGAAAGTGTACAGTGGAGTTGGGAGTTTAGATCAGGGATAGAGTCCTTGCCTGGCTAGTACAAGGCCCTGGGTTTGAATCTCATCTCCAAAAAAAGAAAAGAGAATACATAGCCATTTCTGTAAATATTTTAAAATGGGGTATTGGTATTATCGGTATATTTCTCATGCCTTACAGTGTTTAAGGCCCTAGATTTCATCCCCATTAAAGAAAGAAAGGAAAGAATGTAGAAAGAGAAAGGATGAAAAGAAGGGAGGAAGAGAAGAAGGGAGGAAAGAAGGAAGGAGAAAGGGGAACAAACAGAAAATGCAGAAATAGAGATGGAGACAGAGAAAATAGAGAAAATAGGTTAAAATGGACTGGAAGAAAAAGGACAGAAAGAAGGAATGAATCATCGAGAGGAAATGACACTATTGGCCCATGATCATTGCAACATTATTTCTAGTAACCAATATAGATATTCCATGTGCTCCTTTACAGATGAGTAGAAAATAAACATGAATGCAGAAATACACACACTCACATATATACATAGTACAGATATACTGGACCATTCCATAGCCCTTAATTTTGGTCTCATATTAACATTAATGAAACTGGATGCCATTTTCATGAGTGAAACTACAGCCACAAGAAGATAAATGCTGAAATATCTTATGTACATATAAAATCTAAAGGAAGTCATACTCAAAGCAAAGAATATGATGGTGGACCAGGCAAAAATGGTGTTAGAAGTGGGGGCAAGAAGATAATGATGGTAAAAATACAAAGCTCCGTTGACATAATAGTTACTTCCTGGAGATCCAACGTAGCATGGTGATTACAGACAATGATAATTATGTGTGATACTCTTGAATATTGCTGATAACCAATTATCATTGTTCTCACAACAAATAAGTGTGTAAGGTAAACATTTGTTAGTTAAGATACGTGTTATATATATAACTTAATATGTGTATTATGTGTTAATATATAACATATGTACTATATGTATCATTAAATGTAATTTGACATATGTACTAGCTTAATGTATAAATAGGTATTAATAATAAATATATAATAACCTAATATACTATATATTTAAACAAATGTTACATACCAAAATATATAATATACAAGTCTGTTAATTGTGCCTATATGAAAGCAGTAAGTGAAAATCTACCTATTATACCCATAGAGTTTTGAAATCGATACCATACAGTGATACTGGTGGCAGTCATGTAGTGTTCTGTACAATGTGATATAATTAGATTACAATGATACCCTTCAGTATAGAAAAGGACAGCTAAATGTGAGATTTCATATTTTAGCTAAGTGTTTGTTATAAAATAAGATGCATAGATGAGAATTGCTTGCTAGAGATTTCAGCTCATGAGTAGAAATTTTAAACCTCTCATGGTAGCCATGCTGTAGTAGATATCATTTGTTCAACTTTGAAAAAAAATATGACAGTATGTTGTAGGTCTACTTCTCCTTAGATAACAAACAACACAGTAGAAACAAAACAGGCTCTCAAAACAAAATTAAGATAAAAATACAAAATTCAGAATAACAAAATTAATACCATGGTTCAGCTACTAGCAAATCATTCCATAGATTGTTTATTAATCTTTTGTATATATTATAAAACTCACGTTTCACATTACAATATAGACATACGATGTATTCAAAACATAGGTGTTCTACATGAACTAGTTAATACTGATACTAATATTCTTTCATTTTTCCATAATATTTTGAATACATGAGATAAATGAATGAATTAAAACAGATAGTATCATAAAACAGAGAGAAATAAATTCAATATCTGAGTGATGTTTCAAAACATATTACCTATTCCCCTTCTTCAAAATATGCTAACTACCACTTATGCAATAATAGATTTTTCAGGTTACTTAGTAATCAAAGTGTACTTTCAATGTAATTTAAATGTATTTTTTTCAAAAAAAAAAAAAACCTCTGTGTTTCTCCTTAGTGCTTAAAATTAATTAAGTATAATTTATTAAGTATTATGTATCAACTAGATATAACTCCCATAGATTTAAGGACTATAACAATTACTTTCATAACCCATTCTAAAATTCATAATTTCAACATAACGTATATAAGTATTTGTTGAAACAGAGATAAAGATGTAGTTTGATTATTTCAAGCACATATTAAAATATACCTGATTATTGGCTTGAAGACAAGAAAGGAGATTTGCAGAGTTCTAAAGTGACAGAGAAAGTAGAAGCAAACCATTATAAAAATAAAGTAAAAGACAATGAGTTCAAAGTAAAAATCTAAAACCAACAATTTAATTTGGAATGTATGTGTGGGTATGGAGAAAAAGAAAGGCTTAAGTAAAGACAATTTATTCAATTTGTATTGTTTTCCAACCATTCTTCAAAAGCCACATAGCTATAACCAATTACAGAGCTTCAAACATCTTTCAAGTTCAAAAGCTATGGGAAGCATTGTCAATGAACCCTGTGTCCACCATGAATTTGTCTTTTGGACAGCCAGTCTCCATCACTTGGTAAAACCCAATAATGCTTTTGAGTTTAGAGTAGAATGATATGTAACTATACCACAGTATCATGGAATTTAGAAAGAGATAATGGTCAAGACATAACGGGCTTATATTCACTTGACACAGAATAGCATCCAAAAATAAGTCCAAAGAAGAGTCATGTAGACATCTGCAAATGGAGAAGGAAGGATACAATGTGTATTTGCCTACGAGCTACCAACAGCAAAGGAAACACACACAGGAAAGGTCATTTTAAATATTTTCTTACCTTGAAATCATTCCTGTTCATTATATAACATACATTCACTTACAGCTATTAAAATATCCAAGATACAAAAGGCAGACTTCATTTTTTTACTTACATTGTGAGTAATATTCTTCTTTGTACTTTTATATAGTCCTACATGTCATACATAAAATTCACCAAAACAGATTTTCAGACAACTAAATTTTTAATAATTGCCTAATTCTTACAGGAAGTATTTGGTAATAAAGTTCCTACCGCAGAGCTGTAAGTTCAGTGCCCCTATGTTAGAGCAAAGCACCCATCAAAACTACCACCTGTGAATATTTTCTCCTGTTTGATAAATATTGTAAGTTTATTACTCCTGCAAGACAAACTCTGGATTTTTACTTCTCCAACTGTTAAGAAACCTGTTTTACACTCAAAGAAACACAAACCCTTCTAATTTAAGAACAGCTGCTGCTTTTATTGATTACTGAGAAAAATATAAATAACTGTGTGTCTATTTCAAATAACTACTTATGAGAATACACAAAACAAAGCAACACCCTTAGTTTTTTAATTTCAAAATTCAATCAACTCAATACCTTTTGCATATAAATTACTCTGATTTTCATTGTCACCCAAGAAAAATTATTATTTACGTTATTATTTACCATTTGCTAAAATCTTTAACTGTCTAACAGTTCAGAAAATAAATTAATATAAACATTTGTTATAGGCCATGGGAGATGGAGTTGGAGGGATGGCCTAATGGTTGAGATTACTCACTGATCTTGCAGAGGAAATGGGTTCAGTTTATCAGTACCCACATGGCAGCTCATATCTGTCTGTAATTCCAGTTCCAGAGAACCTAACACATCCTTCTGGCTTCCTCAAGTACTGCTTACAAGAAGTGCATGTACATACATGGAAGCAAGAACTTCATATGCATAAAATAAAAACTAATCTTTTCCAAACAGAGTAAATGTGAAAAATAAATCTATTTCATGATTGTAAGTTTTATTTTTTTTCAAATTCTCAACACATATGGAGAAATGAATATGTATTGGAAAATTGCACCTCGGATAAATTAAAAATACTACAAAGTTTTTAGATGTTCCCTAGTGTCTTTTACATTTCCTCATGTACAATGTCATTCTAGCTCAAAAATCAAAGAAAATTAGCATTTTTCTAAACATCACAGAATTTTTTCATAGTTATTTTCCCATGCAATTCAATTCCTTTTCCAGGTTGCTTTCTACTTTGCTTTAAACAAACACAAGCACTTTAGATATGATCTACGCTCATAGCAATTTCAAAACAAGAATTGTATCTACAAATAAAGACACACTTCTCTGTGTTTAAACATCTCTGTGCGTTTTACCTGTATAAAATGTGCAACATCTTCACAGACTGACCTTCCTGATTTCTCTAGCCTAAAATGCCAAATAATAACCTTACATAAAATATAGGAAGCTAACTAATAAAACCTCAAGAGACCATTAAGCAAAAGATTCTGAAAACACTAGATAGGATTAAATGGGATCATAGTTTAGACTCTCTCCCTAGAGGACCATGTAATTTGACCAGTGCAACTAAAGGATTTCATACCTCATGAAACAACCTCATAAAAAGAAAAATGGAAACAAAATGGAAATTTTTTTATATCATTGTACTATTTTGTTGTAAATATTGATAATCAGTCATTGTAACTAATCCCTAAAACTAAATAATTAGCTCAAATCCTGACTATAAACAATCATTTAAACACTTTAGTATATATTTTTATTTGTTTGTTTTTGCTTTTCATTTTTAATTTTTATTTTATGTTTTAAAAAAAAACAAACTGTCTTTTATCATTTTTACATACCAATCCCAGTTCCCTCCTCCTATTCCCTCTACCTTCCCACATCCCAACACCATCCAATCATCAGAGAAGGTAAGGCACATTACTTTGGGTAAGATCCAAGACCATCCCTACTATATCTAGGTTGAGCAAGGTATCCATCTAAAGAAAATTGGTTCCCAAACAGCCAGTGCAATCAGTAGGGATAAATCTGGTGCCACTGCAAGTGGTCCCACAGTCTGCCCCCACCATACAAATGTCACCAACAATCCAAGGGCCTAGTTTGGTTCAATGATGGTTCTTTTCCTGTCTAGCTGGAGTTGGTGAGCTTCTATTAGCTCAGGTAGACTGTTTCAGTGGGTGTTTGCATCATGGTCTTGATCTCTTTGTTGATATTCTCACTTCTCCCACTCTTCAAGTGAACTTTGGGAGCTCAGCCCGATACTCTGCTGTGGGTCTGTTTCCATCAGTTGCTGGATGAGGTTCTATGGTTATGTTTAAGATATTCATCAGGACTGAGAGATGTCTCAAGGGTTAAGAGCACTAATTGTTCTTCCAGATGTCCTGAGTTCAATTCCCAGCAACCACATGGTGGCTCACAACCATCTGTAATGAGATCTGGTGCCCTCTTCTGGCCTTCAGTGACACATGTAGGCAGATACAGTATACATAATTAATAAACCTTTTTTTTAATTTTTTAAAAAGATATTTATCAATCTGAAAATAGGTCTAGATGAGTCTGGGACCTCCTAGGATGTAGGCCTGAGCCAGGACCTCTGCCAGAATTGGCAGAGCAAACCTCAGGAACACCAAGCAACCTCCAGGAACATGGATTGACCAATGGGGTGACTGGAACTGAGGCCCTGACTGCACCACTAGGAGGCACCTTCTGGGCCTTGGATCCACTAGCACCGGGAAGATTGATCACCAGAGTCACAGCCCAATCAGAGGAAAAGATGGGTAGACAAGGTAAGAGCACATGCAACACCACAAAGAGCAATATGATAACAGTAAAACTAGTGACCCGACAACAGCAAGACTGGAGCAACCAAGTATAGATGAAGCAGAAGAAAATGACCTTAAAAATAACTTTAGGACAATGTCTGAGGCCCTTAAAAAAGGAAATGAAAAATTACATCAAAGAAATGGGGGGAAAGGCAAACAAGAAAAACTGGAAGAAATCAACAAATACGTTAAAGAAAACCATGAAAAAGAAATCAAACATATGAAAGAAACTATTCAAGACTTGAAAACTGAAATAGAGACAATAAAGAAAACACAAGCCAAGGGAATTATAGAAACAGAAATCATGAGGAAATGATCAGGAACCACAAATGCAAGCATAAAGAGCAGAATATAAGAGATGGAAGAGAGAATCTCAAGCACTGAAGATACAATAGAGGAAATAGACTCATCAGTCAATGAAAACATTAATCTAATAAAAGTTTAACACAAATAAAATAAAAGCTTAATCCAGGAAATATGGAACACTATTTAAAGACCAAACATAGGAATAATAGGGATAGAAGGAGAAGTTCAACTAAAAAGCACAGAAAATATATTTAACAAAATCATAGAAGAAAATTTTCCCGACCTAGAGAAAAATATGTCTATAAAGATACAAGATGCTTACAGAACACCAAATAGACTGGAATAAAAAAAAAAACTCCCCTTGCCACATAATAAACAAAACAGTAAACATAAAGAATAAAAAAAGAATATCAAGAACTGCAAAGGAAAAAGCAAAGTAATATATAAAAGTAGACCTATCAGAATTACACCTGACTTCTCAATGGAAACAATGAAAGCCTGGTCAAGCATTATGCAGACATTAACAGACCATGGATGCCAGCCCAGACTACTAAACCCAGCAAAACTTTCAATCACCATAGATGGACAAAACAAGATATTCCATGAAAAAAAAAAAAACCAAGATTTAAGCCACAATCCAGTCCTACAAATATCATGAGAAGGAAGACTCCTAACCAAGAAAGTTGGCTACATCAATAAAAACATAGACAATAGATGATCTCACAGCAGCAATTCTTAAAGAATGAAAAAACACACAAAATAACATCATGTACAACGAAAACTAAATTAATAGGGGATAGCAATCACTGGTAATTAATATCCCTTAATATAAATGAACTCAACTCACATACAAAAAGATACAGGATAACAGAATCCATCTTTCTACTGCATACAAAAACATACCTCAACCTCAAAGACATCCTCTCAGAGTAAAGGGTTGGGTAAAAATTTTCCAGTCAAATGGACCTAAAAAGCAAGCTTGTGTAGCTATCCTAATATTTAACAAAATAGACTTCAAACTAAATTCAATCAAAAGAGAAAAAAAAAGACATTTCATATTGGTCACAGGAAAAATTCATCAAGAGGAAATCTCAATACTGAACATCTATGCCCCAAATACAAGGGCGCCATCATGTGTAAAAGAAACACTGCTAAAGCTTAAATTACACATTAAACCCCACACACTAATAGTGGCAGACTTCAGTACTCTATTCTTGCCAGGCAGAGCTGGAACCTTGGACTCTCCCTAGGGCTGAGTAGGATGGTGAGCGTCCAGTGGTCCTGCCACCCTTCCCTACCACCTTGGCCATGGAGGGAGCGGGGGCAGGGAGTGGAGAAACACACCCACTGAATCAGGAGTATGTCAAAGAAGGATCTCATTTAATGGTATCAAGCAAAGACTCATATAGAGATGTGATGGGGGTGGAGAAGCCTGGAATGGACCAAGGCAGAACAAGGAATAAGGGCCAATAATATTTTGCCACATTAGCAGTGGCTGGGCAAAGACGGACCTAGGTTGGGTAGACAGAGACAGGACTCCAAACTCAAGCTAAGATCAGGAATTTACACTAGGCCTCACCAAACCCAAGTTAGACCAAGGAAGTTACACTGGGCCTCATGAGGCCCAACACACTCTAACCACTGGACAGATCTGTCAGACAAAAAAATTAACAGAGAAATAAGGGAACTAACAGATGTTATGACTCAAATGGACATAAAAGAATATACATCCTTCTCAGCACCTCATGGAATCTTCTCAAAAACTGACCACATTCTATGTAACAAAACAAGCCTCAACAGATACAAAAAAAAAAAAAAAAAAACAACGGGATAACCCCATGTATCTTATTGGATCACCATGGTTTAAAATTAGAATTTAACAGCAATGCTTTACCAGAAAGCCCAAAAACACATGGAAATTAAACAATGCTCACCTGAATCATCAATGGGTCAAGGAAGAAATAAAGGAACAAACTAAAAACTTCCTAAAATTCAGTGAAAATGACCACACAACACACCCAAATTTGTAGAATACTATCAAAGCAGTGTTAAAAGGAAAGTTCATAACACTAAATGCCTACATAAAGAAGCTGGGAAAATCCCACACTAGTAAAATAACAGAACATTTGAAAACTTTAGAACAAAAGGAAGCAAACTCACCCAACGAGAACTAGATGGCAGGAAATAATCATCAACAAAATAGAAAAAACGAGAACTCAAGAACAATGGCAATGGGTTTTTTATGCTACTGCACATACTGGCTTTGTGGGAGCTTAGGCAGTTTGGATGCTCACCTTACTAGACCTGGATGGAGGTGGGTGGTCCTTGGACTTCCCATAGGGCAGGGAACCCGGATTACTCTTAGGGATGATGAGGGAGGGGGACTTGATGGGGAAGGGGGAGGGAAATGGCAGGTGGTGGCGGGGAGAAGGCAGAAATCGTTAATAAATAAATAAATAAATAAATAAATAAATAAATAAAACAAAATAGAAAAAAAAAACAATACAAAGACTCAATGAGACAAAAAGTTGGTTCTTCGAGAAAATCAACAAAATAGACAAACCTTTATCCAAACTAACCTAACAGCAGAGAGAGAGAATATTCAATTAACAAAATCAGAAAATAAAAGTAGGACATAACAACAGACATGGAAAAAATCCAGAGAATCATAAGGTCATATTTCGAAAACCTGTACTCCACAAAATTGGAAAACTTGAAGGAAATGGACAGCTTTCTGGATAAATATCACTTACCAAAATTAAAACAAGACCAGGTAGGCAAATTAAACAGACGTATAACTGCTAAAGAAATAGAAACAGTCATGAAAATCTCCCAACAAAAAAAAAAAAAAAAAAAAAAAAAAAAAAAAAAACAGGAACAGATGAATTTACCTCAGAATTCCACAAAAATTTTCAAAGAATAACTAATACATTGCAATACTCTTCAAATTGTTCCACACAATAGAAACAGAAGGAACATTGCCAAACTCTTTTTATGAGGCTACAATTACCCGGATACTCAAACTACATAAAGACATTACTAAAAAAGAGAATTACAAACCAATCTCACTCATAAACATTAATACAAAAATACTCAATAAAATATCTGCAAATTGAATCCAAGAACACATCAGAAACATCATTCAGAACCTAGAAACAACCTAGATGCCCTTCAATGGAAGAATGGATGAAGAAAGTATGGAATATATACATATTAGAGTACTACTCAGCAGTAAAAAACAATGACTTCTTGAATTTTGCATACAAATGGACAGAATTTGAAAACACTATCCTTAGTGAGTTAAGCCAGACCCAAAAAGAGGAACATGGGATGTACTCACTCATATTTGGTTTCTAGCCATAAATAAAGGACATTGAGACTATAATTCGTGATTCTAGAGAAGCTAAATAAGAAGGTGAACCCAAAGAAAAACATATAAGCATCCTCCTGAATATTAACCTTCATCAGGCGATGAAAGAAGACAGAGACAGAGACCAACATTGGAGCACTGGACTGAAGTCTCACGATCCAAAGGAGGAGCAGAAGGAGAGAGAGCACGAGCAAGGAACTCAGGACCGCGAGGGGTGCACCCACACACTAAGGCAATGGGGATGTTCTATCGGGAACTCACCAAGGCCAGCTGGCCGGGGTCTGAAAAAGCATGGGACAAAACCGGACTCGCTGAACATAGCGGACAATGAGGACTACTGATGGAGGAAGGTCATTGGCTAATAAAGAAACTGCCTTGGCCCATTTGATTGGCCAGCCTTTAGGTGGGTGGAGTAAACAAAACAGAATGCTGGGAAAAAGAAGCCGAGTGAGTGAGTCGCCATGATTCTCCCACTCCAGACAGACGCAGGTTAAGATCTTTCCTGGTAAGCCAGCTCGTGGGGCTACACAAAATATTAAAAATGGGTTAGATCAATATGTAAGAGCTAGCCAATAAGAGGTTGGAACTAATGGGCCAGGCAATGATTAAAAGAATACAGTTTCCGTGTAATTATTTCGGGGCATAAGCTAGTCATGTGGGCGGCCGGGTGCCGGGGACGCAGCCCTGCCGCTCGTATTACAACAGACTACTGAGAACTGAAGAACAATGGCAATGGGTTTTTGATCCTATTGCACATACTGGCTTTGTGGGAGCCTAGGTAGTTTGGATGCTCACCTTAATAGACCTGGATGGAGGTGGGTGGTCTTTGGACCTCCCACAGGGCAGGGAAACCTGATTGCTCTTTGGGCTGAGGAGGGAGGAAGACTTGATTGGGGGAGGGGGGGGAAGAGGCAGAAATCTTTAATAAATAATAAATAAATAAATAAATAAATAAATAAATAAATAAATAAATGAAAAGAAACATCATTCACTGTGATCAAGTGATCAAGTCGGCTTCATTCCAGAGATGCATGGAAAATCCGTCAGCGTAATCCACCATATAAACAAGCTGAAAAATAAAAACCACATGGTCATCTCATTAGATGCCAAAAAAAGCTTTTTACAAAATAAGACACCCCTTTATGATAAAGGTCTTGGAGAAAGCAGGGATACAAAAATCATACCTAAATATAATAAAGGCAATATAAAGCAAGCCAACAGCCAACATCAAACTAAATGGAGAGAAACTCCCAGTGACTCCACTGAAGTCAGGAACAAGACAAGGTTGTCTACTCTCTCCATATGTATTCAATATAGTCCTTGAGTTCCTAGCTAGAGCAATAAGACACCAAAAAAGATCAAGGAAATACAAATTGGGAAAAGAAGAAGTTAAACTCTCATTATTTGCTGATGATATGATAGTTTACATGAGTAACCCCAAAAATTCTACCAAGGAACTTCTTCAACTCATAAACACTTTCAGTAATGTAGCAGGATATAAGACTAACTCAAAAAATCAGTATCCCTCCTTTACACAGATGATAAATGGACTGAGAAAGAAATCAGAGATATATCACCCTTCACAATACCCACAAACAGCATAAAATATCTCGGAATAACTCTAACCAAACAGGTGGAAGACCTGTATGACAAGAACTTTAAATCTTTGGAGAAAGAAATTAAAGAAGACACCAGAAAGTGGAAAGATCTCCCATGCTCTTGGGTAGGTAGAATTAACATAGTAAAAATGGCAATCACACCAAAAGCAATCTACAGATTCAATGCAATGCCCATCAAATCCCAGAAAAATTCTTCACAGACATCAAATGAACAATACTCAACTTCATATGGAAAAGAAAAAAAAACATAGGATAAATAAATAATCGGTACAATAAAAGAACTTCTGAAGGCATCACAATCCCTGACTTCAAACTCTAATACAGAGCTACAGTACTAAAAACAGCATGTATTGGTATAAAAATACATACCATTGGAGGAATAATGGAACCAAATCAAAGACCTGGATATTAATCCACACCTTTGAACACCTGATTTTTGACAAAGAAGCAAAAAATAACAAATGAAAAAACAAAAGCATATTTAACAAATGGTGCTGGCATAACTGGATATCAACATATAGAAGAATGAAAATAGAACCATATATCACCATGCACAAAATTCAAGTCCAAATGGATCAAAGACCTCAACATAAAGTCAGCCACACTGAACCTCATAGAAGAGAAAGTGGGAAGTATATTTGAACACATTGGCACAGGAGACCACCTCCTAAATATAACCCCAGTAGCACAGACACTGAGAGAAACAATTAATAAATGGGACCTCCTGAAACTGGAAGCTTCTGTAAATCAAAGGACACAGTCAGCAAGACAAAACAGCAGTCTACAGAATGGGAAAAGATCTTCACCAACAGGCAGAGGGCTGATCTACAAAATATACAAAGAACTCAAGAAATTGGCCATCAAAAGAACAAATAATTAAATAGTAAAATAGAGTACAGATCTAAACAGAGAACTTACAATAGAGGAATCCAAAAAGGCTGAAAGACACTAAAGGAAATGCTTAATATCCTTAACCATCAGAGAAATGCAAATCACCAAAAAAAAAAAAAAAACTCTGAGATTCCATCTTACACCTGTAAGAATAGCCAAGATCAAAAACACTGCTGCCAACTTATGTTGGAGAGGATGTGGGGTAAAGGAAACACTTCTGCATTACTGGTGAGAGTGCTGGTACAACCCCTTTGGATGTCTGTATGGTGATTTCTCAGAAAATTCGAAAACAACCTTTCTCAAGACCCAGCAATACCACTTTGGGGTATATACCCAAAAGATGTTCAATTGTGCCACAAGGAAATGTGTTCAACTATGTTCATAGCAGCATTACTTGTCATAACCAGAACCAGGAAACAACCAAAATGTCCCTTGACCAAAGAATGGATAAGGAAAATGTGATGCACTTATACAATGGAATACTACACCACAGAAAAAAAATAATGACATTGAGATTTACAGGCAAATGGATGGATCTAGAAAACATCATATTGAGTGAGGTAACCCAGACCCAGAAAGACAAATATCATATGTACTCTCTTATAAGTGGCTTTTAGACATAAAGCAAAGAAAACGAGCCTACAAATCACAGTCCCAGAGAACCTAGGCAACAATGAGGACCCCAACAGAGACATACATGGATCTAATCTACATGGGAAATAGAAAAAGACAAGATCTCTTGAGTAACTTGGGAGCATGGGGACAATGGGAAAGGGTTGAAGAGGAGGGAAGGGGAGAGAAAGAGAGGGAAACAGAGAAAATGTATGACTCGATAAAATTAATAAAAAAAATATGATATAAAAAAGATATGTATCAATATGACCACAGGGCAAGGCCAGGGAAGGCACCCTTTCATCCTTTGCTTAAGGTCTTAAATAGGGTCATCCTCGTGGATTCCCTGGGAATTTCGCTAGTCCCAGATTTCTTGCTAGCCCCATAATGGCTCCCTCAATCAAAATAACTTTTTCCTTGCTCTCATTTCTGTCTTTCCTCCATCTTGACTATACCGAACCCCATGTTCTCCTCCCTCCTCCCCTTCTCTTCCTCCGCTTCTGCATTCCCTTTCCTCCCACCCCCATGCTTCCAATTTTTTAGGTGATCTTATCTATGTCCCCTTTCCACTTAGATCTATATATGTTTATTTTAGGGTTCACCTTGTTAATTAGCTTCTCTAGGGTCATGAACTATAGGCTCGTTATCCTTTCCCTGACAGCTAGTACAAACTTATGAGTGAGTACATACCATGTTCATCTTTCTGTGTCTGGATTATCTCACTCTGGGTGGTTTTTTTTTTTTCTAGTTCCATTCAATTTCATGATATCAATGTTCTTTACCATGGAATAGTACACCATTGTGTAAATATGCCACATTTTCTTTACCCATTCTTCAGTTGAGGGGTATCTAGGTGGTTTCCAGGTTCTGGCTATTATAAATAATGCTGCTATGAACATAGTTGAACAAATATTTTTGTAGTATGATTGAGCACCCGTTGGATATTTGTCCAAGAGTGATATTGCTGAGTCCTGAGGTAGGTTGATTTCCAATTTTCTAAGAAACTGCAATACTTATTTCCAAAGTAGTTATACAAGTTTGCATTCCCACCAGAAATGGAGGAATGTTCCCCTTACTTCACATTCTTTCCAGCATAAGCTATCATTGGTGTTTTTGATTAGCCATTCTGACTAGTAAAAGGTGTTATCTCAGAGTCATTTTGATTTACATTTCCCTAATGGCTAAGGATGTTGAACATTTCCTTATGTGTCTTTTAGCTTTTTAAAATTCTTCTGTTGAGAGTTCTGTTTAGATATGTACCCCAATTTCTAATTGGATTATTTGCTATTTTGATGTCTAATTTCTTGAGTTATTTATATATTTTGGCGATTAGTCCTCTCTCTGGTGTGGGGTTGGTGAAGATCTTTTTCAATTCAGTAAGCTGCCTTTTTGTCTTATTGACTGTGTCCTTTGTTTTTTTTTTTTAAAGAAAAAAAAAGGTTCTCAGTATCTGTGCTACTAGTGTTATATTTAGGAAGTAGTCTTCTGTGCCCATGCATTGAAGACTACTTTCCATTTTTTCTTCTATCAGGTTCAGGATGGTCAGATTTATATGAAGGTATGTGATCCATTTGAACTTAAGTTTTATTCATGGGGATAAATATGGATCTATTTACATTCTTCTACATGTTGACATCCAATTATGGCAGCACCATTTGTTTCATTTTTACATTGCATAATTTTAGTTTCTTTGTCAAAAATCAGGTAACCATAGGTGTGTGGATTAATATCCAAATCTTCAATTAAATTCCATTGGTCAACTTTTCTGTGTTTATGCCAATACCACGCTGTTTTCATTACTGTGGTTCTATAATAGAGCTTGATGTCAGGGATGGTGATACCTCAGAATTTATGTTATTATACAGGATTTTTTTGGCCATCCTGGGCTTTTGTATTTTCATATGAAGTTGAGTATTGTTATTTCAAGGTCTGTAAAGAGTTCTGTTGGGATTTTGATGGGGATTGCATTGAATCTATAGATTACTTTTGGTAGGATTGCCATTTTTATTATATTGATCCTACCTATCCAAGAGCATGGGAGATCTTTCCATTTTCTGGTATCTTCTTCAGTTACTTTATTCAAAGACTTAAAGTTCTTGTCAAACAAGTCTTTCACTTCTTTGGCTAGTGTTAGCGTAAGATATTTTATGTTATTTGTGACTACTATAAAGGGTGATGTTTCTCTGATTTCTTTCTTAGCTTCTTTATTATTTGTGTATAAGAGGGCTACTGATTTTTCTTTTTGCTACTGATTTTTTTTAATTGATCTTTTATCCTGCCACATTATTGAAGGTATTTATCAGCTGTCGGAGTTCCTTGGTGGAATCCTTGGAGTCACTTATGTTTACTATCATATCATCTGAAATAGTGAAAGTTTGACTTCTTTCTTTCCAATGTGAATCCCCTTGATTTCTTTCTGTTGTCTTATTGCTCTAGCCTGAACTTCAAGAACTATGTTGAATAGATAAGGAGAGACTGGACAACTTTGTCTTGTTCCTGAATTTAGTGGCATTGCATTGAGTTTCTCTCCATTTATTTTGATGTTGCCTGTCAATATGCTGTATATTACTTTTTTATTTTTAGATATCTTCATTGAATCCCTGATCTCTCCAGGACCTTTATCATGAAGGGGTGTTGGACATTGTTGAATTTTTTTCAGCATCTAATGAGATGATAATATGGTTTTTTCTTTCAGTTTATTTATATGGTGGATTACATTGACAGATTTTCATATGTTGAACCATTCCTGTATCTCTAGGATGAAGCTGACTTGATCATGGTTGATGATTTTTTTATGTGTTCTTGGATTTGGTTTGCTAGGATTTTATTAAGTATTTTTGCATCTATGTTCATGAAATGAGATTGGTCTGTAATTTTGTTTCTTTGTTGAGTCTTTGTGTGGTTTCGGTATCAGGGTAACTGCAACCTCATAAAAAGAGTTTGGGAATCTTTCTTTTATTTCTATTATGTGGAACACTTTGAGAAGTATAGGTATTAATTATTCTTTGAAGTTCTGGTAGAATTCTGCACTGAAATCATCGATACCCAGGCTATTTTTGGTTGAGTGGCATTTGATGACTGCTTCTATTTCCTTGCAGGCCTATTTAAATTGTTCACCTGGTCTCATACCAAATGATATGTGATATAAGAAAATTGTCCATTTTTTATATGTTTTCCAATTTTGTGGAGTATTTGTTTTTGTAGTATGACCTAATAATTCTCTGGGCTTCCTCAGTGTCTGTTTTTATGTCCCCTTTTGTATTTCTGATTTTGTTAATTTGGATCATCTCTCTCTGCCTTTTGATTAGTTTGTATAAGTTTTTGTCTGTCTTGTTTATTTTCTCAAAGAGCCAGCTTTTTGTTTCTTTGATTCTTTGTATTAGTTTCTTTATTTCTATTTTATTGATTTAGACCTTCAATTTGATGATTTTCTGTCATCTACTCCTCCTGGGTGAGTCTGCTTCTTTTGTTCTAGAGTTTTCAGGTGTGCTGTTAAGTCATGAGTGTGAGATTTCTCCCCTTTCTTTAGCGCTTAGTGCTATGAACTTTCTTCTTAGCACTGCTTTCATAATATCCCACAGGTGTTGGTACATTGTGCCTTCATTTTTGCTGAATTCTAGGAAGTCTTTAATTACTTTCTTTATTTCTCACTTGACACAGGCATGGTGCATTTTAGCATTGTACAAGTTCCATGAGTTTTTAGGCTTTCTGAGAGTAGTATTGTTGTTAAATTCTAACTTTAATTTGGTGATCTGATAAGACACAATGGGTTACTTCAATTATTTTGTATTTGTGGAGGTTTGCTTTGTTTCTGAGTATGTGGTCAGTTTTGGAGAAGGTTCCATGAGGTGCTGAGAAGAAAGTATAGCCTTGGGAGGCACCGGCAGGCAGGCCTAGGCGGCGGAAGCAACGGCGCGCAGGCAGGCCCGGGCAGCGGAGGCACCAGAACGCAGGCAAGTCCAGGCGGCAGAGGCACCGGCGTGCAGGCAGGCCCGGGTGGCGGAGGCACCGACAGTCAGGCCCGGCAGGCAGGCCTAGGCGGCGGAAGCACCGGCGCACAGACAGTTCCGGCCGGTGGAGGCACAGGCAGGCAGGCCTAGGCGGCGGAAGCAACGGCGCGCAGGCAGGCCCGGGCGGCGGAGGCACCAGCACGCAGGCAAGTCCGGGCGGCAGGGGCACCGGCGTGCAGGCAGGCCCGGGTGGCGGAGGCACCGACAGTCAGGCCCGGCAGGCAGGCCTAGGCGGCGGAAGCACCGGCGCGCAGGCAGGCCCAGGTGGCGGAGGCACCGGCAGGCAGGCCTAGGCGGCGGAAACACCGGCGCACAGACAGTTCCGGGCGGCGGAGGCACCGGCAGGCAGGCCCGGGCGGCGGAGGCACTGGATACAGGATAGTGCGGGCAAGAAACAGTGAAGCCTGCACTGAGAACAGATTGCCCCGCTACAATTAAATCAAACCCAATAGATAGCATCGGTAAGAGGAGATGGGCAGACGCCAAGGCAAGAATTCACCCAACAATCTGAAAAACAACATGAAAACACCAGAACCCAATGATCTTACAACACAAGGACTTGAACACCCTATCACAGGAGAAGAGGAAAAAACTGACTTTTTGAAAGCAATAGAGTCCCTTAAACAACATGTAAAAAACGCCCTCATAGAAATGGATGAGAAGTATAACAAAAAGTTTGAAGAAATGAGTAAATACGTAAATGATACCCTGGGAAGCCAAGAAAAAACGATCAAACAGGTAATGGAAACAGTCCAAGAATTGAAAACTGAAATGGAAGCAAGGAAGAAAACACAAACTGAGGACCAGCTGGATATGGCAAATATAGGTCAACGAGCAGAGACTACAGAAACAAGCATAATCAATAGAATACAAGAGATAGAAGAAAGAATCTCAGATTCTGAAGACAACATAGAGAAAATAAACGGACTGATCAAAGAAAACACCAAAACCAACAAATCCTCATCACAAAACATTCAGGAAATATGGGACACAATAAAAAGACCAAACCTAAGAATAATAGGGATAGAAGAAGGAGAAGAGGCACAGCTCAAAGGTCCAGAAAACATTTTTAACAAAATTATGGAAGAAAACTTCCCCAACATAAAGAAAGATATTCCTTTGAATATTCAAGAAGCATACAGAACACCAAACAGACTGGATCAAAAAAAAACGTCCCCTCGCCATATAATAATCAAAACACAAAATATACAGATTAAAGAAAGAATATTAAGAGCTGCAAAGGAAAAAGGCCAAGTAACTTATAAAGGTAAACCGATCAGACTTACACCTGACTTCTCTATGGAAACCATGAAAGCCAGAAGGTCCTGGATAGAGGTACTACAGAAACTAAGAGACCATGGATGCAAACCCAAAATACTATACCCAGCCAAGCTATCGTTCACTATCAATGGAGAAAACAAGACATTCCAGGATAAGAACAAATTTAAACAATACGTTGCCACAAATCCAGCCCTACAGAAAGTAATAGAAGGAAAATCACAACCCAAGGAATCCAACATTGCCAACACTGCCTACAATAACCCAGGCATCTAGCGACCCTTCAACAGCACAACTCAAAGAAGGGAGACACACAAACTCTTCTACCAAAAGCAGTAAGAATAACCGGAGTTAACAACCACTGGTCATTAATATCACTTAATATTAATGGTCTCAATTCACCAATAAAAAGGCACAGGCTAAGAGATTGGATACGAAAACAGGATCCAACAGTCTGCTGTTTGCAAGAAACTCATCTCAACCACAAAGACAGGCATCTACTCAGAGTAAAGGGTTGGGAAAAGGTTTTTCAAGCAAATGGTCCTAAGAAAAAAGCAGGTGTGGCCATACTAATTTCTAACAAAACTGACTTCAAACTAAAATCAATCAGAAGAGATCGACAGGGACACTTTATACTCATAATAGGAACGATTCAGCAGGATGAAGTCTCAATCCTGAATATCTATGCCCCTAATATAAAAGCACCCACTTATGTAAAAGAAATATTGCTAAAACTCAAGGCAGACATCAAATCACACACACTAGTAGTAGGAGACTTCAACACACCTCTCTCACCAATGGACAGGTCAATCAGACAGAAAACTAATAGAGAATTAAGAGAATTGTTGGAGGTAATGAAGCAAATGGACTTAACAGACATCTATAGAACACTCCACCCAAATAGGAAAGAATACACCTTCTTCTCTGCAGCTCATGGAACCTTCTCGAAAATTGATCACATACTTGGAAACAAAGGAAACCTCCACAGA
This sequence comes from Chionomys nivalis, assembly GCF_950005125.1. Lineage (NCBI taxonomy): Eukaryota > Metazoa > Chordata > Mammalia > Rodentia > Cricetidae > Chionomys > Chionomys nivalis. The sequence continues at coordinate 62,374,949 of NC_080094.1, read as the reverse complement.
TACAAAAAAATATCAGTGTCCACCTGTGTCTTATCAGATCACCACGGATTAAAGTTAGAAGCCACCAACAAAGCTACCCCCAGAAAGCTGACAAACTCATGGAAACTGAACAGTCAACTACTGAACCACACCTGGGTCAAGGAAAAAATTAAGAAAGAAATTAAAGTCTTCCTTGAATTTAATGAAAACAAAGAGACAACATACTCAAACCTATGGGACACGATGAAAGCAGTGCTAAGAGGAAAGTTCATAGCACTAAGTGCCCACTTAAAGAAAACGGAGAAAGCATACATTGGGGACTTAACAGCACACCTGGAAGCTCTAGAAAAAAAAGAAGCAGACGCGCCCAGGAGGAGTAGAAGACTGGAAATAATCAAACTGAGGGCAGAAATCAACAAAATAGAAACACAGAAAACAGTCCAAAGAATCAATGAAACAAAAAGTTGGTTCTTGGAGAAAATCAACAAGATTGACAAACCCCTTTCCAAACTAATTAAACGACAGAGAGAGAACACGCAAATAAATAAGATCAGAAATGAAAAGGGGGACATAACCACAGACACAGAGGAAATTCAGAGAATCATTAGATCTTACTACAAAAGCCTGTATGCCACAAAACTGGAAAATGCAAAAGAAATGGACACTTTTTTAGATAAGTACCATATACCAAACCTAAACCAAGACCAGGTGAACGATCTAAATAGACCTGTTAGTCGCGAAGAATTAGAAACAGTTATCAAAAATCTCCCTTCCAAAAAAAGCCCAGGGCCAGATGGTTTCAATGTAGAATTCTACCAGAACTTCCAAGAAGAGCTAATACCTATACTTCTTAATGTATTTCACAATATAGAAACAGAAGAGTCATTGCCAAATTCCTTTTATGAAGCTACAGTTACCCTGATACCAAAACCACACAAAGACCCAACCAAGAAAGAGAATTACAGGCCTATCTCACTCATGAACATCGACGCAAAAATTCTCAATAAAATACTGGCAAACCGAATCCAAGAACACATTAGAAAAGTTATCCATTATGATCAAGTAGGCTTCATTCCAGAGATGCAGGGCTGGTTCAACATACGCAAATCTATCAATGTAATCAACCATATAAATAAACTGAAAGAAAAAAACCATATGATCATTTCATTAGATGCTGAAAAAGCATTCGACAAAATTCAACACTCCTTTATGATAAAGGTCTTGGAGAGATTAGGGATACAAGGGGCATACCTAAATATAATAAAAGCTATTTACAGCAAGCCGACAGCTAACATTAAATTAAATGGAGAAAAACTCAAAGCCATCCCACTAAAATCAGGAACACGACAAGGATGTCCACTCTCTCCATACCTCTTCAATATAGTGCTTGAAGTTCTAGCAATAGCAATAAGACAACATAAGGGGATCAAGGGGATCCATATTGGAAAGGAAGAAGTTAAGCTTTCATTATTTGCAGATGATATGATAGTATACATAACCGACCCCAAAAACTCTACCAAAGAACTCCTACAGCTGATAAACACCTTTGGTAATGTGGCAGGATACAAAATCAACTCCAAAAAATCAGTTGCCTTCCTATACACTAAGGATAAGGAAGCAGAGAGGGAAATCAGAGAAGCATCACCTTTCACGATAGCCACAAATAGCATAAAATACCTTGGGGTAACTCTGACCAAGGAAGTGAAAGATCTATTTGGCAAGAACTTTAAGTCTTTGAAGAAAGAAATTGAAGAGGACACCAGAAAATGGAAGGACCTCCCTTGCTCTTGGATTGGGAGGATCAACATAGTAAAAATGGCAATTCTACCAAAAGCAATCTATAGATTCAACGCAATCCCCATCAAATTCCCATCAAAATTCTTCACAGATCTGGAGAAGACAATAATCAACTTTATATGGAAAAACAAAAAACCCAGGATAGCCAAAACAATCTTATACAATAAAGGATTGTCTGGAGGCATTACCATCCCTGACTTCAAACTCTATTACAGAGCTACAGTACTGAAAACGGCTTGGTACTGGCATAAAAACAGAGAAGTCGACCAATGGAATAGAATAGAAGACCCTGACTTTAGCCCACAAACCTATGAACACCTGATTTTCGATAAAGGAGCTAAAAGTATACAATGGAAAAAAGAGAGCATCTTCAACAAATTGTGCTGGCAAAACTGGAAGTCAATCTGTAGAAGAATGAAAATAGATCCATATATATCACCATGCACAAAACTCAAGTCCAAATGGATTAAAGACCTCAATATCAGTCCAAACACACTGAATCTGATAGAAGAGAAAGTGGGAAGTACTCTACAACACATGGGCACAGGAGAACACTTCCTATGTACAACCCCAGCAGCACAAACACTAAGGACATCATTGAATAAATGGGACCTCCTGAGACTGAGAAGCTTCTGTAAAGCAAAGGACACTGTCACTAAGACAGAAAGGCAACCCACTGACTGGGAGAAGATCTTCACCAACCCCGCAACTGACAAAGGTCTGATATCCAAAATATACAAAGAACTCAAGAAATTAGACCGTAAAAGGTTAATCAATCCAATTATAAAATGGGGCACTGAGCTGAACAGAGACTTTTCAACAGAAGAAGTTCAAATGGCCAAAAGTCACTTAAGATCATGCTCAACTTCCTTAGCAATCAGGGAAATGCAAATCAAGACAACATTAAGATACCATCTTACACCGGTCAGAATGGCTAAAATCAAAAACACCAATGATAGCCTCTGCTGGAGAGGTTGTGGAGAAAGGGGCACTCTCATCCATTGCTGGTGGGAATGCAAACTTGTGCAACCACTTTGGAAAGCAGTGTGGCGGTTTCTCAGGAAAGTCGGGTTCAACCTACCTCTTGACCCAGCAATACCACTATTGGGAATATACCCAAGAGATGCCCAAACATACAACAAAAGTATATGCTCAACTATGTTCATAGCAGCATTGTTTGTAATTGCCAGAACCTGGAAACAACCTAGATGTCCTTCAATGGAAGAATGGATGAAGAAAGTATGGAATATATACATATTAGAGTACTACTCAGCAGTAAAAAACAATGACTTCTTGAATTTTGCATACAAATGGACGGAAATTGAAAACACTATCCTGAGTGAGGTAAGCCAGACCCAAAAAGAGGAACATGGGATGTACTCACTCATATTTGGTTTCTAGCCATAAATAAAGGACATTGAGACTATAATTCGTGACTCTAGAGAAGCTAAATAAGAAGGTGAACCCAAAGAAAAACATATAAGCACCCCCCTGAATATTAACCTTCATCAGGCGATGAAAGAAGACAGAGACAGAGACCAACATTGGAGCACTGGACTGAAGTCTCACGATCCAAAGGAGGAGCAGAAGGAGAGTGAGCACGAGCAAGGAACTCAGGACGGCGAGGGGTGCACCCACACACTGAGGCAATGGGGATGATCTATCGGGAACTCACCAAAGCCAGCTGGCCGGGGACTGAAAAAGCATGGGACAAAACCGGTCTCGCTGAACATAATGGACAATGAGGACTACTGAGAACTGAAGAACAATGGCAATGGGTTCTTGATCCTATTGCATGTAATGGCTTTGTGGGAGCCCAGGTAGTTTGGATGCTCACCTTAATAGACCTGGATGGAGGTGGGTGGTCCTTGGACCTCCCACAGGGCAGAGAAACCTGCTTACTCTTTGGGCTGAGGAGGAAGGAAGACTTGATTGGGGGAGGGGGAGGGAATGGGAGGTGGTGGCGGGGAAGAGGCAGAAATCTTTAATAATTAAATTAATTAATTAATAAAAATCAGAAAGAAAAAAAAAAGAAAGTATAGCCTTTTGTTTTTGGGTGGAATGTTCTATATATGTCTGTTAAGTGCATTTGATTGAAAGTATGAGTCTCCTCAGAGCAGCAAAAATAGGGGAAACATAATTGATTTCTACACAGCTATGGTCCACAAACACCTTTCAAATGCTTTGGCAAATAAAAAGAATACACTTTACTTATGATACACTTTTCTGAACAGGCAGTTCACAGGTACACCATGCTTACATTCAAAATAGCATGAAACACAGCAAAATTAAATGTCATTACCTGTATCATTTTATCAAGAACAAAAGTTATGTCTAAAATATGAAAGCTAAAAATTTTAATTTTAGAATTAACAAATGCAACTGAATATTCAAAGTCACAGAATACCTAACAGAAGCAGAGATCATTGGCTACCATTGTTGAGTTTTAGAATAATTTCTAATATAGAGTGCTTGAATCTATTCTCATATTTTAAGTTAAAACATCCCTCATAAAGGCAAAGCTGCTTTGATAAGAGTGTTTCAATCATTTCCCCTGTCATTTTAGTAGGGAAAGGTTTCCTGTACTGTGTGTTGTTCAAAACCTTCCTTGTGCTCTATATTTGTAAGTATTTCTCCTTTATAATGTACATAGCTGCACTTTCTTTCTGCAGCTTTTCAGCTGGTACAAGGAATTGGCTGAGAGCTAGAAAGAACACTTATCATATTCAGTTAGGGGATTATACACTAGTGTTCAGGTAGAACAGTTATAACTAATAAGAACACGAAAGGCTACCAAAACTAATGAACTCTAAAACAAAACAGCTACTGTCACTGCCCTTGTCGCCCTCCATACCTACATGGTAAGACCCTGTTGTTGAAGACATCACATACTTTGATTGCAGAGTATTAAGGAAACAATCTTGAATCAAAAAAAAAAAAAAAACCACTCCTGATAGCTAAATTCTACAATGCCAAAAGGTGCAATGTAGGCCAGTGCAGGAAAATAACAATAATCTTACCCAGTGCTGGATCTTGCATATTACAATAATGACTTGTGAGGCACTGGTGCCATGGTACCATAACTGTTATATGGGTAAATTAATGGCTTTCTAGTGGAGAAGAGTTCCACAACAGGAATTCACATATCATATACAAGATAGTATAATCCTAGTCAAAAGCTCATGCCTTGAGAACTCATGTGTTCTAGAATATGGCCTACTACTTTTATTTTATCAATACTTATGTCATTGTGTTGCCTTCTAGATAGTTAAGTCTATGTCCACATGATGAGGAAACTCTGTCAATCAGTCACATCTAATTAAGACGTGGCGACCTGGACCCCAGGGAGAAAAACTGGGAGGACCCAGATGTGTGCCCTCTCTGCACGGTGCCTGCTGGACAGATAGGACAATGGACCTCCCACCCTTGTAGTGTGATTTTCCTCTTTTTTTTTTTTTTTTTTTTTGGTTTTTTTTTCGAGACAGGGTTTCTCTGTGGTTTTGGAGCCTGTCCTGGAACTAGCTCTTGTAGACCAGGCTGGTCTCGAACTCACAGAGATCCGCCTGCCTCTGCCTCCCGAGTGCTGGGATTAAAGGCGTGTGCCACCACCGCCCGGCTGATTTTCCTCTTTTTAACCATTAAAACATAACTGTTATTCTTGAGCTGGCCTGGTTATTTATCGTTCCGACCTTATTCGCAACATCCACAGATCTAGAATTCTCTCAAACATGCTTCTAATTGCAGTGGGTAAAAGTCGGTTATGAGATACGTGATACACAACGAGCTCAGCTGTAAATGAAGTATCTTTATCAATATCCACCACACTGCCAAAGTTCCAAGAAGACTGTGGAGGAGGTGGCAGAAAGAATGTAAGGTCCATCCAAAGGCTGGGGAAGAGTGCAATGGAATGCAGTCTTCTGGACAGGATGCAACGACCACACTCATGAACTCACAGCAGCTGTAATTACTTGCATATGATGTACACAAAAGCAAGCCAATCAAACTTCAAGCATAGATGGGAGATGTGCCTTTCAGGCCCCACTCATTTCTGAGAAGCTATTGCCATTAGTAGCTCCTTGGGAAAGTAGAATCATTCTTTGAGAATGTTCCCACTGGGATGTTTCCCATGCTTCATGGGATGACCCTAGACCCATACATATGGACAGCACTAACAAGACTGAGTAAGTTATCCAAAAAGAAAAAAAGACATGAAGTTTTGAGGGGAACCTGTTGGAAAGTTGAAGGATGGAAACAAGGGAATAGTGATGATCTTTGTTAATTGAATACATGTGTGAAATTCTCAAGAATATAGAAAAATTAAAGGTTGAAAAGAAAAACAAATATCCCTAGTAAGTACTGCCAGACTTTCTTTCATGTGATTTTAAAAGTCTAATTTTCTTGGTTCTAAATGTCTCAGTATAGGCTTCCAGCTTCCTTACATCTAAGAGTTTGTATTTAAAAAATTCCTTGGGAATTGAGGGTTGTGATTACTATAATCTTTCACTTGTACATGTAATTCCTTCTGTGTTCAGAAGGGATTATCTCACCTTCCTAAGTATAAAAAAATAGACTAAATTTTGATCTATATAAACATAGTGTAGAAAGGCAGATTTTCACTGAGATGGTCATAATGGGCTTCTATGTGCACAAAATGCAAGCACTTAGGAGATCTTTCGATAACTCAGTAGCTGTCTGAATATTCTCTTCATCGACATCTTCATTTCTTGATTCCTGAATGTATAGATCACAGAATTCAGAAAGGGAGTGAAAACTGCATCAAATATGGCCAGAAATTTATCCAGGTGTATTGAGGGAGAAGGCCAGGTATAGACAAATATCAGAGGACCGAAGAATAAGACCACCACAGAGATGTGAGCTGAAAGTGTGGACAGAGCTTTAGCGGAACCACTTGATGAGTGTTTTTGTACAGTGATTATGATGACAATATAGGAAATGATTAGTATGATAAAGGAACCCACAGAGATGAATCCACTGTTGGCTGTGACCATGAATTCCAGTTTATGGGTGTCTGTGCAGGCAAGTTTGATGAACCGGGGAAGGTCACAATAGAAGCTGTCTATCATGTTTGGTCCACAGAAAGGCAAATTGACTACAAAAGCCAGTTGAACAACAGAGTGTGTAAGGCCAACTACCCAGGCAGTTACTACAAAGAAAAGACACATTTTGGGGCCCATAATGGTCAAATAATGGAGAGGTTTACAAATGGCTACATATCTATCAAAAGCCATGGCTATGAGCAGCACCATCTCCACTCCACCAATGACATGAATGGAAAAGATCTGAATGACACAAGCCATAAAAGAGATGACTTTGCGCTTTCTGAACAAATCATAAATCGTCTTGGGAGAAGTGACACAGGAAACACCTAAGTCAATAAGGGAGAGGTTTGCCAACAGAAAGTACATTGGAGTGTGTAAGTGAGGGTCTGAAACCACGGTAAAAATGATGAGGGAGTTTCCCATCATGCTTGCTACATAAAACATGGAGGAGAACACAAAGATAAGAAGCTGAATGTCCCAGGAGTTAGTGAGTCCAAGAAATACAAACTCCAACACCACAGAGTGATTTGCTCCTTCCATAAGCATGTGTGTGTCAGTGCTACCTAGAGAAGGAAACAGGAAAAACTGTCAGTTGTATTAATAGAATATAGTAAGAAAAGTTATGGAAGTCTGTTTGTAATCTAACATTAAAATCAAATTAAAGGCAAACATATATTAAAGACACTTAATATCAAGGAGTGAATTTTAAAATAGAAGTGAAATATTACTTCATGCTAGTTAAAAGTTTTGTCAAAAAGTCAAAAAATAGTTCAGAGTAGTTATGAAAAATAGATCTATCTTTAAATTATTGATAAGCACATAAAGTAGTGCAACATTACAAAAGAAAAGAATAATCTCTCTCAAATTTTGAAAATATGATTTTATGTAGCTCAGGAATAAAGGACTCACTTACTAAGGCATTGACTACAGTTTTGGGGAAAAAAGAAGAAAGGAGAAAGAAAGGAGGAAGGGAAAAGTGAGGAAGGAAAAGATTAAATTAGAACTAACTACTTTATGATTAAACAGGACTCCTTTTGCACAATCTGTACAGCCTGAGGAAATTCTACCATCATATACAAAACATTCTTCCCATTATCCTTGCAACATCACTTGCAATAATCAATATAGAAAAAAATCTAAATTCTCATTGGCAGTTGCCTGGATAGTACGCAAACACACACTGGCATACAGGCACAACAGAATATTCATCAGTTTTTTTTAAAAGAAGGGAATACTGTTCTGTAACAATATGCAGGATCCTAGAGGTCACTGTTATACCTAAAATTAAATGTAAAAAGATCAATGCAGACAATCTCATAAATACATAGAATCCAAAGAAGGGATATTCATAAGAGTAGTGAATACAGGAATGAACCATATAGAAATAAAGATGATTGGAAAAGAAAAAGAGAAGATAATGCCTAAAAGACACGGATATTCTGCTAGTATGATCTGTTTCTGGAGCCCCATCATGCATCATCCTGACTCTGTGAGAGCTGTGCTGCATGTTTGAAAATGCCAAGAGGAGGTTGTCAGTGTTCTCACAGGAAATAAATGTGTGATGTGACCAAGTGGTTTGATTTAATTGTTTCATAATACACACATATGTCAAAGCATCACACTGGATTCTCTAATGAAAAACAAGATGTATTCGTTAGTTAGTTATACCTGAATAAAACAGGAGAGGAAAAAGCACCTACAACACCTAGAGATTGCGAAAAAGTGATCACACAGGGAAGCTGGTGGCACCAGCTTGTATAGTGTTACCATACTCTTTCTCTGAATTTCATTTCAGTTTTGATGAAGAAAACTGTTCAACATGGAAAGGACTGATTTTTGTTTCAAGAATAATATACAACCCGGTCCATACATATAAAAATAACACTCTTTTTGAAATCCAACAGTACAGTCTTATTCTGACAATTAAGCCCTTACTCCCCATACTTACTTCTGGAAAACACATAACTTCAAGGATTATTAAATGTTTTATCAAACTGTGAGATCTTGCTTTATATTAACATTTATAGTAATTCTTTAATTTTTGAGATTATAATTTAGTTATATCATTTCTCCCTTCCCTTTTCTCCTCAAGACCCCCTAGTTAGCCCTCCTTGCTCTCTTTCAAATTCATGGCTCTCTTTAATATTTTTTTACTATCCCTCAAATTGTCTACAACTGTCATGACATTAGCTCACCAAATACAGGTAAGCATATTAAATAGAGAGAGCGTAACATACATCTATTTCTAAACTCTGAAGCATTTAAGAAGTGGTCCAGAAAGAGGTATGAGTCTCTCTATAACTAAAGGGTACCAGTGTGCATCATGTCAGACCAGAAACTGTAGGTGCTTGCAAACTTTTTTATCACAACAAAACCAAATCTAAAATGGCTCATTTTAAACTGAAAGTATTGGTTCATGAAACTGTAAGGTTTGGGTAAGAGTCATGACCCTGGAGTGAATAGCACGTGGTTTGAAAACTTAACCACATAAAAGGAACAATGGAATAGACTACTCTTTGTTCCAACACTGGTGACAGGATTCAATATATTTTAGGAAAGCTTTAATTTTCCTTAGTAAATAAACATAATACAATAAACAGAATATGGGCCTCATATTCAGATCAAAATTAACACTGTGGTTCATACACCATCAAATTAGTATTGCACATAAGTCCCTGAGTTTTAGTCTGTTTATTAAACACATTTTTAATTCATGCATTTTATAATTTGCTTAGGAATAAGATAACTAAAGATCATAATCACTCATTCAGCATGTAGCACTACATATGCAAGTATTTGGCCAAAGTATTACTTTCCTTTTCCATTTGTACATGAATAAGCTAAACTCATGATATAAAAGAAAGAAAAAGGTTAGGATATTAGCAAGCAGGGAAACATCAAAACCGTTCACTGCTGAAAGAGATTTCAAAATAGATTAACTACTTCCTTTTAACATGAGATTTTTCAGAATGTAAGTGACTCCTATTTGACAGAATATAACATCTTATCTTGGTGATTAAAATATAAACTTTAAGCTGAAATTAAGCATACTTGCTTTCAAACAACACTAATTCTCTTTAGTGGTTATTACAAATCTAGGTTATTAAATTTTCCTTCAAAAATAGACCATAATGCCCATAAAGCTAAAGACTACAATATTATTCTAGCTAATCTACCACAGAACTCATAATCACAGTAATGATATAAATGTTTATTGAAACACAAAAAAGAATAATTTAATAATTTAAAGACCACATTAAAATATGCTTTTATATAGCCAAAGAAGATATGCGAAGAGACTAACCGTAATTATAAAGTGATACAAGGTTAGGAAATAAAATATTATAGAAGTAAAGATTTGGAGAAAAAGTAGAAATAAATAAGATTAAAGAGAAAATCTTAAAAAGTAGTAAGAAAATTGAACAGTATTTGTGCAATTACAGAGAGAAAAAGGACGCAGTTTCCTTTAGCAAAATAATGGATATTTTATGAGGAATGATAAGCAGTGATTTTCAGAGCTATCCTTCATAAACAATATAATTATAACAATAAAAAATACAATAATTTCAGGTATGTTATATATAAGTATTTTTGCATATATTAATTGCACAGTGATAAGTTTCATAAATCCATTCTCCCTTTTAATTCCTTTGAATTTGTGTATAACAATTATTATCATGGTATTTTGGGGATTTAAGTTCTAAAACTCTTGGGAGACATTCTCAGTTTATCAGCTGTGAATTTGCCTGTCTTTTTTATTTGCAACGCCATTCATCTAGCAAGAACTAGAAATTTGTCTAAAGTGAATTTAAGCTAATATGATAATTCATGATTAGAGAAGAGTGGCCCTACAGTGCCTGGATGGCCTGGATAACCCAGAGACTTGGGATAGAAGCAAACACAATTGGAAAAAAATCAGTGAAGTGATTCCCAATGATATTTTGCGATGCTCATAGATCAGTGTCTTGTCCGGTCATCATCAGAGATGATGATGGCAGCATCTCTGGCAGCAGACGTGAGCGGGTGAAGAGATCCACAGGCAGACATTATATGGAGAGAATGTGTAAATTGGAGGTCTCTGTCTGGTCCCTCCCTTCAGAGATCGGGGACCTCCAACAAAGACAGGGAGTAAAGACTGTAGGAGTTAAAGGGGATAGAATACACCAGGAGAACAGGGCCCACTGAATCAATTATGCAGGACTCACATGAGTCATAGAGACTAAAACAGTAGGCACTGGGCCTGCACGTGTCTGCTCTGCAGGAGGTTCTCTGCATAGGTCATGACTCTTGCTCGGTGTTCTGGGAGACACCTAACAGGGAGTGAGTGTCTCTGGCTCTTCTTACCTGCTCCTTCAGCGCTTTTCCTTCTGTTGAGTTGCCCTGTCCTGCCTGATCTGAGGGCTTTTGCCTTGTCCTATTGTATCTTGTTTTGTCCGATTTTGGCTGTCATTTCTCATCTCTTAGAGACCTATTCTTTCTGAAGAGGAAACAGAGAAGGAGTGGAACTAGGTGAGAGGGGAGGTAGGGAGAGGTATGAGGAGTGGAGGCGGAAGACTGTAGGTAGAATGTGTTGTAAGAGAGAAGAATCTTTTCAATAAATAAATATAGATATGAAATACAAACATTTAAAAAAGCTTCTAGATTGTACACAAGGACAGGATGTTCACTTACTTGGAATCCATACTTACCCACAGAGAAAACTCCTAAGACTGGTGTATGGAATTGTCTTCACTGACACATTATCCCTACTTGAAAGTGCTGTTTCATGATTTTTTATTTTCTTTCTCACTTTATACCACACATTAAAAAATACTACTCATCAAAATTATTTATCCTTATCCATTCTACTTATTGTTCAGAAATAAAATTAGTACAAACATTAGCTATAAATGATATAAGAAAACTGGAAAAATAAATACAAATCCAGGTAATTTTAGGTATTATTTCATTTTGTAATCATACATATCATGTCTAAAAATTAAATTACATTGCAAAGTACGTTTTCAGCACTGGATCATTTGCTGTCCATGTCAAATTATATTTTCAGTTAGATATCTAGGACACACTTCACACTGGAAGACTTCCAATAAATGTATCTACTTTAGAGATGATCAGTGTATGCCCAGCTCCATAGAAAAGCTGATGGATAGAAAGATATAGCCTCTATGCTTTTGTATTTTATGCCAACAAATACTTGCTAATTTATCAAGTAGAAGAGAATAACATCATTCATGTATTATCTGATAATATAATAATTAATTAATTATAAGCTATGCAACATTAAAAAATCATAAAGCTATTGGATGTTTTTTGATGCATTTTACATTTTCCCAGGTAAAAACATGGCTCCAATTCAAAGTAGAAATCAATAATATTTCTAGTATAACAATAAATTTTTACAAGTATTTCCTTGTGCTTGTCAAATGATTTTCCTAAATGTTATCTATTTTGTTCTAAGCTCACTCAATCAATTTAAAATTCGATTCAATTTCATAGCAATTCCAACAGTGGATTCCCATCTATAAATAAAGCATGGATTCCCATCTATAAATAAAGCACTGTTTTTTTAGCTAAACTTCCTTCGGGTCATCATTTACCTGCATAAAAGGAACACAATCTTCATGGACTCATATTTCCCTATATTCTCCAACATAAAGTATCTAGGATAGCCTAGCACAAGAATATATAAAACTAATTATACATACCTCAAGTGGGCAATGACCAAGACAGTTTTAAAATGCTTGTAGTCCAGGGACTTTTTCCCTAGAGGACCATTTGATTTTTCCAGTGTAACAAAAGGATTTCATATCTCATTATACAATACTAGAAATTAAAAAAAGAAACAAAATAGGGGAGTTTTGTATCATTGTGCTATTTTATTGTGTATATTTATAAATAGTGTAGTTAGTTTTTAAAATAGGTAAATATTTATGATGCCTTTTAATACAGTAAATAATTACAAATTTCTGCATAGATTTGACTTTTCACAGCTTCATTCTAATGAATAATATTTAGAAATGAAGTAACTGAAATAATAATCAATTTACAGTAAATTTTAAAATTATACTACCCAAAATATCTAATTCCTTAAAACCACTGAAAAGAAAACTCAAATTGTGTATCATTAAAGAAAATCAAAAAACACTCTTCTTATAAAAAGCAGACAGCAGATACCAGGAGGTGGTGGTGCACGCCTTTAATCCTAGCACTCAGGAGGCAGAGGCAGGCGGCTCTCTGTAAGTTTGAGGCCAACCTGGTCTACAGAGCAAGTTTCAGGACAGGCTCCAAAGCTACACAGAGAAACACTGTCTAGAAATGCCCCCCCCAAAAAAAGAAGTAAACAACAGAACAACATACACTTTGGATTCCCTTCTGTGTGTAATTCCATTAAGAAAGCAGTTACTTAGCTTTGTAACAGCCAAGACACTATTGCACAAGGGGACACATCATACATAGCAGACCAATATTGTAGTTCACAAGTTTCAGAGCTAAGTAAGATTGTTGAAACCTTTATTTTCCCCGCAGTCTGCCTAGAATGATCTAGCACGATGAAAATTAACAGCAGAGAATATTCTTTCAGTTTAATTCCAGTCTGATTTCTCTATATTGTAAAAACAAAAAAGTATATTGTTTGGAGGCTTCTATGGCCTCAGGCTAATAATAAAAAGAAGGTATCCCACACATTGATCATTTATCATTTATTCCTTTTTGCTTACTGTTAAGTTTTTATGGACTTTGACTATTCGTTCTATTTAAATACTGTGTATGTATCTTCACACTGTACAGAAACGCTTTTATTTGATTCAATTCCATCTCTTTCACTACTCCAAGTTTTCCTTTGCTCTAGAAGTCACGTTTAAAAGTCAATGCCTATGTTTATATACTGAAGTGCTTGTGCCATGTTTTCCCCTACAAGTTTAATGCGTAAAATTAATAGCATTCATTTATTTGAGTTGATTTCGTTTTATTTTATTGATTTTTATTGAGCTCTACATTTTTCTCTGCTCCCCTCCCTGCCTCTTCTCTCCCCTTCAACCCTTTCCCATGGTTCCCATGATCCCAATTTACTCAGGAGATCTTGTTTTTTGCTTCCCATGTAGATTAGATCTATATATGTCTCTCTTAGGGTCCTTATTGTTGTCTAGGTTCTCTGGAATTGTGATTTGTGAACTGGTTTTCTTTGCTTTATGTTTAAAAACCACTAATGAGTGAGTAATATGTGATAATTGTCTTTCTGGGTCTGGGTAACCTCACTCAAAATGATGTTTTCTAGATCCAACCATTTTCCTGCAAAATTCAAGATGTCATTATTTTTTCTGCTTTGTAGTACTCCATTGTGTAAATGTACCACATTTTCCTTTTCCATTCTTCAGTTGAGGGTCATTTATGTTGTTTCCAGGTTCTGGCTATGAAAACAATGCTGCTATGAACATAGTTGAGCACATGTCCTTGTGACACAATTGAGCATCCTTTGGATATATACCCAAAAGTGGTATTACTGGGTCTTGAGGAAGGTTGTTTCCTAACAACCTTCTGACAAATTCCTAACAACAACCTTCTAACAATTTTCTGACAAATCACCACACTGACATCCAAAGGGGTTGTACCAGCTTGCATCCTGACCAACAGTGCCAGAGTGTTCCATTTACCCCACAACTTCTCCAGCATAAATTGCCATCAGTGCTTTTGATCTTGGCCATTTTTACAGGTATAAGTTTTCTTAGAAATGAAAAATTGATCTACTTTAAGTCTTCTGTATGGGAATATCTAGTCTTTTGAGCCCTCCTTGTTAAAGAGGCTCTTTTTCAATGTATTTTTGCCACCACTGTTAAGAACATTTGGCTCCCTCCCTCTCTCTCTCTCTCTCTCTCTCTCTCTCTCTCTCTCTCTCTCTCTTCTCTCTCTCTCTCTCTCTCTCACATACACACACACATGCACACACACAAACACATACACATACATATATATGGACTATTCTGCAGCACTTTAAAAAAATTGTGTATCAACAGTATTAATGAACTTGGATGTCATTGTGTTAAGTAAAAATAGAGACACAAGAAGACAAGGGATGAGATATCTTATGGTATATAGAATCCAAAGAACTCATGTTCATACAAGCAAAGAATATGAGGATGAAACAGGCAAAAATGATGTGGGGTATGGTCATGGAACAAGAAGATAATGACTATAAAAAAAATAAGAAAGCTCCATTGATATGGTGGTAACTTCCCGAAGATCTGCTGCAACATGGGGATTATGAAAGATGGAAATAGCATTCTTGAAAAGTACTGAGAGTCAATAATCAGTCTTCTCACAACAGATGAGTATGTGAGGTAAACATGTTCATTAATTTAAGATATATGTATATAATATATGTAATATAACTTTATATATATTAAGTTAATATATTTATGTATATATATAAACAAAACATTGAACACCAAAAATATACACAATATTTATTTATTAGTTGTACCTGTATGAAATAGAAAGGGAAAAAACACCTATTATGCCCATAGAGTTTTGAAACAGAGACCACACAGTGAAGCTGGTGGCAGTTGAGTAGTGTTCTGGTCCATGTGTTATTTCTGGATTACAATGATGGCCTTCAATATAAAAGCAACAGTTCAGTGTGATATTTCACATTCTATCTAAGTACTTGTTCATAAAATATGATGCGTAAGTGAGAATTGCTGCCTGGAGTGTTCAGCACATGAGCAGAAATTTTAAACCTCTGAAGGTAGCCATTCTGTAGAAGAAGAAAAAAAAGAATTTGTTTGACTTTGAAAAAAAATAATTTATCACATCATCTTGTAGATCTACTTCTTCTTAAATAATAAACAGTGCAGTATACAGAACATGAGTTTTTAATTCAGAAAAACAGAATTAATTCCATATCTCAGTCACTTGCAATTTATTCCCAGAGATACAGTTTATTATATATAATACCATACATCTAATCTATCATATAAACTAAAAACTGACTTTCATGTTACAGTTTAAACGTAATAAAATTAAAGTTCAAAACCATGTATTCTGTATAAAAGGTGTTCTATATGGGATAATTAACAAACATTGATACTAATATATATTATTTCATTTCTTTTCATAACACTGGTGAATACATAAAATAAAAGAATGAATGAAAAAGAGATGGTGTCGTAAAAAAGGCCACATGAAATTCTATTTCTGAAAGAAGTTTCAAAATATATTAACTATCCCCTTATGATAAAAGATTCTCCAATGCCACTCTGCTCAGGAGAGTGAAAGACACTCACAGGCCATCCTGGGTCCTCACAGTCCAGGCTGACTGAAAGCGTCCACAAGCCCATCTGGGATCACTCGGCCCAGGCAGCGGCAAGACACCCACAGGCCAGCCTGGATCCTCGCAGTCTGGGCCTGCTGAAACCATTCAGAGGCCTGCCCAGTGCTTTGCATCACTGAATAGGTGAGTGCCATTATGAAGATCAAATATATGGTAGAAAAATGGGAGAGATGGAGAAGCAGAACCATCCATGTGCTGTAGAAAGAGGCAGAACTGAAGAAGTGAAAGGCAGTGAAGAATAGGCCGGTGTGGGGGAATACATCCAGGCTGGGACTGCAGCCAAGGGCATATCTGGGTCCACGGCCCTACAGCTGCCAATGTCTGAGTTGATGTCTTTAGTTTCTGTTACCACCGAGGGCCCTGCCGAAGCCCAGGTTCTGGTCAGCCGCCTGAGGTAATGTTGGCGGCCAAGTACCATACTACCCTCAGAACCATAATGATCTGGGTGACCCGTGCTGCCACCAGGGCCATCCATGGTGACATCTGGGCCAGAGCTGATGCTTAAGACTTTTGGTAGCTTATGAGTCCAGCTCACAAAACTACCTCCCAGGGTTCAGGTCAGAGGCCATAGCTAGGCGAAGGGAACTTAACTTCTAATCTGAGAGGCAATGGAATAATTCACACATGTGCTGTTCGAGCCATGCTCCTTATTCTTCTGCCTCACTAATTCTACCGCTGTAGCTTCTAGTTCTCCTTTGGTTCAATTCTTTGTTTCAATTCTGTAGTTCTAAACCTTTTTCTAATTCTTCTTCAAGTCTTCCTAGCTTCTTGTTCACCAAGTTTAAATATACCTTTTTACAGGAGACTTGAAACAATAATAACAAAAATTACAAGAGCAACATCTAATTAGTCTAGAGAATATTCCTTTGAGTGGACCCAGAGAGGGTAAGGCCACACTTGGGGGAATCAACAAAGTCTGGCATACCACAATGAGGCAGCACCAAGCCGCTCCCCCTTATCAAGGCTGAGGAAGGTATCCCCCCCACCCAACAGGAAATGGGCTCCAAAAAGCCAATTCATGCACCCAGGATAAGGCCTGGTCCCACTGCTAGGAGCACCCCTCAACAGACAAACCACAAGACTGTCACCCACGTTATGTAGATAATTGTCTCTGTCTGTAATTTCCCTCACGAGTAACTTCATTCCTTCACTAATAGCTTTGGGTGTTTTCCCACTGTTTGCGTGTTTGCCTTGTGAAAATATTCCATCTACTGGGCACACATATATCTGTGGATGGTCAGTAAGATAACTTCTCAGTAAGCTGTATCTTTGACATATAGAAAATATGGTAGGACATGCGTCATAACTAGATCTATTGTTCCACAAGGCTGTGAGACACTTAAAGCCTGCTTTGTTTCTTTTACTCAGACAAACACAAGAAAATAATAATTTCTCCTCAGTCTAAGACAAAACTGCACACAATTACCTCATTTTTGTCCTCAGAGCAAGTTCAAACTAGACTAAATTTTTTTTGTAAATGGATCTTAAGCTTAAAGAGGTCAAGATCATGATGGGTACACCCACTATAACAATTTACCTGGGCTAATGGGAGCTCACCAACTCCAGTCAGACAGGGAAGGAACCAGCGTAGGACCAAACTAGAACCTCTGATTGTGGGTGACAGTTGTATGGCTGGGGAAGACTGAGGGGCCACTGGTGTTGGCACCAGGATTTATCCCTACTGCTTGTACTGGCTATTTGGGAACCCATTGTCTTTGGATGGACACCTTGCTCAGCTTATATATAAAAGGGAAGGCCTTGGACTGTCATCAAAGCAGTGTGTCTTACCCTCTCTGAGGAGTGGATGGGGCCTAGGGTGTGGGGGAAGGTAGAGGGTATGGGAGGAGAAGAGAGGGTAGAAACTGGGATTGGAATGTAAAATGAAAAAAGATAGCTTGTTTTCTTTAAAAAAATTTAAAAACACATATATTTATATTATATATGTGTATATATATATAATTCAAAGGAATGTCAATGCTCTAGGTATAAAAATGTTCATTGCAAAAATATGTACCTTAACAATGTTACATCAATGATAAACTTTACAGTCTTCAAATATATGCTTTGTAAATGCAGATCAGTTGTTACAGGCATGATATGTTAATAAACCGAAAAGAAAAATAAACACTTTACAGTTGAGGTGAGTGTCTGAACTCCCGGTTGGGCAACCCTGCTCTCTAGACCCTAGCCCCAGGGTGCACATCCCATGCCCTACCCCCATCTACTGCAACCCCAGCAACCAGGCAGTACCATTCTCCCTGCCACCTGCTGCATCGGCAACCTCTAGACCACAGACCACACTTGCCCCTGGAGGAACAGCAATCAATCAGAATTTCACCTGACTTCTCAATGGACACGGCAGCAGGAGAACTGGTCCTACCCTCATGGGAGATTTGGTCCCAGCCCTTGGAAGAAATGACCCCATCCCCACTTCATGGGCATGGAAGAGTTGAACCCAAATGCATGGGCCTGAGAGAACTGGCTCTGTACCTCACCTGAAGCGAGTAATCCCAGTGGCCTAGACTGACCAGTTCAATTACCACACAGACCCACACCCTAAGCCTACCTATCTATGACCTAAGGGACTGCTTCTGTGGAACGATAGCCACAGATTCCTCATGACTCAGTGCAAAAACAAAATATTTAAGAGGAGTTTCAGACAACCTAGATGCTCTCCAACCGAAGAATGGAGAAGGAAAATGTGGTACATTAACACAATGGAGTACTACACAGAAAAATAATGATATCTTGAAATTTGCAGGTAAATGGAGCTAAAAAAAAAACATCATATTGAGTGAGGTAACCCAAACCCAGAAAGACAATTATCGTATGTATTCACTCTTAAGTGGTTTTTAAACATAAAGCAAAGGAAACCAGCCTACAAATCACAATTCCAGAGAACGTAGACAACAATGAGGACCCTAAGAGAGACATACATGGATCTAATCTGCATGGGAAGTAGAAAAAGATAAGATCTCCTGAGTAAATTGGGAGCATGGGGATCATAGGAGAGGGCTGAAAAGGAGGGGAGAGACAGGGAGGGGAGCAGAGGAAAATGTAAAACTCAATAAAATCAATTTTTTAAAAAAAAGGGGGAGTTTCAGTGAGTGATTCATTTTGTTTTGTTTTTAATTTGAGGGACTTTTCTTTTGAGAGGATACTGCAGCATTGAAGAGTGGGTGTGGAGAGACCGGGAGGTGAGTGGGACTGAGGTGCATGGTGTAAAATTCCCAAAAAAATCAATAAAGAATTATATTATATATTAAAAAGGTTCTTTAAATTATGTTAACTACCTCCTACTCAGTAATAGATTATACTATTCATGCTACTGAGTAAGCAAAGTAAAGTGGACCTTCAATGGTATTTAAATGTTTTTTTTCTAAAAGAACATTATATGTCTCCTTGGTGTTTGTAATTAAATATAATTCATTAAGTGTTCCTTCTCAACTAGATACAACTCCCATATACTTAAGGAATATATATTTTCTGAATATTCCCTAAAGTTTCTCTGTTTTCAGTAGTGTACATTGTAACATATCCTCTGAATAATGCAGCAATCAATATGAGACTGCAAGCATCTTATTGACATGCTAAGATTTTTCTGGAGGAATCTCCATATATTCACTTAGCATCTAAACTTATCTTTATTCCACCAACATCGTATGAGTTTCCTTTGCTCTATATCTCATAAAAAATTTTCATCTTTTGTCTTTGATCCAAATACATTGATAGAAAAAAATATTAAGCATTGACTATACTTTCCACATTGGGTGCCACGGCTTTTTTCTCTTCATACATTGGTTCGATAACAATGTGGCAGTGATCTTGAGTTTGACAATTGTATTTTTCAACAGGAATTATCCTGAGTCATTAGAATCTGAAGAATGATGGAATTTGTAGAAACAGACAAAACACTGTGAAGGAAAATTATAAATGTAAGGAATTAAATATATTTACAGAAAGTTTTTTGAAAACTTTGTGACATAGCATTGCCTCTTCTACTTAGTAATGAGCACTCAATTATTTGACTATATTTCTGATGGGAAATCTCTACAGTCTAAGGTCTGAGACTTGGGACTTTATGAAATAGAAAGACACAAATTGCCCAAGTGACTGATCGCTCAGTGTGCACTGGTTTCTCATTGGCTGAATCTTCACTGCTAATTCTAGAATAGGTAGCTAACTCTTTTATCTAGCATTTCCGCCTCTCAGATTTCTGAGGTTCTTACTTTCTCATAAGTTACTTTAACATTCATTCTGAGGCAAAAAAAAAAAATTCTGATCATCTATGTGTGAGATGCTGTTGTTCTTTTCTTTGGTCCTTTTATTCCCTGAGTGACAATACAGACTCAGTGGACCACACTAATTAGAAGTTTTTGCTGGGGAAAAACAACAGAAGGCTCTTTGTTTTGTAAAAGTGCTGCACTCAGTCAGAATGTGAAGCTACCCTCCTCTAACCCTGAAGAGATTTTCCCACTTAACAGATTACCATGTAAATAAAACACGTGTGTGAACAGATGGCTCACAATAGAGAAAACGTCAGTTCAACCTACTATGGACAACGATCTGCCTACAACAACTGGTCATAAATTATTGGCCCTTAATTTTCTGTCTTGGCACGTTTGCTTTGTGTGTTCTAGAAGAAACAAGGAGAAGAGGATCAAATAAGCATGTATGAATTTTCTAAAGATTTTAGGGAAGACGTTTACGGGAGGCTCCTAGATGGCTATAAAATAAAGGTAGAATTCTTATAACAAAAAAGTACTGTGCGAGAACAGTGTATAATATTTTAATATTTTCTATTCCATATTTATTTCTTTCACAATTTCTTACCCTTTTATTTGTTCATGGCAATAAATGTCTAACTTATACTTTAAGCTTCTATGTTATATATAGTCTTGATTCGTGACACTGCTAAGCATCATCCAAAGTAATATTCAGTTTTTCTCTTTGGGAATTACAGATCTCATATGGCAGAAGCTTCTCATTATATCTTGGTTCTTTATGAGTGTGATTTCTATCTGAGGACAGATTCTGTTGAATTAACTCAGGTAAGAGTTTCATTGCCTTTCCTTCCAATGTTCTGTACCTAGTCTCTGTGAGAGATCTGTAAAATCTCCCTGTAAAACAACAGGGGTATCTTCAATGTTTTGTATTTGAGTCATTGCTCCACAACCAGTACACTTCTTTTGCTTAGAAACAGTATTTTCTCCCTCTGTACCCTTCAGGTAGTAGTCACCTCATGGTCAGACCTGCACAACTTGATGGATGGAGGAAATCACTCCATGGTATCAGAATTTCTGTTGCTGGGTCTCACCAATTCATGGGGAATTCAGATTCTCCTTTTCCTGTTCTTCACAGTATTTTATGTGGCAAGCATGCTAGGTAACCTTCTCATTGTGCTCACAATCATCTCAGACCATCATCTGCACTCCCCCATGTACTTCCTGCTGGCCAACCTCTCCTTCATAGATACTGGTGTGTCCAGCATTGCTACTCCAAAGATGATGTATGACCTCTTCAGAAAGCGCAAAGTCATCTCCAAGAACGGGTGCATCACTCAGATGTTCTTCATTCACACTGTGGGAGGAACAGAGATGGTGCTGCTCATAGTCATGGCCTGTGACCGGTACATCGCCATCTGTAAGCCCCTCCACTACCTCATCATCATGAATCTAAGGATGTGCATTTTTCTCTTGGCTCTGGCTTGGACCATTGGCCTTATCCATTCTGTGGCCCAGTTGGCTTTTGTTGTCAATTTACCCTTCTGTGGAGCTAATAAAATGGATAGCTTTTATTGTGATTTTCCTCGGTTCATCAAACTTGCTTGTACAGACACGTACAGACTGGAGTTCATGGTCACTGCCAACAGTGGTTTCATCTCCATGGCCACCTTCTTCATCCTGGTTGTGTCTTACATCTTCATCCTGGTCACGGTTCGCAAACATTCCTCGGGTGCCTCCTCCAAGGCCCTCTCCACTCTCTCAGCTCACATCACTGTGGTGCTTTTCTTCTTTGGTCCTTGCATTATTGTCTATGTGTGGCCTTTCCCTACTTTGCCCATAGATAAATTTTTAGCAATTTTTGATGCCATCATCACTCCTTTCATGAATCCTGTCATCTATACACTTAGAAATAAGGAGATGAAAGTTGCAATGAAAAGACTCTTTGTTAGGGCTTTAAGTTTCAAAAATTCTTTCATTGACAGTCCAAGAGATTCAGATTAAAATAGAACATTCTTGAAGATAAATCACTTTTATTCTTTACTGAGTGATCTTCCCTAGAAACATGCATGCAAGCAACATTGAAGAGACTCAGCAGGTTGTATTTATATGTTATATGGTATGTATAGATATACATCTGTGTATGCAAGTGTGTGTGTTTATATAATTTATATGTATATGTAACAATGGTAAAAGAAGATAAGGCCTTGAATTTGATAGGGGGAGGATTGTCAGATATTAGGTGGCCTGAGTGAGAAAAAGGAAGAGAGAAAATTATAAAATTATATTTTAATTAATTGATTTTTAATTTTGTTCTTTAAAAAGCAATCTCAAAGATCTCTTCGATTTAGTGTTTTTAAATACTGTGAACTGCCTCCTCAAGTATTATCTGCATATCTGATCAGTTTTTGCTAAAGAATTCTTGGATTCTAAAAGTAATGAAAAGCAGTAAATTCAGCCTAAACTGTGATCTACGGCAAATGCTGTGCCTCTTATGGAAATAAAGGCAA
The DNA here is from genome assembly GCF_950005125.1 of Chionomys nivalis. Lineage (NCBI taxonomy): Eukaryota > Metazoa > Chordata > Mammalia > Rodentia > Cricetidae > Chionomys > Chionomys nivalis. The sequence goes on along the minus strand of NC_080094.1, from coordinate 62,352,055 downwards.
GTGCTGAACCCTCACACTTTGCTTTCATCTCAGATGTTGGAAATTCTCTTTGACACTGGTTCACAGACACAGAGCACTTCTGATCCACCAGGAGCCTAGGTTTCTACCTTGTGATTTACTCAGTGTCACAAGCAGCAGAAATACTCAAAATAAGGATCTTTAGCTAGGTAAAGTCGAGTTCAAGGCTTTTGTCATTTGAATTAGTTCACTGAATGTAGATTTTTGACTATTTGTAACAGTTTTACTTATAGTTATAATTGAAAAGTAAGCTATATGGTCAATTAAAGAGGAAGGGAAGAAATGTTAATAATGTTAGTCAATAGATATTTTTAAGACTAGAAGATATAAATTTCTATTTCACTTTAGTATATAAAAACTATTTTACCTCTTCTTTTTCTAGTCATTGTTTTTGGCAAAGAAAACTGTGTTACTTATAGATTATCGTGAATGCTTTGAATATTTTACAATGCAAAAAGGAAAATGCTGATTTATCAATAAAATACAAAATAATGTTATTAGAAACCTTATTTATAACTATATAAGAAGTATAGAAATCAAAAAAACCATGACAAACTCTTAGTAAATAAAAATATAAAAATGAGTAGGCAATATGTTATGCTTTTTATCCAATATATGTTTTATTTTAAATATAATAATTATAATTAATTAAAAAATACTTTAGGGGGAGTACCACAAAACTTATGTTGCCAGGTGATTCAATCCAGGTGTCCCCTGACTATCACGTTTGAGTTATACAACTGATATGAAACTGACTTGCTCCACATGGACTTCTAAATGATCTATAGTACTTCTTACAAGATACTAGAGAAAAACAGCAGAAGAACAATATTGAAAGCTACAAGCAGTATCTGTCATTCATTCTTGCACAAACACCCCCACTGAACCTCAAGTTTGATTGCAGACCATCTTCAACTTGAAAAGAGATGAACTAGCACTCTTCTTTAGTGTCAACTATTTCAAAATCCCTCTGAAACAGCCTCCAAAGGCTCCAGTGCTGGATTCTGTCACAAACTCAAGCAATAATACTGAAAGGGAAATTCCATGTATAGTATACTAATAAGATTGTCTCTTTCCCACAATACCATGGCTCTTCTGATTTTATCTAACCAGGCATAGTTATCAATCTTAATTATAATAGATACGTCATTTCTGTTCCCTCTTCGATAGAATTTTTGTTCCTTGTTTTGGTCTTTTTGTTTGGCTTTTTGTTTTGATTATACATGAACACATGAACGTATGCACATACACACACACAATAGGAATTTAACCCAGGACTTAGCACAAGCTAAGCGTTCATTTAGATAGTGTGATACACCCATATCACTCTGTACGATGAACTGAACCCAGTATGTAGTTTGTGTTAGACAAACACTCTGCTCATGAGCTGCATCCCAAGTCTTCTGTCACTTCTTTCCAACCTTGCATGTGTGTCCTTTCATCTCACTTTCAACGTCTTTCCTTAGTCACTCTCTTCTCCGTCCCCTGATTCCCTCTCAGAATTGAACCACTGGGTAAATCCACAAAAGGTTTTCTGTAATGTCAATTTAGTCATGGGATTTCTATCTACCCCATACAAGATTTCAATTCGTCCCCTCCTCCACATTTCTTGTGTTGGAGTGATGAGACACTAGTGTTTGGATTATCATAAATATATTCAGATTTCTTGTTAGTCAAACACGTGAGCTCTTTTCCCTAAAGCCTGGTTTTCTTGTGACAGCAGCAAGTAGATTCAAGAATTGATGTTTGGGGCATAGAAACTTTGATAACATAGCCCAAAATATATTTTTATCTCTGAAAATGATTCTGAAAGACAAACAGAGAAAAAAAAGTGTCAATATTCATGGTGGTATACTGTACCAGATGAGGATTGGGGGAGCAGATTTGTCTTGGAGATTCATGAAGTTGTGGAAAGCAAGTTTGTGGAAACCTTTCCTTTGTGGGGAACTGAAGTTTAATTTATCCTGATACTGATGGCAGAGAGCCAGTAAATAATATGACCAAAGAATCCATAAAGTTATCTGAAAGCTGTAAACCAGCTTTGCTTTTTTTTTTTTTTTGTTAGCATTTTGACCCACTGGGCTTAGCCAGGGTTGTTTGCAACGGCAGGGCGTGAGTGTGAAGCTATTCGGTGGAGCAGAGGCTGCATCACTTAGACAGTGACTTCCTCTCCTCCAGCAGCCTCCCACTTCCATTAGCTGCCCTGGGAAGAAAGCCAGCCACCTCTCCCCCATCTGTTACAGTGTATTTATTTACTGGCTCTGTCTTGTACAGGACCTATGCAAGCAGCCACAGCTGCTGAGTTCCTGGATGCTTCTGCCATGTCCTGTCCCTAAGGCACCATTTCCGAGTCCTCTACCCTATTTTTCCGCTCTTACATTATTTCTGTCCCCTTTTCTTTTTTTCTTTTTTTTTTTTTTAAATTTTCCGCCTCCTCCCCGCCTCCCATTTCCCTCCCCCTCCTCCCGCTCCTCTCCCCCTCCTCCCACTCCTCTTCTCCTCCCTCTCCAGTCCCAGGAGCAGTCAGGGTTCCCTGCCCTGTGGAAAGTCCAAGGTCCTCCCCCCTCCATCCAGGTCTAGGAAGGTGAACATCCAAACTGTCTAGGCTCCCACAAAGCCAGAACATGAAGTAGGATCAAAACCCCGTGCCATTGTCCTTGGCCTCTCGTCAGCTCTTATTGTCCGCCATGTTCAGAGAGTCCGGTTTATCCCATGTTTTTTCAGTCACAGTCCAGCTGGCCTTCGTGAGCTCCCAATAGATCAGCCCTACTGTCTCAGTGGGTGGGTGCACCCCTCGTGGTCCTGACTTCGTTGTTCATGTTCTCCCTCCTTCTGCTCCTCATTAGGACCTTGGGAGCTCAGTCCGGTGCTCCAGTGTGGGTCTCTGTCTCTATCTCCATCCATCGCTAGATGAAGGTTCTATGGTGATATGCAAGATATTCCTCAGTATGGCTGTAGGATAGGTTCATTTCAGGTGCCCTATCCTCAGGTGCCCAAGGAACTAACTGGGGACATTGCCCTGGGCATCTGGTAGCCACTCCAAGTTCAAGTCTCTTGCCAACCCTTAGGTGGCTCCCTTAACTAAGATATGAGTTTCCCTGCTCCCCTATCCAACCTTCCTATATCCCCAATCATCCCGTTTCCCCAAGTTCCCTTCATCCTCTCCTTCACACTTTTCTCTCTGCATCTCCCCTTACCCCCATCCCACCCCACCCCCAAGATTCCATTTTTTTGCCCGGCAATCTTGTCTATTACCCATAGCCAGGAGGATAACTATATGTTTTTCCTTGGGTTTGCCCTCTTGTTTAGCTTCTTTAGGACCACAACTTATAGACTCAGTGGCCCCCTATCCATGACTAGAAACCAATTATGAGTGAGTACATCCCATGATCTTCTTTTTGGGTCTGGGTTACCTCACTCAGGATAGTATTTTCTATTTCTATCCATTTGCATGCAAAATTCGAGAAGTCATTGTTTTTACCGCAGAGTAGTACTCTAATGTGTATATATTCCACACTTTCTTCATCCATTCTTCCATTGAAGGACACCTAGGATGCTTCCAGGTTCTGGCTATTACAAATAATGCTGCTATGATAGGGCATCTCTTGGGTATATTCCCAAGAGTGCTATTGCTGGGTCCAGGGGTAGGTTGATCCCAATTTTTCTGAGAAACCGCCACACTGATTTCCAAAGTGGTTGTACAAGTTTGCATTCCCACCAGCAATGGATGAGGGTACCCCTTTCTCCACAACCTCTCCAGCAAAGGCTATCATTGGTGTTTTTGATTTTAGCCATTCTGACAGGTGTAAGATGATATCTCAAAGTTGTTTTAATTTGCATTTCTCTGATCGCTAAGGAGGTTGAGCATGACCTTAAGTATCTTTTGGCCATTTGAACTTATTCTGTTGAGAATTCTCTGTTCAGTTCAGTGCCCCATTTTTTAATTGGGTTAATTATCATTTTAACGTCTAGTTTCTTGAGTTCTTTATATATTTTGGAGATCAGACCTTTGTTGCGGGGTTGGTGAAGATCTTCTCCCAGTCAGTAGGCTGCCTTTTTGTCTTAGTGACAGTGTCCTTTGCTTTACAGAAGCTTCTCAGTTTCAGTAGGTCCCATTTATTCAATGTTGCCCTTAATGTCTGCGCTGCTGGGGTTATACATAGGAAGCGATCTCCTGTGTCCGTCCCCTTTTCTATGATGGTCTTTGAACCTTGTAAGGAAAAATTATATAAGTATTTTATTTAATGCTGAGCACTCAAAACTCAACTTCTCATCCCCTAGAAAAACCATGAATCTGTATTTGCTGAAAAGAGAACTGCCATTTGTTGAGTAGCAACAAATATTTAGGAGGCAGTTTGGTAACATCTAATTAGCAAGGCATATGTGGTGAGTTTATGCCCTCCTACGATGTTCCAAGCCATGGACTTTCAGCCAGGATCTCCCTCATACAGAACAAGTTTCAGATGCAACCAGAAGTCAGTGGGATATCTTCCTAACAATGATGTCACTTTGTCCAGTAAGCTCCAGATGCCTAACAAGTTGGGATTCTAGCATGCAGAGTATAACGTTGAGGAAGACTGTTGCATAGCGACTTCCAGTAGTCTGAAGGTTATCCAGAAGGGACAAAGCTTCCAGCCCAGTTCCAACATGATTTCTCTATATTTGGCAACCAAAGTGTGTGGTATCTTCAGCAATGGGGTCTTACTGTCCAGTTCCAGTAGGAAATCAATGACAGTGAATGTATTCTGTATAGTTTTGTGGGCCTCTGAGAATTTCTTCTCTAGCAACTCCTAAGGGAATACCCTAGAGCTGTCACTGGGATTTTCATTGAATGACCCGTGACTTTTGTATGAACATTTACCAATGTACATTATTTTTGTTCAAAGTCTTTTGTTAATTACATTTTATAATTAACTTATACAGTAGCATAACAAGGCCCCAGACTTTAGTAGACCCTGAGACCTTAGCACAACTGACTCGGTGATAGAAAGGCCATTCAGTCTATAAAACTCAATACATAGATAGCACCACCTGCAAAAACTAAAACAAAGGCCTAATCCATAAAGTCCATGTAATTCGGGGAAACTCTCAAAATGTACTAACCTTACATTTTAGCTTGTGTCGATCTGCTCTAGCTAACTGTTCTTATTAACTGTAGTATGTCAACCGAGAACATGGTTTTTTGTGTGTTTAAAATATCACCCTGGGAAAGGCTCTGCACTACACTGGGATCCTGAACACCTGGTGTAGCCATGCGAATAAAGATTTCCTATGGGCTCAAACCCATGTCTAGGCAGTCTTCTCTGGGGACTATCCCACAACGGCACTGAGTTTCCATGTAGCTTCTTCAAGAATGCTTAGACTTGGTTCACTCTTCACCTTCCCCCGTTTTCTCCTTCCTCTATCCCCCCCTGCTGTTTGAACCTTGTCACCACAGTATTCCTTCCTCTATTTTTCATATCACATATGTTTACCATTCCCAGACCCTTAAAGCATCTGGTCCACACATAACCTGTCATAGATTTTTTCACTCCCAGGTCAATATATGTTATACCTTTTTAAAAAATCTAGAAGCACAAAGCTACATGCACATAGGAGAGAAAACACACACTGCTTGCCTTCTAAGCCTAGGTTGTCCATTTCAATATACTTTTCCTAATTCCATTTACCTGCAAATCATTTTTCTTTACTACTGAATAAAATTTCACTATGTATGTGTATATATATACATATATCACACTTATATTATTTGTTCTTCTATTAATAATATCTGAGGCTGATTCCATATCCCCTCAATGTATAAAGAGTAGCAATGAACATGAATGTAAAACAGGTTCCTCTTTAGGGTAATATAGAGTCCTTTGGGTGATACTTGGGAGTGATATAGAAGACTCCAATTTTTTGCTTTTTTTTTAAGTTAAAGCCAATATTATAGATTATTCTTTATTTTCTGTGTGTATAAACATGCAAAGAAACAAGAATTTTATTTCAACAACAATTTACTTTTTTCTCTGTGGCTTATAATAGGTTTCATTTCTTTTTTTTTGAAGATTTTTTTTTTATTTTTATATTATTATTACAAATTTTCACCTCCTCCCCTCCTCCCATTTCCCTCCCCCTGCCCCCATTCCCCCTCCCCTTCTTCTCCAGTCCAAAGAGCAGTTAAGGTTCCCTGCCCTGTGGGAAGTCCAAGGTCCTCCCCCCTCCATCCAGGTCTAGGAAGGTGAGCGTCCAAACAAACCAGGCTCCAACAAAGCCAGTACATGCAGTAGAATTAAAACCCAATGCCATTGTCCTTGGCTTCTCAGTCAGCCCTCCTTATCAGCCACGTTCAGAGAGTCCGGTTTGATCACATGCTCCACCAGTTCCAGTACAGCTGGCCTTGGTGAGTTCTCATTAGATCAGCCCCACCATCACAGTGGGTGGGTGCACCCCTCGTGGCCCTGACTTCCTTGCTCATGTTCTCCCTCCTTCTGCTCTTCATCTGGACCTTGAGAGCTCAGTCCAGTGCTCCAATGTGGGTCTCTGTCTCTATCTCCATCCATCGCTAGATGAAGGTTCTATGGTGATATGCAAGATATTCATCAGTGTGGCTATAGGATAGGGCCAGTTCAGACGCCCTCTCCTCAGCTGCTCAAGGAACAAGCTGGGGACATCTCCTTGGACACCTGGGAACCCCTCTAGAGCCCAGTCACTTGCCAACCGTAAATGGCTCCCTTAATTAAGATATCTACTTCCCTGCTCCCATATCCACCCTTCCTCCATCCCAACCGTCCCATTCCCCCAAGCTCTCCCCATCCTCCCCTTCTCACTTCTCTCTCCCCATCTCCCCTTACTCCCACCCCACCCCTGCCCCCAAGCTCTCAATTTTTGCCTGGCAATCTTGTCTACTTCCAATATCTGGGAGGATAACGATATATTTTTCTTTGTGTTCACCTTCCTATTTAGCTTCTCTAGGATCATGAACTATAGGCTCAATGTCCTTTATTTATGGCTAGAATCCACTTATGAGTGAGTAGATACCATATTCATCTTTTTGGGTCTAGGTCACCTCACTCAGGATAGTGTTTTATATTTCCATCCATTTGCATGCAAAATTCAAGATGTCATTGTTTTTTACCGCTGAGTAGTACTCTAATGCGTATATATTCCACACTTTCTTTATCCATTCTTCCATTGAGGGGCATCTAGGTTGTTTCCAGGTTCTGGCTATTACAAATAATGCTGCTATGAACATAGTTGAACAAGTGCTTTTGTAGTATGATAGGGCATCTCTTGGAGTTGTATTGCTGGATCCTGGGGTAAGTTGATCCCAAATTTCCTGAGAAACTGCCACACTGATTTCCAAAGTGGTTGCACAAGTTTGCATTACCACAAGCAATAAATGAGTGTTCCCCTTACTCCACATCCTCTCCAGCAAAGGCTATCATTTGTGGTTTTGATTTTAACCATTCTGACTAAAGGTGTAAGATAATATCTCAAAGTTGTTTTGATTTGCATTTCCCTGATCACTAAGGAGGTTGAGCATAACCTTAAGTGTCTTTTGGCCATTTGAACTTCTTCTGTTGAGAATTCTCTGTTCAGTTCAGTACCCCATTTTGTATATTTTACATCAAGACTGCAGTTTTTCCTTTCTTCTCTCCACCTATTCCTTCCATACAATGTTACCTCCCCTGCTTATCCACTTTTCCTCTGTTTCTGTTCAGAAAGGGGCAGCCCTCCAATGGGTATCAACAAAACATGGCATATCAAGTTGCAGTTAGACTAAGTACTTTTCCTTGTATTAAATCTGGGCAAGGCAACCTAGTATGAGGAATCGATTCCCAGTGGCCTGCAGGTATTAGGGACAGTCCCTGTTCCCATTCTTAGAAGTCCCACAAGTAGAGCAAGCTATACAACTGTCACATATATGTAGAGGGCCTAGGTCAGTCCTGTGAAGGTTCCCTGGTTCTTGGTTCAGACTTTGTGAGTTCCTATGAGCTCAAGATAGTCGTTTCTGTGGGTTTTCTTGTTATTTCCTTGATGCCTCTGGCTCCTACAATCAGAAGGATTTATTTCTAAAGTAGTTCTATTTCTGGTTTTTGAGAAGTCATCAGACTAATTTCAAAAGTGGCTGTAGTACTGTACACTCCCACCAGCAGTGTATAAAGATTTCCCTTTACTTGCTCCCTTCTCTCTCCCCCTCTCCCCTTCCCCGAACACCTACCTCACCCTTACCCCCACCCCCAAGCTCCCAACTTTTGCCCGGCAATCTTGTTTGCTTCCAATTTCCAGGAGGATCTATATATGTTTTTCTTGGGTTCACCTTGTTATTTGGCTTCTCTAGGCTTGCAAACTATAGGCTTAATGTCCTTTGTTTATGGCTAGAGTTCACTAATGAGTGAGTACATATCTCACTCAGGATAGTGTTTTTTATTTCCATCCATTTGCATGTAAAATTCAAAATGTCATTATTTTTTACCGCTGACTTGTTTCACCTGCATGTACTGGCTTTTTGGGACCCTAGTCTATTTGGATACAAAGCTTTTTAGGCCTGGATGTAGGGGGGGAGGGCCTTGGGCTTCCCAAAGACAGAGTTTCCTGCCCTCTCTTAAGGAGGTAGAGGGAGGGAAGAGGAGGAGTGGGAGAGAAGGAGGGGAATGGGAGGAGGAGAAGAAGTGTAAATTTTTGAATGGAAACAAAAAAGTAAATAAAAATAAAATAAAACAAAATAAAAAGATTGACCTTTCCAAAATGCATCCCAAACTTTGCTATCATTTGTATTCTGGATGATGGCCATTATGACTAGGTTGAGATAGAGTCTAAAAGTAGTTTTAACCTTCATTTTCTTGAAGTTCCTAAAGGTGCAATAGTGAGCACTCATATATTAATGGCAGCCAGCTTCTAATTAGGCTTAAGACCCACTCTACTGCAAATCTAGCCAACTACCTAGAACCAGTGAGATCATAGATCTCAGAAGAGAACCTACTACCTCCATTTTACTAAATCATTATAATTCCTATCTGCATTCACCATACTTAACTTCCTATCCACAGATACATGCAGTGTCTGCTCCCCAAAGAATATTCTCTAAGGAACAGATGGAGGTCATTGCAGAAAACCACCCCTGACCAAAATGCAAAGAACAACTGATCGTGGGGAGCCCAGCCCCAATTGCTATATCTGCAACACAAATTCTCCACCTACAGGGAACATCCTGGAAGAAGGGCAGAAATATTGTAAGAGCCAGGGAACCAGGAAATCTGGTGTGATATTATGTCTCCTAGAAATGACAGGGAAAGTTAGCCCATGATTCCTCAATAATGCTGATGCCAAAACAAGACCTGAACAAATACAACAACTATAAACCTGCTAACGTGGAAGAGGAGGCTCCATAACCCCTTAGACAAAGAACTGCAGGCAACTAAGGAATGCTGGTAGTAAAAACACAGACTTCCCCATGAATGAGCCCCAGAGGGTCAGCTGTGAAATCATATGCATACCAGTAGCAGGAAGCAGACTGAGTAAGTAATATTTTTATGGTGGGGATGTAATAGTAACAAAGAAAAAGAACCTTGAATTTGAGGGAAATCAAATGGGGACAAAGGGAAAGAACTGGTGATTGGAAAGGAAAGAAGAATGATGTAGTTATATTTTATTTTATGCATAAATATCATATATAAATATATAAAATATAAGGTCACATATGTTATCTCCATGAATACTTGAAAATGAAGTAGCTTTGATTTAAGTGACTACTCAATGTTCCCTTATTATGCAACCTTAGATCTTTCACATTCATATATCTTTCTGTCTCTCTCCCGTTCCCTCCTTTATGATTCATTTAAAGCTTCCTCCTTTGACTTGTAGATTCCAGGTAACAGTTCCCTTGCACAATGAGTTCATATTGGCCATCCCAAGTCTCTGTGGTATCATTTGGTCAGTACTCCTCTGTGGGCCAATTAGCTGTGTCCCCACAGTAGCAGCCCTCATGGAGATGTTTATACATGAAATAATGCTACTTCTAACCAAGAGAAAGCTATACTATGCTTAAGTCTTTGGAAATAAACCTTTAAGACCACTAGTGACAAATATAGATATAGCCTATTACAGTACGATATCTAACATTCCAACTAGCCAGTATTGAATAGATTTTTTTCTGATGATAGATGATTTTCTATAGAAATCAATTAAATATTACCTTGCACCAGAGAAAAAGCCTCAACTTAGGTTGATGAGCAAAAAGTAAAGAAATAAATAAACTAAGGAAAAGAAGAAAGACACAACATCAGAAACTTAAATTACTTTTTTAACTCTAAGTTTGAGATGGGAAACCAAGGAGCTAGAAGTAAGGAGACAGCCTTACAAGTGTGAGTAAGAATTTACTCTCTGCATCAGAGTGCTAAGAACTGTCTGTTCTTTGAAATGCCAAAGTCTTCATGTGGAAATAGATAAAGATGGCCTGGAAACAACCAGGATGTTCTGTGCTGCAGGTATTAAATGGATGGCTCTCCTTCATGTCTATTTTAAGAACCATGGTGAATTATAGATGCATTTGAAGAAAACTAAGAAACCTAGATGCTTATAAATGCAGCCTGCCTTCCTATCAAGCCTACATTCTCTCATTTAGGTCTGCCAAACACACTGTGAGTCACTGTAAGGCAGCCGGACAACCACTAAGGAGCAACACACAACAGAATAGTCATGAGAAAGGATCAAGTCTCCTGTAGATATTGGACAAGATGCTCATCAGACTCTCCGGATTCCTACAGCTCACTATTCTGAAATGTCACTTCTACTCTCATGGTCTTAATTCCTCCATGAAGGGACAATAACAACTCTTGAAGTAGTTACAAGTGTCAGACAAGACAGTGTGTGGAAGAAAGTGTGGTGCCATGCACATAGCTGATGCTGGTTTTGTTTAGACTGGGTTATTACTGTCATAGGAAGCTCATCAGTCATGGACTGCTGCAGAGATTCCTTGGCTGTGTCAGGAAATCCTGAAGCTCAGATACGAGTTGTATATTGATAAAGAACAAGAGCTGTGTCTGGATCTGCAGCACGGGTTCTGATTTCCTTCAGACCACAGCCCTCATCAGGCTGACTCACAGGTACTGTTTCTACTTCAAAAAGTTATAGGAGCACATTCCTTGCTTGACAGTCTTACTATTATTAACATTGTGTGTGCTAATGTAGAAGACTAAAGGGTACTGAATGTGTTATTACTTCAAAAATTCAGTGAACAATGGGTATAGTAGACATCTAGAAAGTGTTTATTTATTGATGACAAATGGCTATGATAAGTGACACAGTGAATTTATAATGACATACTAACCATAAAAAATGAATAAGAAGTAGAATTATCTGGGTAATGGTTCTCTTTAGAATATGGAATGCAAATAACTACAAACAAGGAAGAGTGGAGATTGCAGCACCCAAAGAGAAGAGGATAGTATCATTATAAAGAGTTTCATTGCATGGCAGACTAGTATTCTATTATAAAATAACCAAAATGGCCTGGCAGTGGTGGCACACGCCTTTAATCCCAGCACTTGGGAGGCAGAGGCAGGTGAATCTCTGTGAGTTCGAGGCCAGCCTGGTCTAGAAGAGCTAGTTCCAGGACAGGAACCAAAAAAAGCTGTCTCAAAAAATCCAAAATAAATAAATAAAATAACCAAAATTGAAATAAAATAACCAAAATGTTTGAAATCATTCTTTACCATCTGCACTCAGCCCCTTTAATTTTGCAGACAATGAAATGGGAGGCAGGCAGTGAGTGACGTGTGGAAGGGGTAGAAGAAAACCTTCTTTGAGTTCTCGAAGACTCGAGGCGGGCATTATGTTTTTCTCACTCCAAATACACTGTTCTTTCCACCATACAATGAAGTATGAAGACACAAAACAGGGTGGAAATGATCTTCAAGTATCAATCATGTAGAACTTTTTAATAAATCTTATTGTAAAATGGAATTGTATGCATTTTATTCACATAATCCATGCTTTTCTGCATCCTACACATCTTTTCTAACCCAGTTCTTACCCTGCTGCATCTACTACCTAGGCTTGTAACCTAGACTGTTATTAAAGTGGGGTGATGTTAGGGTTTCTGCATGATCTTCTCACTGTATATGGAAAAAGGTGAATATGTTTTAATAAAAGATTAACTGTGAGACAGCCTTTATGAGAGTACTATATCATTTTGCTAATTGCTAATTGGAACAATCAAAGAGGTAAGAAACCTGAAGGTCCACAGAAAGTTTTGGGGATACACCATGGGCAGGAGCAGCAAACTGGATTAGAGAAATCAGGGGGGTTCTTCTCATTTCCTTTCTTCATGTATTTTATTTCCAGTGAGTCTTTAGTCTCCTCATAGCCTTTTGTCTGGCCAGTCATTTGTTCTCTTCCAATACTTATTCCTAAATATTTCCCAATCTTTATTTGGATACTGTTAAGAAATACAGGATGTTAGATGTGGTGGCTCATGGCATTGAGTGACTAACAATTTTCTGCAGTTCCACTGAGGTGCACTGACTTTCTGCAGCATTTTACAGTGTGAAACTGATGTAGTCATTAACTCCGCATACAGCTTGTATTTCCTCTTCTCTAACTTTTTCAGGTTTTATTGAATAAAGCTTTATTTTCCACTGCAATGGATGGAAACAACCACTCTGTTGTATCTGAATTTGTGTTCCTGGGACTCTCCAATGCATGGGGAATCCAGTTGCTGCTCTTTTTCTTTTCTTCTGTGTTCTATACAGCAAGTCTGATGGGGAACCTCCTCATTATGTTCTCTGTGACCGCTGACTCCAACCTGCACTCCCCAATGTACTTCTTGCTGGCCAATCTCTCATTTCTTGACCTAGGAGTTTGCTCTATTGCAGCACCCAAGATGATTTATGATCTTTTTAGAAAACACAAATCCATTTCATTTGGAGGTTGTATAACTCAGATCTTCTTTATTCATGCTATTGGGGGTACAGAAATGGTACTGCTCATAGCCATGGCCTTTGATAGATACGTAGCCATATGTAAACCTCTTCACTACTTGACTATCATGAGACCAGGAATATGCATTTTACTTTTGTCAGTAGCCTGGATCCTGGGACTTATCCACTCAGTGGCCCAACTAGCTTTCGTTGTAGACTTGCCCTTCTGTGGACCTAATATTCTGGACAGTTTTTACTGTGATCTCCCTCAGCTCATTAAACTTGCTTGCACAGAGACCAACAAATTGGAGTTCATGGTCACAGCCAACAGTGGACTCATCTCTGTGGGATCCTTCTTCATACTGATGGTATCTTATATTTTCATTTTGGTCACTGTTAGGAAGCACTCTTCAGGTGGCATATCCAAGGCCCTGTCTACTTTGTCAGCTCATGTGACAGTAGTGGTTTTATTCTTTGGACCATTGATCTTCTTCTATACCTGGCCATTTCCTTCATCGCACTTAGACAAATTCCTTGCCATCTTTGATGCAGTCCTCACTCCTTTTCTGAATCCAGTCATCTATACATTCAGGAACAAGGAGATGAAAGCAGCAATGAGGAAACTCTGCTACCAGCTTCTGAGTTACAGGAAAGTATCCTAAATAATTTGTTTAAAAAAAAACAGTAAAAATGCAACTCTACACTCAATGGCGATGAAGAAAATAAAGTCAGTGATATTTCACCTCTCTATTAGTTTGTAAACTAGGTTATATTTAGGAATTGACCAATTATTATGTGTAGTACCTTAATCAATATGGATGAGGGGAGTTTGAATTAAAGTTTCTATGCTTCTGACCCTGTGTGGGATGCTTTCTACAAAATTATTAATAGTCGTAATTTTGTACAGCATTTAACTTTGATGATCTTTCAAAATACATTAGAAAGTGTTTTTCACTTGTTCCTTTTATAATTACTATATAAAATACCTCAAAACAAAGTGATTTTCCCCTCAATCTACTTTCTATAGTGTTCTTAAACCTCCAGTAATAGCCTAACAGAAAATATGTTGAGCAATTTACTGTTGAAGATGAGCATAACTCCTTTTTATTGTTATGTCTCCTTCTTTTAATAAAAAAATTCAGTGGTGGTAAAATTGATGCATATGGGGAGTTGTGCTTGTAGCTGAACTAAAACAATAAATAGGCTCTTAAAATCCTCTAAGGATGCTGATGGGGTGAAAGCTATAACAGTTTCAAACAGGCTGGTGAATGAGACACTAAGATCAAGAAGAGTGATGATAATATGACATAAATTTTGTTTGAAATTATTAAACATTCAATTTAATAACCACACCGCTTGGTACCCAGATGTCCCAAGTTCTCCTCCAGTATCTAGGTAGGTGAGTACCGCTGACCTACTGAACACTTCTTTTCCATAACCTTGAACCATTCAGTTCAAGCCCAGGTCTCACAACTAGTGACCCTCCCTACTCTGGCCACCCATGCCTGCACTGCAACCAACCGTAGGCTTCCACCAGAACTCTCTCTCTCTCTACCTGCAACCACCCACAGGTCCCTTCTACGCCATCTCTAACAATTATTATAAGTATGTAGCATTTCAAGTTTTTTATATGCATTGATATAGCAAAACAAGGTAGATAATGTTTTCATTCTTGTTTTATAGATTAGGGAACTAAAACACAAAAAGACTTACTAATGAGACCAAAGACAACAGCTGGCAAGATCTAAGTTGTAAAGCCAAGTAACCCTGTTTTGATCCAAAAAAAGAAAAAAAAAAACTCTACTGCTTGAAGGAAAGAAGTCCCTTCACCTATTCTTATAAATTCTAAACACATTTTCATAGCTGCATATAGCACTATAAAATAGTAAACAAACAACAACTCACTAAAATATGCTATTTGAGATTTACATTGTCATTTTAATATATCATCAAATATTTATTTCTTTACTATTTGAAGAGGAAAAGACTGAACAGTAAACTTTATAATAAATAATTTTGTGATTTTTCTTCCTTCTCCTCAAGTGACCCATTACCACATTTTTCTTTTGGCTCCGGCTGAATTTCTGTGGTCCTTGGAAACAATTCCCTTGGTCAAATGTACACAGAATGGCAATTCCAGAATTCTATGACGACACTGAAGTCACTTCCCCAGGCTGCTAATTAATTGCCTTTCCCCTCTATGGAGGTATTAAACTTGACTTTTTATGCCAAGTAATGGCATAGGCTAGAGTTTATCAGGTTTGGGTTGTCTAACTTAAGATAATTCCAGCACTGATCCAGGTAGGTTAGACGGATGGAAGCTGCCTTTTCATTATTTTCTATAGTTAGCACATAGCATTCTGAGTTTCATATTGACATTTGTGTATGTGTGTGTGTGTGTGTGTTGTGTGTGTGTGTGTGTTATACTTTGCTCGTTTTGACCTGCCTATCCTGCCCTCCATCAGTCTATTCCACTGATAGAAACTGTCTTGGAGGAAAATTTGAATTTTAAAGGAAACACATAGAGTAGACAAAAACCTAATCAATCAGAAGAAATAAATTCAATGAGGAAATTGCAATATATTACCCATAAATTAAAGTGTATAAGTCAGAGGAATGAACAAAGTCATAGGTGTGCAGCATGGTAGAGGTTACTCCGGTGGCATTTTCATGGAAGTCTTACATGTGCATTCAATAAAAGGAATAAAATGAGAGTTAAAGCATAGCCCGATGGAGAAAATATCAATAATTTTGGACAACAGTAAAGAAACTAGGGTCCATATATATGGGTTGAAGGACTGAATTATAATTGTAAATACAATTTTTATAGATATACAATAAGCTGTTGAGACATATTCATATTGTATCATCAAAATGAGATTATTGGCAAACAATTGATTAAACATTATTCTTCCTATGTAGTGAAACCTTCAAAACCCTCTCTGTCTACAATTTTGTTCAAGTGATGTGTTGTGATTCCTTGGGCCACAGACAGGACACAAGGTAGGATAAGCACAGCAAAACAAATGGATGGAATGAAAGGAATCCGGGCTGATGAGACCAAGAGTGAAACACGCTTGCTCCAGATTAGCCAACAATTTGTTCTGTGGCTTAAGCAGGGTCCTTGCCCTTCCCATACCTTTCTCTCTTTAGTTGAGAATCAAAAGAATGTCACAGACACACAGCAAAGTTTCACTGGGGTGACAGTAGCCATCCAGTCTGTCCTGGCAGCACCGAGGACTCGTGTGGAAGCGTGCAGGTCTAAAGCCTCTCCACACAACTTCTAGGATACTGAACAATGTCCTGATCACTCCCTGTACATCCTAGGAAGAAGAAACAGTGGAGAAGCTTGTCATGATCATATTGAACTCTTTCAAGGACATTTTCTGCACTATACAGAAGCTCTAACTTAATTCAACCTTTTTAATAATTGAGAAAAAAAGTTTACCAAATAAAGAATACTCAGACTCTTCCTGAGCAGCTTCAAATGTTGATTTTCAACTTTAACAAAAACTCTAGCATTAGCTTGCCCCATCGGTGCTAATTTCACATGATTTAATGCCTATTGCCTGTTTATGTTGGCCCAGGAAAGGATGAGCTGCCCTGAGCACAGGAGGAAATGCACTGCTCTGAGGAGGTCTCTGAGGCTTGTCCTTCTGTTACGCTTTATACTTTGTGGTGGAAGCGTGAGCAGAGACTTTTGCTTTCTGGTGAACTCAGATCTGAGACTGAGGACGCTGCAAAGACAGTGTCCTCATCAATTAACTATATCCAGTTAACTATACTGCTACAATCTTGTTTTTGCTAAAGCATCAGATTTGAACTACTTTTCTGCCTTTTTTATTGAAAATGTGTTCTTCTCTGAAACAATGCAACCTGACCACAGTTTTCCCTCCAACCTCTTTCTCTACCAGGTACACTAGCCCTTTGTTTCCCTTCAAAAGAGAGTAGGCCTCCAAGAGAAGCACAACAAAACAAGATACAGTAAGACAAGGTGAAAGCCCTCATATGGAAACAAGACAAGGCAACTGGATAGGAGGAAAAGAGTCCCAAGAGCAGGCAAAAAGAGTCAGAGATGAATCCACTCCTGGTGTTTAAAATCCCACAAAAACACGAAACATATACACAGAAGACCTGATGTAGACCCCATGCTTTTCACTTAAGTCTCTGTGAGCCCATATGCATTCTAATTAGTTGATACAGTGGGTCATTTTCACCTAGTATCATCCATCCCCTCTGACACCTGTGATCGTTCCTCCCCCTCCTCCACCGTGCTCCCCAATGCAGCGGGGAAAGATCCAAAGGAGACCTCCAATTTAGACTCTCTCTCTCTCTCTCTCTCTCTCTCTCTCTCTCTCTCTCTCTCTCTCTCCCTCCCTCTCCTTCTCCCTCTCTCTCTCTCCCTCCCTCCTTCTCTCCCTCTCCCTCTCCCTTTCCCTCTCCATCTCTCTCTCTCTCTGTCTCTCTCTGTCTCTGTCTCTCTCTCTCCCCATAATGTCTGCCTGTGGGTCTCTGCACCCACTCCCATCTCTGCCAGAGGAAGCCTCTTTGTTGATGACTGTATAAGACATCTATGAATATAGAAAAATATTATTGGGAATCATTTCATTTTTTTCACAAATAGTTTATGGTTCTACCCTAGATCTTTTGATATCCAGTCTCTGGTTCCTAGCCATCCCAAGCAGTGTGAAGCGTGGGCTCCCTGTCACATTGATTGGCTACTCCCACAAGTTCTGTGCCACCATTGCCCCAACACATCTTGCAGACAGGACAGATTTTAGGTCCATGGTTTTTTGGCTGTTTGTGTCCACGTTTCTCTTTCAATAGCCTTCAGAGTATCTTCCCTCATGAAAGAGACTAGACCATAGGGGTGAAGGCTCCATACAGGTACAAACTTAAACTCTACATTCAACAAGCTGTGTGGATTCTGACCTCTGCAATGGGGTCCGACTGTCAATTTGAGGAGAGCGACCCCTGCCCTAGCATCAGCTTCAGCACCAATTCTGCCCACTTTTAGAGCAGAGCCGGTATGCAAAACAAATAGAAAGTTTGAAACCTGGGGAGCTGAGATTTAAGTAGAGGCAGAGCATTGACTAACTGGATAGTCCACCAACAATGTCCACACCTGTTTTCCAAATTTTTACAAACTATAGTAACTTACCCACTTTTAAACCTTTACTAACTCAAAAGAAAAAAAATTACAATATACTGAGTTATTTACCTAGAATCCTATGTCACATACTGAAGGCATTTTTGAAACATTAAACATGAAAATAGTGTTTCAGTAAAATAACATAAAATTTTCTTCCATTGCCTACCTTAGTCACATGAATATAAATGTGAATATACTCGGGAATTTTGAATCTTAGAGGTAGAAGTGCTGAACCAAAGCAAACACCTATGTAAAAACTCAGAATGCACTTCAAATTTAACTACTCGTTTCTGTCATCAGATGTGAGAATGCTTGCTTCTTCAGCCACCCGCAAACCTTGATTTGTGTCAAATGTTTCAACTCCTGCCTAATTAATAAGAAAAAGCTGTTATGTTGATATTTTGCATGCATTTAATTTAATTGTGAATGAACTTAGGAGTATTTACCTACAAGGAAACAGGTCCTCACCAGATCCTCTGACATGTTCGTTCTCACTTCTGTGGGGGGGATCATGACACACTGCCCTCATTCTGGTTGCCTCTTTCACTTGATGTTTGTCATTTTTTCCCTCCACTGAGCATCAGACAGAATCTGCTCCAGAGTATCCATGGCTTTTTTAATTTCTCCAAGTCACACAGTGAGTGCCATAAACCTGCATCCTCTGCCCCATTTTGTCACCTTGTCATCTCAATATAGAGATAAGAGAAATGCCCATCTCTTATCCTGAAATGTGTATATAGGCATTTTAATGTGATCTTATTTAGAATACTAATATCTTAAGAAATATCCACAGTCACTTAAGAATTTGACAGTTAATAACCCAAAAGACTTTTATTTCAGAGTCATCAGAAAGATATGCCTATAATAATATATTCTCAAAATATAACAAATATGGTTATCCAAGTAAATTAAAGGGCTAAATATTGGTATGCTTTGGACACTGGGATATATGAGAGGAATACTAATTGCTTTAGGGGGGATGAAGGAAGTGCTTTTTTTTGTTTTGTTTTGTTTTTTTGTTTTTTGTTTTTTTTTTTTTTAGGAAGTGCTTTTTTATACTTTTTTATTTCTGGAAATTAAAAAGTAAATACATCACATTCCTATTTTCATACCTCCAATCCCTTTCATATATTCCCCCCTTGCTTTGCTTCAAAATCACGGCCTCATTTTATTTCACTATTTCTAGATATGTGTGTATGTGTGTGTGTATAAGTATGTATAAATACATAACTGTCTCCAAAGTTATGTTAGTCTTTGATGTGACTTTGTCAGTTGAGCACTGCTTGTCCTAAACCGGAGTTTCTCATTGCTCTCCTGTTTCAGATGACATGAGGGTTGTCACAGCCAACAAAGGCAATGAGTGAAGCAAACCGCTCTGTAGTATCTGAGTTTGTCTTCCTGGGACTCTCCAACTCATGGACAACCCAGCTCTTCCTCTTCCTCTTTTCCTGTATGTTCTATGTGGCAAATCTGTTTGGAAATTTTCTCATTGTTCTAACTGTGACTTCAGACCCCCATTTACAGTCCCCTATGTACTTCCTCTTAGCCAATCTTTCCATCGTCGACTTGATATGTTCATCATCAACAGCACCAAAGATGATTTATGACCTTCTCAGAAGGCACAAAACAATTTCTTTTGGGGGCTGTATCACTCAGATCTTCCTAATCCATGCAGTTGGAGGCACTGAGATGGTATTGCTCATAGCCATGGCTTTTGACCGATATGTTGCCATATGTAAGCCTCTGCACTACCTGACTATCATGAGTCCACAAAAGTGCATTTTGGTTTTAGTTGCTTCTTGGATTACTGGCTTTATCCACTCAGTGACTCAGTTGATTTTTGTCGTGGACTTACCCTTCTGTGGCCCTAATGAACTAGACAGCTTTTTCTGTGACCTCCCTCGGTTTATTAAACTGGCTTGTATGGACACCAGTACATTGGAGTTGATGGTCACTGCCAATAGTGGGTTCATTTCTGTAGCCTGTTTTTTAATTCTGATCATCTCTTATGTGTTTATTTTGGTGACTGTTCAAAAGAAATCTTTGGGTAGCTTATCTAAGGCCCTCTCCACTCTGTCAGCTCATGTCATGGTGGTCATTTTGTTCTTTGGACCAATAATCTTCTTCTACATGTGGCCATTTCCAACATTACATCTGGATAAATTTCTTGCCATCTTCGATGTAATTATTACTCCTTTTCTAAATCCAGTGATCTATACGCTTAGGAATAAAGAGATGAAGATGTCCATGAGAAGACTATACACTCGCTTTATGAATTACAGTGTTTTCTTAAATATACTGAAGATATATTAATATCCAGTGGATATGTGCTATATAAACTATGTTATACTTCACCAGAATATTACTGTGTGCTAATATGTGATATACCCTTGTTCGTTTTCTGCCTGAATTAAATTTGGATATTACTAACTGTTTATACAACAGACTAAAGACAAAAGAGTTTTCCAGTCTTACTCACCAATAATCTTAATTCACTACAATGGTCAAAACAATACTGATAACCGCCAAAGCACACATTTCTAAGGATCATATTATAAATGGACTGTCTTACTTGAAAATAAAGATTAACTAACCTTTGTTTTATATGATTTGTCTTACTCTCCTCATGACTTATTTTCTGTCCCTTCAGTATCTTGTTTATCAGTCATTTGTGTGATAATCTGCTTTTCACAATCCAGTAAGGAGTCAGAAACCACATCAGTTTTGTTGAAAAAGAAAATTCTGATATGAAGAATTGTCTAAGTATAAACTATGCTAAATAGTTTTATAAAATTGTTTAAAAATAGAATCCTACTTTCAACCCAGGCACAGGGCAATCCAGGAAGTTTTAAATGTTTCAGCTTTCATGCAAAGCAGAGCAAAAGTTAAGAAATGGAAAGGAACAAAATAGAGCAAATATAGTGAGAACTCATTATCTTCCCAAATTCAATTTTTTTCTCTGAGTAAATTTTCTTCAGATTTTTCTCCTCATGAAGCTCACTTTCTCCATTGAGATCATCAGACCACTCATTACTCTTTTTTTATTATTATGTATACAATATTCTGTCTGTGTGTATGTCTGCAGCCCAGAAGAGAACACCAGACCTCATTACAGATGGTTGTGAGCCACCATGTGGTTGCTGGGAATTGAACTCAGGACCTTTGGAAGAGCAGGCAATGCTCTAAACCTGAGCCATCTCTCCAGCCCAACTCATTACTCTTTACACAATGAGGTGTACAAATAAAAACTAATTATGTTTCAAATAAAAATCAAACAAAATTTATGATATTTTTATTTCTAACAAGTATTGAGTAATTCATTGAGAGAGACAGAAATCTATGAGCACAAAAGTAGCATTTTTAGGAAGGCAAGAAACAGAATGCACACATTTGCCAAGGACAAAGGCACTGGGTTTTGATCCTACTGCATGTACTGGCTTTGTGGGAACCTAGTCTGTTTGGATCATTAACTTCCTAGACCTGGATGGAGCGGGGAGGACCTTGGACTTCCCACAGGGCAGGGAACTCTGACTGCTCTTTGGACTGGAGAGGGAGGGGGAGGGAAATGGGAGGAGGGAAGGAGGTGAAAATTTGTAATAATAATAATAAAAAGAAAATATCTCTAGCTGCTAAAAGTAATGTATAGCTCTTCCTGCCAACAGGTGGAATCTATTTCTCTGGTCTTTAAGCCCTTGTGGTGCCTGGGCTTGCTTTGAACAAAGGAGTATAGCAAAAAGTTTTGTTTCTTGGTTTTCAGAAGTTAGGGTGTTTTCAAACATAAGATTGGAATTTTTCTCCTCTTATTGCTTGCTCACAATTCAGAGCTAACAAAGCTTGCACAAGACTAATGACCAGGGCTGGAGAGATGGCTCAGTGGTTAAGAGCATTGCCTGCTCTTCCAAAGGTCCTGAGTTCAATTCCCAGCAACCACATGATGGCTCACAACCATCTGTAATGAGGTCTGGTGCCCTCTTCTGGCCTTCAGGCATACACACAGACAGAACATTGTATACATAATAAATAAATAAATATTTTAAAAATAAAAAAAAGACTAATGACAAAATGCTATTTTCAAATAAGTGCCTAGTTCTAAGGCTCAAGGCTCATGTGTGAGGCTTCTTAAACCCTTCCAGATCCAGCAGTCTTCCACGTGGTGTTGTCTGAAGTTTTCTGTCCTGCCCAGTTCCCACAGTTGTTAAATCCCAAAGAAATCACACAGAGGTCTACATTAACTATAAACTGATTGGCCCATTAGCTCAAGCTTCTTATTAACTCTTATAACTTATATTAGCCCATTATACTTGTCTGTGTTAGCCACATGGCTTGGTACCTTTTTCAGTGAAGCAGTTATATCTTGCTCTGTGGTTGGGTCAGGACTGCAGACAAAGCTTTCCTCTTTCCAGAATTCTCCTGTTCTCTTTGACCCAACTCTACTTCCTGTCTGGTTGTCCTGCATATACTCCTGCCTGGCTACTGGCCAATCAATGTTTTATTAAAATATAATTGACAGAATACAGACCATTGTCCACTTTCCCCTCAAAAAAAAAAAAAAAAAAAAAAAAACTCTGAATCTAACATCCTTTGTTTAACTTTTCTCCTGACCATTAGCCATAACAACTTGTAACCAACATTTCAAACAAAGGAAAATATCCATAGTCCATTTTTGGGAAATGTGGGCATAGTTTTCCAGACTACTTCCTGCTGGTTGGGGGTGCTGATAATCTTATGGGGACCTAAAGAAAATTTAGAATTATGATCAAGTCCTGACTGGAGTATTCTGTGAGACTTGATCATCTCAGGCAGCATCTTGAATCTCTTCTGGATGTAGAACTCGGACATTTGAGCAATCTGTTCCTGCCAGAGATTTCTCAGGTGGTCTTCCTTGGTCAAACCTAATTTTTCTTAACTCAGAATAAATCCATAGCCTCTCATTTTTTGTGGAAACAAAAGCAAGCTAATCTCCAAAGTAACATATCTCTTGACTTCAATTTTGAAGTCATATTCTCAAAATACCTATCTTGGATTAATTCATCAGCATTTATAAACAAATACTTTTTAGCAGCTGTTGCTCCTTCCTCATCATTCAAACAATTCAAAGAGAACATAATAACATACAGTATCCAGATTCTCTGTGTTTTCCATCATTATGTGGTTTTATTTTAACCTCTATTTCTTTTAGTTTTAATTTTTGTCTTTTTGAGACAGGGTTTCTCTATGTATCTTTGTCCTGGAACTCACTCTGTAGACCAGGCTGACCTTGAACTCACAGAGATCTGCCCGACTCCGCCTCCCAAATTCTGGGATTAAAAGCATGTACCTTGATCTCACAGAGGTCTGCTGCCTCTGTCTTCCAAGTGTTGGGATTAAAGGTATGTGCCACCACACCCAACTACTCTCTTTTTTAAGGACTTTAACCTTTTTCTTTTCTCTCCCAAGCCTGCATAAATTTTTAACACACTGTAAAAGATTTAGAGATTTTCTTCATCTTTGAATCTCTCTTTACTGTATAACTCTCTTTTTCTGACCACATGAGTCTTTAATTTGCTAAACAATATGGAGAGAATTAAAGCTGTGGCTCTGATGGCTAGATCCAGCCCATTCTTTAGCTTTCTGAAATTCCAGCCTCATGGTGGAGGTACCACTGGAGCCATGTTTATTGCCAAAACTCTATGGCATTTCAAGGTCCCTGTCAGCAAGCAAGCTGCAGCAGTCTGCTTACAAACCACACTCAAATGCTCTGTAGCTGGACTCCTGCCTGAAAGAGCCAGAGTTTGTGCTGGCTGGATGGCCCAGAAAGCCAGCATTTTAACACAGCGTGGTTTTTTCCTGCTATGGATGAAAACCAAAAAGTATGCAGTCAGCTTTTCATCAACACCATTTAAGTGTTTTATGGCAGGGTCTCTTAAAAGAGCTGCAAGGTTTTACAGCTAAAGCTGAGTCAGGAAGCCTCTCTTAAATGAGATACATTTGCCTCTAGCAAACAGAGCCCACCTGAAATAATGCTGCTATCAATAAACTGTGCTTTTCTCTATTCTTTTTTGTCTAGAATTACTTCCCAAGTTCTCTCAGGCTTTATGTGGATGCAGATCTCCATGTTGGATGCAATTTATTGTCTGAGGTTTCTGTCCTGTCAAGTTCCTGCAATCGTTAGGTCCCAAAGAAATCACACAGAGGTCTACATTAACTATAAACTGATTGGTTCATTAGCTCAGGCTTTTTATTAACTCTTATAACTTATATTAGCCCATTATTCTTGTCTTTGTGAGCCATGTGGCTTGGTACCATTTGCAGTGAGACAATTACATCTTGCTTGCTCTGTGGCCAGGTCAGGACTGCAGACAAAGCTTCCCTCTTTCCAGAATTCTCCTGTTCTCTTTGACCCACCTCTACTTCCTGTCTGGCTACTGGCCAATCAGCATTTTAGTAAAATGTAATTGACAGAATACAGACCATTGTCCCACACTAACATGGCCTATACTTCTGAAGAATTCCAGTTGAGACCAGAAGACCTACACAGCTTCTGAATCTGAGATCTTAACTTCTGCCCAGCTAGATTATTAATTTAGGTACTGTGTAATCACAAATGGAAATAATATATTGTATAATTTTAATTTACAATGGCCCTTTCATCAATTCTCTACATATGTTTTAGATAAAGAAACAAATTTTACCTATAAATTTTAGCTTTTATTGATATTTTTAAGAAAAAATATCTTATTATAGAAAAGGTGAACTGTAAATGATTTGCCTTTTATCTGATCCACCGGCTCTATCAGTTCCTCAATTTGAGCTATTCTAATTGAGTTCTTTTTTTCTCTGAATATCAAAAAATCAATAACAAATTGGCCACCAGGTGGTGGTGGCACATGCCTTTAGTCCCCACACTCAGGAGGCAGAGGCAGACAGATTTATGTGAGTTTGAGGCTAGCCTGGTATACAAGAGCTAGTTCCAGGACAGTTTCCAAAGTTACAGAGAAACCCTGTCTCAAAAAATAATAATAATAATAATAAATTGGCTCAATATTGACTAGACAGCTGAAACTCTTATCATATCTAATTCAGTCAGTCATTGTCATGGGACATAGATTATACCATACAGTAAACACTAAGGGACATTTTACTCATTTTATCTCTCCATTCCTACCTTCTTGTGGAAATGATACATTACTTTTCACTTTTTAAAAGTATATATTTTAAATCTTATAGAGTTTCTCTTCTTATAAATAAGAAAAGCAATAGGTCAAAAGCATTTTTAAATTAAACAAAAGATTGTATAGTATTAAAAAAATACGAAATCCCTGTAGTCTGCCTTCTTTCTCCTCAAGTGACCCATTACCACATTTTTCCTTTGGCTCTGGCCAAATTTCTGTGGCCCTTGGAAACAATTCCCATGAGCAAATGTATACAAAATAACAATTCCAGACTTTTATGGCAACACTTCAGTGTCTTTCCCATGTTGATAATTAGTCACCTTTCCCTCAATGGAGGTGCAAAGCTTGACTTTTTATGCTAAGCTATGGCACAGGCTAGGGCTCGGCAGGCTTGTGTTATCTAACTTGTGATCTTCCCAACACTGATTCAGGTAGGTTAGATGGATGGAAGCTGACTTTCCGTTATTTTCTATAGTTAGCTCACAACATTCTAAGTTTTATATTGACGTGTGTGTGTGTGTGTGTGTGTGTGTGTGTTTGCTCCTTCTGACCTACCTATCCAGCACTTCCTTGTACCTCTGTCTATCCCACTGATAGAAACTGTCTTTGAAGAAAATCAGAAATTCAATGGAAACACATTGAGCAGAAGAAAAACCTAATCAACTATAAAAATAAATTCAATGTGGAAATTGCAACATATTACTAATCAAGTAAAGTATAAATCAGAGGAATGAGCAAAGTCATGAGATTTTCAGCATGGTAGAGGTTCCTCCTGTGGCATTTTTATGAAAGTCTTACATTTGCATTCCACAAAAGGAATAAAATAAGAATTGAAGTGTAGCCAGGTAGAAAAAAAATATCGATAATTTTGGACAACAGTTAAGAAAGGTTCATACATATAGGTTGAAGGGCTGAATTCTAACTGTAAATACAATACTTATATAGATATACAATAAGCTATTAAGACACATACGCATATTGTATCATCAGTATGGATGATTGACAGACAACTGATTAAACCTTGATTATTCCTACATAATAAAACCTTCAAAACCTTCTCTTCTTAAAATTTCATCCAAGTGATGTATTGTGATTCCTTGACTCACAGACAGGACACAATTACAGAAAAATAAGTGGGTAGAATGAAATAATAAATAAATCTGGATTGATGAGACCAAGAGTGAAACACACTTAGTCAGATTTTCCAACAGTTTGTTCTATGGCTTAAGCAGAGTCCTCGCCCTTCCTGGACCTTTGTTACCTTAGTTTAGAATCAAAAGAATGTCACAGACACATAGCAAAGTTTCACTGGGGTGACAGTAGCCATCCAGTCTGTCCAGGCACACTGAAGACTCATGTGGAAGCGCGCAGGTCTAATGGCCTCGCCACACAACTTCTAGGACACTGAGCAATGTCCTGACCTCTCTCTGTACATCTCAGGAAGAAGAAACAGTGGAGAAGCTTCTGGTGATTATATTGAACTCTTGAGGAAATTTTTCAGCACTATCCAGAAACTTCTAATTTACTTCAACATTTTTTAATAATTGAAAAGAAAAAGTAAATAGCCAGTCTTTTCCTGATCTGTTTCAAATGTTGATTTGTGATTTTAACAAAAACTCTAGCATTATCAGCCTGCTTCATCGGTGCTAATTTCACATGATTTAAAGTCTGTTGCCTGTTGATGTTGGCCCAGGAAAGGATGAGCTGTCCTGAGAACAGGAGGGAATGCACTGCTCTGTAGAGGACTCCGAGGCTTTTCCTGTTACACTTCACACATAGCAGTGGAAGTGTGAGCACAGACTCTTGCACTCAGATGAACACAGGTAAGACAGTGGAACTGAGGTCTGAATCCTCATTAATAAACTCTATTCAGTTATCTATTCAGTCTTCAATCTGTTTTCACTGACGTATTAGATTTAAACTACTTTTCTGCCCTTTTGTTAAAGGAAGATACATTCTTCTCAGACAATACAACCTGTCACAGTTTCCCCTCCCTCCACTGCTCCCCGCTCCCTCCCCTCTCTTCTTCCCCAGGTCCCCTGCACCAGATCCCCTCTGCCTTTGGTTTCCGGCAGAAGGGAGTAGGTTCCAAGAGACACCAACCAAACATGACAAAACAAGGTACAATAAGACAAGGCAAAAGTTCTCAAATGAAGGATGGACAAGGCAACCCAGTGAAAGAAGAGAGTCCTAAGAGCAAGCAAAGGAGTCAGAGATACACGCCCAGTGCTATGTAAGTCCCACAAAACGCCATAACACACGGAGAGAACCTGGTGAGGAGCCGTGCAAACCCCATACTTCCCACTTCAGTCTCTCTGAGGCCATGTACACCCACTTAGTTGATTCAGTGAGTCATGCTCTCCTTGCGTCCTCGAACCTCTCTGATTCCTACAATCTTTCTTCCCTTCCCCAAGTGCAGAGGGGAAGGACCGGATGGAGGCCCTCAACTTGGACACTTCCTCCTGCATTATGTCTGCTGTGGTTGAGCACCTACTCTCATCTACCAGAGGAAGCCTCTCTGATTATGACTGAACAAGGCATCAATCTATGAATATAGAAGAATATTATTAGTAATCATTTTAATGATTTTTTTTCACCATTCATTTTGGTTCCGCCCTAGGTCTCTAGGCTATCCAGTCTCTGGTTCTTAACCATCCCACACAATATAAGGCATGGACTCCCTCTCATGTCACTGACATCAGACATTGGTTGGCTATTGTCACAAGTTCTGTGCCACCATGGCCCCGGCACACCTAGCAAGCAGGACAGATTTTAGGTTGAGAATTTTGTGGCTGGTTTGGTGTCCGTGTTTCTCTTTCAGTAGCCTCCAGAGTACCTTCCCTCACCAGAGACTACAACATACGAGTGAAGGCTCCATACAGGCACGAGCTCAAACTCTCTACATTCAGTGAGTTTCTGGATGTTGACCTCTCAATGGTGTCCATTGTCAATTTGAGAAGAGCGACCCCTGTCCTAACAACAGCTTCAGTCCCAGCTGTCCCCTCCTTTAAAGCATAGTCATTCTGAGAAACACATAGCAAGTTTCACACCTGGGGAACTGAGATTTAAATAGACGCAGAGAATTAACCAGCTCGACGGTCCATCAACATTGTCCACACCTGATTTCCAGTTTTTTTAATTAAATTTAATGTGACACAGGACTTAGGTAAATAACTCTTCTTAGAATAATGTAATTTTTAGACTTTCAAGTTAGCAATGGTTTAAAAGTAAATAAGTTACTCTAGTTTGTAAAACTCAGATAAGCAGGTACGGGCATTGTTTGTGGACTGTCCAGCTAGTCAATGTTCTGCCTCTACTTAAACTGAAGACATTTTCAAGACATTGAGCTTGAAAACAATGCTTTAGCCAAAATAACAAAAAAATGTTATTTCATTGTCTACCTGAAATACATAGTTACATGAAATACATATGAATATACTTAATAATATTCAGTCATAGAGACTGAAGTGCTTAACCAAAGCAAACACCAAAGTAAAAACTTAGAAGGTGTTTGAAACCTAACCACTTGATTTTTCTGCAATCATATGTGAGAACGCTTGCTTCTCTACCCACCACCAAACCTTGAATTTTGTCAAATATTTAAACTTCTGTCTAATTATTAAGAAAAGGCTGTTATACTGATATTTTGACATGCATTTAATTTAATTGTGAATAAACTTAGAATCTTTACCTACGAGGACACAGGTTCTTACCAGATCCTCTGTCATATTCACTCTCATTTCTGTGTGGAGGATCATGACACACTGCCCTCATTCTGGTTTCCTCTTTCACTTGATGTTTGTCATTTTTTTTCCTCCACTGAGCATCAGTCAGAATCTGCTCCAGAGTATCCATGGCTTTTTTAATTTCTCCAAGTCACACAGTGAGTGCCATAAACCTGCATCCTCTGCCCCATTTTGTCACCTTGTCATCTCAATATAGAGATAAGAGAAATGTTTATCTCTAGTTCTGAAATATGTATATGGGCATTTAATGTAATCATATATTTAATATTAATATATATTAAGGAATATCCAAATCATGAATACTACCATCACTTAACAATTTCTTCACATTTAATATTCCAAAAACCTTTAGTTCAGAGTCATCTCAAAGATATGTCTAGAAAATTATATTTTTAAAATATAACGAATATGTTATCAAAGTGAAAGAGTTAATTATTTTAGCATATTTTAACAACGATCTATGTGAGGAATATTAATTGCATTTATTTGACCTGGAAGAAGCATGACTTTTTTATATTTTGAAATTATAATTACTTCACTTTCCTCCCTCTAATTCCATGTATTTCCCCCTTGCTTTGTTTCAAGCTCACGACTTCTCTTTCTTTCATTGTTTCTACATAAATATATATATGTTCATAAATACATAAGTACAATCTGCTCAGTCAATATAATGTTACTTGTATGTATTGTATGTACATGATTTCAG
The DNA here is from genome assembly GCF_950005125.1 of Chionomys nivalis. Taxonomy (NCBI): domain Eukaryota; kingdom Metazoa; phylum Chordata; class Mammalia; order Rodentia; family Cricetidae; genus Chionomys; species Chionomys nivalis. The sequence goes on along the minus strand of NC_080094.1, from coordinate 62,322,377 downwards.
GGCCACTTGGTACTTGGTCAACAACTGGGGACTTCTTCCATGGAGTAGACTATTTCTCCTGCTCTCAGAATTCTTCAGTAGATAAAAAATTGCTATTTTACTTAAAATATCTCCAAAGGCATGTTAGTCTTTGATGTGACTTTGTCAGTTGAGCATTGCTTGTCCTAAACCGGAGTCTCTCATCACTCTCCTGTTTCAGATGACATGAGGGTTGTCACAGCCAACAGAAGCAATGAGTGAAGCAAACGGCTCTGTAGTATCTGAGTTTGTCTTCCTGGGACTCTCCAACTCATGGACAACCCAGCTCTTCCTCTTCCTCTTTTCCTGCATGTTCTATGTGGCAAGCCTGTTGGGGAATTTTCTCATTGTGCTAACAGTGACTTCAGACCCCCATTTACAGTCCCCTATGTACTTCCTCTTAGCCAATCTTTCCTTTCTCGACTTGATATTTAGCTCCTCCACAGCACCAAAAATGATTTACGACCTTTTCAGAAGGCACAAAACCATCTCTTTTGGGGGCTGTATCACTCAGATCTTCCTAATCCATGCAGTTGGAGGCACGGAGATGGTGCTGCTCATAGCCATGGCTTTTGACCGATATGTTGCCATATGTAAACCTCTGCACTACTTGACTATCATGAGTCCACAAAAGTGCATTTTGGTTTTAGTTGCTTCTTGGATTACTGGCTTTATCCACTCAGTGACTCAGTTGATTTTTGTCATGGACTTACCCTTCTGTGGCCCTAATGAACTAGACAGCTTTTTCTGTGACCTCCCTCGGTTTATTAAACTGGCTTGTATGGACACGTACACCTTGGGGTTCATGGTCACTGCCAATAGTGGGTTCATTTCTGTGGCCTCCTTTTTAATTCTGATCATCTCTTACATATTTATTTTGATGACTGTTCAAAAGAAATCTTTGGGTAGTTTATCTAAGGCCCTCTCCACTCTGTCAGCTCATGTCATGGTGGTCATTTTGTTCTTTGGACCATTAATCTTCTTCTACATGTGGCCATTTCCAACATCACATCTGGATAAATTTCTTGCGCTCTTTGATGCAGTTATTACTCCTTTTCTAAACCCAGTGATCTATACACTTAGGAATAAAGAGATGAAGGCGGCAATAAGAAGGCTATGCAGTCAGTTTATTAATTACAATAAAATTTCTTAATATAAAGCACACAAATTATACTAGAATTTCAGATGGATATTGCTGCATTGACTGTGTTGTATTTATCCAGAATGTTTCGTGTACCAAAATTTGATATGCCTTCACTTGCTTTCCCCTAAAGTGAAATACCACGTAATAAATAGTTTCTGTAAGAGACATGATGGACTAGAGAGATTACTCAATAGTTTAGATCAGTCAGTGTTTTTACATAGGACCAAGATTTGGTTCCCAGAACCCACATGGAGGCTCACAACTATCTGTAATTCCAGGATAAATAAATCAAATCGCCTCTTCTGGCCTATGATAGAGACCAACATACATTAGTATACATTCATACTTGCAAACAATTCATTCATACACGTAAAATAAAACTTTCTTAATAAAGATATACATACTAAAAAGCTAAAGTTTGTGCATGTCTATCGTCACCAAAGATGCTGCATGGGTATAATGATGAATGCAATAATGATAAACTTGTAAAAATCAGTATGTGATTTTTACCTATTTATCTTTCCAATCTTGAGATTATTTTCAAATTTAATTGTTACTTGTAGTGTCTACTACAACTGATTTTTCTTACTATTCTGATAGTTTATTTTCTACCTTTTCAACCTCTAGTTTATCGATCATTTACTTACTAATCTGCTTCCTCAAAGACCAGTAAGATTGAAACTGCATCATTTGTTTTGAAAAGACAAACTTTAATATAAAGAACTGTTGACTCGATATAAAACTCCACTGAATGGCTTTCATGAGAAGCCATTGCTTCAGATGAGTTTCCAGTGGTACAGACCAGACCAGAGAAGGCTCAGTGCTAAAGGAGGCTTTCATCTCCAAACTCCATTTCTAAACAGTTGAGTTTAAGAAAAAACCAAACAAAAGCAAGGAGACGGAAAGGAAAAATATGGAGCAAATGAAATGAAAAGCATCCTCTTTCCAAATTTGCCTTTTCCTTTGAGTCATATTTTATTCAGGATTTTTCTCCTCATGAAGCTAACGTTCTCCATTTAGATCAACAGATCATTCATTCAACTTCAAAGTGAGGTGCTACCCAATTCTAGAATCACAAATAAAAACCAATTATGTCTCTAATAAAATCCAAAAACATTTATGATGTTTTTGTTTTTAACAAGTGTTGAGCAAGTTATTTGAAAGAGAAATAAATCTATGATCACAGAAGTAGCATTTTTAGAAAGGCTGAAAACAGAATGCATAGAGATAGCAAAATAAATAAAGAGAAAATATCAGAATTATTAAAATTTAAAGTAAATCAGCAGAATGATTAAAAGCTTGGAAGAAAGCTGGGCGGTATTGGCACGTCTTTAATCCTAGTACTCGGGAGGCAAAGGCAAGCAGATCTCTGAGAGTTCGAGGTCAGCCTGGTCTAAGAGAGCTAGTTCCAGGACAGGCTCCAAAGCTACAGAAAGAAGTTTGGAAGAAGGACAGGTGGATTGGGCAGTCCGGTGATGCCAGTGTGCCAGTTTAAAGAAAGAGCTACAGGGCAGGACACAACCCTGAGTAGAAGGTACCATGTGTAGTACATGTCTATGAGGAAGATTTGACTACTCCTTTGGGATGGAATTAAGAAAACTGAGGTGTGCCTGGCGGTGGTGGCACACGCCTTTAATCCCAGCACTCGGGAGGCAGAGGCAGGCGAATCTCTGTGAGTTCAAGGCCAGCCTGGTCTACAAGAGGTAGTTCCAGGACAGGAACCAAAAGCTACGGAGAAACCCTGTCTCGAAAAATCCAAAAAAAGAAAAAGAAAACTGAGGTGACACACAGTCGTAATAGAACAGAGACTCTCAAACTGTGAATCACAAACACTACAGAGGTCGCACATCAGATATTTCCATTACAATTCCTAACAGTAGCAAAATTACCGTTATGACGTAGTAATGAAATAATTCTATGGTTGTAAGTCACAACAACATAAGGAAGTATATTAAAGGGCCAGACCATTAGGAAGGTTGAGAACCACCTGATAGAGTCTACAAGGAGGAACTGCCAAGAAAGGAAAGCAGACAGATCCTTCACCTGTTGTTATCACAGGAAAAAAAAGAAAAAAGAAAGAAAGCTCCTTCAAGTAGGAAGATTCTGCAAAGGGTGCAATTACTCAGAAAAATTAAATCTATTTTGACAGATTGCTGGTCCTTTCCTGGCATTTGTCATTCGAGATTATATTCCCTTAGTTGTCTGGTGGGCTTTCCAACTGTTTTTTCATTGACATGACCATGTGTATTATTCTCCTAGTGTTTTTCATGTTAATTGAATACCGAATTTCAACAAACGTTCATGCTGGCTTTTTACTTGGTCTTTACTGATATTCAGCTAGATGTTTCTTCCTTTGCTCATTCTGTTTTTAAGCCTTCTTTGGAAATTGTTTCAGATTCATCAGCACTCAAAGTTGGCACAGAGTCTCCTTGTGACCTTTTACCCAAACTAAACTTAGATCCCCTGACATTAGCATTATTCATACTTTCCAGTCACTGAGACATCAACATTATCCTAAACTCCACAGCATATTCAGATTTCACTCATCTTGGGTTTTTTTTTCATTTATATCTATTTTTAGTCCATGTTCAATTCTAGACACTCTTCCATACTTAGCATGTCATCTGAGTTTCACATGACAGTATTTAATCTGGCTCTTTCCATAGCTGTGAATGTTTAAAACATTTGGACATTTCAAACTTTATTGAAATACTTGAGTTTCTCTAATTTTTTCCATCGTACGTAGACTTGGGTTCTGGATTTTGCAAGAAACACTAAGGGAAAAAAACTACGTATTGGATAATATTTGAGTTCATAACAGCCATATGATGTCATATTGATGCTGATCACACAAATAGAATTTGACCTAACAACCTCAAAGGGGAGAGGTGAGTTCTTAGATATTACATGTCATCTGCATTCTTTCTTCCTATTTAGATCATCAACCTCTTTCCAACATGTCTATAAACTTGATAATGAATTATAATTTCTAGATATTGTCATTTGGATACTTTGAGTACAAGCAAGGTTAATTTCAACTTCATCCCAATTTGATTGGATATTGAGGGAAAATGTATACATGGTGTCTATTTGTACTCTTGGCTCATTCTCTCACTATTAATGTAAACCTCTATCCAAATAGAACTTAGGCCTCCCTTTCTTTTATTACTCTAGTTATGCCTTTAGAATTTACATTTGTGTTTCAAGCCTATCAGTTGACTTACAAGTCTCACAGAGTTCACTGAATTATCTTGGCCGGAAAATATCTTACCAAGATCCTCATGTTCCTGTTTTACCTGGGGCCTTTAAGCTAATTACATGTTAGTGGACATTTCAATGTTTTGTCATGAAGCTTTAACATACAACACTATATATACATGAATAAATTAAAGACCTCAAATGTAGATCAAGAATCATAGAAAGAAATTTGCCTTTTTTCTCTGTGGTGTAATTTCTAAAGTGGAAATTTACTCAGTCATTTGGATCGATCATTTTCTTAATTGTACTGGGTCAGAGGGTCAATGTCTCATGATGCATAAAAATACACAACCATGAGAATTTTTGATTAGTATAACTGGCTAGAAGCAGACTCCATGTGATCTAACAGAGGACAAAGTTAAAAAAGAAAAGAAAAAGTAGATGCTATTCCAAAGAGAGAGAGAGAAAGAACTTCAGAACAAAGAAGTTAGAGGATGTCAAAAAAGGAAATGGAGGAAGATGAGCAACATCCCCATGAGAAGTTAGCCAATAGCCATACATTTTACGAAGAAGTAATGTCCAAAATATATACAGACCCCACTAAACTAAGCAACCCAATCAATAAGTGGGACAAATAACACACAGTTCTTAGAAGATCAAGTACAAATAAATGGCCATTAAATGCTCTTTAAAAGTTCAACATCCTTAGATATTGGGGAAATACAAATTAAAACTGCATTCAGATTCCATCCCTCCCCAGTCATAATGGCTATCATTAGGAAAACAAGCAAAAAATGCTGATAAAGAGGTGTATAAATTGTTCTAGGAACTATGGCAGCTCCTCAGAACGCTAGAAATGGAACTACCCTATGAACCAAGTATGTCGCTTCTGAGTATAAGCACTCCAAAGACTATAGGACAAAGCTCCATCAAGATGCCTTTCCATCATACATACTGCAATACTGTTTGTTCACAATAGTTTCGTGTGCTGATTAGTTGTCAACTTGACACAAGTCAGCATCACCTGGGAAGGCAGAACCCTAGTTGAGGAATTATCTCCATCAGACTGGCCTGTGTACATACCTGTGAAGCTTTTTTCTTGATTAGTGATTGAGGTGGGAAGGTCCAGACCACTGCAGGCAGGTCTTCCCTTGGCAGGTGATCCACACTTATAAAAGGAAGCAAGCTGAGGAAGCTGTGGAGAGCAAGCTAGGAAGCAGCATTTCTCCATGGTCTCTGCTACAGTTCCTGCCTCCAGCTGCTTGCCTTGAGTTCCTGCCGTGGCTTTCCTCTATGATGAACCTGTAAGCCAAAGAAAGTCTTTCCTCCTCCAAGCTGCTTTTGTTCAACGTTTTATCACAGCAACAGAACCCAAACTAAGACACTAAGTTACAGAGCTGAGCCATGGTGTCTGTTAACAGAAAATAAAAAAGTTATTTGAAAACTTGTACATATAGAGAGTGGACTTTTATTTAGCCATAAAGGAAAATAAAATTAGGCAATTTAGTGGGAAATAGATGTAACTGGTCATCATGATATTAAACAAAAAAGACAGAAGGACAAAAGACATATATCATGTTTTTGCTCTCATTTTCAAGTGATAGAGTTCTTTATATACACATAAATCGATATACATGTGTATAAGCATCCATGTGGGTGCATGTGTGCAAGTATCTCTGTGTGAATGTGTGCATATATATGCAAATATGTCTATATATGTGTGTGCATATGTGTGTACATGCATATATGTATGCATGTGTGTACCTGCTTATGTATGTCTAGTTGCATGTATGTGACTATGTATCAGTGTCTATGTATATATATGTGTGTGTGTATGTGTGTATGTATATATGTATATATGCACACACATATACAGACATATTTGCATGTATATATAAGAATTTATGTGTGTCTGTGTGTATGTACTTGTATGCAGGTGTGTGTGCCTGTGTGTATGCATGCATGTATGTAAGTATGTGCATGTATGCAAATATGTCTCTGTGTGTTTTATAACTAGCAGTATTCAATTTCTGTGAGCCAAGAAAGAAACTACTCCAACCCTTCATCCTCATTCTTATCTTTTGGTTGGTTGACTGGTTGGTTGATTAGTTGGTTGACTGGTTGGTTGACTGGTTGGTTGGCTTTTGGATTTTTGAGACAGTGTCTCCCTATGTGGCTCTGTCTGTACTGGAACACATTATGTAGACCTGCCTTGCCTCTAACTCACAGAGAATCTCCTGCCTTTGCCTCCTGAGTTCTGGGATTAAAGCCATGCCTTGCTACTGGTTTCTTTCTTATCATTTTTATGTTTCTGTTTTTGTCTTAGTGAATCCCTTTTTATTGCTATTTACTGTACATTTAGTAGTATTGTTACTTTGCTGTATTTTTTTAATTTTAGTTTTACATATTATTCTCTACTCAAATTCCTGTCACAAAATACAAGAGAGCCTGGTGGGAAGGAAAGAGACTAACGGGAGAGGAAAATGTATGAGAACTATGGAGGTAACAAGGGGTGAATACAATCACAGTTCGTGATATAGTGTAAGAAATTGTCTATATGAGGACGATGGTGATAATGAGAGAATTACAGAATTTCGGAGTTACATAATTCAATCTTGGAGTCAGCCAACAGATAAAGGGATTTTAAAAGGAAATTTGTTATATATATTCAGAGTGGAGATTTATTTAGCTATAAAGAAAAGTTAAATTGGCGGAGTTCCGAGCAAACAAAGGCGCCCAGGGCCGAGCTCCAGATGGATGAACAGCCGGACGAGTGAGCAGGTGCTCCCCAGCACGGGCCTCAGGGCGGCCAGTCCGGCCAGTCCAGCAGCCAGCGATTCCGGAGAAATAGCCCGGGTGCGGCCCAGCATGCCAGGCCCTCGGCATGGAGCAGTGCCACCCGCCCTCGGAGACATTGGGCGGTAAGGAGAGGCGCGGTCACCAGCGGGATATGATAGCACGTGACACCGGCCCCGGCGCTCTCCAGTCTGACTCCCTCCCGTCACCTGCACTGCCCTGCCCGCGCAGGATGAATGATGTGAATTTGAGCACAGTGGGGATGGAACAACTGTCTTCATCCTCTGTGAGTAATGCCCTGCCAGTCTCAGGAAGTCACCGGGATTTTACTGCCTCTCCCTCTCACTGTCGCCATCCCTGCTCCAGGTCTCCCAGTGGCAATTCCAAACCTGGGTCCCTCCCTGAGCTCTCTGCCTTCTGTCTTGTCTCTGATGTTCCCCCATGGGCATTGGAGATCGAGGGGTGATGTGTGGGTTACCTGAAAGAAACTATACCCTACCTCCACCGCCTTACCCTCACCTGCAGAGCAGTTACTTCAGAACTATTCTACCTGGCATTTTATCTTACATGGCTGACAGACCATCTCCTCAGTACATCCACCCCAACTCTATAAATGCTGATGGTAATACAGCATTATCCTATCACCAACAGCCCTTCAGCACTAGATCCCTATCAGGTCAATGGAAATGTTGAATTAGAATTAGGTGCTGTTTCAATAGACTCTCTCGCTCTGTGAACATACATGGTGCCCAAAGTCTTCATCCTAATGATGACCATGAAGTGACATTGGACACAATAATCACTATAGAGAATGTTTCTAGGGTTAACAGCCCAGTCTCGACAGATGGAATGGCAGAGGAGCTTACAGTGGATGGTGTTGCAGGAGATCATTCATAAATCCCCAATGGCTCCAGAAGTCATGAACTCTGTGAATTCTGTGAGCAACAACCTGACAGCAGACACAGTAGGACATGGTAGTGCAATACCCATCCATGGGAGTGGTCTGGAGCTTCCTGTGGTCATGGAAACAGACCACATTGTAAATTGGGATGTCTGACAGCGCCCTCAGTGACACCATCCACACCATGAGTCACCAGCACCAACTCTGTAAACATGGACACAACCTCGCCTCTCTAGGATCTGTTTCTCTCCATGAAGTTGGTCTTAGCCTAGAGCCTGTGCTTGTCTCTTCCATCACGCAGGAGCTTGCTATGGGGACAGGTCATGTAGATGTATCCTCAGACAGCTTGGCTTTTGTGCCACCTTCGCTGCAAATGGAAGACTCCAATTCAAACAAAGAAAACACGGCAATCTTGTTTACAGTTTGGTGCACTCTCGGTGACTGAGCCTACCCCTCAGACTGCCCTGATCACGGACCAGTGACTTTTGTTCCTAACACACCAGTAGAGAGCAGAACAAGGCTGTCCCTCCCAAAGCAACTTGTTCTCCGCACATCCACTGTGGGGACAGAAGTACGTATATGGACTGCAGAAATCATTCCTGTGTGGACTTTCTTCGGGATTCTAATTGGTCAGCAGAGTCACTCCATGGAAGCAGCAGAGTGGAAAGACAAGGCATTTAATCACGTCTGGAAGATATACCACAATGGTGTCCTAGAATTCTGCATCATTACAACTGATGCAAATGAGTGTAACTGGATGATGTTTGTGGGCAAAGCCAGGAACCGTGAAGAAAAGAATTTGGTGGCTTATCCCTATGACAGAAAAATCTATTTCTTTGCCTCACAAGACATCCCTCCTGAAAATGAACTGCTTTTCTATTACAGCCGGGATTGTGCTCAACAGATTGTGTTCCTGAACACCCAGATGTGCACCTCTGTAACTGTGGCAAGGAGTGCAATTCCTATTCAGAGTTCAAAGCTCATCTGACCATAGCCATAGTCATCTCCCTGGCCAGGGCCACAGCATCAGCCACAGGCAAAGTCACAGCAAGGAAAGGAAGTAGAAGTGTCCCATGTGCCCCCAGGCTTTTAGCTCTCCTTCCAAACTCCACGTTCACTTTATGAGTTATATGGGCCACAAGTGTGATTTTTGTAGCAAGGCTTTTAAGGATCCAAGCAACCTACGAACATATCTCAAAACACATACAGGTCATAAGGATTACAGGTATACTTTGTGTGACAAGTCCTTGACCCAGAAGGTTCACCTAGAGTTACACATGGTCATGCACACGGGTGAGAATTTCAAGTGTAATTACTGTGACAAGCTGTTTGTGCAGAGGCAGGACCTCAAGCAGCGTGTGCTCATCCACACACAAGAACGCCAGATCAAGTGTCCAAAGTGTGATAAACTGTTCTTGAGAACAAACCCCTTGAAGAAGCATCTTAATTCTCACAAAGGAAAACGAGGCTGTACCTGTGAGAAATGTCCACAGGGTTATCTAACCAAGTACCATCTCACTCGCCACCTGAAGACCTGCCAGGGGCCCACTTTGAGTTCCTCAGCACAGAAGGAAGAGGAGGATGACTCTGAAGAAGATGATCTCACAGACTCCATGAGAACAGAAGACTGGGGGATGAGCAGTGCTATTTACTCAGCAGATGAGCCTCTCTCCTCATACAGATAGAAGGAAAACTGCTTTGGATGAACCATGTGTCAGGAAAACACAAAACCAACACACTGCAGTGGTTTCTAATGTGGAACGCTTTCTGATCCTTCCAACCCACTGCCAAAAGTGGACTGGGTGGGGTAACTAAAGCACTCAGTGAAGAATATCCAAAGGGATTCTTTAGGATGGACTGGGAGACAAGGCATGTGTCTGTCCTATTTTTAAGTAATGGGTGGCGAGGAAAGAGTCAGCTTTTGGTATCTGCTCTTTATTTGCATAGCAATTTGGGAGGTGCATTTAGCCTAAGTCAGCATGGCCTTCTGTCCATACCAATCTCACATTGTTCCATTCTTTTCTCTCCAGTCAACATGATTTGACCCCAGCCATCCCCACTGTTGACCACATATTATGCACTATTGTAAGATATGCATCTCACAGAGAGAATTGAAGCACAGCAGTGCAAGTGTTTGGTGACTGTGATTATAGATACATATATATATTCCTGACTGCCTTCTGGACACTTGAGAGTTGAGATCCTGCTTCTCCATCTCAGCAGGTGTCGAGGAAGCAGATGGAGAAGCAGTCAAGGGTCAGAGGACAGTGACTGGTAGAGGAAAAGGCCCAGAAAACCAAGACTTCAATGGAAGCCAAGGTTAGCCACCTGATTATGTGTACATGTACATCTTTATGGTCTAGCCATGTCTCTGACTTCAGGAGAGCCTTCTGTCGTTCAGAGAGCAGCTGGAATTAACAGGGTCCAAATAATGCCTGCTGGGCAGTCTCCTGTCATGGACTCACCTGACAAGACTGGTATTTCAGACTACAGGAGAGAGTAGGGAAATGACCTCTTATGTAGGTTTACTTTATGAAAACAATTAAAATATTGCTGGCTGAAAGCAACATGCACTTCCAAATCCATTGGCGGGTTTCACAGTTCAGCCTTTCCAGTTGTCTTCCTTGCTAAAGGTCCTCTCCCGCTAAGCGTAGAGGCTACCAAAGGATTTGGAAGATAAAGAAGGCTATTAGTCACCATATGGGTCTGTTTTCAGGTTCCTGCAAGCAGGCATAGTCACTTTTGGCAAGAAGCAGAAACATCCTGAAGCTGACAAGGTTGATGGAACATGCCTTCCTGCTCAAGGGTACATCCTTGGCTCTAGTAGAGGAAGGACTCTGCTGGGAAGGTTTTGCTGCTAAAGTATTTACGGGATGAATGTATTTTGTTTAAATCTGTACTCCTTTGGGAAGAATTGAAATCAAAAATTTTTAGTGAACAAAAGAAAAGTTAAATTATGTAATTTACTGGGAAATGGATGCAACTAGGCATAATCATATTAAAGAAAAATGTCAGACACAGAAGGACAAAAGACAAATATTAATATCATGTGTTTTCTCTCATTTTCAGGTGATAGAGTTCTTTATATACACATAAACCAATATACCACATGTGTATAAGCATTTTTGTGTATGCCTGTATGTGCATTAATGTGCATTAGCTTGTGTGTGTATGTGAGTGTGTACATGCATATGGTATGTGAAGCTATGTGCTTGTTTGTGTGTGTTCATTCATGTGTAGGTGTGCATATATTTGCAAATGTATATGTGCATGCATATGAAGGATATGCATCGGTGTTTGCATGTGTGTGTTTACTTGTGTGGTGTGTATGTGAGTGTGTGTGTGTGTTCATCCATGGAACGCCCCAGAATGTCAAAAGTTGCTTTCAAGCAGATGCTGATGAGAAATGGGCAGTGCCATCTCACTCCTAACAACTCTTAAGTCCAGTTAAGCGTTTGGGTGGACAATGTTCCTGAATGGATGAGTCAGAGTGGAGAGAAATTCGACTTTGTTATGGTCTGGAACTTGTAAGGCAGTGGCCAGGCATCACATTGAGAGAAAACATATTGTTAAAAGCTGAGCTACCCTGAATGTTTGCACTGGAGTGTCAGGAAGTTTCCTGGTGTTTGTATTATTATTTGCGTGTTTATAGTGGCCCTAAAGGAATAAAGAGGGTAAGAAATTGGAGAGGAGCAAGAGGAATATATTTAATCAAAAGACTTGACATGAATGTAAGAAATTCTCAACAACAGGAAGAAACAACTTGGAGATAATCTGGGCAATCTGAAGGACAGGAAGTAATATGCACCTACTGTGGAAGGCTACCAGTGTTTATATAAACAAAACATACCAGATTTGTACCTAGTAACATAGGGAAAGTGGGGGGAATAATTAAAATGAAAGGAATAACATTTCATATGTGTATCTGTACAAACAATAGCTCGTGTGTCATTTAACACACAAAATAATAGCACATATTTTAAAACACCCACAAGTTCAACTGAGGGAAAGGGCTTAGGAATGGTAGACAAAATTTAAGATAATACGTGATTAAAAGAAGAGGACTTCTTTACAAATCATGCTCATAGCATGCAAGAATGAGAAATGTGATTTGCTGGATATTTCACAGCCAAAATAAATGTTTGAAATGATGGATATGCTGTATGGGTCATTACACAGTACAAAATGTGTGAGGGCTTTACATTCTACATATAAGGATGTAAAATAATTATGTCAATATAAAGACAGAAATAGTCCTGTTCCTCTTCTGATATTTTACAATCAATAATGCATGCTTCATTATAACACACAATCAATAGAGCATCCTGTTTTTATACTTTTTTATTTTTGAGATAATATAATTTTAATATCTCTCCCTCCTCTTTCCTCTCTCCCATATACCCCTCCCTACTCTCCTTCAAATTCATGTCCTTTATTTATCAATTGTTATCACATGCATATAGATGTGTGTATACATATATTATCCTAAAATTTCACCTGCTCTATATAATGTTCCTTGTATGCTTTCAGAGCTGACAATTTGGTGCTGCATAACCAACTGCTGTGCTCTTCCCTGGAGAAGATGATTCCTCCTGCTCTCAGCCTTCCTTCATTGCCTGGAGATCTTTATATAGGGTTGAGGCCACATGGGCTTTCACAGTCTACATTGGCATGTCTATTGGTGTTGTCTTTGTCACCTCATGTTTGGGAAGCCATGTTGCTGAGGCTTTTTGGGTGTATCTTCTGACATTACTAAGAGACACAATCTTACAGAAAACACTCTGATCTGGCTCTTACTGTATCTCCACCCCTTCTTCCACAATGTTCCCTGAGCCTTAGGTGCATGAGTGTTTTGCAGATGTTGCTCCTGGGTCTGAGCTCCACATCTCTTTATTTTGATTGATTGTGAATTTCTGTAGTAGCCTCCAACTGTTGCAGAAAAGAAAATGTTTCTTTGATAAGGGATGAAGATTATACTTATCTATGAATATAAGGATAAATGTTTATAGATAAATGTTAGGGATTATGCTGATTTGGTAAATTATTGACTGTAGATTCTCCTCCAATAACCATGAGTTCAGTAGCTCTATGTAGTTGTTAGGTTTCCAAAATCAGACATGATTTCCTTCTTGTTGAGCAGGTCTTAAGTCCAATTAGAGATCTTTTGGTTACCACCTAAGGCATGTGTACTGCTACTACTACACCCTTAGGGTTATCATGTCATGCTGCTGGTTGATGCAGTTTGTAGACATCATAGTTTTTTAAACACCATTATAAATATGTTCTCTAGAGTCATATTTCTGCCTCTGAAGTTACAGTGAGGAACATTGAAGGCATTCAAACAACTAAATCCATTTGTTGAATGTAACATATATGATCTGGATACCCCTAATAGCAGAACAAAGTTGCTCTTCAAGACACAAATTGAGTTAGACAAAGCCTGTACTTATACACTTATACACTCACTAAAATGCATTAAACTCATAATTTATAAAAGTCATTTTAAAATAATTTAAAATAGTCTTGTAGTGATTTAACTTGTGTAGTTCATGAATATATAAAGAAAATTCTGTTTTCAAGGATGTTGACATCATTTCTATGAATTTCTTGGGAACTGAATATTACAAGGTACCTAGAAATATTTGAATTCATCATAATAGGCCTTAAAGTGACAAATGGGAGAAGTTGATTTCTGTTCAAATCCTGGCGTCATCTTGCCCTCCTGTGACCCATTATCAACTTTGCCCTTGTTGTCTTGTCCACAATAAATACACTGTAGAAGACAATTTCCTTGGCAAATTGACTAGTTTTGCAGAACCTCATCATTATAGCTTGATTTGGTCACTATCTTCCCTACAGTGAAGTATCTGAGTTTTCTTTTTATAAAAACATTTTGTATACCTCTGTGCTTGGAGTAATAGCCTGCAAATAGCCACAAAGGAGGGTGAAGCTTACAGCAGGAAAACATTATGCTAAATAAACTTCAGCAGCAAGGAAAACTTGGGTACCAGTTTACTTTCTGCAATCATTAATTAGGATTTGGCTTGTGGACAGGAAGAAATGGGTGGTAGGCGAAACGGTGATCAGAGCAGAAGAGAAACTATGAATCTTTGTGAGGATCGAGGCAATAAGGAATCTGCACAGACATCCCTAAGAGAATAAAAATTCATTTAAAGTGCACTGCAGTGTGGTCCTTACCCTGGTTCAGTTCAGGACTGGACTAGGATGCAGGCTCATAACTGCACCTGTGGCTCTTTAGGGAAATAATTATCTCTGAAAATGAAGACAAGGATTCTTATCTTCTACCGAACAAGCTTGTTGTTTTCTTTAGAGAGGAGCTAAGACATGGAGAGAAAATTCATATATGACAAGTGCAGCTTAAAAGAGCAAAGATAAAGCCAGTGCCCTGTAAGAAATGATACAGTAATTGAAAATGTGTGTAGACAAAACCTGTCGAAGGTGCTGATTCACCCCAAGCTAAAGCTATGTAGCTGCAGCTGGACTTGCATGACGGAAGAAAGAAAAAGAACTAGAAAAGTAAACATGCAATGTTTAATTATCAACTTACCAATCTCTTAGTCATTTTTATTTTTAAAACATTTATCATAACTTTTCTGGGTTAACACAAGGAAAACTGGGGTCATTAGGCAGCAGCAACAAAGAAAGGGGGACAAAAAAATGGACCTAGGAGGAAAAGTCAAAGGAACCGAGAGGATTAACACTAAACAGTGAGAAACCGCATTCATGAGGTATGTAGCCATTAGCTGGAACATGAACACCTGCCAGTGGCCAGATGAATATGGCTAAAAATATTGTATAGGTGTAGTGAGAAATTTTTTAATTATAAAAAATTATTTTAAAAACTTAAAGATACAGAGAAGTGATTTTATTTGTTTTTACCGACTTCAAGGATATTAACCACTGGAAGACTCACAGACAAGTTCTTCGAGTTTACAGCAGAAGTGAGCATACATTCATGAGTAAACTCTTCATATGCTCAGCAGGAGAACTGAGTATGCACTGACTTTATTAAGAGGAAAAAAATTCCTTAATGCAAAGAAGAACTTCAGAATTACTATATTAATAAAAATAACAAAAACAAAACAGGAACTAAACTAATCTTCAAACCTTGTAAACTGCGGGAAGCATTATGTCCCAAGTAGGAAAATAAACCAGTCTCAGAAGATATTTCAGACCTCTGGTTCAACAATTTCATCTCTGAAAATGAGCATCACATTTTTTTCAATTTTTCTTAATATCAAGTTATTATTAATCTGTTCTAAAGTGTTGTTAAGTTCCATATAAATGAAGACAGAACTAGTCACCTCAAGGCAGAATAACCCTGACAGGCAATAGTCACAGAAGAGGACACGCTTGGTCCACCAGGGTATAAATGTGATGCAGCCCTCAGAGTCAAGGGTCTCCCTACGGAAGTCTTTGAGTGACCAACTCTCAGAGATGGAAGTGTGTTACTCAGGAAATCTGAAGATTTGAAGGCAAAACTGAGTAAGTTAATAGATTCACTAATATTTACTATTCATGTTATTTTATCTTCTTTGGCTTTTAGGGAATTATAAAGAGGGGAAACGTGTGTTCGGTCCTACTTCTCCGTTTCTTCTATCTGGTGGCCATTCCTGCCGATTGTCTCCCTCCCACCCAGATTTTCTTCTCTTATCCTGTCTCCCACAGTCACAGAGCCAAGCTAATCCTCCTTGGATAATGACTCCGGCTTAAAGAAATTACATTACTCATCCACAAAACCTTTATCCTTGCAAGAATAAAATCTCAGGATATGTCAGGAAAGCCTCATGGAAACTCATCTATAATATTGGATAAGGTTCCCTTCTCTCAGCAGCATATGCAAGACTGGGGACTGCAATGTGTTTGCCTAAAATGGCACAGCTCTGCTGGTGAGTGCTGGCAGGGAATTATTTGGGGGTGCTGCTGTTTTCTCTTTATCATAATGTTCAGCCCCACTGGCCAACTTCATCACCTGCCACATTCAAAGGTCTAATTTCCCCTTCTCTTTCTTCTTCTAATTTTCCCATCCAGTTATTTTCTCATTTTAAAAGTATATTTAATTACCCTAAAATATCCAAGTTGCCCTCCACCTAGTCTTTATCATTGCACAAATTGTATATGGAGTAACATATTTTTGTCTTAAATGAACCCTTAAATATTCTAATTTTCACCTTGTCCTTATAAATCCATGGACAGTTGAGTGTCATTTTTTTCAGTTTGATGATTTGTCCTTTTTCTCAAATGCTCTCTCTATTCAGCCCAGCTAGCTGTAACTCACTATGGAGAATAATCTGGACTCAGACTAGTAGCAAGCCTCCTGAGAGTACATCGCTACTTCTAGTTCTTTTTTTTTTTTTTTTGCAACCCAAATTTCAATTTAAAAAAAAAATCATGTATGTTCCCACTTCACAGTATATTCTCACTGTTCTTATTTCATACAAGCCTAATTTCTTTAAGGAAAAGAGTATTTTTTCTTAGTAATCACAAGGAATTACGAGGGAGGGGGGAGGCTTTAAACTTCCCATTTTAGGGAAGTTTTGATTAGTTAATAGCACATCGCATGGAAGTTTGAATAGAAATCATTAATTAGTTCATTTATTTTTATTTTTTGAGATTATAATATATTTGCATCTTTTCTATGTTCCATTTCTTCCCTCCAAACCCTCATATGTACCAACAACAACAACCACCTGCTCTCTTTCAAATTCATGGCCTCTTTTTTTTAATATATATATTCCTAAATACATAAATACAACCTGTACAGTCCGTCCAATGTTACTTTGTGTTGTATTTTCAGGGCTGACTATTTGGTATCCAGTTGGTGTGCTCTTTGCTGAGAAACACTTTCTCCTGCCCTCAGCATTCCTCAGTTGTATACAGTGCTTGGTGTATGGTTGAGGCAGCAGGAACTTTCCCTTTTCACATTAGCAAATCTAGTGCTGTCGACCTTGTTCGGTTCATGTTGGGCAGCCACACTGATGAGAATTCCTGGAGGTAACTCCTGACATTTCTAGGAGACACAGTCTCACAACCAACTCTCTCCTCCTCTGGCTTAGACAATTTTTCTTCCCTCTCTTTCACAATAATCCTGAGCCTTGGATGTGGGACTTGGGTTGTATCAGTGATGACTGGACTCCACAATTCTGCATTTTGATTAGTTGTGGTTTTCTGTGATGGTCTCCATCTGTTCCAAAGAGAAGTTTCTTTGATGAAAGAAAAACAGAAAGGGATATGCGCTGCACTAGAGGGAAACAATGCAGAGAATCAAAGAATCTAAGAGCTGGTTCTTAAACAAGATCTAGAAACCTTAACCCAACTAAAGAGGAAGAGACAACTCAAATGAACAGAATGAAACGGTTTCATAAAGTTCTTTAAATTGTTTTCATAGCCCTTTTGTGTGCCTTCTATTCCCTATAACATTAAATTATTCCACATGGTAACTAGGTTTTGCACCATTCTGTTATCTCCAAGACTTACTATTTTACTGTGCTACTAGAGACTTCTAGATTCCATATGCACGTTGTCGAATGAGTGAGAAGACAACCAAACAAATCTCCCTAGTGTTGCTTCTGGATTGATTTTCAGTCATTAACAAAAAGTTTGTTACGGAATAAGATATCTGACCCTAAGTTTTAGAAATGTAAGTGGGAGATCAATTCACAGTTACTAAATAAAGACCTTGACAAGTAAAAAATGTAGGAACTATACACATAAGAATTCAGATAAAAAGAAGCCAGACCAGCCAGAAGAGCTTTCTGATGTAAGCAGAGGTATTGAGATGTTCCAGGTAATGAATTACAGAATTTCTTCCTTCCACTATACTTATCCCTTCTGATAAAAGAAGATATAACTTTAAAACTACATTTTTCTATGCTGACTATGGATTTCACAAAGCCAAGAATTCATGTCAATGTTATTCCTGAGACCTCTGGAATGGTATCTGGCACTCTGGGTATTCAAAATATTTGTTGAATTAATGAACAAGAAAAAGTCATAGAAAAACTCAGAGGTCATTTACATACCTGCCATAACAATTTTTCTGATAACATATTGGTTGACTAACTACCACTGGCTCATCACTGATGGCCGTTCATTGTCCATCTTATGTATTAGTAGAGTCAGAAACTATTGATGCATACTCATAGGGCATAGGTCAGGAGGCACTAAATATTCCTCACTCCTCAATATTCTTTTTAATATCCTCACAAGCTACCCAAAATCCATAGTGCCAAACTCATTGTTTTATCAGAAGATTGTCATTATCCCATAAAACAGTGTGGCATACAGAATAATGTCCTTCAAGGATGCATGTGTCCTCAACGCAGATCTGTGAATATTACCTTATGTCAAAGGCGACCTTATGGATATAATTGATTCAAGAATTTTAAGATTTAAGATTATCATTAATCTGTCCAACACAATTCCAGAGATAATTCTAAGAGAGCTCTGGAGAGCCAGAATGAAAGGAGGTGAGAGGATGAAGTGTAGATGCTGGCATTGTGAGACCCTGAACCAAGAAATGCAGGCAGTCTTTAGAAGCTGGAACTGACAAGAAAACAGATTCTTTTCTGGAAATTTCAAAAGAATAAGTCTCTGGGGCCACTTTAATTTTACACTCAAAGATTCACATCAGCTTTCCTGCTTGTGAAACTGTAAGAGTGTTGGAGTAGGTGAGAATGAGGAGAGAGGTGAGTGTGTGGGAATCAGGACACTGGACTGAGAACAGCTGGGTTTGGTTTGGTTTGGTTTGGTTTGGTTTGGTTTGGTTTGGTTTGGTTTGGTATGGTTTGGTTTGGTATGGTTTGGTTTGGTTTGGTTTGGTTTGGTTTGGTTTGGTTTGGTTTGGTTTGGTTTGGTTTGGTATGGTTTGGTTTTGTTTGGTATGGTTTGGTTTCGTTTGGTTTGGTTTGCTTTGGTATGGTTTGGTTTGCTTTGGTATGGTTTGGTTTGGTATGGTTTGGTTTGGTTTGGTTCAGTTTGGTTTGGTTTTTTGAGACAGGGTTTCTCTCTGTAACAACCCTATCTGTCCTGGAACTATCTCTTATAGACCAGGCTGGCCTCAAACTTACCGAGATCCGCCTACCTCTGCCTCCCAATTTCCGGGATTAAACGCATGTGCCACCACCATCTGGCTCAGGACAGCTGTTTTAAGGCCCAAATTTTGTAACTATTTCTTACAACAGTGATCAGAAACCAATTTAAAAACTACTTATGGGGCTGAGGACATAGCTCAATGGTAAAGCACTTGTTTTTAAAGCATGCACAAGGACCTGGGTACAGTCCCCAGAAGTGCCTAATAAATAAAAAAAAGAGCTGAAAAGTTGTCTATTGTGAAGAACATTTATTGAGAGGCTGTAGAACTGATCCTAGTGTAAAGTTTCATGACGCTTGGTGATACTTGCTTCTGTGTAAATCATCTCACCATCCACCTGCAGCACCTGTTCCTGATCCCTAAAGAACTGCTGTCCTCTTCTTCCCCATGCTGTGATGTGACGGCTGGCCTTAGTCACTTCTATGCTCTTTATAACTCAGAAATCACCCTGTCCCCAAGCACACACAAACAATCCGGCTCTTTCCTACCAATATTTTATTTGTCATTCTTTTACCCAATTCAAGTCTATTTTGAAGAAGTATGAATTTTTTGTGAGGAGTCAAGTGGGTGTGCAGATCTATATTAGATCTACAACAGAGAGTGTTTTATCTCGGCTCACAACCCTGAAGACCACAGACTTCATTGAAAGTGAATATTGGTTAGAAAGTAAAATGACTTCCTCCATTTTGAAACATTAGATGCCTCTGATTGACCTTTTTAAATGTGTGACTGAAGCGTCATAATTATTTTACAACAGAATTTTCCCATACAACTTATCTCTGTGTAGTTTTTTTAAAAAGTACAGGAATGACTTTGGGATCTTGTGATCCTCTGATTGGCGTGCTATTTACACACTATTGGTCTGAAGCCAACTGGCTTGTGATAGACTCTCAACTCTAATGTCAGCCCGCAGTCCCGTGAATTTATTCCTTCACTCAGCAAGCATGAAGCACTTGTCATCAGACTGGTGAGTGTCCCTCACTCATGATGGTGGTAGAAACCACACATATGAACAAAACTTGATTTCCATATCAGATAAACTATGTTCTATTTGATGTTCCAGTGATCAAACATAGGCCTCGCACATGCTAAGAAAGTACTCTACCTCTGGGCAGCACCTCCAGCGAGAAGATACATTTCAGCTCAAGAAATGGACAGTTATACAATTATGAATGACAAAGTAAACTTATCACTAGCAGAGCTGTCTCAGCTAGGGTCAGTACCACTGTAATGAAACACCGTGGCTGGAAGTAAGTTGGGGAAGAAAGGATTTATTTTGCTTACACTTCCCATGTCATTATTTATCATCAAAAGATGTCAGAATAGGAAATCAAACAGGGCAGGAACCTGGAGGCAGGAGCTGATACAGAGGCACTAGAGGAGTATTGCTTACAGGCTTGGTCTTTATGGCCTGTTCAACCTGCTTGCTGTTAGAACCCAGAACCTCCCACCCAGGGATGGCACCACCCGCAGTGGACTAGGTCCATCCCACATCAATCACTAGTTTTAAAAAAATGCCCTAACGATTTATTTGCCCACTGCCTGGTCTTAAGGAAGTATTTTCTCGGTTGAGGTTCCCTCCTCTCAGATGACTCTATCTTAGGTCAAGTTGGCATCAGAACTAGCCAGGATGAAAGCATTGAAGTGTGTGAAGATTCTGTCAGACTATGATTTCACAAATCAGAGCATGGTTACCTGCAGTTTGAGACTTGGAGTTTGTGTAATGTATAATGCAATGACAGAAATTTTGGAAGTCGAAGAAAAAGGAGAAATGTTTAAAGTTTGAGTAATAAAAAAAAAATAAGCATAGGGACTTATATATGCTGTATACCATACATGAGTATTGCTAGGTGGCTCATGTGAATAGCCAAAATCATCTCAATTCATAAGAAACTGTGGTCAAAGGGATCTAAAACTGACCTTTTTGTCATCCAGGTAGAATATCCCGAACAAGAGAAAATAGAAAATATTCATTTAATATCAAGCAACAACAGAGAAGAAACAGGTCTAGAGGTGGGGACGTTCTAGCAGTAGCTTTGAAAATTATGCCATGTGGAAGTCAACTGGCCCATCTAAGAGGAAGCAAGCATGCATGTGACAAAGAGTATTTTGCTGTGCATAATTTTAATTTAATAATTACTTCCATCGTTACAGGCTTTCTTACTCGAACACCAACTCTTGCCTAAGTCAACTGTTCTCATTTTCATTCTTCCCTCAGGAAATACGAATGCTGACTCTGACATCCGAAGCAATGTATGGGATGAACCGCTCTGTAGTGTCCGAGATTGTGTTCCTCGGGATGACCAATATATGGGAGATTCAACTTTTTCTTTTCGTCTTCACCTTCTTGTTCTACCTGGCGAGCATGGTTGGCAACCTTGTCATTGTACTCACTGTAACCTTGGATGCCCATCTAAAGTCCCCCCTGTACTTTCTCTTAGCTAATCTCTCGGTCATTGACATGATATTCTGCTCAATTACAGCTCCCAAGATGATCTGTGACATTTTCAAGAACCACAAAACCATCTCCTTCTGGGGCTGTATCACTCAGATCTTCTTCAGTCATGCGGTTGGGGGCACTGAGATGGTGCTGCTCATAGCCATGGCTTTTGACAGGTATGTGGCCATTTGTAAGCCTCTGCACTACCTGATCATCATGAGCCCACGAGTGTGTCTATTCCTTTTAGTCACTTCCTGGGTCGTTGGCCTTATTCACTCAGTGGTACAATTGGTGTTTGTGGTAGGATTGCCTTTCTGTGGTCCTGATACACTGGACAGTTTTTATTGTGACCTCCCCCGACTCCTGAGACTTGCCTGCACGAACACTCAAGAGCTGGAGCTCATGGTAACTGTCAACAGTGGGCTCATTTCTGTGGGCTCCTTTCTCTTACTGGTGATTTCCTATCTTTTCATTCTGTTCACTGTTTGGAAACATTCTACTGGTGGATTGTCTAAGGCCCTCTCAACTCTTTCAGCCCATGTCACTGTGGTCATCTTATTCTTTGGGCCACTGATGTTTTTCTATACGTGGCCTTCACCAACCTCACACCTGGATAAATATCTTGCGATTTTTGATGCGTTTATCACTCCCTTTTTGAACCCAGTCATCTATACATTCAGGAACAAAGACATGAAAGTGGCAATGGGGAGAGTGTGGGGCTATCTTAGACACTACAGAAAAATGTCATAAAAGGTTTGCAGGAAAGGTCCCATGAAATGTCAGGGACATCCCTAAGATTTGTGCAATGTATGCACCATTCCTAGCAATATCATACATCGTGATGAGCCAGGGCTTCAACACCTAGATTATATGCTCTCACTGATGAAAATGCAATAACTTGAAGCTGACATCAGGAAGAACTGCTACCTAAAAGAAAACGGCAAGACGGGCTCCCACTTTGAACTTCTAGCATCTTCTTAGTTAGCATTGAAAATAAGCTCCTGCCACAGAAAGATCAAAAGCTAAAACTTACCTGTTTTTACCAAAATTTATTCTAGTCATGCACTAAGGTTCCAGGTGCCCTTGAAGAAAATTATGCCATTGGTATAGGTTGAACAAATGATACATTTGAAAACTGGACTACAGATCCCACTAGAAGAGGGTCGCATAGAAGAAATTATCATAAAACATGAGTTCATCAGCATAGGAACAAACTAGACCCTCTGAATGTGGTTGACAGTTGCATGGCTGGGGCAAACTGAGGGGCCACTGGCAGTGGCACCAGAATTTATCCCTACTACTTGTACTGGCTTTTTGGGAACCTATTCTCTTTGGATGGATACCTTGCTCAGCCTAGATATAGTAGGGAGGGCCTTGGAGCTTCTCCTAGGCAATGGGCCTTACCCTCTCTGAGGAGTAGAGGAGGAAGGAGGGAGAGGGAATGGGAGAAGCGGAGGGAGTAGGAACTGGGATTGGTATGTAAAATGAAAAAAGATATTTTGTTTTCTTTTTTAAAAAAATAAAATAACCCACAACAAAAAATATGAGTTCATTTCAAAGCCTAGCCTAATGGTATATGCGGTGAGCAAGAAATTTGCTACACTCAACTGTTATTTTTGACGACAATGGCTCCTTTAAATCATTATTTGCTGGTTGGTAAAATTTGTTTCAGAATTGGAAGGGAAACTACTTATTAAATGAGAGTTGATTCCTTTTTTTTTCTCCCCAAGGGCTAATAAATCCCTTGACACAATCAGCACTGGTCTGGAGGACTCTTTGTTGGTGGGAGTCTGTGTGTGTCCTGAAGTGTGTTTAGACCTGCTCCTATGCGATTTCATGCAGTTACGTGAGGTCTTACTGAATGTCCACTAGGGGGCAGTCACTGCCAGCAGGGAAGCACTGTTTACAATCAGGACTATTTCAAGGACCAGAGTGGGAGAGACAGGCTAATGTACATGCTGAATATGTTCAGGTTATGAAGTAGATGTTTATTTATTTATTTATTTATTTATTTAGTTAGTTAGTTAGTTAGTTAGTTAGTTAGTTAGTTATTGGTTTTTCGAGACAAGGTTTCTCTGTAGCTTTGGTGCCTGTCCCGGAACTAGCTCTTGTAGACTAGGCTGGCCTTGAACTCCCAGAGATCCACCTGCCTCTGCCTCCCGAGTGCTGGGATTAAAGGCGTGCGCCACCACCGCCCGGCTTGTACATTTATTTTAATTCATATCTTCATTAATGTATTTTAAACCTTGTCATATGTTAAGCGTGAAAACAGCTTTATGCTTAAATACTATAGAATAATGAATAAAATTTTCTTATAAAACTAAACTATAAATAAATTTTTTTTTCTTGGAATGAGAGACATATATCAGTGGTATAACTTTCCCAGCATGCAGGAGGTCCTAGATTTGGTTCCTAACACCACAAAAGAAAAATAAAAAAGCCTTACTTTGAGATCTTGCTAGAGCCATGCAATGTACTTATAAAATAGACATCCTTATAATTTTATTGATCCTTATATTTAAATATAAGCATGCCTCTTTCTTACTAGTTTTGGAAAAATATTATTGAAATTTTCTTCATATTTTCCTAATTCTTTTTAGCATAACTACATAATTTGCAACCAGAAAATTATATTAAAAAGAAAATCCATAGAGTATAGTGGCCCACATGTGTAATCTGGGAAACTGGTTGTGGGGGCTGAGGCATGAGGATTGCTGTGAGTCTGCAGCCCATTTAGGCTATAGACAGTACAAGTTCAGGCCAGACATGGTGGTGCACATTTTTAATCCCAGCACTTGGGAGGCAGAGGCAGACAGATATCTTTTTAACACAGGAACCATGACAGCATTCAATCGCTGAACGTTGTATAAAAAATAACATACAGCATGCAATAGTAATGGCAGTGACTATCCAAGAATGAGTTAACTGCTCCTCATTATTTTCAGAATCTTTGGAGCCAGGGTTTCATCGAAAGAACTGACAAGGGGCTGGAGAGATGGCTCAGAGGTTAAGAGCATTGCCTGCTCTTCCAAAGGTCCTGAGTTCAATTCCCAGCAACCACATGGTTGCTCACAACCATCTGTAATGCGGTCTGGTGCCCTCTTCTGGCCTTCAGACATACACACAGACAGAATATTGTATACATAATAAATAAATAAATAAATAAATAAATAAATAAATAAATAAATAAATATAAAAAAAACTGACAACCCTAAAAAACAGAGTCCTTCAGAAGGCTTTTCACAGCTCATCTTTTCCCAAAAGATTAAGTGAAAAACAATAGAAGGAGGTAATCACCTTGATATCAGACACACACAGGCGCGCGCACAGGCACACACAGATATGTGCATCCACACACTCAATAAGATATAAAAATAAACAATATAAGGATCCCCTAACCATTTTACTCACAGAGAGCAGACCTGTTTTCCATGCCTAGCTCTCTGTGACTATTTGTTGATATAACCTCAGCCTTAATTGAGTTATACAAACAAAGGCATCTAAGAATTTAAGGAGTGGCAAGTTGGGAAGTAGAGAGTCGTGTTTCCTAAATTCAACACAGGAAAATTTGCTGCAGAATGGAAATACGTGAAAATTAAGTCATTTATTTTTGTCTTCTGTACACAGTCACCCCCACTACATTCTGGAGTGTTTTGCTGGTGTCTTGGGTTGCTGAGTTTTATTTATTTATTTGTTTGTTTGTTTTTTATTTATTTATTGTTTTTATTGTGCTATACATTTTTCTCCACTCCCACACTCCAAATTTACCCAGAAGATCTTGTCTTTTTCTCCTTCCTATTTAGATCCCTGTATGTCTCTCTTATGGTTCTCTTCATTGTCTAGTTTCTTTGGAGTTGTGAACTATAGACTGGTTTTTCTTTGCTTTATGTCTAAAAGCCACTTATGAGTGAGTACATATTATATTTGTCTTTCTGGGTCTGGGTTACCTCACTCAATATGTCTTTTTTCTATTTCCATTCATTTGCCTGAAAATTTCAAGATGTCGTTACTTTTTACTGATGTGTAGTACTCCATTGTGTAAATGTACCAAATTTTTCTTATCCATTCTTTGGTGGAGAAACATTTAGGATTGCTGAGTTTTATAGTTAAATCCTTAACAAAAGAAGCGTTTTTATTTTGAATAATTACTGGTTTTATATATTGTTAATTACATTGCAATCCTAATAACATTGAACTACTACACTTTTTTTTCTTGGTTACGATCCCATTCATAATGATAATACTTTTTTAAAAATATGAACTATTTTCCTCACCAATGCCATCCATTTCCTCCTTACTGCTCCTCAGCACCAATTAAAATGAGATCATTAGGACTTCTTTCTCTACCCTCTGCTTCTGTGCTCTACTGGAAACAAGCTATTAGATTGTTTTTATCTTTCTGGAAATGCTCCCGGCTTTATTTATTGTGACACATGAACCCACCCTCCTGGTTTCCCATCATGTTTTCCATCTCATCACCTTCTGTGTGTGCTTAACCTAACGTTCTAGCCTCAAACCCAGTTCCTACACAGCCCAGCTTTAGGCCATTAGCTCTACTAGTTAAAAACTCATCTGAGTCTTTCTGGTGTCTCACATGGTGGCAAGTAAGACAGTTTCTTCAAGGGCTTTGGAATTAGGAATGCTTCTGCTCTGATTTCTATTGGTGTGTTTTGTTTTCCTTTCCTTCTGTAGTGCTGGAAATCAAGCCAGACCTCATACACAATAAGCAAGTGCTCTATAGCTCAGCTACGTCCAAAATATTTCCAATTTCTCTACCAAGAACTTCTTTAGTAGAGGATACTAGAACTTTTTTTTTTTTTTTTTTTTTGGATCTTTCGAGACAGGGTTTCTTCGTAGCTTTTGGTTCCTATCCTGGAACTAGCTCTTGTAGACCAGGCTGACCTCGAACTCACAGATATCCGCCTGCCTCTGCCTCCCGAGTGCCGGGACTAAAGGCGTGCGCCACCACCGTCCGGCTTAGGATACTAGAATTTAAATGATTATTATTCCTAATTGCTTACAGACTGTAAAAAAAATATTCCATCTCTCTTGTTGAAAAGTAGTCTAATAAAAGTGATATATGTTTCACAGAATTTTTTCAATTACCCAAAGGCCAAAAAGATGACCAGAGGTTTGGGAACTTGACACCAAACTGGAAGACCGGAGGTCCTGCCAGAATTCAATCCCTGGGTCCCACATGGTAGAAGGAGATACCTGATCACAAAAGTTTTCTTCTGACCCTCAACATCCACCATGGCACCTGCACATTTACATACACTCACATATATCAAATAAATGACATGAATTTATTTTAAAATAAAATTAATAAAAGACTTGAAGACATCAAGTGAACAGCCTAATTTTGCACCCCTGACTGTTAAATCCAATCCCAATTCCTGCAATCAATTTTTAAAGTGAGTGAATAAGGAAAAGTATCTGAAAAAAATGCCATAAACTCTAACAGTGATACCAGCAATGATCTCTCAGGTAGAATCTATTTTCACTTAGTGACATGCATACATGAGACACAATTCATTACCTCTTACTTTTCCTTTCACTAATTTTGAGCTACTTAACCTCTTCATGCACAAAGTCTAGTATCATCCTGCATGAAGGAGGGGTTAAAATGTCTGAAACTCTCTTTTGACCTAGACCAGTGGTTCTCAACCTATGGGTCACAAACCTCTATCTCCAAAAATATTTGCATTAAAACTCATAACAGTATCAAAATTACAGTTATGAAGAAGCAACAAAAGTAATTTTATGGTTGTGGGTCATCACAACAAGAGGAACTATATCAAAGACCACAGCATTAGGAAGGTTGAGAACCACTGACCTAGACACAAAACAGTTTCTTAAAGCCTCCCTCTCCCAAGTGCTGACATTATAGGCATGAGCGATCACATGTGGCTCTTCAATGGTGTGTTTAAAATGCTAGAAGAAATTATCAAAGTGATTAGCTGGCAAAAATATAAATAGAAATTTAGTTGATAAAAATACATTAAATACATATTATATTCTACTTTTTGTTCCAGGAAATTTAGAAAATTGTTTCTAATGTTCCATCCAATAGTAAGAAGGGACAGGGAGCTGGCCATGGTGGTACACGCTTTTAATCCCAGCACTCAGGGAAGCAGAGGCAAGTGGACCTCTGTGAGCTCCAGGCCAATCTGGTCTATAAAATAAGTTCCAGGTCAGCCAGGACTGTTACACAGAAAAACCCTGTCTCAAAAAAAGAAAAAAAAGAAAAAAAAATCAAAAAGAAGGAGGAGGAAGAGGAAGAGGAGGAACATGGATCTTTTAAGCACAGTTGGGTATGCTATTGCCCTGGGTTGCCCCTTGGGGGTTGCAGGTAAGCCTCTACTATTGAGGCATCATACATTTCTGACACAGGACTCAGATTAGAGCTAGATCTAACCTGACAGCCTCCTTCCTGTGCCCTGGCTTCCACAGTACCGGAAGGTGCTAGACAAGCTGCCAAAGAGGGAAGCAAACAGTAGTCCTAACCAAGTGTGATGCCTTTGACCATAACACTGGTCAGCAAGCAAAGACATCCCTAAAGGTGCAGCGGTGGCTCTCATATTCTGGCAGCAACCAACAGCTGTCTAATTGTACCAAAAGCCTGTTCAAGAGGACGAACCTAGTGCCAGGTACTGTAATCCTAGCCAGCTGAGCAAGGCCAGTGAGGTCGTGGTTCTTGAGAAGAACCCACCACTGTCACTTTACTAGGCCGGCAGAACCCCTAACTGTGCCCTAAAACTCGTCCTTATACCCACAGGTAAGTATAACTCTCACCCCTCATCAAAGAAGCTTCTCTTTCCGGTAGATGGAGACCTTTTTTTTTTTAAAGGACTACTATCACAATGTGGAGAGCAGCTAATAATGAGTGGCTGGCCCCTGTGGCTATCTCTGCAACAAAACTGGTGGACCTGTGGCTCAGGGAACATCACAGAGGCTAGTGTGGGAAGATTGCTGGAACCAGAGGACCAGGAGGTCTGCTGTGAGATTGTGTCTCCTAGACATGACAGGGAAATTACAGCCAGGGTATTAGGGAGTACATGGGAGCAGTAAGCTCAGCACCATCTTTGTTCCTTACCAGATCTCTGTTGTTCTAGCCCCCAGCGCTGCTGGAACACAGTTTTTAAAGGGAGTGAAGTGATTTGAAGGCCTAATCTGTACTTGCTGTGGCGCTGGCCAGCACACATAAAAAGCTGTAATTCAGCGATCCAATTTCAGGATGATGCTGTGGTTAACATCAAAAGCAATTTTAAGGGCTGGATGTGATGGTGTATACCTGTAAGCCCAGTATTCAGGAGGGAGGGGTAGATGAATTTCTGTGAGTTTGAGGATGGCTTAGTCTACATAGTGAGCTCCAGAACAGCCAGGGATATGTAAAAGACCATCTTAAAAATATAAAATGGTAACTTTTAAAGATTACTGTTTCCTTTTTCTTATGCAAGGGCAATATACACTGAAGGATGAGGCCGGTGCGATTGCTTTAATGTCTGCTATGTTCATTCGTTTGCTCATTTATCACAACTGATTCCACAGTGTCCTACCCAGAGTCTCAAAATCTAAAAAAATCAGAAAAATGGACTCAGTCAATTGTACATATAGTTATGCATATACATATACACATACATATGTAGCAATAATAAAGAAATAGAAGCTATCAGCTAGAGACGTGAGAAGAGTTGAAGGAAGGTTACCTGAGAAGGGGTAGGGGGACGGAAAGGAGGGAGGAAGGGATGTCTATACATGGAGACAGGACATTGTATACATAATAAAGAAAAAGAATAGCCTGGACGAAAGAAAGGAAGAAAGAAAGAAAGAAAGAAAGAAAGAAAGAAAGAAGGAAGGAAGGAAGGAAGGAAGGAAGGAAGGAAGGAAGGAAGGAAGGAAGGAAAGAGGGAGGGAGGGAGGGAGGGAGGGCGGGAGGGAGGGAGGGAGGGAGGGAGGGAGGGAGGGAGAGAGAGAGAGAGAGAGAGAGAGAGAGAGAAAGAAAGAAAGAAAGAAAGAAAGAAAGAAAGAAAGAAAGAAAGAAAGACGGAGGGAGGGAGGAGAGAGAGAGAGAGAGAGAGAGAGAGAGAGAGAGAGAGAGAGAGAGAAAAGAGAGACTAGGAAGACAAAGACAAAGATAAGGACAACTAGCGTCCTGACCTGACCCCTACCTTGCAGTTCTCTACAAAAGGCGATCCCTGGCCTACATTCACACTCAGGCCTTTTTTTAAAAAAAAAAAATTGGGGTTTCACTGTGTAGCCCTCGCTGTCCTGGAACTCACTCTGTAGACCAAGCTGGTCTCAAACTCAAAGAAATCCACCTTCCTCTGCCTCCCGATTGCTGGGATTAAAAACATGCACCACCAAGGCCTGGCTCCTGAGATTTTTCTTTACAGAGTCAACAACCGTGAAGTGCTTGACAGCTCCATCATAATGCCCACAATCCTAGCCTTTCTTTATTAAGCTGTCACGTCTTCATTAGTCCCTTCGTTATGAATGTGTGACATTACTTCATTTCAATGTCCTGTTTTCTCTTTTTTCTTTAGCTTGTTCCTGTTGTCCCTTGTTTTGAGACAAGGTCTCAGTCTCACTGTGTAGCCCAGGCCGGCCTCAAACTCACTATCCTCCTGCCTCTGCCTTTGGAGTCCTGTGTCAGTAACAGGACGTGTCAGTAACACCCGGCCACCTATGCTGATCCCGCTTATATGACTACTGATGAAATAGGAAGCTACATAATCTCACAGCTGTATTTGAAAATCGGTCATTTTAAAACTCAGTCACTGCTTGGCCTTTCGACTGAGTTTAAGAATCATCCCACAAAAACAGCTGCAGTTCCAACAGCATGATCTAGCAAAGAGTCAAGAAACAGACAACTAATGAAATTTGCATAAAGTCATACAGAAAAAAAAGAAGATATTTCCCCCTGTCTGATTTTATGAGACCATATAATTTCTGTGTTAAGTTTTAATAGGGAGAAACAAAGAAAGTGTAATGTATCTGTGGAAATAAGTGAAAATTTAACCAAAACCATACCGACAAGAGGATGAAAATATGAAAGAGCCCTTTCGATTCCCAAATACACGTTTCTAATGAGTTTGGGACACAAGACACGTTCCCACAGACCAGTATTTCTCAAAGGAGGGTGGGAAAAAAGCAGACCTCTAACCATAATACAGGCCAAAGCAAGCCTCCAGCAGAGGGAAATTTGTAGTGCGTTTTCTCCATCAACTGATTCCACCTGAGTTGGAATTGTTGGCCGTTTATTCTACCGTCACCACATGTTCACTCAGCCATCCATATCTTAAGGAAGGATATGGACTTAGGGCTCACTGCTGCCAACGCAGAACCAAAGGGGTGGCCATCTAGAAACTGCCTGCTTAGGTCCTCCACGAAGCAGCACCTCCTTTTTTGAAGGAAGGGAAATCTGGGTAGCAGAGAGAACAAGAGATGATGTTTTCATTTAGACATAAGGGCCAGGGATTTAGCTCAGTGATGGCGTGCTGGCCTAGAAGACACAAGGTCCTGGATTTGGTCCTCAGTTATGTAAAGAAAATAATAATTATAATAATAACAATAATAATGTAACTGAGTGGGCAAAATGGACATACAAGGACCAATGTATGCATCCTTAATTGCTTTGTTTTGCTTTTCCCTCTTTTCATATTTCTATCATAAAGAGAAGAAAACAAACGATTACCAACATAATGTTATTAACCCTAGAACAGAGAAGAATAAAAATACAAAAGTATGGAAGTTCTCTAGGGTTCTGAAAACACTCTTTTAACCAAAATGGTGAATGCAATAAGAGTTACATTTTAGCCGGGCGGTGGTGGTGCACGCCTTTAATCCCAGCACTTGGAAGGCAGAGGCAGGCGGATCTCTGTGAGTTCGAGACCAGCCTGGGCTACAAGATCTAGTTCCAGGACAGGTTCCAAAACCACAGAGAAACCCTGTCTCGAAAAACCAAAAAAAAAAAAAAAGAGTTACATTTTATTGTCTTTTTTCTTAGTCGTTCTTATTTTTATCTTATGTGTATGAGTGTTTTGCGTGCATGTAAGTACACCACATGCATGCAGTACCCATAGAGACCAGAAGAGGGCACTAGCTGGTCTGAAATTAGAGTTTCAGGCAGTTGTGAGCTTCTTATCAAACCTGAATCCTCTAGAAGAGCAGCATGTGCTCTTAACTACTGAACCATGTCTCAAACCCTCATTTGGTTGTCCGTAATATGCAAGGGTTTTTTTTAATGTTCTTTTAATATAGAATATATATCACAAACTCAAACAGAAGATTCAAAAAAAAACAAAAAAAAAAACATTGGAAAAACAGGACCTGAACAGGGAGGTCTCAAAAAAAAAAAAAAAAAAGTCAAAGAGATATCTCAAAAAATGTTCTTCACCAGGCAGTGGTGGCATACGCCTTTAATCCCAACGCTCAGGAGGCAGAGACAGGCAGATCTCTGTGAGTTTGAGACCAGCCTGGTTGATGGCATTGCAAACTGGTGCAGCTACCATGGAGACCAGTGTGGAGAATTCTCAAAAAGTTAAAAATAAATGTACCATATGAGCCAGCTATACCCCTCCTTGGCATATGCCCAAACATATCAACATCCTACCCCACAGATACTTGCTCAGACATGTTCACTGTTGCACTACTCAAAATAGCTAGGAAATAAACTGTAGTGGTTTGAAAGAAAATGGTCCCCAAAGGGAGTGACACTATTGGGAGGTATGGCCTTTTTGAGTAGGTGTGATCTTCTGAGAGGAAGTGTGTCACCATGAAGGCAGGCTTTGAGGTCTCATCATAGACACTCAAGACACACCCAGTGTCTCAGGTACTTCCCGTTTCCTGCATATCAACATGCAGCAGCTCCTTTTCTAGCACCATGCCTGCCTGCACGCTGCCTTGCTTCCCGCAATGATGACAACGGACTAAACTTCTGAAACGGAAAGCCACCGCCTCAGTTAAGAGTTGTCACGGTCATGGTGTCTCCGCACAGCAACAGAAACCCTAATTTAAGATATAGATACATCCTATATGTCCTTCAAGTGACTGATGGATAATGAAAATGTGGTACAGATACACTATGGAATACTATTCATCTGTAAAGAAAAATTAAACAGTGAACTTCGCGGGGAAGTGAATGAAACAGGAAAAGTTCATATCACGTGAGCCAACCCAGACCCAGGAAGACAAAGGTTACATATTCTCTCTCATTGGGGGCTCCTGGCTCTGAATCTCCAGATGTGAGGACATAACCCAAAGTAAATGCAGAAACCAGGAAAGTAAAAAGGAACCATTGCCAGGGTGAGAGTCTGGGGGAGACGTAGAGAGGGGAATGTCAAGGTACAAATGATCTGATTGGGAAAATTAAGGAAATGGAAGAGGCTCTAATCAGGACATAAATACAGAAGACAGAGGAAGGTAAAATAACAGTAAGGATGCCTATAAAACTTAAGGAAACTTATTACTGACTACCAAAAATACCTATAATACACATAAGTCTGTATAAAAATATACATGTATAGTTTTAACGAAATTTTCCCATCTGCACTAACAGTGTTCCTTTAAAGAGTCAACGACAATTTAATAAAAATCCCAAGACCAGCAAGAGAAGCCCTCTTTTGAGTTGTTGGTCAGGATTGTCCAAGAGACTCCTAAGCATTACAGGCTGTTGCTATTACCCTTAGTTTCTCCCAGAGGTGGAAGGTAAGTGCATACTGCTAAAAACACCATGCTCTTCAGACACAGGGCCCAGAAGCCCCTGAGCTGGAAATGACCTCACAGCCTCTTTGCAGAAGACTAGTTTTCTGTGCAGTTTTTTATGCTGAAGCTAATGTTGAGTTACAATTTCACATTCTTAGCAAGACAATTGTCTGCGCACAAACATTATAGAACAGCCATTAATTCTTCATCCTTACCATTCTCATCTTCTTCCTCATCTACTGGTCCATTCCTCTTCTTTGAGCCTGCTGGCCTACCAGGCCCCTCCTTCCCTGCTTTACTTTGGCCCTTAGCATGGTATACAGAAATACTCTCTCCATACTTCTTTAGTTTACTTGCCTTCTGCTCCTGAGGTTGATTTTCTTTGGCTGACTATTCAGACTATATCTTAGTCAATCTTTTTTCAGTCTTTCTATTGGACAGACCTGTGGATGTGGAAGATTCTTGTGGATATCCCCCAACAGACCTGAATGTTCAATTTTTATCTTTGGATGATGTTTAGAGCAAAACAGAAAGAGGATTGACTGTAGTTTGGGGGAGGCACTGAACTCTTTTTTCTTCCTTTTCTTATCACCTGTGAGAGGAACGTAATTCTTCTCCCCATCATAACAGTTGGCCATATCATCAAGAGTCACCTTTTCCTTTATAGAACTGATCTTCATCTCTCAGAGCATTTCCTTGAGAACTCATCAATGTTGACCGAAGAATCAGGGTATTTCATCTGTACTCTTCCAAGCAAGTCTGCAGGAAAAGTGCATAAAGAGAACATTTTCTCCCTCAGCTTGATAAGGTTTCCTTCGTCTGAGACGAAGGAGCAGCATTTACCTGCTGGCAAAGCTTATCCATCTTAGCCAAACAGAGACATTGCCTTCCCCAAGCTCTATAGATAAGTGATTTTATACCCCAATTTTAAATTAGGTCATTTGTTACGATTCTTCGTTTTTTTAAATTATTTATATATTGTGAATATTAATCCTTTATTATATTGTAATTGTTTCTCTTCATTCAATTAATTGTTTCCTTAACTATGCAGAATCTTTTTAGTTTTAAGAGATCCCAGGTCATTGTTGGTCTTGCTTCCTAGGTAAATGGATCCTCTTTAGAAAGCCCCTTTCCTATATCTCCATTGCTTTCTTCACAGGTTTTATTTCTTTCACTGCAGAGGTCTTTCACCTCCTTGATTAGGTTTATTCCTAAATATTTTGCTTTCTGAAAGTAATATGACTGGGAGTATTTCAATGATCTCTTACTCTGTGTATCTGTTATTGTTATATAAAAAGACTACTGTTAATTTTGTGTCTCACCTTTTTCCTAAAAGTGTTGTTTTCAAAGTTTTCACATAGAATACCTGAAATAATCCTGTACAATAAAGGGACTTTCAGAGTCACCACCATCCCTAGCTTTAAGCTCTACTACAGAGCTATAATAATAAAAATAGCTTGGTATTGGCATAAAAACAGACACGTGGCTCAATGAAATCAAATTGAAATCCTGGTACTAATCCACACACCTATGAATGCCTGATTTTTTACAAAGAAGCCAAAATTGTGACAATGGGGAAAAAAGAAATCATCTTCAACAAATGATGCAACAAATAGATCTGTATATATCCCCATGCACAAATAGATCTGTATCTATCTCCGTGTACAAATAGATCTGTATCTATCCCCGTGCACAAAACTCAAGTCCAAATAGATCAAAGACCTCAACATAAGTCCAGTTACACTGAACCTGATAGAAGAGAAAGTGGGAAGTAGTGTTGAATACATGGGCACAGAAGACCACTTCCTAAATATACTGAGAGCAACAATTAATAAATGGGACCTCCTAAAACTGAAAAACTTCTGTAAGGCAAAGGACACAGTCAATAAAACGGTAGTCTACAGAATGGAAAAAAAAAATCACCAACCCCACATCTGACAAGGGTCTTATCTCCAAAATATATAAAGAACCCAAGAAATTAGACATCAAAATATCAAATAATCTAATTTTAAAATGGAGAACAAATCTAAACGGAGAATTCTCAAAAGAAGAATCTCAAATGACCAAAAGACATTTAAGGAATTGCTCAACACCCTTAGCCACCAAGAAAATGTAAATCAAAACAACTCTGAGATACCATTGTTGTGCCCAGATTGCAAACCCCAGGAAGACCACCAAAAACCAGAGAGACGGGACTGCAATTAGTAAGGTTTTATTGCCAGCAAACTAGTTCGGAACTTGTCTGTCTCCAAAACCCCTTTGCAGTGAGGTAGAGAGGGATTAAAGTTCCTCCATGAGGTTAGCTCTTAAAGGCAGAAGAAACACAAGCGGCTTCAGGGCAGTTAGGATGGTTTGGCACGGGTGCAACTTTTTGAAGGTCTTTACTTTCTTTCCCAGCTTGTTCTTTGTTCTTAGAGCAAGGCCACCCTGTTCCTGAGTCAGGCCATCTTTATCAGCCTCTACCAATCTTCCTGGGAACAAGCTAGCCTGGGTTTCTATTTTTAAAACATTCTGCTGGGAAATTTTTTCTCGCCCCTTTGAGAATAAGGGGTGAGGGTCTCACACCATCTTATACCTGTCAGGATGGCTAAGATGAAAAAACACTGATGACTCTGGAAAGGGTGACTCTGAAGCAAGAAGAACAGTCTCCATTGCTGGTGGGAATGCAAACTTGTACAGCTGCTTTGGAAATCAGGCTGGCAGTTTCTCAGAAAACTGGGAATCAATCTGCCTCAAGACCTGGCAATATCACTCCTAGGCATATACCCAAAGGATGCACAATCTTACCACAAAGACATTTGCTCAACTATGTTGGTAGCAGCATTATTCATAATAGCCAGAACCTGGAAACAACCTAGATGCCCATCAACCAAAGAACAGATAAAGGGAATGTGGTACATTTACACAATGGAGTATTACTCGGTGGAAAAAAAAACTATATATTGAAAATTGCAAGCAAATGGGAAAAAAAAACATCTTTAGTGAGGTAACCCAGACCCAAAAAGACAAACAAGCATGCACTTACTCATAAGTGGTTGCTTTATTGTGTCCCCAGGAGTTTTGTTGTGTTGTATTCTCACTTTCATTTAATTCCAGGAATCTTTTATTTCTTCTTGATTCTTTCTTTCTTGATTTTTATCATCCAGTAATGTGTTATTTAATCCTCATTAGTTTATATAATTACTTGAGATTCATTTTCAGTTTTATTGTACTATAGTAAGATAAGCTACACAGAAATATTTCAATTTTCTGGATTTAAAATTTTAAGACTTGACATCCTAATCCACAGGTAATTGCTCAACCTTGTTCATTATTACTATAGCTAAGAATTGAAAATATCCTAAATGTAATTGAAATGATAAGTGGACAATAAAAACACAGGTCATAAGCACAAGAGAATTCTAGTCATATGTAAAGAAAAATTAAATCATAAAATTTATAGGGACACAGACCATAGAGGGAAATGTTAAACTAAGTGAAGGAGCCCAGACCCAGAGACCAACATCTCATACTTGCTCATACTTGTGGATCTTAACTCTAAATCTTTATTTTCCTTTTTTTTTCTTTTTCTTTTTATTTATTCTCTCATACAATACATCCTGATAGCAGCCTTCCCTCCCTCCACTTCTCTGAGTCATCCAGGGCCAGAACAGGTCCAGGAAATACTTCACCATCATCAAGGACAAGACAGGTTCAGCACCCATGCGATGTGCAATATCAGGTGACGACCTCATGCTCACCTGGAGCCAGGAGGCAGCACAGCTCAGAGCACGCCCATCAGTTTGCAGTTCAGTCACCATCTTGCCAAGTCCAGGTCCTTACCACTCGCCATGAGAAGACAGAAGACTCTGTTCAACATTTTCATATTTTGCTGAATGTGTCAAGGAAATATCAGAGTTTAACCAAATTTTGAAATTACCCAGAACACTAATGACCAGATGAACTTCAATTTGCAAAGCTGAACTGTTAATTAGCTGGAATATAAACAACACTACTTTCTTTTGAGAGCACAAAATAGCTATCATTTTGCCTAAGAAATGATGCTATACAATCACTTTGTCTTCTTCTTTCAGCTGGTGGTGGAGCAAGCACAGCAAATCCTTTGGTGTCGGATAGAAAACAGGAAGGACCTGTCAGGAAAGCATGTTCAAAACGCTTGTTTAGAAGGACTGATGCTGCAGTTTTTGCAAATTACAGTGAACTTATGTTGACCTCAGACTAACAGAAAAGGAAAGGTCTAGGAAAGAAAATCCCCAAGCCTTCTGTGCTTCAACAAGTCTAACTACTGGGTCACATTTTCTCAGTCTGTAACTCCAGCTAATACGGTCTGTGTGTCCCAGGAGACCACTAGACTCCTAAGCAAGTATATTAAACTTCCTGCTTGTTTCAAGGAGTCTTAAGTAGGGAACTGAGACTTGTCTGCGACTTTAATGCCTTCACTCAGGAGGCAAAGGCAGGCAGATCTGTATGAGTTTGAGGTCAGCCTGGTCTACAGAGTGAGTTTCAGGCCAGTCAAGGCTACATAGGGAGATTTTGTCTCAAAAAGAAGATAAGGAAGAAAAACAGGAGAAGAGGGGATTGAAACTTACACTGTGCACAAGGCCCTTTTACAATACATACTTCACTTTCACCTACAAATTACCAATCAGAAGTAAATTTTCAACTAGAAAAACACTGTAGGTTCTAGTGTCTGTAGAGAGTCAGATACTTATGTCAACAGGAGCAATTTCCATTTGTGGAAGAAAAAAAAGTCATGACTGTCCTTCCATTGAATAGACTACGAAACAGTTAGCAAAGCAGACCACTAACCCCAGCACTCAGGAGGCTGGGTGGGAATCGTAAACTCAAGGCTACCCTGGGCTGTACGGCAAGACTCTGCCTCAAGCACAGAAAAGGAAGGGTTGAGAAAGTTTTAGTGTTTGGTCTTTCAGGTGACTCTTTGGTAACCAATAATGAACAAAATGTAAAGACGGTCACTTTCACCTTATCATGTTCTTCACATGGGCAGTCCATGTGCATAAGTATGACTCTTGTTTTTGAAATGAAGTGGGATAATTTCAATAATATCAAGAAAACAATGAACTGGCTACAATGCTGTTTAACAGAATTTTACCTCAGCATTAAATTGTGACAATTGGCTTAACAAAACTGAGTCAATTTTACAAACTATAAGGAAGAGAAACTGAGTTCAGAAACTGAATGAATGAATGAATGAGTGAGTGAATGAGCTGCTTCTTCCTATTGTCATGCCTTCTTCCTTCTCTACTAAAAATTGGATCTCAATTGTCTAGTGGGCCCTGATTAGTGATTAGGAATATGAACTCTATAGATAACTTGCTGCCTTATCACTACTTTCCAGATTTTGAGCAAGTTACACACATGTTCTGCATGCCTTGTTTCCTCATTTTAATTACTGTTCTCACTTAGCACTTGCTGTGGACCACATAGACTCACTCATGAATATCAAACGACCCCATCAAATAGATGCTATAACTATCCCCATATCGAGATGGGAAACCCAAATCGCTCATGTTCAGTCATTTGGTTCAGGTCACATTACTAGTATGTGCAACCAAGTGGCAGTCTTGGTGCCAAGACCATCACAGC
This sequence comes from Chionomys nivalis, assembly GCF_950005125.1. NCBI lineage: Eukaryota > Metazoa > Chordata > Mammalia > Rodentia > Cricetidae > Chionomys > Chionomys nivalis. The sequence continues at coordinate 62,283,454 of NC_080094.1, read as the reverse complement.
AGTACCACCTAGCAACCCTGTTCCAAACACAGGCTGGCAAGTGGCAGTCTCAGATAGCATAATGTATGTTGCTGATGATGGGAATGATGGTGATGCTTTGATGGTGGGGGGGTGGTGTACTGCTGCTGCTGCAGCTGTGGCTTCAACTGCTGCAATTGTGGCTGTGGCTGTTGTCATGAGAGCGTAACCAAGCCTTTGAGAGAGACTTTCCAAGCACAGACAACGTCTGTTTCATCAGCTGCTTCATTCCCCTTCTGTTCTAAATGTTAGAGAATCAACCCTGCTCTTGCCCTGCTGGTGGTGTGCCATCTACAGCTTGCCCACTGGCTCGGGGTCCAATAGCTACACCACTGACGTCTGCGTAAGCGGCAGTTCCTCTAACCCTTGCGTACATCACCACATCTCCCTAGAGAGGGTGAAGGGGTGAGACCTCCTCTCATCCTTCCATTCTCTCTTTTTAGAAAAATTAGTGCTCAGTTGCGCGATTTCCTGCAGCAACTCAGACAGAGCATGTGTTTGAGAAACTTCTGCTTCCTAGCAGGTGAATTTCAGGACCTTCCCTAAACACCTCCAGTATAGACTCTTTGTCTGAAAACTGCAGATGATAATTCTGCATAGTTTTCTCCTGGAGCTGCTCCTCCCGATATCGTTGCTTCAGTACTGACGACCTTCCTACTACAGTGGAGAAGATCAACGTGTACAGAACCATCTAACAGCGTGACTTCTGACCCCAGCACTGTGCAACATCATAGAAAGTAGGAAAGAGAATTCCTTACCTCATAGATCTGGTTTCAGGGGGCCTTCTTTTTTTTTTTTTTTTAATTTATCTTTGCTATTTATTTATTTATTAAAGATTTCTGCCTCCTCCCCGCCACCACCTCCCATTTCCCTCCCCCTCCCCCTCCCTCAGCAGCCCGAAGAGCAGTCAGGGTTCCCTGCCCTGTGGGAAGTCCAAGGACCACCCACCTCCATCCAGGTCTAGTAAGGTGAGCATCCAAAGAGCCTAGACTCCCACAAAGCCAGTACATGCAGTAGGATCAAAACCCAGTGCCATTGTTCTTGACTTCTCAGGGGGCCTTCTTAATGACTTACTCCGTAGTAAACTGTGGAATTGTTTGTGACAGAGTGTTACTGCCACCTAGTGTAACTCTCGTGAATGACCAATCAATGAGGAACTTTTTTTTTTTTTTTTAAGGAAAGTTTGAAATAAACCCCCTCGAATTTTTGAGATGAAGAGCAGTGACGGTGCTGAGATTCTCCAAAAATCCTACCCCTCCTTCCCTCCTTCCCTCCCATACCTACCTTCCTTCTTCCCTTCCTCCCTTCCTTCCTTCCGTCCTTCCTTCTGTCCTTCCTTCTTTCCTTGCAGCCATTGAGGACAAACACCATGAACAAAGCTGGGGTTGGAGGATGCTGCTCAGAGGTGGGAGAACAGCATAAGTTTCCAACACAGACATGAATACGACTCACCAGGAACAAGCAGTGCTCAGCTTTAACGGACTTTCCAATGTGAGCCAAGTCCTCTACAATTTAGTGCCTGGAGACACAGACAAGAGCCTGTGCGCCTGAAGAAAAACCAATTTTCTCCTTCCAAACTTATGTATCCAAGGGGTACTTCATCATTCCACCCAGTTTAGAGAGAATGGATGTTCATCCTCAGGAAGGGGATGTGCCGTGGGGTGGATGAGAAATCTTCCCCTTCCCCATCACAGCCACACCTTAAAAGCATCTGGAAATTATAAGTTGTTGAGAATAGGTAATGTAAATTTTCTTACGGGAGTTAAATTAGCTAGCGTATGTAAAGCACATAAGCAGCTCATCTGATAAGAACACTTACTGCTCATACAGTAAGTACACTGTATGAGTACACACACTGTGACCCCTCAGGTAAGGGTAAAAGACTGAGGCAGGAGCTCTCTGGGGCTTTCTGGCTGCCAGCCTAGTTCCATGTTCAGTAACATGTTCAGTGATAGATCAAGACACCAGACATCCTCTTCCAGCCTCCAAAGGCTTTTGCATGGCTGCACATACCTGTTTACATGTGGACATATATCATGTACACACACACACACAAAGATATATAATCTTGGAGGATTTGTGGGAAGGTGAATATTATCAAAACACGTTGTATCAAACTTTCAAATATTAAGCATTACTTTTTAATTAATTAAAATTTTGTTTACAAATGATAAAAATAAAAGACGTAACACATTCCCATGTTGACCTTTGCCCCGACAATATGAGCCTTTTAAAGAGCAAAGCAAACCATGATTCTTCTGTACCATCTTCATCAAACTACCCCAACCCTTAGACAGACTGTGGCTACTAGAAAGATAGGAGATGTTGAAGTTGGGGGTCAGCTTCCCTACTGCACCCTGCTGATGGGAGAATGGCATTGGCCGCTGTGAGACCTTCCCATTTCCTGCTGTTTTTGGATAGACCAGCTTTTCTGCACCACTGCATATGGTCGCTGGGTTCTACCTCTTCTTACAACCTCACCGAGGTCTCAAGACAGACCTGCGCAGTTCTTCCCTGGACATTGCTTAGATAATCAGCCCATTCTTCATTTTGACACAGAAAATGGTAGGGCAGGGGCCCAGGGGCCATGAACAGAAACATACTTGGGCCCTGAAGCCTGGGACACAGAGACCCAAGAGTTGGCAGAGAATGAGGAGAACCTCTGAGCAACACTGGCAGATGAGCATGCCTTGGGGGAGCACAAAAGAGGTGAGTATGGGCAGAGAAAAAAGATGTGAGGGTTTTCCTGGGACAGTGGGTAAAGGTCAGTCCCTTCTCACTGTTCTCAACTTGGTGGAGCTAAGGAAGGGTCTGCAGAACTCAGCCAAAAGTGTATTGTGACTCAGTAGGCATGAAAGCATGGAGGGGAGCCAGAAGTCAGCTCTGGGCTGAAGTTTCTCAGTTAGGGCAAGGCTGGGAGAAAGATATGCAAAGGGACAGATAAGTCACTGGTGAATGGGAGCCCCATCCTCTCCAGAAAATCTGGGCAATAATACTCAAGATAGAAACGACATCAGAAATTTCTGTGCTTTCCATGTGATACAAAGTCTGTCCTCTCCTATTTCCATCCTTTCTGATGACCACATAACCCACATCTGGATGGTGCTCTCTCTACAGCTCAAACCTCGACTATGAGAGTCCAGAAGGGGTGGGACACAGATGTCATTTGAAGGAAGTCTCAACAGACTCATGTCAAGGACAACTGTGTGGGAGATTCTAGAGATACTTGACTTCCTGAGCTAGCTTAGAGAATGCAACAGAGTCCCCAGCAGTGGATATGACCTACAGCACAGCCGTGGAAGGCATCATCAACATCACAAGTTTGGGCCTTCAACTTCTCTTCTGTGATTCTTTCTCTGACCTGTACCCTATGTAGGAAGTCCTTAGCATGGACATCCAGCCTGAGGGTGTGATGCCCTGTTAGAATGGGATCTACAAGGGTTGGGTGACTGTTGAAAGAGGTGTCTGTCCTGCCCAGTCCAGCAGCTGTTCAGTCCCAAAGAACCACACAGAGGTCTACATTAACTATAAACTAGTTGGCCTAGTAGCTCAGCAAACTGAATCTTTCCTCTTCCCAGAATTCTCCTGTTCTTGTTGTCCCACCTATACTTCCTGCCTGGCTACTGGGCAATCAGCATTTTGTTAAACAAGTACAAGAAACAAACCTTTACAGGGTAAAACCATTGTCCCACAGCACTTCTCCCCAAACCCCACTATTTTTTTTTTTCAAAACAAGAACTCTGAATCGAATCTCCCTTGTTGAGCTTTCTTCCTGACCATTATCCATACAACTTGTAACCAACACTCTAAACAAAGAAAAGCATCCATAATCCATATTTTGGGAATGCAGGCATAGTTTTCCAGGCTACATCCTGCTGATTGAGGACACTGATAATCTTATGGGAATCTAAAGAAAATTTAAATTATGGTCAAGTCCTGAATGGAATATTCTGTGAGGCTTGATCATCTCAGGCAGCAGTCTTGAAACTGTTCTGCATGTAGAACTCAGAGGAAACTCCACCAGAGGTCCTCTGAAATGTTGGATCATCTGGACCATCTGCTCCTATTGGAGATTCTTCAGGGGGTTTTCCTTGATCAAACATGATTTTTCTTAGCCCAGAATGAAACCACAGCCTCTCCTTTCCTGTGGAAATAAAAGCAAAACCTCTTCTCCAAAGTAACTAACATACCTTTTGATTTAAATTTTGAAGTAAAGGCATTTTCAAAATATATGTGTTGTATTAATTCAGCAGCATTTATAATTCAATATCTTTTAGCAGTTTTGGCTCCTTCCTTAGCCTTCAAATAATTTAACGACAACACAATAACATTCAGTATCCAGACTCTGTGTGTTTTTCATCTTTATGTGGCTTTTTAAACTCTATTTTAAACTCTATTTCTTTTATTTTTATTTTTATTTTTGGCTTTTTGAGACAGGGTTTCTCTATGTATCTTTGGCTGTCCTGGAACTCACCCTGTAGACCAGGCTGTCCTTGAACTCACAGAGATCTGCCTGCCTCTGCCTCCCAAGTTCTGGAATAAAAGGCGTGTGACACCACACCAAACTACTGCCTTTCTTTCTTTTTTATTTTAAGGACTTTATTCTTTTTCTTTTCTCTCCCAAGCTTACATATATTTTTAAACACACTGTGAACCATTTAGAGGTTTTCTTCACCTGAATCTATCTTTACTCTATATCTCTCTTTTTCTGACCATATGAGTCTTTAATTTGCTAAGCGATGTGACTAGGATTAAAGCCGTGGCTCTGACAGTTGGATCCACCCCATTTCTTAGTTTTCTGAGAGTCTAGCCTCATGGCAGAAGTACCGGCCAGAGCCGTGTTTATTGCCACAACTCTATGGAGTTTCAAGGTCCCTGTTGCCATTAAAAAGCATGCGGTTGGCTATTCATCAACACCATTTAAGTGTTTTGTGGCAGAGCCTCTTAAAAGAGCTGCAAGTTTTTGCAGCTAAAGCTGAGTCAGGAAGCCTCTCTTAAATGAGACTCATTTGCCTCTAGCAAGCAGAGCCCACCTGAGAAAATGCTGCTATCAAGAAGCCATGCTTAACTCTGTTCTTTTGTGTCTAGAATTACTTCCCACGCTCTCTCAGGTTTTCTGTGGATGCAGTGGTCCACGCTGGTGCCATTCTATTGGCGGAGGTTTCTGACCCACCCGGTCCACAGCTGTTCATCCCAAAGAACTACACAGAAGTCTACATTAACTATAAACTAGTTGGCCTATTAGCTCAGGCTTTTCTTATTAACTCTTATAACTTATATTAGCCCATAATTCTTGTCTATGTTAGTCACATGGCTTGGTACCTTTTATTAGTGAGGCAGTCACATCTTACTCCCTCTGCATCTGGGTGATGACTGCAGACTGAATCTTTCCTCTTCCCAGAATTCTCCTGTTCTCATTGCCCTGCCTCTACTTCCTGCCTGGCTACTGGCCAACCAGCATCTTATTAAACAAGTACAAGAAACAAATCTTTACAAGGTAAAAGCGTTGTCCCTCAGCAGGTGACCACAGGAGTTCTCAAGGAAAGGAGCTGCTTCAGTTGCCATGCGGACCACAGTGAGAGAAGCAGATCTGTGGGAAGGTCCTGCTGATGGTACTTCGGAGTTGGGGTCTATGCCTGGTCTTGGTGGTGGCTGCTTTTGAGGCTCTTCCGTGTGACCTTTGGTACAAAAAGAAGAAGATAACATCAGCTGCAGAAGGGTAAGAGCTCATAAACCTGCAAGCCTTGCATCATTATGTGAGTTTAGATTTAAATGTATATAACAAGAAAGGGGGAAAAAGAGGGGAAGGGAAAGGAGGAGGCAAAAGAAGACAGCAGAGAATGAGGTGAAGCTGATCAAGGTGCCATTGTGTACATATTTGAAAATGTTACCAACTAACCGCACTTGCCAGTACATGCCTATGATCCTGGAATTTGAAAGGAAGAGCAAGGAGGATTAGGAATTTAAAGGCAGCCTGAGTTACAGAGTATATAGGAAGGCTAAACTAAGACCCTGCCTCAAAAACTAACAACTCAGGGGCTGGAGAGATGGCTCAGTGGTTAAGAGCACTGACTGCTCTTCCAAAGGTCCTGAGTTCAATTCCCAGCAACCACATGGTGGCTCACAACCATCTGGAATGAGGTCTGGTGCCCTCTTCTGGACTGCAGGCATACACACAGACAGAATATTGTATACATAATAATAAATAAATATATATATATATAAAAAAACTAACAACTCAGAATAAACAAAAATCTCCAACAAAAGTCAAAACTCACAAATGAAAAATATTACTGGAAAAGACAAAAAAAATGAAAAGTGCTTGAATAGTTGGGTCTACCTTACTTCTCCACCAAGGACCCCAGGCAGTAAGGAAACAGATACCTTTGGATCTCTTATCTTCATGACTCCAGGAAGCTGGAGTGTCCATGTTTGCTGCAGGAAGAGAACTTGAACTCTTGCGTGATGCTGTCATCGCTTATCTTGATGAGACCCAGGATGTCTTAGACAATAGCACCCTTTGTGTCTAAAGATGAGGAAACCAGAAAAGACAGAGACCTGGGAATGGAGGGCTTCAGAAAAGACAGAGATGTGGAATGGGGGAGGGAGCTTCAGAAAGTGTGGAGGTGATCTCTGTGACCACCATAGCCAACAGAGAGTCCAGCCATGTGAAGAAAGAAGGAAGTCTGGTTCAACATGAGACATTAGCCCGTGTTAGTTCAGAGTCTGACACCCGGAAGTTTATTTTAGGCATATTTAAGTACAGCACAATTTGGAAAAAGTTTTCTGGTGATAATTAACTCGGTCTCATGTGCACAATAAAGCTTAAGGGATGACTCCACCAAAACTCTTCGTAAAGTACATATGACATTTTTCATAAAGATGGGTTCTATAGGTACATGTGACATCTTATGGGTCCCGGGAAGGATCTGGTGTGGTCTGGGTCATACAGATGGGGCAAAGGTTACCAGATTATTAACCACCTCTGTTTCCAGTCTTCTGGACAGAAAGCAGGTCAGACATCTTTCCCTTTGAAGAGATAGCCCTGCATGTCAACATTCCTGTTTCTCCTAAGATTATGACTACTAGGACCTCCATGTCTCCTACAAGAAAGGACAGAGACCTGGGGGTGGGAAAGTTTCTTCCTAAACACATGCCCTCCTTCTTCAGGCTACTGTTGGTGTGAGATGCTGGAGAAAGGAAAATAAAGAATGTAAAGTAGTAAGAACAAGAAATAAAATTTGGTCTCAGATAATTTTTATTGTTCAAAAGGAAGAAATTTAGGGAAGGGAATATTAAAAACCAATGAAAGATATCACCAGCCACTAAAGAAATGCAAATAAAGTCACAAGGTAATAACAAAAAAATCACACCTGTTATAGCAGCTAAGATAAAAAATGAACAGGCTGGGGGGAATTGCTATGTGAGCAATGTCTACTTCACAAACATGAGGAACCTCAGTTCAGATCCCCGACACCCACAAAAACTGGGTTTGGTGGTCTATGCCTTTAACTCTAGTACTGGGGATCAGTTACAGGCAGGTCCCAGAGTTCATGGACAGGTAAGTCTAGCCAAGAAATGGTGCAAGGGACCCTTTCTCGAAAGATGAAATGGAGGGTTATAGGGGAAGAGTCTCAAGGTCCACCTCTGGCCTGTACATGTACAGAGGTATCTACCCATACACATAAAGAAAAAAAGAGAGAGGGGAAGGAACGAAAGAAGGAAGGAAGGAAGGAAGGAAGGAAGGAAGGAAGGAAGGAAGGAAGGGAGTAAAGAAGAAAGAAGATGGAAGAGGGAGGGAGGAAAGGGAGGAGATGGGAGAAGAGGGGAGGGAAGGAAAAATAAAGAAATAAATGCAACCAGGCAGTGGTGCCACATGCCTTTAATCCCAGCACTCAAGGAGGCAGAGGCAGGTGATGTAGGAAGTCCTTCTGTAAATGTGTTGCTTTTATTGGTTAATGAATAAAGAAACTGCTTTGGCCTGTGATAGGGCAGAATAGAGCTAGGCAGGAAAACTAAACTGAATGCTAGGAGAAAATAGGCTGAATTGGAGAGAAGCTACGTAGCTGCTGCTCGAGACAGATACACCAGAACCTTGCCAGTAAGACACAGCCACATGGCAATACACAGATTAATATAAATGGGTTAATTTAAAATATAAGAACTAGCTAAAAATATGCTTAAGCTATTGGCCAAACAGTATTACAAATAATATAGTTTCTGTATGTTTATTTTGGATCTGGGCAGCCAGGAATGAACAAGCAGCCTATCCCAACAGACAGGCAGAATGCTATGAGTTTGAGATCAGCATGGTCTACAGAGTGAGTTTCAGGACAGCCAGGGCAACACAGAGAAATACAAAAAGAAAAAAAGGAAGAAAAGAAACACAATACCAAAGACTGTCAAAGACATAGAACAACTGGGTTGTTGGGAGAAGGAACATAAAAGAATGACCACAGTTGGACAATTTAATATAAAACTAAACATATTAATCCAAATTATTTGGGAGCCTGGGCAGAGAGGATCACAAGTTCAAGGTCAGCCTGATCTGACAGTAAACTTGAGTTTTACCTGTACTACATATACAGAGCCTGTCTCAAAGTAAAACAAAATATATATATATAACTGCTACACAAGCCAGCAATCATATCCCTGGGTACAAATACTAGAGAAGTGAAAATTACCTCCATATAAAAGCCTGTATACAAGCATCATGGCTTTATTTATAGTTACCAAAACCTGGCAACAACCACAAGCTCATTATTCTGTGCATAGTTGAATAAACTGTGATAAATCCTATTTTGTGGAATACCAAATGGTAATAAAAAAAATAAATTCAGTACTGAAGAACATAGCTCTGGAGAACATTACACTAAGTGAAAAACAAGCCAAGAGGCATAAACATAATCCTATCTGTGTGATCTATTCATGCAACATTCTTAATATGACAAATTCCAGGGATGGAAAACAGATTAATCCAGCTAGTGGCTGCCCGGATGAGGGGTAGTAGGAGGAGAGGACAGCTGTGCCTACAGACAGGAAGTACAAAGAGATCCTTGGGGAGACAGGCAGATCTGCATCCTGGCTGGATGGGGGCCAGCAAAGCATAGATAAGGATAAGCAAATAAGTTGAGGTGGATTTTAAGACCCTGGGTTGTTCTAAAAACCGACTTTACCAGTGCAGTCGACTCTTTCATTAAAAAGTTTTTTATTATTATGTGGTTAGAAAGATGGACCAGTAATTAAGAGTGCACACTGATACTGCAGGTGACCCAAGTTGAAATCCCTGGCTCCCAAACCCACAAAAAGGTAAAATAAGAAAGAACCATACACATTTTCCAACAAGGCTGGTTTCCTGAGTTTATTATGACACTGTAGTTATGAAGGATGTAGTCCTTAGAGGACCTGGGAAGGATACACAGAGCTCTTTGAAAAGCTGAAATTTACTGTGAACTTTTTGTAAAAAGGTAAATTTGAAAGTGACAGACTATAGCAAGAAGGCTTCCTGAAGCCCACATGGTAGAAGAGAATGAACTCTCACAAGCTGCCCGCTGGCCTATATATGGCATTCTGTTGGCACGCTCACAGAACAAAGGCATGTAATAGAAAAATTAAGATATATTGTTCTTAATCGTGCTTGTGTGCCTATCTGTCTGTGCGTGTGCACATGAGTGTTGATGCTGCAGAAGTCAAAGGCATCAGATGTGAGTGCCTCCATATAAAAGCCTATATACAAGCACCATAGCATTATTTATAGTTACCAAAACCTGAATGTTGGCAGAATAAACTCAGTCTTGGTGATAGCGGTAAACACTCTTAACCACACACAGTCATCTCTCCAGCCACGTAACAATAAAACTTCTTTAAAAAAAAAAAAAAAAAAACTCAGAGTAGACTATGCCTCAGCAAAGTAGGATTTTAGAATAACTCAGGATTTTTCTAATTCATCTCTTAACTTATGTATTCATATTAGGCATATTTTCCCTGGTTCTGATTTTTGCATCTTATATTCTGTTTGTGCTGATTGCGACCAAACAAATAATTTTTGCAAAACAGGGCATGAAAATCAATAACTATGACTTAGCCTTCAACGAATAGTTGTGAAGCAATTACTTGATGCCAGGTGCTGCGCTAGGCCCTATGAACACGATTAAGGTCCACACGGGTCTCTTCATTGACCCTTCCCACACCCTGCATCAGCACCGCCAATCCCCGTTTCCACGCACACAGTCCTAAATCTAGTTCTTTCCTGTGCTCTGGTGTTTGTTCTTGGCTCTCTCACCAAAACACAAATAGCAATGTCTGAAATAAAAGGAAGGGGACACGAAGCAGAGCTCTTTAGCCACCAGAAAACAGAAACCCTGGAGACTAAGAAGTAGTAGGAGGGAATGGCTTACAGGCAGCAGAAATTAGACAGGGTTGTGAGCGAGGTGGGTGTGTGTTCAGCAAAGGAGCTGCTGAACAACGCCCCCATGAGCAGGGTTGTAGTACCAAATTCAAAGCCGTTTATTTTGAACTACGGTCCTTCACTATAGCCACACAAATTCATATCATTATTCCCAGGAAATGTTAGTGCACTCCAAAAGAACGCCGACAGACAACGGCAGTACTTCTTTTTTTTTTTTTTTTTTTTTTTTTTTTATTTATTTTCGAGACAGGGTTTAGTACTTCTTAATTAGGAAAGACCATTTGCTTTTTTTTTCCCCCAAAGGTTTATTTATTTTGTAAACAGTGTCCTGCCTGCATTTGTGCCTGCGTGCCAGAAGAGGGCACCAGATCTCATTATAGAAGGTTGAAAGCAGCCATGTGGTTGCTGGGAATTTAACTCAAGAGCGGCCAGTGCTCTTAACCTCTGAGCCATCTCTCGAGTCCAAGACCCTTTGTTCTTTACTGTTCTCATATTTTTCAAAGTTCACTGCAAATGGAAAACTTAGTAGTCACTCAAGGACAGTAATCAGTGACCATTATTCCGGGACTCTGGTTTGAGGTGACTCGTGGAGGAACAAAGGATGATCAAGAGTTCACAACAGTTACTGTTTTGGAGGGGTTTTGTTTATTCGTTTGTTTTTGTTTTTTGTTTGCTTGCTTGCTTGCTTTAGTCTGAGTTTCTCAAACACCAGAAGATGAAACTGATGTAACCATCATAAAACACACTTAGAACACGGAGATGGATGGATTCTCCTTCTCCAGTTCTCGTGTACCCTGTGTAAATGTCCCCTCTTTAAAACTTCAACTCCCAACCAGACAGTGATGGTGCTATCCTTTAATACCAGTATTCAAGAGGCAGAGGCAGATGGATCCCCAGGAGTTCGTGGCCAGGCTGGTCTACAAAGAATGTTCCAACAGAGCCAGAGCTGTTACACAGAGAAACCCTGTCTCGAAAAACCAAACCAAAGCTTCAATTCTCATCCCAAATCCATAATAAATATTTTAAGGTGTTGAGAATGAAATTTAACAGATTTTTTTCTCCTAACTCAAACTCCTCCAAGGATACTCTAAGAAACCTAGAAAGTAGAAAAGGGTGTGCTATAATTAACATTTAACACCACAAAGAAAAATCCAACCATTTCATCCCCTAAAAAGAATCAAGACTGTTATTAAGTGAGCGGCTTCCATTATCGAGATTTCAAAAATAGTTCAACATAAATATATTAAAAATGACATGGAATGAGGAGGCCACATTCCAAATTCCAGCTAAGGCCGTCTATCTTTTGTGTTTATTCCTAGAATGGTATCTATTACATATGATTCACTTTATAGTCTTAACTAAATTTTAAAATTAACAAAACAACTTCTCAGGAGAGTTTTGTTTTTTGTTATAACTTACCTCTGAAATAAACAGAAAATACATATGATCCCAAAAGCATATGAGATACATACTTCTGGCTTCAATCCACCTAATACACACTCTTCTCCAAACTAGTTTTCTCTATCCCTGAACTTGAGATTATATTTTGTTATTAATTTTTGTCAGTGAGGGTACAAAAAGGGGGGGGTCTTTATGACAGTTTCATGCACATGAATCATCACACTTTGCTTATATTTACCCTCCTTCTTCCTCTTTCCCTTGTCCCCCCCTCAAAAAAAGAGGGCTTTCCCTTAAGTTTACCCTGCCCAGGTCAGGGGTCAGAACCCTTGTAAAATGCGACGGGAGCTTCTAGATGGAGTCATAATGAATTTCCACACTTCACTTTTATATGTAGAAACCATGCTGTGCCTGGCAGTAGCTAGTGCCCTTCAGAACCTCCTTGAAAGCACGGGTGCTGTGGATTAAATGTGAAATGCCCTGACACACAGGCTTCTGTGCTTGAACTCAGTCTCCAGCAAGAGGGCACTGCTTAGGAAGCACTGGGGCCTTTGCAACTTGCAGCCTGGCTAACAGAAATGGGCAGCAGGGCACCTTAAAGGTTACATCCACCTGTAGCTCCAGCCTGAGCTCTCTCTTCTGATGTAAACAGAAGTGGCCACAGTGCACCTCTGTGTACTGGCCAACTTCCAGCACCAGGCTGTCATGGACCCCAGTGAACTGAATATGCCCTCTAAAACACCAAGCTAAAACAAACCTCTCTCCCGACAGATGTTGGTTCCAGTGATCGAGACCACAGAACTGAGAAGTAATTGGAGATTGATGTGCATTCAATAGCCAGAAAGTACAGGGATATAGGCAGCCATGGTGGCCGCGGCGGTGGTAGTGGTGGTAGCAGCTGCATGGGAGTGGGTAGCGGTGGTCAACATGGAATGGAGATGGTGATATCGGGAGCAGTGAGATCACCAGTCAGGTGTACATTTCTGCTCTTTTAAGCAACTCAGTTCATGGGAGTTTTTTACGACAGCCCCAGGAAATTAATACAATTACTCTCCTGATCTCATCTGTCAGCAGTACCCGGTTTGCAATGGTCCGACTTGTTCCTTTTTTTTTTCTTATTTTACAGCAGTGCAATAGCAATAGGCTCACAGCAAGACTCAGATGCTGACTTTTGAACTTTGTGTAAGTACACACGCATGTGGCTGTGATCGTACGTGTGTGTCTGTGAAGGCCAGAGGGCGGCCTCACATCGCTACCTCGGTTGCTCTTCAGTTTTGAGGCAAGGTCTCTCTATACCTGGAGCTCACTAATTCAGCTGGACTGGCTGGCCCGTGAGCTCCAGGAATCTGCCTTTCTCTGCTCTATCACAGAGCACACCAACACACCTGGCTTTTGTTTGATTTGTTTCGGTGTTTACTCTTTGAAAACTTCATATATAAGTCTTGGTCATACTCACCCCGGCTTCCCCTCTTCAGCTCCCTCCCAACTTCATGTCATTCTTTTATAGTTTTTTAATTATTATTTATTCTTAACTGAGTCCAGTTACATACCCAACTTTTATAAGGGTGCTGTAGCTCCAAACTCAGGGTCCTCATGCATGTGTGCCAAGCACTTTATTGGCTGAGCGTCTCTCTAGAACCTTCATTTTTTTTTTTTTTGAAGGTGTCAAGAAAGCCTTTTAATGAATCTATTTTACACAAATGCACCGGAGAGTCACGCAATGCTGCCTGCATTCGATGCAATCCTGGGCCACAAGTCCGCACACTCCTTTGCAACTGGGCCCGTGATAGCAGAACCTTTCATCTCGCTTTTATTGTTTACTATGACCCCCGCATTGTCTTCAAAATAGAGAAACACCCCATCTTTTCTTCGATATGACTTTCATTGTCGAATTACAAGGATGGACCTTTTTTCTTAGCTCTGGTTTGCCTTTCTTAACCGTGGCCATCACCATGTCGCCCACACCCGCAGCAGGAAGTCTGTTCAGTCGTCCCTTGATTCCCTTCACAGAGATGATATACAAATTTTTGGCTCCTGTATTGTCCGCACAGTTGATCACAGCTCCTACCGGAAGACCCAGGAATATCCGGAATTTCGCTCCGGAGGACCCACCACGTCCTCGCTTCGACATCTTGAATCTAGACCCTTCACTTTTGAACTTTGCTCTTTTCCTGAGCTAGTGATGTGTGGTATGACATTCTCACACGATGCTGGCAGTGGTCATGAGAAACACTCCCAGCAAGCCACCTGATCGCAGGAAGCAGTAATACTGTACTGTGTTCTATGCTGCTGAGCCATGTATGATGTTCAATAGGCCAGATATTTTTAGATCTACTTCAAAATCCATCTTAAATTTAAATTTTTTTCTACTTACAATGGATTCTTCGAGACATAATCTAATTCTAAGTCAAAGAACATCTGTATCAGTCATTTTAAATTAATATACTAAGCCGGGCAGTGGTGGCGCACACTTTTAGTCCCAGCACTCGGGAGGCAGAGGCAGGCGGATCTCTGTGAGTTTGAAGCCAGCCTGGTCTACAAGAGCTAGTTTCAGGGCAGGCTCCAAAGCTACAGAGAAACCCTGTCTCGAAAAGCCAAAAAAAAAAAAAAAATTAATAAACTAGCCAGGCAGCATAGCATACACCATTGATACCAACACTCCAGAGACATAAGTAGTCAGATTTCTGTGAATTTCAGGTAAGCCTGGTCCATATAGTCATTTCAAACAGAGCTAGAGTTACATAATGAAACTCTGCCAAAAAAAAAAAAAAGGTAAACCAGGCAGTAGTGGTGCGCTATTTTAATCCCAGCACTCAGGAGGCAGAGGCAGGCAGATCTCTGTGACTTCAATGCCAGTCTGGTGTCCAGAGTGAGCTCCAGGCCAGTCAGGGCTAATACACTGAGAAACCCTATCTCAAAAAAAAAAAAAAAAAAAAAAAAAACCTTCATAAATAAAGTGCATGCTTTTAATCCCACTGCTCCAGAGTCAGGGGTGGGGTAATAAACTAATCCTTTAAATTTTAGTCTCCCAACAACCTGGCCGCATGTGTTAGTTCATATGTCACTTGCTTTCTCCTGTCTTTGACTATGGTCCACCCCCAGCTCCTCCAGCTTGTTTACAAAGTTGTATTCATCGGGCAAGATCAAATTTAAATGATTCTCTTCAGGGAGGTTCACCCTGAGTCATCATGACCAATTTAATTGTTCCCTTTGTTATGCTTTCAGCATTTTGTATAGCTCATATAATCAGGAGCTTGAGATGTTCTTTTCAAAAGAACAAGAGAGCAGTTTTGACATTTACTCGGTAGAAATAAACATCTTTTTCCACACTGGGAGAACAGCAGTCATCTTGGACTCCAAATTGCACTGATTCAGAGTGCAGTGGGCTCACCCTTTGGCAGCACAGTAATTCCTGTCTCCTGGTAGGCAGTATCTTTAAATAAATTCTTCCTGATGAGTACAGACAGAAGCCAGGGCTTAGTGCTAACATTCCTGGGATCTCACTCTGGTCCTCTCAGCCCTAGGATACTTGTAATGGCCATAGAAAGAATAAAGATGATATATACAGGGCATAGCGTGGAAGAGAATTTGTGGCAAAGTGCATGTGTGACCCCCTCAAAAGATGCGAGTGGGCACTGGAAAACTCGGCCAGCTCCTAGTTCTGTAAGCTTTCAGTCAGGAGGGAGGAAGGCATCTCCAGTCTTCAAGACTACTGATATCTGGCTAGCTACCTAATGCTCACACAATATGGCAAGCATGCTGGGATACACCTTCCCTGATTGTGCCGTACCAAGAGCTTTTCACAGATGTATTGTTCGTGTTGCTTTAGTGGGAGGGCAGGGTGTTGTGAGGCAGGTGCTGACAGTATCGATGACCAAACCCAGAGCCCTCCACACGCTAGGTCAGCACTTTATTACTGAACCACACTCTGTGAGGGCTAAAGGTATAAGTTTAAATTACTGTGTTTAAGAAATCTATGGTAAGCCAGGCGGTGGTGGTGCACACTTGGGAAGCAGAGGCAGGCAGATCTCTGTGAGTTCAAGGCCAATGTAAAATGCCTATGGTGAATGAATACCCTGTCATCATAGACGTTGTAATTTATGTAAAAACACCACAAAGAGAAGTCACGTCATACAACAGGGCTCACATGGGAGGTTTATTTGAAGAAGAGAGAGAAGGTGCAGAAAAGGGAGCAGATAAGGGGCAGAGAGGTCCCTGACTACAAGAGTAGCAAAAGGGAGAGCAAGAAAGAGACAGTAGGTGAGCAAGGTCCACCTTTTAAAATGGAACTAAGCAAATGTGTATAGTAAGTGTTTGTAGTGGCTACAGCGGAGGACGTATGTTGGCAGAGACTGCCTGTTCGTACCCACTGCCCAGAACTGAAGTAATCACACAGAAGCTGTATTAATTAAAACACTGCATGGCCAATTAGCTTGTGCATATTTCTAGCTAGCTCTTACATCTTAAATTAACCTATCTCTATTTATCTGTGCATCACCATACGGTCAGGGCCTGCCAACAAGGTTCCGGCAGACTCCAGTGGGCATCTTACTCCTTTGGTGGCTACATGGCATTTCTCTCTGACTCTACCCACTCTTTTTATATATCTCTTTCAGTCTGGCTATATTCTGCCCTGCTATAGGCCAAGGCAGCTTTATTCATTAACCAATAAAAGCAACACATATACAGAAGGACTTCCACATCAGGCGTATCCTGTCAGTGCCCTAAGGGCAGGCTAGTGCAGATGCCTAAATACTAACATTTCTCCCTTTTGCTTATCATAAAAAGATGAGGAGTTAGAAAAGGGTAGCAGGTGAGGTGGGGATGAGGACGCTGTGTTCTCAAGACTGCTTCCTGCTGACCTGGGGGGCACCAATCTTCTTTGGGGGACCTGAGAAAGCTGGGGTGCTGGCCATGTCCTGGGGTAGCTGGCTGTTTCACTTCACTCTCCAGGCTCTGTGGAACCATCAGGCACCGCTTGGACCTGGCAAAATTGCTGTTCAAGGTGGATCCAAGGTTGATGGAGGTGAATCGACTCCTTGAAGCTCACAAGAACTTTGAGTTTACAAAAAGAGATAAGTTTTAGACAAATTAGAAAGCCGCTAAAGAGAACTGAAAACCCTGACCTTGTGGCTACGATACTACAGCAGTAGAGTATAGCGTTCAGTGCTCGGACATAGCTAGACTGGTAGCTTTGCCGCTTATTTAAATTCTCTAGAAACTTGGTGTTGAACACTTGGCAAAGTCATAAGTACTTAGGAGTTATAAACCAAAGTTACCAATCCAAAATATTTAAGGTTTGTTGCTTTCTTAGTCTAAAAGGAGATAAAATGAACAGAGAGCTCACTAGGACTAAGAAGTGTACTCGAACCTTAGTAAAAGGTGGCTGCCAGCCGCGTAGCTGCTTGTATCATGATGAGATCAGCAAGATGGAAAAGAGACATGTGGTTCTTTAAATAAAAAGAGAGGGAGAACCAGTGTGTGCTGAGCAAGAGAAAACTGGCTTCCCCATGAGACACACATGTTGTAGCAAACAGACAGGACATTTAAGGTGAGCAGATAAACACAAACAGGTTTTGGAGCAATGAAAGAGAAAGAAAGTGGGAAATTCTTTCTGTTTCCAGACTGCCTAATCCAAGGAATACTGAGACCAGATTTGATTTGAAATGAGTGGTCTCCAAAAGACATCCCAATGGGAGTAAGGACGTATAGACAGTGACACAGTTCCCATGAGTGAGCAGAGAAGTAAGAGCCAAGGGTCTGCAATTTGTAGAGTCCCAGGATTCAGAGAGGATCGAATTAAGTAGACACAGGTTGTCCCATGCATCCTCACACAAGAGCAGGGCCCAAGGGCTCTGAGCCCGAGAGAAACACAGTTACCAGTACCAGTAATTTAAAAAAGCCAGAAGGTAAAGACCGTGTTTGAGAAAGGAAGCCTCACCTCCAAGGGAACGGTCAGAGGTGGGTTGCCCCACCAGAGACCCAGTTGCCAGTATTGAATGTAAGGCAAAGCCGGTAGTGAGTGAGAAAGCAGATTTGTTACAGGTGGAAGAGAGTGGATCAGAAAGCAATATCTAAGGGATATTTGGGCCAGATCTGACTGCAAAGGCAGACAAGTTTAGAAGCCCTTAAACAGGGCACTGGGTGAAAAAGTTGGAGGTATAGATAATGCCAAAGTCCCAATGAATGAGGCAGATGAGACCCAAGGGTCTGTAATTCCTAGCATCCCAGGAATTCAGAGATAGTCCATTTCAAGAAGACACAGCCTGCTCAGTGATTCATCAAACACAGACCAGGGGCCAAGGGCTCCAAGTCCAAGAGAGACATGGTTGCCTGGTAACCAGGGCTTAACGAGGCCAAAAGGTGAGAAACCACACTCTAGAGATGAGTCCTCACTCATGGGAAATAGCCAGAGGTGGAGAAGAAGGGGCTCACCAATCATACCAGTGTTGGATGAGGGGGCCCAGTGAGCCATTAGTTGTAGAAGTGAAGCTGTCCTATGTGGATTGGGTTCCAGGGTCCCAGTGTGCTTCAGACTGCCAGCAGGAGAAGTGCCAGGAGAGCCTTCCCAGTCAGGGAACCAATGTTGTGATTTATTTAAAAACACCACAAAGAGAAGTTACACCATACAAAGGGCTCACACGGGAGGTTTATTGGAAGAAAAGAGAGAAGGGGCAGAGACTGGTCCCTGAAGACAAGAGTAACATGAGAGAAAGAGACCGGAGATAGACAAGACCCACCTTTAAAAAGGAAATGAAACAAACGTGCACAAGAGGTGTTTAGTGGCTACAGCTGAAGACATATCCTGTCAGGACCCTAAGGGCAAGCCAGTACAGATGCCTGAATACTAACAATAGAGCCTTCATCCAGTAACTGATGGAAGCAGATGCAGAGATCCGCAGCCAAGCACAAGGCCGAGCTCTGGGAGTTCAGTCGAAGAGAGGGAGGGGGGATTATATGAGCAAAGGGGCTCAAGATCATGATGGAGATATCCACAGAGACAGCTGAACCAAGCTCATGGGAACTGACAAACTCTAGACCAACAGCTGGGAGCCTGCATGGGACCAAACTAGGCCCTCTGCATGTGGGCAACAGTTGGGTAGCTTGTTCTGTTTGAGGAGCCCCTGACAGAGGGACCAGGATCTATCCCTGGTGCAGGCCTTGCTCAGCCTTGATGCATCGGGGAGGGCCTTGATCCTGCCTCAACTTGAAGTGTCAGGCTTTGTTGACTCTCCATGGGAGGCCTTACCCTTTCAGAGGAGTGAATGGAGCAGGGGGATTGTGTTTGGCATGTAAAATGAAAAAAAAAATTAAAATAAAAGAATTTTTTAAAAAAGAAATCTAGACAATCCACCCCAGGCTCTAAGGACAATGCATGGTTCTGCCAGAGCCATGTTGGGTTGAGTGGGACAAGGATGTCGGGGTCCAATCCCAACATAAATTATCTCTCTGGACCGATGTGGAGGCGCCGGAATAACTGAGAGACAGTTCACACAGCAATATCGGAAGGGAGTCTCAGGGTCCATTCAAATCCTGAAGATCGCCCGCGTTTATTCTCAAAACAGCTTTTATATCCAAAGGTAAACTGAGCGGGAAATTCATTAGCATTCTGTTTCCGGGGTAGCAGGACTAAAGTCATGTCTGCAGCTATGGCTGCTGGGTCACTAGCTTGGATTAACACCTCTTCCCAGGCGACCTCCATAATTACAAAGAAGGGAGCAGAACAACATTAGCATATCCTGACCCAGGCCACAGCCAGTCTGTAAGTGCTAGGTGATCACCTCAGGTGCGAATGGTGGCTTGAGAACCTGGCCACCAATACGATGCAGAAACACGTGGCCTGCATAATATTGCCCCACACCAGGAGACCCAGACACATGCCTGCGAGGTCCACCCCGGGCTCTGAGGAAAACATATAGGCCGGCCATATGCCACCTTGTGGCACTGGGCAGTCAGGCACTACTATGGTGGGCAAACGTGTGGTGTGGTATGGGAGAGAGAGACAGACTGGTTCATATTCTATGGACAGGGACACATCTGAAGGGGTGAAATCAGTGAGGAGTGGACTGAGGTGGGTGGCTTAATCGTCATCCATGGCCATGGTGGTGTCTGGGTTCATGGCCCTGGTGCAGCCAGGGTCTTTGCTGATTTCTGTGGTGCTGGATACCACTGAAGGCCAAGAGGATAGGGCTGTGCAGAACTGACCCTACCCCTCACTGGCTACAACACTAGGGAGAACTGGTCCTGCCCCTCACCAGCTGAAGTACTCAGGAGGGAGGGGCCTACACCTCACCTGGGCAGCACAATAGGGTTGACCCTGTAGACAGGGGTGTAGGTGAGCCAGACCAGAGGGCATGCGAGTGGGATAGCTGGTACCACTCCCCTCTCCTACCCTTCCCCCTCACCTCTGTCGCCCGCAACTGGTGAGGGAACTGACCCTCCCCTTCCCCAGGTGCAGTACTGGGGGAAGTGGGCCCTGCACCTTGTCTAAGTAGAACAATGCAGATGACGCTGTTGACAGGGGCAAGGATGAGCCAAGAATGTGAGCATGGAGATCTTTCTCCACCCCCTCATCTGCCATATGGTGGCATGAGCAAGGGAGAGATGCCCTCCCTCTCCTGCTTGCTGCCCAAAGTCATAAGAGCAGGAGAGCTATCCCTGCCCCTCACCAGCCACTGCACTTGGGAAAGCAGGCCCTACACCTCTCCCGGGCAGCACAGTAGAGCCAACCCTGTTGGTGGTGGCATGGGTGAGCCAGCCCTGAAGTAGTGAGCATGGGAAAAGTAGTCCCACTACTCCTCTGTCACGAGTCTGTGTGGGCCAGGGAAATATGCCCCCTCCTTACCTCTTGAAAGTAAGCCCTGCACCTTGCCTGGGCAGCCCGTAGAGCTGACCTCACCCACAGGTGGATAGCTTCCTAGAATGTTGGGGGCCTTCGTTGATGTAAGAAAACAAGCCGCGTGTTTTTAACTTCTGTAAGCAAGTTTGGCTGCCCCAACTGCACAGGATGTGCTTCTGTGGAAACCAACGTGAAATGCTGGAGGCTACTTATGCCTTCACCTCTCCTAAACAAGTTTGGTTGATCCATCTGCGCAGGCACCAGATGTGCCTGATCACACGTGGGCAGGAAATATGTCAGGATTATACTCACCCCTGATTGAATGTAGGTGGGGGTGGGGACGTATGTAGGAAATATATCAAGAAATATGCTTGCCCCTGATTGGACCTGATGGGAAATGGCTTTGTGGGGTTGCCTTTGAAGCCTCTGCAAGTGTGACTCGTGGTCATGGCCATTTTCTAGGAACCCAGAGATGGACCTGGCCAGAGTCCATCAACCTGGCCAGTATTCAATTAAAGCTCGCTTCAAATTTAGCTCTCAACTGTAATAGCGGTTTTATTCTCGACTTGATTACAATTAGGTGAAGGGACAAAGACAAGAAGTACATCAAGGGTGTATGCTTGCCCCCATTTGGATGAAGGAGGGAAGTCTTATGGGTTTTGTCTTCATAAGCACTGAACTAATGTAACTCACAGTCATTCTCTGAGAATCCCAGGTATGGACCTGGTCAGTGTCCATCATCCTAGCCAGTACTTAATAAAGCTTGCTTCAGATTTGACTCAAAAATTGTGGTAGTGATCTTATTCAGTGGGATCGACAGTTCCCCAGCTATGGGTTTCACAAATGTTAATAAGGCCCATAGGTTAGTTGACCTTACATTTAATAGAAAGGAATATTGTACTGGATTAGCCTGACATAGTCCTTAAAATGGAATTAGAGTGAAGTATCAAGGGACAACAAACTGCTAGATGGGTGTGGTGGCACACACCTTTAATCCCAGCACTCAGGAGGCAAAGGCAGGTGGATCCCTATGAGTTCAAGGCCAGCCTGGTCCGTGACTGTCAGGGCTACTACACAGAGAAACCTTATCTCGAAAACAAAAACAAACAAATATTCTATAACCTAAAGAAGACAAAATCTGTCGGTGGCTAAGGGGTTGGAAAGAAGATTGGCACCTAGTCAAGCCACCATATGAGAACATGGTTTGGCTAACACCTTGATTCAACCTGAACAGAGGACCTAACTAAACATGTTTAACTTCTGTCCTGCAGAAACAGTATAAATAAAAGGGTATCATTTTGATGAGGCTAGAGAGATTGCGTAACAGTTAAGAGCACTAGGTTCTGTTCCCATCAGCTACATGGTGGTTCACAGTCATCTCTAACTCCAGTTCCAAGAGATCTGGTGCCCTCTTGTGGCCTCTTCAGGCAATACACACAGGTGGTACACATTCAGGAATGCAGGCAAAACACTCTCACATAGAAAATAAACAAATTTATTTTTTAAATATTTTTGAAAAAACATGTAATAAAAAGAGGAAGACAAGACTACTCCTAAAATTTGAAGAAGATTTTTATTGTAGATATAAGGTAGAAAGCAGGCAGAAGAAAGAGTCTAGGCTGAACACGGCTGGCAGACTAAACCAGACCATAAGAGGAGAGATGCACCCTTGCTCCCTAGGCCAAGAAACCAGTGTAGCCAAAATGGCTGAGTTATGTATCTGAAGGTGGGGAAAGAGAAACAGAAGCCCAGCCCTCGGGGGAGAGGTTTAGGGTGGGGGCAGGGTGGCAAATGCTGGAGGAACCACAGGTACTGAGTGAGACCTGTGAGTTTCTTTGAGGTCTAACAATTTTGAGCCACCAATTGTATGACAATTTATTATACAGTGCTAGAAAGCTAATGTGGTGGGGGATTTTTGCACTGAATCGAATCTCTGTCTCAAAATAGTGGCAAAGATTCCTTCTGTCACTGGAGGCACAGACCTTTACTTGAAAGTTCCTGGTCTAATAGATGAAAGAAAATAGAAATAGATACAGACAGGAATTTCAAGACAAGTTATCAGAAACTAAAGAAACGACACAGGTTTCGCGAGTGCACTCTGTCAGAAACACAGACAGACATGTTTGTGTCTTCCACAGTCAGAATTTATTGGGTAACAGTAGTGTGGTAGTTTAAATTAGAACGGCTCTCATAGGCTGGTAAAGTTTAATACGTAGTTCCCCAGTCAGTGGAATTAATTTGGGAAGATTGGGAGATGTGGCCTTGTTGGAGAAGGTTTGTTGCTGTGGGTGGGCTTTGAGCCCAAGCCATTCCCAGTTAGCGCTCTCTGCCTCGGAATACAAGCTCTCAGCTCCTGTTCTAATGACCTAACTCCCTGCCTACAGCCACGCTTTGCACCATGATGCTCATGAACTCTGTCTTCGTAATGAAGAGACACCATGATCACAGCAACTCTTATAAAGGAAAACATTTAACTGGGGCTGGCTCACAGTTCAGAGGTTTAGCCCATTATCATGGCAGGGAGCATGGGAGACACAGTGATGGAAAAGAGGCCGAGAGTTCTACTTCAGGATCCACAGATAGCAGGAAGGGACAGTGAGCCACTAGGCCTGGCTTGAGCTTCTGAAACCTCCAAAACCATCACCAATGACGCACTTCCTCCAACAAGGCCACATCTCCAGTAATGCACTTTGTATGAGTCTATGAAAGTCATTTTCATTCGGACCACCACAGACTCTAACCCTCTGAAAATGTAAGCCCCAAATAAACTCTCTCTCTGTCTCTGTCTCTCTCTGTCTCTCTCTGTCTGTCTGTCTGTCTCTCTCTCTCTCTCTCTCTCTCTCTCTCTCTCTCTCTCTCTCTTTGCCCTTGGTCACAGCAACAGAAAAGTAACTAAGATAAATAAATTCACAAGCTACGTCAATTTCATTGGCAGCAACTGACCACGTAATCCTGATTTCCTTTGACAACTGACTACTGGCAAATATTGACTCCTTTACTTCAATCTAATTGCTAATATTAATCCTCAGATCACACATTAAACAGTTTTCATTGAAGAGATACAAAATTGCCCTCACTCTAGGGTGACGTAGACCTTGGGCACAAGAGTATTCTATCCTTTCAATCCAATCAAGGAGTAAGTATTTAACCTCGATATTACTTGGTTTGCATTGTGGTTAGCTCAAGAGTTGCTCTGTGTTACTAGAGATATGAGATTGGATCAAGTAGGAAGGAGCAGCAAGGAGCTGTTTTATTGTCAGCTTACCTTTTGGTTTGATTAGCCTTGGGACAGGAAAGCGGAGTCAATTCTATTTGCTGTCTTCAGCTTACCTCTTAGTTTTACAGACAGTATAAAGCTTGTCTTCAGCCTTGCAATTAGTTAAAAGCAGCCTGTGGATCTTCACTACTTTTAGAAAGGCAGTATTCCCCCACCCTTAAAATCTGATCAAATGTATTTCCCTCAACTATGGCCTGCCTTCAGTGAAAATCCTTTAGATAAGTACCTTAGTCAGGGTTACTACTGCTGTGATGAAACAAAAGCAATTTGGGGATGAAAGGGTTTATTTGGCTTACACTTCCACATCACAGTTCATCATCAAAGGAAGTCAGGATAGGAATTCAAGCAGGACAGTATAGGCAGAGGCTGCTCATTTGTTTCCCAGCCACCCAGACCCAAATAATAACACAGAAACTGTATCAATTACAACACTGTTTGGCCAGTAGTTTATGCATATTTCTAGCTAACTTGCACATGTTAAATTAACCCATTTCTATTCATCGTGAATCACCACAAGGCTGTGGCTTACTGGGTTACAATTCCAGCATCTGTCTCCTTCAGCAACTACATGGTGTCCCCCTGACTCCGCTTTCTTTTCTCCTCTATCTCTGTTTGGATTTCCTGCCATTCTCTATTCTGCCCTGTCATAGGCCCAAGCAGCTTCTTTATCAACCAATTGTAATAAAATATATTCACAGCATACAGAGGGGAATCCCACATCAGGGAAGAAACCTGGAGAAGTAACTGATGCAGAAGCCATGGAAGGGTGATGCTTACTAGCTTGCTCCTCATGGCTTGCTCAACCTGCTTACTTATAAACCCCAGGACCACCAGTCCAAGGATGGTACCATCCACAATGGCCTGTTGCCCTTCACTATAAATGACTAATTAAGAAAATATCCTACAGTAGTGGTTCTCAACCTGTGGGTTGCAACCCCCTTTGGGCATTGAATGACCCTTTCCTTTTGCAGGGGTCACCTAAGACCATTGGAAAACACAAATATTTACATTACGATTCATAATAGCAGCGAAACTAGTTATAAAGTAGCAGTGAAAATAATTTTGTGGTTGGGGTCACCACAACGTGAAGAACTTTATTAAAGAGTTACAGTACTAGGAAGGCTGAGAACTAACGCCCTAGAGGCTTGCTTGCAGCCTGATCTTAGGAATGCATTTTCCTAACTGAAGTAACCTCCTCTCAGATGATTTTAGCTTGTGTCAAGTTGACACAAAACATCTAGCACAATCGGATTTTTAGCTTGACGTCCTCTTAGTCTGGTGTTTCCTCTCTGTAATGCCCTATCTGTATCCACTGTCCTTCTCTACACAACTTTTTGGTTACAAATGTCCACTCTTCCTACTTGTGTTAACCTTTGAGCTGAATCTCTCTTCTTTACTCAAAATTACATGAGTCCATGCTGTGGTTTTTATGTCAATTTGACACAAGCTTGAGTCATTTGGAAAGAGGGAACTTCAATTGAGAAAATGCTGCCACCAGACTGGCCTGTGGGCAAACCTGTGATGCATTTTCTTGATTGATGATTCCTGTGGGACTGTCCGGATCACTGTGGGCAGTGCCACCCTGGACTGGTGGCCCTGCATGCTATAAGAAAACAGGCCAAGGGCTGGAGAGATGGCTCAGCGGTTAAGAGCATTGCCTGCTCTTCCAAAGGTCCTGAGTTCAATTCCCAGCAACCACATGGTGGCTCACAACCATCTGCAATGCGGTTTGGTGCCCTCTTCTGGCCTGCAGGCATACAGACAGAACATTGTATACATAATAAATAAATAAATTTAAAAAAAAAAAAAAAGAAAGAAAGAAAACAAGCCAAGTAAGCCATGAGATGTAAGTCTATAAGCAGTAGTCCTCCATGGCTTCTACTTCAGTTCCTGCCTCCAAGTTCACGCCCTGCCTGAGTTCCCTCAGTGATGGAATGTGATGTGGAACTGTAGGCTGAAATAAACCCTTTCCTCCACAAGTTTCTTTTAGTCATGGGGTTTTATCACAGAAATAGAAACCCTTGCTAAGACACCATGTTAAATAATGTTGTTTGCATCTTCTTCCTCATCTTTCCCTTCATCCCAACATACTAGCCAAGTGTTCTGACACTGAGCTAAAGCTCCAGCCCTTCCGTTTCTGTTTTGATGTATTCTGTTATTTTAAAATATCCCAACACTAAAGATGAGAAACATTCATAGATAGGAAGATAGGCACACACATATATTTCAGCTTTTATCTCTATATTTTAAAAAATACTTTCTTCATTCAGATTTTAATGCTTTAATAGCTACTTGAAGTAAAAAATAATAATAATAATAAATCTCCAGTCATTGCTTGATAAGAAGTTTCATGCAAGGTAATGAGGAGGTCACCATATTAACATTAAAAAGATCTATAGAGACTAGAAAGCAAGAGAGAAGCCATGAGAAAAGAAGCTGAGGGGAGAGTCGTAAGATACATACAGTTTGAAAGTAGAGGGGTAGAACCATAAGGGATGGAAATTATCAGCAAGGGCATGTCATTTCGTAAACTCCTCCATTTTGGTTGAACTGTGTCAGTTCCAGCACCCACAACTATTTGGTTTCTAGAATTAAACTAGCCTGTTTGTCTGGATTCTTTACTGCCCCGCTGCATGGACCCTAAGTAACAGCCAGTCAGGAAAGGTAAATATTAGCCACCTAACTTTTCACTAACTGGTTACTTCTAGCAGTGGCCAAGTATGGGATACCTTGTAAGTTGACAGCAGGCTTTGATTCTTACAGAGACTCCACTCTTTAGCCAAGGGATTCCCCAAAATAAAGGCCAGTGCTATCTTAACATGCCTATTCTCTTGTTTGTCTTTCTTTTCTTCTCACTGAACTTTCAGTAAAATTAAATAGGAATGGGGACAAGAGGTAGGGGGAAAGATTGCAGGAAGGGAAGGACTAACCAAAACTAAGGCTAACTAAAAAACATATTTTAAGAAAAATGGTTTGAGTCAGTGGTGATGCACGCGTTTAATCCCAGAACTAGGGAGACAGAAGTAGGGAGATCTCTATGAGTTCAAGGCCAGCCTGGTCTACAGATGATGGAGGAGTTACTCTCATTGGTGAATAAAGAAACTACCTTGGCCCATTTGATAGGCCAGCCCTTATGTGGGTGGAGTACACAGAACAGAATGCTGGGAGGAAGTGAGGCAATCGCCATGCCTCTCCTCTCTGGGTCAGACGCAATGAAGCTCCAGCCCAAGATGGACATTCACTAGAATCTTCCTGGTAAGACACCACCTCATGGTGCTACACAGATTATTAGATATGGGTTAAAGCAAGCTAAGAGAGTTAGCCAGTAAGAGACTAGAGCTAATGGGCCAAGCAGTGCTTAAATGAATACAATTTGTGTGTTGTTATTTTGGGTGCAAAGCTAGCCATGAGGGAGCCAAGCGGGACGAAAGGCAGGCCTGCCCGCAGCTCCTTCTACATACAGAGCTAGTTCCATGACAGCCAGAGCCACCCAGAGAAACCCTGTTCTAAAAAAAGGAAGAAGGAGGAGGAGGAAGAAAAAGGAAAGGGAAAGAAAGAGAAAGGGAAAGAGTTGGAACAGAGGCACCACGAATGGGTGAATAATGCTATTTCCAGAAGTCACAAGACACCATTATGGAAAACACCACACACTTGGATTACAAGGCACCAAGAAACCATACTAAACTGAGCTGGAAACTATCTACCTGCTGGCCAGTGCTCATAGCACTAGAAGGTGTGATAACAGGCTGCTGAGGGAAGAAAAAGAATCAGTGATCTTACCCAGTCATGGACCCTGTGTGCAACAATATTGATTTTTCAGACAAGATACAATCACTGATGCAATAGTAGCATGATTGTTTGAGGGATAACCAACTGCTTTATTTGCAGCCCACTCTGTTAGGTAATACATACCTGGTATTGAAAATCTAGTCAGAAACCTATGGCTGTGGGTAATCACAGACCCTGGGGAGAATATACTTCTGTTACTTGTTTGCTTGTTTATTTTATTTTGTTTATAAATGGACACAAAGCTAAACTGTATATAATTGAAAGTTAGTTGTATGTAGTAGTTATTAGAGTAATTTTGGAGTCATTTGAATATTATTATACGTACTCTTTGGGGATCCTAATAAAGCTTCCTGAACGGGCTGGTTTATGTGTAAATGATGAAGGGCAGAAGGCTGCAGAAATGTATCAGTGGTTAAAATCACTTGTTGTTCTTATAGAAGATCTGGGTTCAGTTACCATGGTGATTCTCAAACATCCATAAATTTAGTTCCAGGGAATCTGATGCCTTCTTTAACTTTTTTGGGCACCAGGCAAGAATGTGGCACACACATTTACATGCAGGCAAAAACTCATACACATAAAGTAAAATTTTTAAAACACAACAATAAAAATAAATGCTAAGGGCATAAAACCAAATAATGTTTTATGCATTGATGAATTCCCTTAAAATGAAATATGAGATTATAAAAATAGTGGAACTACTTTGGAATACAAAAGCTATATAAAACCTGCCTTCTTTTAAGTATTGCATAAAAGAGAACAAGAGAATCTTCCCTACGATTAACTTTAAAACACTATTTTAGGCCAGACGTGATGACATACAGCTGAAATCCCAGGACTTAAGAGTTGAAACAGAAGGATCTTAAGTTCAAGGCCTTGAACTACAAGCAGACATTCATTCTCTCTCTCTCCCTCTCTCTCTCTTGAAAAAAAAAATGTCTTAGTCTTCTGCAACAGAGTGTAATGGACTAAGTGGCTTAAACAGCAAGCAACTCTCACAGTTCCCGAGCCTCAGAATTCCAAGACGAAAGTGCCCACAGATTTGCTGTGTGGCAGGGTCAGCTTCCTGGCTTGTAGACTAGGGGTCCCCATGTAGCTCATGTAAGTTTTTCTGCCCAGGAACTTTCATGAGGCACAATTTCTCTCCCTTCCTCTTCTTACTGGGGTACTGCTGCGATCACAAGGGTCTTGCTGGGTGATGGTTAGGTGTCTCGGTCAACTTGACAGGATTTAGAATCATCATAGAGACACAGCTCTGGGCATGTCTCTAAGGGTATTTCCAGAAAGGTTTAACTGAAGAAAGGTTCAATAAGACACACCCAGAATGTAAGCAACAGCACTCCATAGGCTGGGGTCCCTGAATTAAAAGGGATTAAAAATGAGCTGAGCAATAGCATCTGGGTCTCTCTGCTTCATTAAACCTGCAGGTGCAATGTGAACGGTCGCCCTACACTCCCGCTCCTTGTCTTCCCTGACGTGATGGACTGTAACCCTCACTGTGAGTCACAATAATACTTCCTTTCTTAAACTGCTTCTGTTAGGTATTCTGCCACAACAGGGAGACTCGTTTCCCAAAGGTCTAACCTCCAAGTAACCACCATCTGGGGACTAGGACTTCAACATATGAAGGAACAGGAGGGGAGGTACACAAAACTTTCAGATATGGCAGGAGCAAATCCTAGCTAGGAGGCATCACTTTTCTCTCCCGGACACTGTCGGTTGTTCCTTTTCGTGTGGATACAGTCCGTGGTTATAGGGGATTGACATAGAATCTAGGCAGGAGCTACTTCTGGCTCCCACCTAGGACCCCTTCAATGTCCTCTTTCCCTTTCTCCTATCCCCTGAACTTAAAATCCCCAAAGGAGGTTTCTAAGATACCGCTGCCGCCAAGTCCAATAACCAGAATTTGATTCCTGAGACCCAAAAACTGGAAATAAAGATTCCTGCAAGTTGTCCTACGAACACACACACACGCACGAACGCTGGCATTCTGAAACCAAGGCAAGGGAAACTAGTAAAGTTGTCCTTTCTCTTTTCTGGTGAGAATGTAGGAAACTAGAATCACCCACTTTGGTTTTTGTTGAAGTTCAAGAATTATCTGTGGAATTTTGCTGAGAATTCCATGTTTTATTTTGTGATCAACAGAACTTGTGAATCCTCATCACTCTCATCCTGGCCTCAGAATATATGCTGGAGTTAACTCAGAACTCAAGAAGGCATTGAGGCCAAACATCCTTAGTTCTGAAGTTAACCCCCACCCCTCATTTTCTTGCTTCAACACCCATTCAGTTTTTACCTTTCAGAGGGCAGATGGAAGACAAGGTGAACTGAACCCGGCTTATTTTCATAAGCAAAGCCTCCTTCTCCCCTGTGCACTATATATTTGATAAGCGTTTGCAGCTATTGGTTTCAAAGTCCACTCAGTTTCCTGGTGCTTCAACTGCTAGGCTGCTGTACAACGCGTTTTGGGAGGGCTTTGGGGGTTTGCAGGTGACAGGAACTTAGGTGTCTTCCATATTCCAGAGGGAGACAAATATAGAAGCTGAGATAGCGATGTGTCTCCAGTCGGGCTTGGGGGACGTACACCCGCTAAGCACCGAGGGATGCAGGCGCGCGGGTGACGGTGGCCCACGCAGCCTGGCACGCGCGGACGCCGAGTGCAGCGACGCGCAGTTCGGTCGCAAGAGGGCGCGAGCTCCACTATGGCGGCTCGCCGGCTGGGAAGGAAATAGGTGGTCCGCCTGGGAGATGGGGAAGCTGGGACCGAGGAGCGGCGGAGAGAGGGGGGCTCAGGCTCCCTCTGCAGCCGCGGTGTCGGCACCCTGCCTGGACAGGGGCTCCACCCTGTCTGCGCTCTCAGGGTGGCCGCGGCGTCAGGAAGGTGACTGGGGCGCTCGGCTGCGCGCCCACCTCGCCTCCGGCTTCCAGCCTGAAACCCTCGAAAGGGACGGCCAGGTCCTCGGGGCGCCGCGCTCCGAATGGCACGAGGGGCTGCCGAGAACGGGGAGGAGCGGGGACGCCGGGGCGCCGCAAGCCCCGCCCCGCGGCCGGCGCCCTGACAACGCGAGCGGCCCGGGCGGCGCCGCGGCTCCCCGCCCCTCGGCCGGCACCAGGCGGGGCTGGGACCAGAGCGCCGCCGCTGCCGCCGCCGCACGAGCAGAGCTGCTCTGCAGAGCGGGACCGGGAGCGGGGCCCGGGCCGGGGGTGGAGGGGGGGCCGCGGCCCTCGCTCCACCTTCTCCCATCATGAGCCAAGGAAGTCCTGGGGCCTGGGCCCCCCTCGATCCCACCTCCGGGCCCTCGGCGCCCCCAAACCCGTTCGTGCATGAGTTACACCTCTCCGGCCTCCAGAGGGTTAAGGTAAGGTGTGGGCAGGGGGCGTGCGGAGGACTGGTTGGGGTGGGGAGATCGGGTTTTAAGGAGCCGAGGTTGAGATGGGCATGGGGATGAGAGTGGAGGCGGCGGAGAAGCTTTTGGAGAGGGAGTCCGGGGGTGCGCACGTGGGGGCGACCGGAGATGGGTGAGGAGCCCTAGTGAAGATGCGAGCTTAGGCGTTAGATAGGCTCCGAAGTATGGAAGAAACGAGTGGGTAAAGAGGGAGGACCGAAGAGGACCCAGGGATAGGAGAGATGGAGGACACTGGGGAATGCGGATTACATCCCTCGGAGGTTGACGGGCTAGGATGGAGCAGGAGGCTACGGAAAGGCCGGGGTGGGGGAAGGGGCGTGCTCAGCATTTCTCCATGCTTCGACTTAAACGGTTTGGACCCAGAGACTGCGTCCTTGTGCCCTTCCAACACCTCCTCTTTCCGCTACCACCCCCCTCCGATACACACACACACACACACACCCTCACTGCAGCACCTACTGGTGGGGGCAGGGAGGCTGGGAGGGGGGTTGGCTACAGGAAGTGGAGGGACGCACCACCCTAGGGTAGCCAGGAGGTGGTGTGGGAAGGAAGTGTCCAAGGTTTCTGTTGTGATCACCTCCCCTGAGGCCGAACTCCCCTCCCCCGAGGGGACCAAGTTTATTTACCTGCTCAATCCTGAGGAGAAGCCTCTGGAGTCACCCTGGCTCTTGGCAACCCTTACCTTGCGGAATAGGGCTTAGCGTTACCTAAGAATTGCTGTTCTGCAGTCCTAGGGATTGATTGACCTGAAGCTTGAAAAATGGGTCTCTGTTTCCAACCATCTTCTCCTTGGGCCCAAAGTGTGGAAAGAGCCCTGCACGGGATTTGTTTTGCATAGGAGCTACTTATGGAATGGGATGTTGGGGAAGAAAACCTGCTCTAACCTACATCAAACACAGTGCTGGACACCTTCTCTGCATTCTCTCATTAAATCCTAACAACCATTTCAAGTACTAGATTCATTTTTATGACATTAACCTTTATAGATGGGGTGGGAGTCAACTGAGAGAGAGAAAATAAGGCACCTCATGGTATTCATCTTTTATCCTCGTGACCTCAATAGTGTCTTCTTCATCCCACTTGGATCCCTGAGCCTCTCTACACTATCTCCTCCAAGGTCTTAACTCTGCCCCTGGCTCAGTCCTTGTGGGAGAAGGATGCTGTGGAATGAGCCCTTCCCAGTCCTAAGGGAGATTTTCTCCTGCCCTTCTGCAGTTCTGTCTCCTGGGGGTACTGCTGGCCCCAATCCGAGTGCTTCTAGCTTTTATCGTCCTTTTTCTCCTCTGGCCCTTTGCGTGGCTCCAAGTAGCAGGTCTCACTGAAGAGCAGCTTCAGGAACCAATTACTGGATGGAGGAAGTAAGTGGGACTCAACTCCTAAGACCCTGTTCCTCACCCTGTTGGAGGCTCTGCTCGCCCTCCGGGGGCTCTGAATCTGTTAAATGAGCTATCAGCCAAGCCAAGATCTGGTCCTTAGAACCTCACCTCTAAGTGACTTGTCCCAAATTCTTCAGGTCTATGGCCAACATGTTTTAAGGGGGAAAAGGGAGTATCCTACTGTCCCAGGTGCCTGGGCGGGGAACAGGCTTGATTAAGGGCCAGAACTCCTTCTTCCACTGATCCCCAGCCTTGTCCTGGCAGGACTGTATGCCACAACGGGGTTCTTGGTCTGAGCCGCCTGCTCTTCTTCTTGCTTGGCTTCCTCCGGATCCGTGTTCGGGGACAGAGGGCCTCTCGCCTGGAAGCCCCTGTCCTGGTTGCCGCCCCCCACTCAACTTTCTTTGACCCAATTGTTCTACTCCCCTGTGACCTGCCCAAGGTTGTGTCTCGAGCTGAGAATCTTTCTGTGCCTGTCATTGGAGGTGAGAGAATTCAAGAATTATGGGGCAGGTGTGTGTGTGTTTCTGGGCCAAAGAAAGTCAGAAATGGAAACACTAGCGAGGACTGGCATCAAGCGCAGAGAGAAAAGTTAGGAGGGATAATGACTCTGACTGTTGGCAGATGAAACACAAATCCCCAATTGTGTCCGATGATCTCAGACTTCAAGGCTGGGGCCAGAGACAAGGTACTAGAAAGACAGCCTACCGATACATAGATGGTAGCAATAAATGAATTGTTGAAATATCTTATACTGTTGAGGAAATAGAGGCTGCCAGATGTCAGTGCCTCAGGGTCAGAACCAAGTGACTCCTCCTTAACCTTCCCGACCCAGCCCTTCTACGATTCAATCAAGCCATCCTTGTATCCCGGCACGACCCGGCCTCTCGCCGACGAGTGGTTGAGGAGGTCCGAAGGCGGGCTACCTCGGGAGGCAAGTGGCCTCAGGTGGGTAAGGGCCTCATGACCCTCTCTATGCCTTATGTGCCGAGCAGCTGCTCTTCCCTCCCCACCTCACTCTGTGCTTTGGGGTTCTTGCCTTTTGTTTTCCACCCAGGTACTATTCTTTCCTGAAGGCACCTGTTCTAACAAGAAGGCTTTGCTGAAGTTCAAACCCGGTGAGTAAAATGATGGTGGGCAGTAAGGTTGTGGAGGGGAAGGGAGCTCCTGCTTCAGTTGGGGGAGGAGTAGCTAAAAAGTAGAGGGGAGGAGGAGGGGACGATGGTGACAAGAAACCTCTTATCTAATGCTGACAAGGTGAGTCAGGGAGAAAATTGGGATTTGTCCCAGACCCTCATGCCATATTGATACCTCCGTGTACTAACTTTTGCCTTGGGGGCTGGGGGTGGAAACGGGGTTTAGGAGCCTTCATCGCAGGGGTACCTGTGCAGCCTGTCCTTATCCGATACCCCAACAGTCTGGTGAGTCTCGGTAGAAGAGGGGGGAAAGCAGGGAGCATGAATCCCCCCTTAAACGGAAATCAGTGAAAACCGCTGGTGGCATGTTAAGATACACATTTGGGGGCGGAACGTGAGATCAGGTGTGTGTGGGGGGGGGTCTGTGCTAAAGGTGATTTCCACAAGGAAAAGTAACCTGCCCCTCCCTCTGCTTTTCCCATAGGACACCACCAGCTGGGCATGGAGGGGTCCTGGCGTGTGAGTTATAGCGTTGTGGGGGTAAGGGTGGGGAGTCGGGTCCACCAGAGCATCCCTGGTCTAATCTCTGGAAAGACCACCGTCGTAGGACTGAGAGAGCTCTAGAGGAGATTGCCCTCTGACCTCCCTGTATAACCTGGCAGTCCTTCTAGCCTTCCCACCCGAGTCGCTCCTGCTGCGATTACAGTTCCTTCTTATTTACTGTCCTGTGTTTGTTTCTTGTTTGGGAGGGGGATGGTCTCTTCTGGAGCACCCACACCACGAGGCATGCCTCTTCCCCTTTCCTTGATACCCAGATTTCCCTTGCCTGCCGCTTTTCCCCCCCGGTGTGTCCCTGCAGCTTTTCTCTCTCCCCATCATCTTTCTGGCCCTTCTCAGCCTCCTAGTTAACTGGAGCTAGGGGTGCCTTTTTTAATCACAGCCTCGTATGAGGGGAGTTAAAGAGTGCTAAACACCCATCTCTCTCCTCTTAGACTCAAAGTTCTCTGGCTCACAGCCTCTCAGCCCTGCAGCATCGTGGAAGTAGAGGTATGCCCCGCCCCCCCTGAGTGGGGTGGGGAAAACAGAGCAGCAGTGACGGTGCCTCGTTTCCAGGTCCTGATGAGAGCCGCATCTGTGTTTCAGTTCTTGCCGGTGTATCAGCCCAGCCCTGAGGAGAGTAAGGACCCCACCCTTTATGCTAACAATGTGCAGAGAGTCATGGCACAGTGAGTATTGCAAGTATTTCCTGGTGTTCCACAAAGTATTTCCTGGAGCAATTACGCAGAGCGTCAGAACCACAGAAGGGGCAGGAGGTTTTGCCGCCGGGATAAGGGATAGAGAAGAAGGGCTGTGTGACAGTTGAGACTTGAGGAGGGAAAAGATGACAGAAACTGACCGTTTCATCAGACAGAGTGTCATGAAACCTCAGGACTTTCTTCTCGTGCCTTCCCCTTCATCTTCATCTCTCTGTCCTATAGGGCCCTGGGCATTCCAGCCACTGAGTGTGAGTTTGTGGGGAGCTTGCCTGTGATTGTGGTGGGCCAGCTGAAGGTAGCGTTGGAGCCACGGCTCTGGGAACTGAGAAAGGTGCTGCAGAAGGCTGGGTAAGTTACCTGAAGATGAGGGTGTGAGCAGTGCCTCAGATAGAGAAAATTAGAAAGGGAAGATAAGGAAAAGAGGAAGTGCCATGCTGGATTTGATCCTCAGTATAAGGGGTTGGGGGGACCACAGCTGAGCCCACGCTAGAAGCCTGGTGCTGGGGACAAGATTGTGCATGGCGTATCCAGAAAGACTGAGTCAGCTCACTGCTGTCAACAATTCCATCGTAGGTTGTCCCCTGGTTGTGTGGACACGGGGGCAGAGCCAGGCCGGAGTCGAATGATAAGCCAAGAGGCGTTTGCCCAGCAGCTGCAGCTCTCTGATCCTCAGACAGTGGCCGGTGCCTTCAGCTACTTCCAGCAGGTAATGGGGCTAGAACCCAGAGCACAATGGATGGCTTGCCCTCCGAGCCAACGAGCTCAGGTTTTAGAGATGATGTTCTGGTAGCAGGGCAGTTTTGGCAAACTGTGTTTCCAGAAGTATAACCAAGTATCCCATCAAATCGTAATTCTAGTTTGTTTGCTCGATTGCAAGTCTGTTCTGCATAGTCTAAGACCCCTTGTAGACAGGTGGCTACAAGATGTATTGGGACATACTTTTTTTTTTTTCAGAGTATCCAGAGAATAGAGGGAACAATGTTGTAGTCATAGAACGAGGAACAAAAGACAGACTCCATCAGGGAAGTCTAGAGCCTGCAGCCATTTTAGAGATTGACAAAGATGGGGAGTCATGACCATGTAGGACACTGGGTGAAGACCTTCACTGAAGGGTCGTGAAGGTTAGGTGAAGGGAGAAGAAGAAACTGATTAGGTTAAACAGTTGAGAATTTAGACCCACAATTGCTGCAATACAGAGGCCGGTTCTTTGCCAATATCCTTCCCAGAGGATTCCTGAACTAACTCAAGAATTTTGGCAAAATGTATTTCCAGAAATCTAACCAAGTATCCAGACAAATTTACAATTCGAGTTTGTTTGTTTGTTTGTTTGTTTGTTCTTGGTTTTTCTCGAGACAGGAATTCTCTATGTATCAGCCCTGGCTGCCTTGGAACTAGCTCTGTAGACCAGGCTGACCTCAAACTCACAGAGATCTGTCTGCCCCTGCCTCCTGAATGCTGGGATTAAAGGCACGCACCACCACTGCCCGGCTTGTGTTTTCTTTTTAAGTGCTAAGAATAGACTCAGGTTTTTCTGCTAGGCAGGTGCTCTTTAGACCTTAGCTATACCCCTAGCCTCTCAAAGGGCTTTGTT
This sequence comes from Chionomys nivalis, assembly GCF_950005125.1. Taxonomy (NCBI): domain Eukaryota; kingdom Metazoa; phylum Chordata; class Mammalia; order Rodentia; family Cricetidae; genus Chionomys; species Chionomys nivalis. Next base: position 62,246,959 of record NC_080094.1, on the reverse strand, counting down.
TGTGCTAAGACATAGACTGTGGGTCTCAACATCCTCAACATTCAGAAGACAGGGGCAAAAGGATCAAGCATTTAAGGCCAGCCTAGGTGATACAGACAGGCACTGTCTCAATTTAAAAATAATAATAATAAACATTTTAAGTATTGAGCATATGTGGATTCTTAGATTGAGGAAGACTGCCCCCGTCTCAGCCAATATGTCCCCCATATCCCTGGCATAGCATCTGTTTTGATTTTTTGGTTAAAAAAAAAATTAGGCCTGTGGCCCCCTTTCCATTGCTGGACCAGTTCTCCCAAGTAGGCGGAGTCAGAGGAAAACCAGTTTGTCTGGCTTGGAAACCAGGGTTGCTCTCCTGTGGTCTGTGAGAATTCCTGGGGATTCCCCCCTGCCATCCCTAGACCTCTGTGGGAGGGCTTTGTCATCTCATGGATTGGTGTAGCTTCCGGAAGGAAGCATACAGCCTGAGAACTTCAGGAGTCCTGGGGAGTGTGGTGCTCAGTGCTGAACAGAGTGACCACAATCCTCATTTCTAAGCCTGGTGAAGAGAAACCAAAGTCCAGAGGGCAGGAGGAAGATGCATGGTCCCCGTGTTGCTCTGGTTTTTCACCCTCCAGGATGCCAAGGGTTTGGTGGACTTCCGAAACGTGGCCCTTGCACTAGCAGCCCTGGATGGAGGCAGGAGCCTGGAGGAGCTGATTCGCCTGGCCTTTGAGGTACCTCTGAGGGACTGTGGGGACAGCTATCACCCTTTACCCCACAGTTCATCCCAGGAGGGTCGTATACTGTGCTCTTCTCATTGGCTTCCTCTTCCCCCAGGAGGAAGAAAGGGAGACCATGTTTTCTTCTTTTGGGAGATCACTTAAATACCCTGGGGAGTGGTCCTGACCCCATCCCCAGGGAGGGGTCAGGACCTGGCCTGCTGGGATTTGGAGTCCAGACCAGGCCTGGGGGCTGGGATAGATGCGAGGGGCTGAGGCCTACGCTCCCAACTTGAGAGTCAGTGCCCGGGCGTGCCACACTACCTAAAGCTGCCTATCTTGTGGTATCTCCTACTGAGGCCTAGCCGTACAGAAGGCAGAAGTGTTTTACAGTTACCCTGAAAGAAAGGGCACTAGAGGTCCAAGAGGGCTTATATGCAGCACTCTTGGGAGAAGAGCTCGTCAGGCAGGCTTTCCAGGCGGCGCGAGGCAATGCCTGGAGGAGAGAACTTGACAGGCTTCTCTTTCTGTCCCAAGCTCTTTGCTGAAGAAGAGGCAGAAGGACCTGGCCGCCTGCTATACAAAGACGGCTTCAGCACCATCCTGCACCTGTTGCTGGGTTCGCCCCGCCCTGCTGCCACAACTTTGCATGCTGAGCTGTGCCAGCCTGGAGGCAGCCAAGGCCTCTCCCTCTGTGAGTCACTGCGTCCACCCTGCACAGGTGCCAGGGGTACCATCAGCACCAGGATATGCTCTGAGCACTGAGCTGACAGAGAAAGGGCTAGTGACCTTAGGAAGCAGATCCTCTGAGAGGCAAAGCGGGTGGGAAACAGGCAAGTGAGAAAAAGCGATGTAAGACTGGATTTGAGAAGACAGATTAGCTGGGCTGGGTTTACCAGTTCTGCGGAAAGGGAGGGAAGAGGGGTCCTGTTCACCTGCTTAGGTGGTTTTGCTTTTCCATTTCCTGCTCTTCCCATCCAGGTCAGTTCCAGAACTTCTCCCTCCATGACCCTCTGTATGGAAAGCTTTTCAGTACCTACCTACGTCCCCCGCACAAGCCTCGGAGCACCTCCCAGATACCAAATGCCTCATCCCCAAGCAGCCCCACTGCCCTGGCCAACGGGACTGTGCAAGCCCCCAAGCAGAAGGATGACTGAGCACCTCAGCCCCGCCTCTCTCCTCAGCTCGAATCCAGCCCTGCTCTCAGGACAGCGCCAGAGGCCTCTCCTCTGCCTCAACCCCATCTCTGCTCCTGATTTTTTTTTTTGTTGTTATCATTGTTTGTTTTTTTAAGTTTATTCTAATTTTTTGTTTGGTGGGGTTTTTTGTAAAAGACTATTTTATATATAAATATAAATATATATCTATTAAAAAAAAAATGAAGCTTGGTCCCAGGAATGCAGTCATTAGTTGTGAAGGAAAGAGATGGATGGTCAGCTGCCAGATTTCCATTGGATTTAAAAAAAAAAGCAAAAAACAAAACTACAGATTGATCTTGGGCACACCTGAATTTTCTCACTCACAAGTGGACTGGGGTATTTCCTTCATGGAAAGCATACGGTGATTTTGTATCCTTCCCATGCTGTTAGCCCCCTACTAAATGTGCACGTTTTAATAGACTTCTTCGTGAACATCGTTTTCATCCCATTCCCTCATGCTCTGTCCTCATTAAAGATGGAAATATTGCTTCCTGCCATTCCATATTTAACAGTCCCACTGAGAGTTTATCCCATCACACATACTTGGAGACCTGTGTCAGTAAAGTTGTCTTCTCCAGGTCACAGCAACCACATGGTGCTTCCCTACAGTAGCATGAGCCGCGGATGTATACAGATGTATATATCCCTCCTGTCCAGCCCCTTGAAGGAAAAAAGGTCCCCCCACCTCAGGGTACTGTCTTGACACAAATATGTAAAAATTAATTTAATTTAGGAAATCAGGTCTTTGATAGCTGACAGATACAAAAAGCATCTTTTCCCACCTTCAAGGAGGCCTACAGTAATATAGGATGTCCAGACAAGACCTGCCAACGCCAAGTTCAGGCTTGGGAAGAGGAGAGAGGTCTACTGCTTTGGAACATAACTGGTCATCAAAGTCATTCTCAGCAAAACACTGCAGGGAATCCGCAGAATCTACCTTTATTGTAAAACTCTGCTCTATGTAACAGCCAAGGTGCTCATGCAGAAGAGCACACAGAGAACAATTTCCAAACAAAAACAAATGCTTTTCCATATAACTTCCCAAAGCCCTTTCCCTCCCACTGATGGGGGCTCCTACAACCCAGCAGTCTGGTCTTTTGCCCCAGGGTTTTCAGCTTCTTGCACAAGAACAAAACATTGAGCCAGGGCTGCTTCCCCACGTGGGAGCAACAGCCATAAAATATACTCCGGAGCGCCCACCTTTGGGTGCTGCTAGGTGCTGCAGGATGGCCCTCAGCTTCCTACTGGCTGCGGCGTCGTTTCTTCTTTTTGCTCGTGGCAAAACCGTCACGCCGCCTTTTACGGATCTGTGGGAGCTGCATTATTCCCAGAGCAAGGGGTTTCTGCCCAGAACTACCAGGCTGGGGTCTCTCTACAGCAGTAGCTGGACTCCTGACTAGGGCTTCCTTCCCTGATGCGTAGAAAGAGGGTGAAGGCTGGTCAAGGTCATCTACTCTGGCAGTTGTGTAGGATATTTTTTGGACTCCCTGACTTCCAGAGACATGACAAGTACTAAGGGGAAGCCCTCCTGAAGAGAGGCTAAGTTTTGAAGCCAAAAGGTAGGCAAAATTAGAGAGTTCTTCGTCTTCGTCCTCCTCTTTCTCACTTCCTTTGACCCTATCTGCTGAGCTGCCTGTCTCTCTACTAGAGATGTCTCTCAGAACCAAAGCATCCCTGGTTCCCCCTCTAGGGGAAGTACTTCCCAGACCCTGGTGAGATGTTGGTTTGGTGGTCTCGAGTGGATAAGATTCTTGACTACCTTGTAAGGGAACAAGGGCCACAGGTTTGGAGGAAGCAATATCTTCCCTGCCCTCTCCTTGGAGGTTACAAGAATTAAAACTTGATGAGCAGCAATCCCTGCTGATCCCTGGTTGGGGGCCACTGTCACTTCTAACATCTAATATGTTAACATGTTCTATGTTTTCCAACAGAGGAAACAGTAGGTTATCTCTGCTCTCTGCCTCTGGGCTAGCCTGGGGGAAAGAAGTATCCTGGGTCCCAAGAATAAGGAGATTGTCTTGGCATGTAGGTATCAGGGTGTTTCTGGAAGCCCCCAGTGTGGAGGTGTCAAATGTTTCCAGCAATGGGGAGCAACCTTCAGCCCACAGGTCACTGAGATCAGGTATGATCTCAGGGCTCAGCTCTCGATGTTCTTTGGACCTCAAGGCTGGGCCACTGACTGTCAGGGACCCTGGCAAGCTGCAGGAAGTTTTCTTTTCTAGGACAGCGGGCGCATCTGTGCCTCCACGGGGAACCACAGTGTTCCCCACACCCTCCGGCACTGTGGTTTTTCTAGGACTTGGAGAAACACCATTTCTAGAGCTCAGTGTCTGGTCCTCCCTTACGCATGCCCAGTCTTGGGTGCTATCGATGACCCTTTCTATCTGTAAGGGGAACTCTGAGTGTACGGCATCCATGTCGCTGCTCAGCCACAGTCCTGGGCTGAGGGAAACACTATCCAGGTTGCCTGCTGCTCCAGGGCAATGGTTCTGATCATAACTCTGAACCATGGCAGGGCCTCTGTCGCCTCCCCACATGGCTCTTGAAGAACCTTCCTGGGACACTGCTGAAGGGTCTCTCCCTTGAGTAAGCACCCCAACTCCCCGAATCTGTTGTCTTATCTGCAACCCCAAGGCCTGACTTTCTAACTCAAGTCCTTGCAGAGGAACTGGCTCTGTAAGTCCAAAATCCAAATTGGAGGCTCTCATGGGCTGGGGACCTTCTTGCCAGCAAAAAGGTAAAGACTCTGGATTCCCATCTGCTACTGGGTAGTTCCCAGAGGACCCTGGACCTCCCAGGTGACCTTCGTGATGTTCAGAGAACTGTTTTATAACCTTCCCAGACCCTTTTCTCCCCACACCCAAGGGTACTTGCATTCCCGGGGGAGCTGTGAGTTCTAGCTGCAGGTCCAAGCTGCTGGAGGGCAGCAGAGCGTTTCCATCTTCGTGAACACCCCTTGGACCACCTAGGGCTTGTTCCTGCCCACCATACATTTCTCTTGCCTGCTTGCCTGGAGAAGCAGATTTTCCAATGTGAACAGTGCCCGCAGGCCCCTGAAGGCCAGGTGAGGACCGAAGCCTCCGACCCCCATCTTCATCTTCATCAGAAACAGAAGGACTTGAGTCTGACTGAGCTCCGCTGCAACTTGGAGGGGCCTGCGCGTCTTCTTCCTCCAAGGCCGAGAGTCGTTTCTGGACCAGCTGTAAGGGAATAGACAAATGCCGGTTCTAGACATGGTTAGGAAAAGAGGTGGCTGAGTGGGTGAAAGGAGATGACAGATAGACAATGTGGGGAAGGAATGTAAGTGCTTAAATGATGATATCAAAGATGGGTACTGTAGTTTGTTCCACTCTGGAGTCTTATTCCCCTGATGTGAGTCTTTCCTCTCCTGTATACTTCGTTCACGTGATCCCCTCCCTACTTGTTCTAGACCCAGAGCCCAACCCTAAATCCTCTAAAAACAGAATTAGGATCTCAAAGGGTTATACAGAATCAGGCAGGTTCCTTTTCCTGGTGTTTTATGCCTCCCAAGTTTACCTGGACAAGTGTAAGTCCTTCTTCTTGCTCTAGCTCCTCAATTAAAGCCAAAGGATCTCTCTGCTCCTCTGGGGACAGCAGATCTGCCAAAAATTGAGGGTGAATGATCGCCTCCACCTGGGAAACAGAAAGAAGAGTGGTGTGAACCTTGATATGAAGTGACCTGTAAGCCCAGTTGCTCTAGAGACAAAGCTATGAGGCCCATACCCCCACTTCCACCCTGGATTTTGTAGTAGACCGTGCTACATGTATACATGTATACCCATTTTCAAATTATAGAATGGAGCCTCCTGCCATAGGCAGAATCCCAGATGGCTAGGGCCCCATAGTGCCCAACCCTCAAATATCTATTAAAAATTAGCCATGTAGCTGGCCATGTGTAGTAACACACACCTTTAATCCCAGCATTAAGGCAGGTGTACTTTTGTGATTTCGGGGCCAGTCTGGTCTACAGAGCGAGTTCCAGGACAGCTAGGGCTACACACAGAGAAACTCTGTCTCAAAAAGAAGAAAAAGGAGGACGACGAGCAGGAAGAAGAAGAAGAAGAAGAGGAAGAGGAAGAGGAAGAGGAAGAGGAAGAGGAAGAAGAAGAAGAAGAAGAAGAAGAAGAAGAAGAAGAAGAAGAAGAAGAAGAAGAAGAAGAAGAAGAAGAAGAAGAAGAAGGAGGCCATGTAGACTCTGCTCACCTTGGAGACAAAGACTTCCTGAGAACATAGTTCATCAATATAGTTCAGAAGATTTAGATCTGGATACATCCCTGCATCCTCCAGCTGCCCCTCTTCATCCTCTGCCTTCCCAGTATCCAAGTGGCTCCCCATCAGCCCTTCCATGATGTCAATATATTCTTGCACAGCTTCTGGTGGGGCCTCTTTGGGTGCCTCAGGAAGCGGAGGCCTTTGGGTTTTGCGTTGCCGCCGGCGGGGAGCCCGTGCCTTCGAGGCTGCCTTCTTGGGGATGTACACTGAGGGAAGAGATGGGGTGTGTGAAAGCTTTGGTATCTACTTGCAGTAATGCTTGAAAGGGAAGAAATCTGGGTACAAAATAATGTTTCCAGAATAGGATCAAGCTTTGGGGGAGAAAATGGAAAAGCTGGAGGGTCAGTTAGAAACCTTTCCACACACCTTGACATTCCAAGAAACTGCCTGACCCCCACCCCTATTGCTTAGGTTGATAAAGTATAGGGCTCATGTGCATCTCAATGAGAGAGTATTAGTTTATTTGGCCAAGATCAATAGCTAATTCAAGACAAAAGGGATCAAGACCCCAGCTTCCTATAGGGCATTCTATTTGGCTCATAAAATGTCACGTCCGGGCAAGAAAGTCTCAGAAGCAAAAAACAATGCCTTTCCTAACCCTCCTCTGGTTTGTGAGTAGCCTTACCTGGCTGCTGGCAGGCCTCAGGAACCAGGGGCCCTGGATCAAGTTTCAAAGGGGTTACAGGGGCCAGCCCCTGGGACCCATTCATCAGCTGTGCATTCTGTATCTGCATCTCTTCCTCGGCCTCAAACTCCATGAACCTGCAGAGGGTAAAGAAGGCACAGGTTGTGCTGAGCAGGAGACCTAGCTCACCGCAACCCAGACACCAGGCAGCATCCACAATCATCCTCATTTTGGCTAAACACTGTTGAAGCTGGGTCAGCCAGAGGAAGCTGCTTACAGGTAGCCTAATGACAATGCTGGGGAATAACATCATGTTGTCCCTTCACCTTGGACAGTCGCTTGAGAAGCTGATTAAGGAAACTGGTGGTACAGAGCTTGGACAATTCTCCAGGACAAAGTGGTGATAGACACTTCTGTGTCATATCTATCTCACCCAGTGCCTTGGATTCACCACTCACTACTTAATATAAGCTCGGTGAACTCAGTCTGGGCTGTGCAACGGTCTAGAGGTACACTCTAAAGGGTCATTCTTTATAGCCTCATCTGGCAGAATTCCAGAAGCAGAGCCCACCAGAGTGCAAAGGCTGGAACAGGCCCTGGTGAGCAAAGCTAGGAAGTCAAAGGTTCAGATTCAGGGAAAAAGTAAAAGGTACACTTAGAAGAAACGATTCTTTCCCCTGCTGTTGTTGTGACAGAAGTGCTCACTGTGTTGCCCAGGCTGGCCTTGGATGGCCTTGGATGGATCCTGGGATGGCAGGATACTCCCAGCTCAGACTCGGGGTCATGTGTGCCGGCTCAAACAACACAGCCAGCCAAAGTTAGTATTTAGCCCTGACTATCCTGTAGAAATGGGGGATAGAGTCAGGAGACGACTCTGGGTGTCCAGTACCCTGATTTCTTCTGACCAACCTCTTGCAGAGAGTTAGTCACTCTCTGGGATGGGGGAGAAAGGCTTTTCTGTGCTGTTTCTAAAAACAAACAAAAAGCATAAAAGGAAAATGGATTCTGAAGTTGTACATGGACAGCCACTTGCCATCTGCTGAGTTAAAGAACCTTCATGGTGAGGGTCCTTCAGCATGGGGATTTGGGGGATACCAAATCCTTTCCTAACACCTTCAGTATGAAACCCCCATAGTGATCCAAAGTTCGGAGGCAGCAGAGCTATCACGAGCAGACAGGATAGAATAACCCCAGAGCCCAGGTGGAAGAAGCAGCAAGGATCCAGGAGACCCTTTTCTAGCCTGCAGCCCTCCTGTGACACTCCCTTGTTCATTTTAAAATTCATTTGTGTGTGTGTGTGTGTGTGTGTGTGTATGCGCGTGCAAACCTCAAAGGACAGCTTTTGAGACTCACTTCTCTCGTTCCTTCATGTGGGTCCTGAGGTTCAAACTCAGGTTTTCAGGCTTGCTGGTGGGGCACCTTTGCCAGCTGACCCTCCTGACAACCCACCCTGACACACACATGCCTGTCCCTGCCGCCCTACCACTCGCCCACTCCCCCGCCCTTGCAGAGTGAATGAGGGTTCATCAGACTCACTTCTCTGCCATCTCATAAAAGATCATCCGGTCAAAGTTGCTGGTACGCTCCCACTCCTGCAGAGCCCTCGGCAGTCCCTCCTCCAGGGTCATAGTAGGCTTCAGTCGGGCCAAGGAACGAAGCACTGGGCTAAAACCCCCATTAGGTCAGACACGTTGCCAAAGTGTGCCCTGCACCTCTTCTGATGCCCACCTTAGTCCCTATCCCCCTTCCTTCACCAATTCTAGCCTGCCCCTGTCATGTTCCAGTTTAATGAAATGTCCAGATTCTACAGCCTCCCCGCCGGTTGTCTACCATTCTTGCTGCCCTTCCTTCCCACCGAGATCTGCAAATCACACAGAATCAAATGATTCTCCTCCTGCCCTTCTGAAATCAACCAGGGCATCCACCTTTAACTCTCACGGTGCCAGCGCTTACTGGACACTAAGAAGGAAACACTGGGGTTTGTAAATGAACGCTATTAATTATAAAGTGGATTTAACCCTGTCTGGAGCCTCTTGAATTGTCAGACTTACTTCACAAACCCAACACGAGCCTCTAATTAAAACATGTGTAGTAGTTTTGGGGTTTTGGTTTAGGGATTAGGTTTTTTTTTTTCTTTGTCTCCGGAATGTCATCATAGATCTTCAAATAGAATATTGGACCGTTACTTCTGGAACGCTCCAGAGGAAATCAAGAATGCAGACTAAAAATAAGAACTTCATTTTTGCCTTTCTGGCTTCTCTTTAAGTCCTTAAACATTATGGAGTATCACATTCATCTGGGGAGACTAGCTGTAATGGTGGATTGTAGAGTGTCAGCATCCCAGGTCTGAGCATCTAATCAACTTCCCAGATGATTGGGTTTGGAGGATGCTTGGCATAAGATCCTACCCATCAGACTGAAGCATGGGGAACAGGAGTTGGCCAGAAACCAAAGGGGATGGGTCCTAACCAAACCTCGAGAGCTCATGCTGGTTCTAGAATTAGAAACCCTCCACTAGGTCCCGAGAGAGAAATCAGAGCTATCTTAAGAAA